>NC_062574.1:38677265-39309973 GCF_022837055.1 Prionailurus viverrinus
TATGGAAATTGAACTCACGAACAATGAGATCATGACCTGAGCCATGTAAGTGTCCTATATTTTAAAAAAAAATTTTTTTTAATGTTTATTTATTTTTGAGTGAGACAGAGCACGAGCAGGGGAGGGGCAGAGAGAGAGGGAGACACAGAATCTGAAGCAGGCTCCAGGCTCTGAGCTGTCAGCACAGAGCCTAACGTGTGTGCCCTATATTTTTATATTTTAAAAAACACTCGTATCTACTCACAACCAGTGTCTTTGAGGCGGTTGATGGCATTGGAAAGAAGTCGAACACAACCAAGAAATCCAGCACCTTGTTTTTTATGGATCTTCTTGTGATTCCATACACTGATCGTAACTGAATCAGACTTTCCAATATACCTAAAAAACAACATAACTGAATGAGTAACTTGGCAACTACAAGTAGTGAATGTAAAATTTTTTCTTTTGCTTTTGTAGTCTAAAGTCACAAATGTTTCAGAGTATGGTTAGATAATGCAAAATATGTTTTGAGTTCAATCAATCCCACAAGATTGACTTTAAATTTTTTTTAAATCTTGTAAGTAAAAATCTATAAAGAATTTTTAATATATCCTTCATCACATCTGCCACTCTCAGACTGGCTAACAATGTGGTAGTAAAAAAACTATTTTAGTAGTTAGTGTCAAATAACACTACAGGTTTCTGATATTTCTTTCCAAGAACAAAAATCTTACAAGAGCTTTTATCACAGCCACATTTAAAAAACATTTCAATGACATGGCCTATCATTTCGAAGAGTACTCAGTTTTCAAGGGGCATTGTCAAGGCTGACAGACCAAAAATCTGACATACCTGGTGGGTTTTAAAATGCTGTAGAACAAAAGCTGATTGTAACGCTTTTCCCCTGCTTCTTTCCTGTATGCAGGCCTTGAGCGAGCAGGACTCTTGCAGATTTCACTTCACTGCCTGCAGACAAGCAGAGCAGGGGAAAGCGTTACTACACTTGTCTGTGCGTATACCTGCACGTACGTTAAGAGCTCTACCACAGCCAATTGTTCACATGGTGCCATCCCATGCAAAAATATAATAAAATAACATAATTATATCAGTAGAATCCTAACTATATTTCATTGCCTCTAAGTGGTCAAATTTTTGGTCCAGCAACCTTGATCTTCAAGTGTCATTCAGTAAAGCAGTAATATCAGAAAAATTCACCTAGTACGTAAAAAAGCCAAAACCACTGAAGTGAGAACTAAAACTTTTCAATGAGAAACAGGGAAACCACACTTAGATCCAGCTGTGCATAAAGCATGCCTATCCCTACTGGACTTTTAATTATGCAAGCTAATCCATTCCCTTTTTAAAAATTAAGCCAGTTTGAATTTCATTTCTGTTGCTTACAAATGGGAAAACTCTGGTTGAAAACATCCAACATGCATGCACCAATTTTCAAAGAGACCTAACAGGCCTAACCTGGCAAGTATCTACTGCATGGTATGTCAAAATTCTACAACCAGAATCAATTATTAAACAGCTACAGCACCCCAGATCAAGCATTAAAACAAAATCACATTAAATCGGTTCCCCAAGCCTGATTCCCCAGCATGATAAAGTATTGATCCCCATGCCTTAGAATAGCCCACCACTGGCATAAGCACCCTTATGCTGTCAAGGCCCAGAGAGACCCTGAGAACGTACACTGAAAACAGAGGAACGTCTGTCAATTGTGTCCTGGAATGACTGTGAGACAGTGAAATCACCTCCCTGCCAAATGAACTTTTATACAAAATACATTGCTCTTGTATGAAGCCACTGACAATTTGGGTTTGCCTATTCCATCAGTTAGCCTGCTCTAACCAATCAGGCACAAATCATAAAGGGCCTTGTCAGCCATGGTGTGAACTCTGGCCTTCTCTCCAAGTAAGGCAGGAAGCCAATGGGAGACGTGCAGCAAAGGAGTAACAAGATTTGAAATATGTTTTAACAACATCACTCTAGCTGCTGTGTTGAGGACTGTAGAAGCAAGGCGTGTAAGGCAGGGGTCATCAAACACAGCCTGTGACCCAAACCCAGCAGAGCACAAAATATAGTGATTTCAGTGTATATAGTGTGACATAATTTTTTTTTTTTAGTTTTAAGGCCATAATCAAATATTTAGAATGTCTACATTCACATTACCACTTTTCTAACATGAGGTCATCATTTCTATTTGCTGGACCCAACAATTCCACATACTAATGATGGTCCAACAAGAATTCCAGCCCATACCATCAGAGAGTCCCCTCCCCCTAAATCCCATGGACCTGGCCACCAGGGAATCTCGCTGATCAGCACGTTAATATAATACCATGCTCTGGTCTATAACTGCACAGAACCCCTGACGGACTGACAGGTTTAGGTAGGGACACCCCTCCCCTAGGTCTAGCATGAAGCAGATACTGAAGATGAGCCCTCCGCCCAAATGCCAAAGATTTGTGATTGTCGACCTGTCAGGGGGGAAAACAGGGGCCCCTTTTAGGCAACAAGCTTGAGCAATGGAAACCTGAGTAAGGTAAGAGGGGCCGGCCACAGTGACCACCCAGCTGCATGCAAAGGCTCCTGAAGAGACCCACCTCAAAATATCCACAGACCCCAGCCGACCAATGGGCTAGGGTCAGGCACAGGTACCAAAAAAGGAAAACTCCGTATGTTCCTATACTCCCACACTCCCTCCCCCTAATTAGAGCCCCCCACCGCTGCCTCCTGGCAGACAGTCTTTCCTTTGCTATCCTGCCCCCTGCTCCCCTGCAGCGTATCCAGTGGATTCACTACCTCCTTTGTTCTGCCTATATCCATGCTTTCCCCACCCGATCAGGTCGCCCCACACTCCACAGTGTAGGAACTAGTCTCCTTGCCATCTTTGTCTCCCTCAAAGCCCTTCTCCACGGTTACCGCCTAAGTGTCTGCTCTTGGATATAAACCTGATGATAGCATTTCCCCACTTAAAACCTTTTTTCATTGCTCTCCGCTGCTTTAAGGAGAGCATTCAAACTTATTAGTAGGCTTTCAAGGACCTTCATGAGCTGGTTCCTACTTGCCTCTCTTTGCTTGTCCTATGCCGAACTCCCCTTACCTGACGTGAACTCCCCAATGCTGCCCCTCCAACTGTTTTCAGAGTCATGTTCTCTTTCACCTCTGGGTCTTCACACAGACTACTTTTGCTTAGAGCCATCCCCCGTTTCCTTTTTCAAATTAACTCCCACATAAGGTCTAAGCCTAAATGCCACTTTTCTAGGAAGCTGTCCTTAACTCCTAAATTCATATAAAAAAGTTCTGTATATTTCCAGGGCACCTATACTTCCCCATATTCTTATCATACTATTTATAATTTCCTATTCACTTGTGTCTATACACCACTTAGCTCAAAGCTTGTGAGACTACGTTTTATGCACTGTTATACCTGGGTCTCTGGCTGAATTTAAATGTGACTGAAGCTTAAAGAGACGGCTTAAAACAATCTGATTAAGAACTCAAAAGCTGAGTCAGTTACACAGACAGTAGCTTATTACAGCTGGGACTTCAAAATCACCACAGGTCAAATCAAATAAAGGCGCGACCTAACATATTTACTAAAAGCGTCTGACATTTGAGGATTACCTGTGAGGTACTAGTCTAAGCACTTTGCAGGGGTTATCTCACTGCATCTTCCTATCAGTCGTCTGAAGTAGGCATTATTGTTGCTGTCACCAATGGAAACTGACACACGAGGGGTTAAACACTGAGCTAATGATCACACAAATAAGTGGGGGGCTGGGGGGTGGGAAGCCAGGTAGTCTCACTTCTCTCTATTGCCTACTTTTTTAGTTCCTATTTATTTGCCTACTAACTTGGAGTCACTGAGCCATAGCACTAAGGGGCACACAAAAAAGCCTTATTCTGAACTGCCTCTCAGTATCTCAATGTTTTAGGAGAAACATGTTTGTTCACATGTGGTTTAGAAGGTCAAATTTAAATAACTGTCCAGAGTCTAGGCTGAGCTGGGTACTCTGCTAGGGGGGTGGGTTAGAACTAATTGTCTAGAAGTAAATAAGTGAGGTGTCAGGCATAAACGTTTGATGGGAGATGTAAAATTCATTTTTGTAGGTAAGGCAAGTGGGACATTTTGAAGAAAAACTGAAATTGATGAAGAGTGAAGTAGAAAGCTCAAAAAGCTTAAAAGACCAAAGACTTAAAGGTCAGGTTATCAGGGCAGTTAACATGTTTATAACATGAGATATGCTGACAAAATGGTAGAGGTATAGAAAACATATAGTAACAGAATTAGCAACCTGGAGAAAACTGACACCTACACCTGCAGGGAGCAACAGATAAGAAACAAGACTATTACTGCCACCCCATCCCTGAAATATTTCCGACTTATTAGCCCAAGATACTCTAACAGCGACAGTGGGGCTAAAACAGAAGGACTGGTGAAATTACTGAAAAGGAATGGAAAGCCCTCCTGAATCCCCTCCTTGACCCAGGTCATCCTCAACCCCAGCAGGAGATGTACGCTTTACTCTCTGAAAAGTTCTCTCTCAGGGACACCAGGCACAGCTGAGGGAGAAGGTAAAAGTCCATTATAAAAGCATGGATACTAAGAAGAGGTTAGTACAGTCAATAGAGGGACCTCCTAGCATTCTTACACTCTTCAGCTCCAAGAACACTAGCATCCAAGAATATATAGCCCCAGGCAGGAAACAGCAGAATTCTGTGCAATGAATATGTCACAGCCACACCTGATTACCCTAGCAAGCGGACTACCTCTATCCATGGGCACAGAATTTCCAATCAACATGGAAGTGCCTCCCCTTAAATATAAAAAAACAGAAACCCAAATCAAACTAACAGGAAAAAAAAAAAAAAAAGGAACCTTGACAAAAGAGAGGCAATACAAGCAACAAAACTCACTTCTCTTGCATCCAAGAAATAAGACGAAATTACGAAAAACGGATAGTCAGTAAGCAAAGTGATCTTGCAAGCTAAAAATATGAGAGCAGAAATCACAATAAAAGGAATGTTGGAAAACTAAGTAGGGGAAACAGCCCAGATAGTTCATCATAGTTTTTAATTTTTTACTGAAACAAAAATATTTTCTTCCACTGGAGATACAATATGAGAGAAAAGAGATAGGACAACTAAATGATAATCAATTCAGAAGGGGTAACATCCAAGTAACAGGAGTTCCAGGAAAGGAAATAGAAAATGGAGAAGAAATCACCTATAATAAATAAAGACAGGGGCACCTGGCTAGCTCAGTCAGTGCAGCACGTGACTCTTGATCTTGGGGTTGTGAATTTGAGCCCCACGATGGGTGCAGAGATTAAAAATAAAATCTTTAAAAAAACAAATAAAAAAGGCCAAATTTCCTCATAACTAAAGAGTTTCAGCATCCAGAAGAGGCACAGGCAGTTATTTCTCTGACATCAGCCATAACAACATCTTTCTAGACATGTCTCCTGTGACAAGGGAAACAAAAGAAAAATAAACTACTGGGACTACATCAAAATAAAAAGCTTCTGCATAGAAAAGGAAACAACAGACAAAAATAAAAGACAACCTACTGAATGGGAGAAGATACTTGCACATGACATACCCAGTAAAGGGTTAGTATCTAAAATATAAAGAACTTACACAACTCAACATCAAAAAAACCACAAACAATCCAATTTAAAAATGCACAAAAGAGGTATGCCTGGGTGGCTCAGTCGGTTAAGCGTTCGACTTCAGCTCAGGTTATGATCTCATGGTTTCTGAGTTCTGCTGTCAGCACGAAGCCCACTTTGGATCCTCTGTCCCCCTCTATTTCTGCCCTTCCCTCACTCGCAAATGCTTGCTCTCTCTCACTCTCTCAAAAATAAATAAATATTTTTTAAAAATAATTAAAAAATAAAAATGCGCAGAAGATATGAACAGACATTTCTCCAAAGATATATAAATGGCTAAGAGACACATGAAAACTCACTCATCGTCAAGTAAATGTGTATCAAAACCACAATGAGATATTACCTAACACCTATCAGAATGTCTAAAATCAAAAATTCAAGAAATAGTAAGTGTTGGCGAGGATATGGAGAAAAAAGAACCCTCATGCACTGTTGGTGGGAGTGCAAAGTGGTGCAGCCACTGTGGAAGACAATATGAAGGTTCTTACAAATAGAACTACCCTACAATCCAGTAATCACATTACTGGGTATTTACCCAAAGAATATGAAAACATCCAAGGGATGTATGCACCCCCATGTCTATTGCAGCAGTATTTGCAAAAGCCAAATTATGGAAACAGCCCGTGTCCATAAAGATATGAATGGATAAAGAATGGAATATTATTCAGCCATAAGAAAGAATGAAATCTTGCCATTTGCAACAACATGGATGGCTCTAGAGAGTATAATGTTACAAAATAAGACAGAGAAAGACAAATACCAAATGATTTTACTCATATGTGGAATTTAAGAAATAAAACAAATGAACAAAGGGAAAAAAAGAAGAGAGAGAGAGAGAGAGAGAGAGAGAGAGAGAGAGAGAGAGACAAACCAAAAAACAAACTCTTAACTATAGAGAACACACAAATGATTACCAGAGGGGAAGTGGATGGGGGGACAGGTGAAAAAAGTGAAGGGGATTAAAAGTACATTTATTTTTTATTTATTATTATTTTTTTAGAGAGAGCATGAGCAGGAAGAGGGGCACAGGGGAGACAGCAAGGGAGAATCCCAAGCAGGCTCCACGCTCAGTGTGGAGCCCAACGCAGGGCTCAATTCCATGACCCTGGGGATCATTACCCAAGCTGAAATCAAGTCAGTTGCTCAACCAACTTAGCCACCAAGGAGCCCCAAGAGTACATTTATCTTGATGAACACTGAGTAATAAATGGAAGCTGAATCACTGTACTGTATACCTGAAACTAATAGAACACTGTATGTTAACTATACTGGAATTAGGGGCGCCTGGGTAGCTCAGTTCGTTAAGCATCCAACTTCAGCCCAGGTCATGATCTCACGGTTTGTGGGTTCGAGCCCCGCATAGGGCCCTGTGCTGACAGCTCAGATCCTGAAGGCTGCTTCAGATTCTGTGTCTCCCTCTCTCTCTGCCCCTCCCCCACTTGTTCTCTCTCTTAAAAATAAATAAACATTAAAAATATTTTTTTTAATTTAAAAATAAAAAAACTATACTGGAATTAAAAACTTTTTAATTTTTTTAAAAAGAGTTTATCCAGATTAAAAGGTCCCAATAAGTACCAAGCACTATGTAACATATACACCAAGTCCATCATCAAAAAATTTATTATGTGGCATAAAGAGAATACCCTGAAATCTTCCAGTGGAAAACAATAATCAAGAAAGACCAAAATCAGGATGCCATTAATGATACTCTGAAACTGCACTATTCAAAAGGGCAGTCACCAGTCACATGGAGCTGTTGAGTACTTAAGGCTAGTCCAAATTGAGGCACTCTGTAAGTGCAAACAAACCCCTAAGATCTCAGACTTAGCTGAGAAATGTTTATTTTTTTAACCTATGCATTTATTTATAAGAAAAAAAGACCATAATTATTTTATCTTGATTACATGTGGAAATGAGAATATTTCAGATATACTAAATTAAGTATGTTTATTAGGCTTAATCTTTTTTATTAACTTTTATTTATTTTGAGAGAGAGAGAGACAGAGACAGTGGGGGAGGGGCAGAGAGAGGGGGAGAGAGAGAGAATCCCAAGCAGGCTCCACACTGTCAGCACAAAGCCTACTGTGGGGCTCGAACTCGTGAACTGTGAGATCATGACCTGAGCCAAAATCAAGAGTTGAACACAACCAACTGGGCCACCCAGGTGTCCCTATTAACTTTTTTAAATGTGGCTATTACAAAATTTGAAATTACAGACAAGCTTCCATTTGTGGCTCACATTATATTTCTGTTCAAGTGCTGGTCTAGACCTAGACAACAATGGAGCATATATTCACAATTTGGAGAGAAATGCGTGTCTTACATAGAAGGTTATAATCAAACTATCCATTGAGAAAGACAAAGTACATTTTCAGACAAGATCTCAAAGAAATTTTCCCTATCTTTGTACTCTTTCTCAAGATGACCATGAAAGACAGACTTCATCGAAACAGGGAATAACAAAAAATGGGAAATCACTGAACCCAGAAAAGACAAAGGAAATTCCCAACATAATGATAAAGGAGGTTCCTGGACAGTTGTGCAGCAGGTCCTAGACCAGCTTAGACCACCAGACCAGCGTGGAGGAAGAGGCTAAAGGCTTCAGGAGGGAGATCTCCAACAAGGAAACAAAGCCAATAGAATAGCTCATGTGGTTGAATATATGCAGAAATGTCCAGTCCTGTAGGAGAGTCTAGGAATTAATTAATGAGACAGATAGAAAACTAAACAAATGGCAAAATAAGATAGTTAATTCCAGAAAAACAAAATTTATCAAGAGAGGAAATGTAATCACTGCACACCATGCGACTCAGTTATGAATAGTTACATGATCATAATGTAAATACAGAACAATGATTTAACCAAAAAGGTTCAAATGGAGGGCTCGGAGAAAGGAAGGGCCACGTGGGTGCTGTAGGAACAGGGATGAGAGAGATCAGTTGTAAAAGCTAAATCTTCTTCTATGGTAAGAAATGTAAAAATAACACCTAAAAATATGCATACACTAAATCTCTGCATCTCCCCCACCCCTCCACCCCATATACAGACAGATGTATAAAGTAAGCATGAGATCTAGAAAGAGAAGAAAATACCAGACTAAACAATCAAAGTAACTCTAGTTACCTTGAGAATGGGAATCAGGAATAAGGATGGGGCGGCAAACTGCAGTTTCCCATTACAAGCCTTACAACATTGGGGCACCCCAGTGGCTTAGTCGGTTAAGCGTCTGACTTGCGCTCACCTCATGATCCCACTGTTTGTGGGTTCGAGCCCCACGTTGTACTGTGCACTGACAGCTCAGAGCCTGGAGCCTGCTTCGGATTCTGGGTCTCCCTCTCTCTCTACCCCTCCCCTGTTTTTACCCTCTCTCTGTCTCTCTCAAAAATAAAAATAAATATTTTTTTTAAAAAAGCCTTACAGTATTATGCACTTTTTAGAATGGTGCATATAGCACTGTGATTAAAATTTGAAAAAAAGAAACCATCCCTATAAAAGCACAAAGAATGGCTATGAGTGCACTCCAATTACAATTTCTGGTTTTATACTCATAACTGACCTAAAGTAAATTAATACCTTTATTTAACCGAAAGAAGATGGGACAGGGTTGCTCTATACTGCATACACGTTTTATTCTCCATAGGCTTACTAAGAGCATTTCATCTTCCAAAACCAGCTATAAGTCACAGTACCTTCCCACTAGGTTTTGTGCCCCTCTGGGAAGACCAAATTATACCACAGATCAAACTCTGATCATTTTCAGTGATTCTTTTCAAATACTATATCAAATAATATTGATTCTATGTTTCATTTCAAATGAATCATTTAAACCTACAGGTCATAATGCTGATTCCACTTTGGATCAAGTGTATTCTTCACAGTATCTGTAGAATGGCATTGCCCAGATCCATCAACCACCACCTTAGCAAATGGATCAGGAAGTCCTGTGGAAAAAGGGGAAGAATTTTTTTTTTAATTAAAGAATAATGTGACATGGAAAATAGAAGATTAATTATATAAAACTTACTATTTGCTACCAAAGATTATCCCATTCTTTATAAAAAGTGTAACATTTAGCTATAAATGAAAAGTGGTCCATTTTGAACGAAGATTAAAGTTAATTCTACATTAAATACCAAAAGTTACGTTTTTCTTGTTGCTATCTCAAAACATTCTCAGCTTAAACTACCAAAGCCTAGAGGTTACCTCATAATAGGGAAGTGTTTATACATCTTTACCAGCCCTTTGACCCCAGGAAGCTTAAAACAGTTCTGGTTCTCTTAGGGCCTTCCCAAGGTCCTCCTTAGTAGCATTTTTAAAGAAAGAGCTTCTTACAGGTTTTCACACAAGAATATGGGCTACAGAGAAATCAAATTAGCCAAAAAGTTTTCCTGAATAACTACCATGAGTGATGAAAAACTGAATCAAAAAATTAAATACCCTGCCTTAAAACGTTAAGAATGCCTTGGGGGAGAGGGAAACCAGAGAATAAACAAATGTTTGTATAGATTCTAAAGAAAATACTTTTAACACTATGTCAGGCACTATTCTAAATGCTTTACATATATTAAATCTCTTATTCCTCACAATAATCCAATGGGGTAAATGCTACTATAGTCTCTACCCTACTGATGAGGAAACTGAGGCACAAAGGGGTTAATTAATCCAAGGACAAACAATAGTACGTGAGAGAGCCAGGGTCTAAAGTTTAGATTTTAAACCCATGCACATAAAATCTGGTTCTCAATTTTATGCTCTCAACTACTATACTATAGTATACCTCTCACGTACCATGCAGCTCAACAGTGAGTACAAGTAAGAGTTCAGAAAAACAGAACTGTTGGGGAGTTTGAACAGTAAATCAAGCGCTTTTTTTTTTTTTTTTTTTTTTTGAGGGGATGGGACTCACTGGGCTTTAAAGGACAAACAGGGAGATCACCAAGAAAGGTACGACCGCATCTGAAGGGCTGTGAGGAATCTAACCAAATCATTTGTGCTACGATGTTAAAAGTAAATGCTGTGGGTAAGAGAGGCTTAGAAATCAGAAAGTGACTGAGGTAGATAATAGGGTGTCATATTTTTCTATTAGCAGTATTCAGGGTGGACTGGGAGAAGGGGAGACTGGTACAGAGACTGTCTAGGAAGCGGTCATAAGTTTCACACAGTAGGATAAATGAACAGTAAGATGAGCAGACTCTGAACTAGGAAAAGGGAAAGGACAGTGAAGTAATAAACTACTCTGAAAGATCTAATACAAGTTTATAAGAAACTAGGGTCAAAGATGACACTATAGTTTTCAGGCCTAAGTAACAATGAAAACAGTGGTTCTTTTGGAGAAAAAAAAAGTTAGAAGGTAGAACTAAATAAAGTTTTAACGAGACAAAAATGACATTTTGGGATAGCACAGATCTCCTATGGACAGTTGAAAATACTAGAACGGGGCGCCTGGGTGGCTTAATCGGTTAAGCGCCCAACTTCAGTTCAGGTCACGATCTCACGGTTTGTGAGTTCGAGCCCCGTGTCGGACTCTGCTGACAGCTCAGAGCCTGGAGCCTGCTTAAGATTCTGTGTCTCTCCCTCTCTCCGCCCCTCCCATGCTCATGCTCTGTTTCTCTGTCTCTCAATAATAAATAAACATTAGAAAAAAAAATTTTTTTAAACAAAGAAAATACTAGAACAAAATGTTGGTATGGGTTGATAATTGGAGAAATTCTGCACCTTGATATCTATGCTAATTTTTTTTTTTTTTTTAAAGTCAGGATACCAATGTGCCAAGATTCGAGGTCAGGCATAAATCACGTCGTCAGTTCCCCAATCCTGTGATTCTGTGATCTGTCAACTTCAAATAAGAGAGGACCAAATTTTAAGAGTGTTAAGTATTTAAGAAGATACTTGGAAGTTAGGGTATTGATGTATTTAACTATATTCTTGAAGTTTACTGCTATTCATATTATTTCAGTAATACCTACCATTTTTAAATGTGTTTAATGGAAGAATATTTTTCCCACTACCTTCAATAACATTAAGTATTTTCAAGAATCTATTCTTTTTCTTTTGATTCTACTATCTCAGCAAAGATACAAATGTATGTTTGTAAGCAAAAACAAAAATCACATTTCAAGCTTTCCTTTTAGATGTTGTTTAAAGAATTAAGGACTAAGGGGAACAACTTTTCCACATAAACACACTAGGCATGGTTTCCAAGTCCTTAGTTAACTATGAAATTCTGAGTCCCAACCTCCTATGTTTCTTTTCTGTTAAATAATACAAAACACAAGCTCTATGCCCTAACAAAAAAAAGTACCTATATTTCAACTTACCTGTTTCTATTAGTCCACAAAAATTTACCTTGAGAGCCAAGTTACTGTGATGTGATCAAAAGCTATCAAGTTTTCTGAAGTTAGTGAGGCTTCTAGTGGTAAATATCAAGTGGCTAAGGTATTTTCTGTATTTTTAAAAATTTCTCAATCATCCCTATCATTTCTGAGTCATACAAAAATAGCTAAATCTGAAGATTTCCTCGCTATACAAATGCACTTGAGCTGCAAATAACAATGAAACAAAAATTTCAACTTAAAAGTGTGTTACTTTCTGGAGAAAATAAAGCTTTATTTTTGATTGGGGGAAGAAAAAGAACATTCACCAATCACCGTGGTTCTGAGTGACTTCAATTTTGGCCCCTAAATATAGTGACTCAACACAGTATCTTACACATAAATCTTTTATTTAAATGTTACATAAAAGAGGGGCACCTGGGCGGGCTCAGTCAGTTAAGCATCTGACTTCGGCTCAGGTCATGATTGCACAGTTCGTGAGTCTGAGCCCCACCTCAGACTCTGTGCCACCTGCTTCGGATCCTCTGTCCCCCACCCCTTCTTTGCCCTTCCCAACTTGTTCTCTTTCTCACTCTTTTTCAAAATAAATAAACTTAAATAAACAAACAAATGTTGCATAAAAGAGAAAAAAATTATACTAATGAAAACATTCTTTTAAGAAACAGATAATGGATAAAGACAGATACAGGATCATGTTAATGGTAGAATCTAGATGGTGGATATTCACTATAAAACTTTTCCATGTTCTTATACGTTTAGAAAGTTTTCCTTCTAAAATTTTGGGGAGAGGGGGAAATAATTTATTTTTTAAAGCCAATAAAGCTTGAAAACAATTCCAAAAAGTGAGTTAGCAAATTTTTTCTCAGCAAGGGTAGATACCCAGAATAAACAGTATTATCTCTAATACACAAATTACAAGACAGCACTTGGCAGTGTATTTTTTCCTATAATTAAATATACACACACACATATGTTTCATCAGCCTATAGTCATGCTTGATATTAAAGTTTACTTTTCTCATTCAACATGATTTAAACTGCATTACAAGCAAACACTACATTTTGATATCAATGATAACTGCATTCTGACAATAAACACACTCTCACTCAAATTTCATGAAGAGATTTAGGAAGTACTACAATTTTTTCTCTGGAATTAATGTGGGCAACCTTCAACTTATAAACAGATCAATGACAAACTTAAGTTTGTCAGCAGAGGCCATTCCCACTGTGAACCCAGGTGACAGCCCATCCCTGGCTGAGTGCCTTCTGAAGGCCTCAAGATTGGCTTTCCAATTTCCCTTTCCAGAGCCATCAAATGTTTCTTCCATTCTAGGTTTTCAAGATAATCATATAGTTTCCCCTAATTTCCTTATCCCTAGGAGCAAACTCACAACTCTTAAGAAAACTTTTATCAATTTTTACTGCCTACGCTAACGAAAGAGAGAAACAGTCCTTTCTTTTTTTCCCACCTACAACTTAAGGGCAGATAAAGATCGTATAACTGATATTAACTGGCTCTCCAAGGTTTACCAAAAATCAAAGATTCTTCTAGATTTCCTAGGAAAACTCAGACAAGTAGATCTGGATATTATACTGGAGAAACTGTGTCTTAGGACTCTGGAGGAAAGAAAAGACCTTGGGAAGGAAGGCTGGGAGACAAATGTTAGATTTTATCTGTAAAACCAAAGCAGACATCTTGGAGGATGCAGAAGGAGCTATAAAAGAGTGCATGCTCACTTGTCTCCCTTTTCTCCTTGTCACCTACCTATCCAATCCTATTTGCCACTTCACAGTCCTACTAATCCTACCTCAAATCAACCTTAAGAATGGTAAAAAAAAAAAAAAAAAAAAAAAAAGAGTATACACTGGTTATTAGTGACAGGGATGAAGTAGGTAGTTCAGAAAAAGCCTGTGAAGACAGAATTTGGTGACAGCATGGAGAGAGGCCACTGGCCTCTCCTGCTGTGATACGCAGTACGGTAGACAGCACCTGGTACATATATTGGAGACTGCTTAAAACTTTCTTAACTATGTCCCACAGCATCCTATTTAACTGCTTTCCCATATAAGCACAGAAACCAGAAAAATTTCTAATTATACAGTTTTATGTTATTTTATAAGCTTTAATTCTGGTTCTACTCTAGATATCTTCGAAGAAAATTTCAAGTGAGATGAATGAAGTATGATTTTAAAATGCATCAAGAGCTTACTATTTCTTTTAATGAACCCCCTGAAAATTAAGTAATATCATATTAAATTAGCACTCATACCTAGTTTCTGGGGGCTGGTAGAACTTGAATTTTAAAATCTAATGAATCTTCTTGGGGCACCTGGGTGGCTCATTCGGTTAAGTGTCCGACACTTGATTTTGGCTCAGGTCATGATCTCAGGGTCATGGGATCACTCCACACTGAGTGTGGAGCCTGCTTAAGATTCTCTCTCTCTCTCTTTCTGCCCTTCTCTCCTGCTTGTGAGTGTGCACATGCTCTCTCTAAAATAAAAATTTTAAATAAAATAAAAAATGAAAATCTAATGAATCTTCTCAATTTATAACTTCAAATATATTATATATAAAACTTTGTTGGCTTCGAGTTCTTTACTAAAAATTATATCATTTTGACTCAATTACTTATTTATATATATTTATTTTATTTTTTTTTACTCAATACCTTAAAGCTATTGTGAAGTATGATATTACAGGGTAAAGATTTTAAACACACGTGAGGGGTTCTTCCCAATCCTCCTTCACAAAACTTAATCCTAAATAAAGCCACAAAAAAAATTTGACAACTTATTGGCAAAGAGACTGAAAATAGGGGAACCAAATGTCTGCTTTAGAGGCCGAGACATAAGAGCATCTATGATTGAATGAGGCAGAGATTTCTTTCCTACACTCTGGAAATTCTAAGCAGGCTGAATAACTTCTCTACTTTCCAAGGTATGGTGAATGCCTGAATAAAATTTCCTATAAAATGTTAGAAAAGAAAAAGTGTTTACAAAATAATCTCCACCCTTTCTAGAAACCTAGTAGCATGCACACCCTCGATATTCTTTACACGTCTCATATACACACCTATACACATATACATTTCACACAAATACGTGAGAGGGGTGGATAAAAGGAAAGGAACAAAGGCTAAAAAGGCACAAAGTCCTCTTAAAAAAAAAAAAAAAAGTATTGCCAAAAGGGTCCAAACCAAAGCATTCATAAAATAGTATGAAGTATATTTCTGAATAGAGAAATCACTAAAGCCAGACAATTCTGAAAAAGTTATCCAAAAAGTCTACACACAACATACAAGATTTAAAGTTAATTTACTTACGGAAAAAATCCTTTTTCACCAAGTTTTTTGCACAGAGTACTGTAAAGGAAACAAAAAATACATGGAAAGAATTAAAATGGTAAGACTGCACTGTCAAAACGTTCATTTTAAAACACTGAAAGTACCAGTGAATGATAAACATTATAGCAAGGTTTGAAATATGATCACAAGCTTTTATTAAAGACTAGCAAAAGACAGCTGAACCAGTGGTTCCAACTTTAGCAATGATCACACATAACAGCTGACAGCCAGAAAATTTATAAATCTGGTATTCTAATAAGGACCAACTTCCAATCAATCTTCCATCAAGATTTATCTCAGAGCAGCTCGGTGAAAAGGGGAAAATAGTTCCAAGAAAAAAATAAGCAAACTCAGGTTGACATATACATTTTTTAATGAAATAATTTTATACTGAAGATCATAAATAAAATAAAGCTTTCTTGATATAGATGAGATTTTTTTAAAAATAACATTGTTACTTAGTCTCCACCTAACTCCACAGAAATTTTATAGGAGAGATAAATTACCTTCTTCTAAACTCAATGACAAGACAGATTACTGTATCTACCAAAAATTAAAAGTTAATACACTGAGTAGATATCCCAAAGCCACATTCTCTGGATTACCCTGCATGAAATTATTACTCGTAAGGTGATGGATGCACAACGTTACGAATATATTAAAACCACTGAATTGGAGGTGCCTGGGTGGCTCCGGTACAGGTGATCTCGTGGTCCATGGGTTCGAGCCCTGTGTCTGGCCCTGTGCTGACAGCTCAGAGCCTGGAGCCTGCTTCGGATTCTCTGTCTCTCTCTCTCTCTGCCCCTCCCCTGCTCGCACTCTGTGTTTCTCTGTCTCTCTCAAGATAATAAATAAACATTAAAAAAAATTTTAAAAACCACTGAACTGCACATTCTAAAGGGGTGAATTTTATAGTTTGTGGTTACATGTCACTTTAAAAAATTATTGCTTATATAGAGTTATAAACTTAACTTGTTTAATTCAAACTTGTTAAAAGTGAAGGGAAAACATCGATTTCTGTATGGTTTATAACTTATAAAATATCTATACATGTAATATTTGGTTAATTTCTACCCACTTCTACTCGGTTGAAATGGTCTGGAAGTTTAGTGTTATTTAACATAACAAACCTTGGGAATAAGTCTATATATAACTAATCACTCTAAAAGTTCAAATAAAGGGGAGCCTGGGTGGCTCAGTTCGTTAAGCCTCCAACTCTTGATCTCGGCTCAGGTTATGATCTCATGGTTCATGGGCTCTGTGCTGACAGCACGGAGTCAGCTCGGGATTCCTTCTCCCTCGCTCTCTGCCCCTCCCCTGCTTGCATGTGCTCTCGTTCTCTCTCTCTCTCTCAAAATAAATAAACTTTTAAAAAAAGTTAAATAAAAATTATTTTAAAGACAGATGCCGGGCACCTGAGTGGTTTAGTGGTTGGTTTAAGCATCCGACTTTTGATTCCAGCTCAGGTCATGATCTCACGGTTCATGAGTTCAAGCTCTGCATCTGGCTCTGCACTGTCAAGCAGAGCCTGCTTGAGATTCTCTCTCTCTGCCCCTCCCAACTGTCTCTCTCTCTCTCTCAAAATAAGTAACTTAAAAAAAAAAAGAGAGAGATGCCTTGGTAAATGAGTAAAATTATTAAGTAAGTACAAGATAGTGATTTAGTAGTCAGAGTCATTTAGGCCCTGTCTTAGAAACAGTTTAATTTTTAAAAACATAAAAACTCAAATATGAAAACTAAGAGCCGTAACTGAGAGTACCAAATCACTAATTAGATTTAGAAGAACTTCTCTCTAACCTTCATTATCACCACATAAACCGTACAGAATACTCAGGATCAATACATTTACAACACATATATGAATCCAAATTCTAATCTTCAGTACTGCTGAGGTAATGACTTTTTTTAAAACCACCGTCCTATGATTCCAGAAGTGAACTGATTTCACATCCTACTTTAGAGAAACCAAAAATATATGCGAATTCTCCAACTTCTTATTGCTAACCCTACAAAGTTATGTTTTGATACTCATTCGTTTTGTCTTCCTTCTGCTTATAATATCCACCCTCCTGTCTCACACTGTCCTTCCCCCTGTGTTCTAGATCTTATATCCAAATCACCATTTTCTCAGGGACCTGTTCTCCCATTTCCTCTACTTATGGCCTCATCAACATTTAAACATACTCTCCAGACACCATCCTACTTCTCCTTCAATGTAACTACTCAAGGGGCGCCCGGGTGGCTCAGTCAATTAAGCATCCAACTTTCACTCAGGTCATGATTTAGCAGGTTCATGAGTTCAAGCCCAGAATCAGGCTCTCTGCTGTCAGCACAGAGCCCACTTTGGATCTTCTGTCTCCCTCTTTCTCTGCCCCTCCCCTGCTCACACGCATTCCCCGCCTCCTCAAAAGTAAATAGACAGTAAAACAAAATTATAAAAACGCAACAGATTTCTGTATATTGATTTTGTATCCTACAACTTCACTGCATTCATTTATTAGTTCTACTAGTTTTTTGGTGGAGTCTTTAGGGTTTTATATATATAGCTATCATGGTATCTACAAATAGTCAAAGTCAAGGTTTTACTTTTTCCTTACCAATTTGGATGCCTTTTATTTCTTTTTCTTGTCTGATTGCAGCAGCTAGGACTTCCAGTACTATTTTGAGTAGAAGTGGTAAAAGCGGACACCCTTGTCTTATTCCTGATCTTAGAGGAAAAGCTCTTAACTTCTCCCACCCCCGCCTCAGGACCAGACGGACCTAACAAATATACACAGAACATTCCATCCAAAAACAACAAAATACACATTCTTTTCAAGTGCACATGGAACTTTCTCCAGGATAGACCAGAGGTTAGGCCACAAAACAAGTCTCAATAAATTCAAAATGACTGAAATCATACGCATTTTTCCTACCACAGCAATAGACATCAATCACAAGAAATAATCTGGAAAGAACACAAACATAGGGAGGCTAAGTAACATGCTACTAAACGATGAATGGGTCAATCCAGAAATCAAAGAGGAAATAAAAAAATATATGGAGACAAATAAAAGTGAAAACGCAATGGTCCAAAATCTTTGAGATGCAGCAAAAGCTGTTCTAAGAGGGAAGTTTATAGCAAACCAGGCTTATCTCAAGAAATAAGTAAACAACCTAACTTTATATGTAAAGGAGCTACAAAAAGAAGAACAAAGCCCAAAGTCTGTAAAAAGGAAATAATAAAGTTTAAAGCAGAAATCAATGAAAAAGAGATTGAAAAAAACAATAGAAAAGATCAATGAAACCGGTAGCTGGTTCTTTGAAAAACAAAAACAAACAGTATTTTATTTTATCTGGATAAAACTTTAACCAGATTCATCAAGAAAGAGAGAGGACTCGGGGCACCTGGGTGGCTCAGTCGGTTAAGTGTCCAACTTCGGCTCAGGTCATGATCTTAACAGTCCATGGGTTCGAGCCCCGCATCGGACTCTGTGCTGACAGCTTGGAGCCTGGAGCCTGCTTCAGATTCTGTGTCTCCCTCGCTCTCTGCCCCTCCCCCATTCATGCTCCGTTTCTCTGTCTCAAAAATATATAAACATTAAAAAAAAAAAGAGAGAGGACTCAAATAAATAGAATCAGAAATGATGGAGGAGAAATAGCAATGAATGCCACAGAAATACAAAGGATTCTAAGAGAATATTATGAAAAAATTTTATGCCAACAAATTGGACAATCTAGAAGAAATAAATTCCTAGAAACAAAGAAACTCCAAATCTGACTCAGGAAGAAACAGATATCTCAACAGATGAAGTACTAACAAAATTGAATCAATAATCAAAAAGTTCCCAACAAACAGACGTCCAGGTTTCACTGTGAATTCCAGACATTTAAAGAAGAGTTAATACCTATTCTTTTCAAACTACTCTAAAAAACAGAAGAAGAAAAGCTCCCAAATTCATTCTATTAGGCTAGCATTATCTTAAAACCAAAACCAGATAAAGACACTATAAAAATCAAAAATTAAAAAAAAAAGGAAGAACAACACTAAAGGGCAGTATCTCTGATGAATATAGATGCAAAACTCCTCAACAAAATATTCAAACCCAACCCAACAATACATTAAAAAAAAAAATCATTCACCATAATCAGGTGGGATTTATTCCAGGGATGCAAGGGGCAGTTCAATATTCACAAATCAGTCAATGTGATCGATCACATTAACAAGAGAAAGGATTAAAACCATACGATCATCTCAATAGATGCAGAAAAAGCATTTGACAAAGTACAACACCCATTCATGATAAAAACTCTCTACAAAGTAAATTTAGACTGACTCAACTTCTTCACTTCCCACTAATGCCTCAATTCATTAACAATCTGGCTTCCTCTGTCACCATTGCCACTACGTGGCTTGTCCAAAGCCCAGGGGACATTAATTACTAAATCCATCCAATGGACATCTTTCATTCTTTATCCCACTTGACACCTGAGGAGATTTGCCATCACTCCCTCTTCTGGAACCCCGCTTTTCTTTTGGTTTCTGTTTAATACCACATTTCACCTGGTTTTATACCAGGCATAAAATACATTCTAAATCCTCTTTGCCAGATCGTTTTCCTATATTCCATCCATGGAAGTTGAGGTTCTTCAGGATTTTTGCCCTGGATCCTCTTCTACTCTATAACCTGAGAAGCACAGATGCCCATCTCTGCAAACCTTGGAATATATGTAAACTGTTACATGTATGTGTATTTTTCTGGGGGAAGAACCCACATTTTTCCTAGTAGAAAATTCGTAGCTTAACAGACTAACAAAGCTCTTTCTCCTCTCTAAAAAATAAATTTGAAGGGGCACCTGTGTGGTTCAGTTGGTTGGACGTCCAACTTAGCTCAGGTCACGATCTCATGGTCCATGAGTTCGAGCCCTGTGTCGGGCTCTGAGCCTGGAGCCTGCTTTGGATTCTGTCTCCCTCCCTGCCTGCCCCTCCCCCACTCATGCTCTCTCAAAAATAAACATTAAAAACATTTTAATAAAAAATAAAAAGAAATAAATTTGAAGAGCCACATTTCACGCATTCTCCCTGACCTTTACCATTTTAGTGACACCTAAATATTAGGACCCAAACTTAACTCTCTCCTGAACTTCAGGTCCGCACAAATTAAATATGCCCCCAAAATAAAATCACCATCTCTCCCTCCCCAAAAACTGCTCTTCCAGTTTACTTTCTTTCAATAAACATCCTTGCTTTTAACTCCACTGCTCCAGTCAGAAACCTCCATAGCAACCTTCACTACTCCTCCCTCTGCCCATCTCCTGGCAGATACCAATTCTAATCAATTCCGCCTCTGAAATATCCTTCATCTGTCCATTTCTATTACCAGTGCCACCACCCTTGTCCAGGCCACCATCAACTAGTCTAGGCCACTAAAACCAGCCTCCCAATCAGTCCCCTGCCTCAAGCCTCCACCAGTTCTTTGCAATGGACCCAAAATTTAAAAATACAATTAAGGCCTTTCATACATGTCCCATCCTCCTAATAACATTCCAAAATACCCTTCAAAAATTCCTCAAAACTATCCTTCCATCTGTGCTCTGGATATCACACCCAACCTACCACTCTGGAGGTAGTTGACCTCCATCTTCAAAACAATCCCAAGGTTCTTAGGCCCAAACTTTATATTGGTTTACAATGCCCTTCAGGCCCTGGCTCCTGCTTACCTCTCTGATCTTATCTTTCATTACCACCCCTCCTCTCTAACCTAAGTCCAAGATCCAACCACACTAAACTTTCACTTTCTCAAACAAACTCCATCCCTCACCCAGAGAGTCATATGCCATTCCCTCTGTCTGAAACATTTTTCCCAGGCTTCTTCACCTAATCATCTCAAAAGGGAAAGGAAACCTTTTAGAACATATTTCTCTCAACCCTCCACCCATTTGTATTTTCACAGAATCCCCCACTTATAACATGCACTCATCACACTTCATTATAAATGCTTAAGTTTAGAATACCACTTGTAACTATGGGGGTGGTAAACACCATACAGCATAAATCAGGTCTGCCTCAATGGCGCACAAGCACACATTGCACCAGTTATTTGATGGGTGCTCAATAAATTTACTGGATGAATGAAACAGACTCCAAAATAATCTAAAATTTCATTGAAAGGAGGACTTTTTATGTGACAGATAAATTAATCCTCAAGTAATCATAATTTTAACTTATGAAATTTTATTTTTATTGTTTCCTTTTATTTAAAACAAAGTAGTCAGATCATATTTGACAAATTTTCTTTTAAAAATCATTAAGATATTGTTAATATAAGTTTCAAAGGTCAACTGAAAAATAAAAAATATAATTTTTTTTTTAACTTTTTTTTTTTTTTTTTGGCACAGGGCGCACTTGGGTGGCTCAGTTGGTTCAGCAACCAACTTCAGCTGAGGTCATGATCTCACAGTTCGTGAGTTCAAGCTCCGCATCAGGCTCTGTGCTGACAGCTCAGAGCCTGGAACCTGCTTTGGATTCTGTGTCTCCCTCTCTCTCTCTGCCCTTCCCCCGCTCACGCTCTGTCTCTCCTTCAAAAATAAATAAACATTAGGGGCACCTGGGTGGCTCAGCTGGTTAGGCGACTGACTTCGGCTCAGGTCATGATCTCACAGATCCTGAGTTCAAGCCCAGCGTCAGGCTCCGTGCTGATAGCTCAGAGCCTGGAGCCTACTTCAGATTCTGTGTCTCCCCCTCTCTCTACCCCTTCCCTGCTCATGCTCTGTGTCTGTCTCTCAGTGATAAATAAATGTTAAAAAAAATTTTTTTGGGGGGGCGCCTGGGTGGCGCAGTCAGTTAAGCGTCCGACTTCAGCCAGGTCATGATCTCGCGGTCCGTGAGTTCGAGCCCCGCGTCAGGCTCTGGGCTGATGGCTCGGAGCCTGGAGCCTGTTTCCGATTCTGTGTCTCCCTCTCTCTCTGCCCCTCCCCCATTCATGCTCTGTCTCTCTCTGTCCCAAAAATAAATAAACGTTGAAAAAAATATTTTTAAATAAAAAAAAAAATTTTTTTTAATAAACATTCAAAAAATAAAAAATAAAAATAAACCTTTTTTTTTTTTTTTAAAGTTTACTTATTTGAGAAAGAGTGAGAGTGCACGAGGGAGAGAAGCAAAGGGAGAGAGAGAATCCCAAGCAGGTCTCCCGCTGTCAGCACAGAGTCAGACACGGGGCTCGATTTCACAACCAGTGAGATCATGACCTGAGAGGAAACCAAGAGTCGGATGCTTAACCGACTAAGCCACCCAGGCACCCCACGAAAGAATAACTTTAAAATCAGATTCAAAGTTTATAAAGATAAATTGAATTTTAGTAATCCAGAGACTAGGAAGCAAGTACCAGGGTTCCAGAAGAAACAAGATTAACTTAAAACATAAATATCAAGATTGGTCAGATTGCTAACTTTAACACTAGACCTCAAAAGCATCAGCCAGTTTTTGCTTCAACTGTTTTTATACTCTAAAAGCAAAAACTCTCATTTGCAAGTTTTAAAAGAGAGACTGTTAAACATGATTTGAGATTTGATAATTTTAGCTATTTGCATAAATAAATAAGTTTCACAGCTAGAAGACTTTTCTGTACTGTTCTTTTTCTTGGGAATGCATTCTGGGTACTAGAACCACAGCCTATTGCTCTTTCCATCTTCAGTACCAATTATGAGAACTCAGTAAATGCTCAATGACTTGGTGAATTTCAACAAGACAGACTCCTCTCTGTCACCATAACAAAATCTCAACCAAGGAGGTATGTATCAGAATCTCCTGGGAAATGTACATACAATATTATAATGTAATTTTATGTTTGTAACATAATTTCATAATTATATTGATATGAATTTGTATTTGTAAACCTATCCTATTGTGAAGCATAAACTATAGAAAGTTGAGCCAAGACTGGGAATCCTGCAGCTAGGGAGGGAGGGGTACCACTACGAAGGAAATCTTATTTTTGTTTTCTAAACAATCATTACAGGAAGAGAGATAAAAATAATGTTGAGAAATGCTAGACTAAGTTACAGGAAGGGACTGGCAAGAGAGACAACTTATAAGCTGGGAATGCCTGGAACAAAGGCTAAGGAGTACAGACTTTTTCCTAGACAGTTATCAATATTTCAGTATCTCTCAATGTTTAGTAAGCTTTCCATTGAAGTAATACATATAGGAAAGTGAAGAAATCTTAACTACATAGTTCAATGAATTTTCACTGATTTCTGTACTAAAAACATTATACTGGACTCCAGATATTTAGCAGTCATGTATTAATTTTGATTAATGCTAACTACAAATGTGGCATTATATAAGCATAGTACCGTTACTCCAGAATCCACTGGGGACCATGTCTCACTCAACCTGTAGATTTGCACTAGATTAATTTCACTAGACTACTTTGATCATGTTATTACCCTTCTCAAATTCCTTCACAGCATTTCTCATTAAGACTACACACCTAAAACCTAGCCTGTTCTATTCTGCTCACCTCTTCTGCAGATAAATGGTTTTAAATCAGTAGAGGAGGTGTTCAAAATAAACTAAGATGAGCCTTGTTGGTGTCCTGGTCCTATTTCACAGGGAAGCAGATGTGATCATCTTGAAATGCTTAATAAGAAGGTAGCACTTCCTATATCATTCACTCTTTCAATATTTCCTAAGCACCTACTTTGTGCCAAGTGCTATGATAGATTCTGCAGATACAAAGATAAATAAGACATAGTACTCTGCTCTCAGAGCTTGCAGGTCAGATATAATTCCAATATCATGCCACCAATGCCCGCCCCCCTCCTTTAATCTTAACATTTACTTATTTTTAATGTTTGTTTATTTTTGACAGAGAGAGAGAGACAGAGCATGAGCATAGGAGGGGCAGAGAGAGAGGGAGACGCAGAATCTGAAGCAGGCTCCAGGCTCTGAGTTGTCAGCACAGAACCCGACGCGGGGCTCGAATTCACAGATCGCGAGATCATGACCTGAGCCGAAGTCGGACGCTCAACCGACTGAGCCACCCAGACACCCCATCATTTACTCATTTTTGAAAGACAGAGCCTGAGCGGGGGAGGAGCAGAGAGAGAGAGGGGGACACAGAACCCGAAGCAGGCTCCAGGCCCTGAACTGTCAGCACAGAGCCCAACATGGGGATCGAACCCACAAACCATGAGATCATGACCTGAGCCGAAGTCGGACGCTTAACCGACTAAGCCACCCAAGTTCCCCTTCAATGCCCTTTTTTTTTTTTGTTGTTTTCTCAAGAAATGACTTTAAATTTTGAAAAATCTCCTTTAGTATATTTGATTTGAGGCAGTGACTGGAGAAAACCATTTGCAGAAGTGCAGATGCAGTAAATATTACTGTTTAAATCAATATTTTTTTTATGGTTGGATAGGAGTTATCTATATGCAACACACCATGTAGTAATATCAGAGTAAATCCCAGCTGTAGAAACAGAATGCTATTGCTGTTCTTACTGAGTTGTACTCATAATGAATGGCTGTCTATGCTTAATCTGAGTAAAACTCCCAACTGTTCAGTATCTTCTTGCCAAAAATTCCCCTTCCTCCTCCAGATTAGAGTTGCATTCCAATTACACTGCCGACTGGAATGAAACTGCTTGAGAGAAAGAAAAAACCACTCAGACATCCCGTCTTCTGTCGCCCCACGAAAACAGATTTTATAATACTGTTCCTGCAACTCAAAAGTTGTACTATTTTTGAACAGAGTAGATTTCTCTGTTTTTTTTCCTTGAACTTATATTATCATTGTAAATTAAAACTGAAGTTCAGGATAACAATCCTATACATATACCAACAAGATGGCCTAGTACTGTAAAAATGTCTACTAATACGCACCCTTCCTGATGGCTAGCACATGACAGCAATTTAGATTTTCCTGCTCCAAGAAACAACCTCTACCCCAACTCCTACACATGGAATGAAAAGGAAATTTAAGCTCTTTAGAAAACTCAAACAAATTTTTCCATGTACGTATTCTACTTATTACTTTAAACAGGAGCACTAACAAAGATTCACATTCAAGAGCATTATTACAAAATGCTGCAATGAGCAAAAATGTCAGCTACAACCCTATGCACATAACAAAAATGAAACAGTTAAAGATGACAAACAGCATGCTGAAATATTATTACACATCCATTAAAATTATGTAAATATATTTATTGACAAGAAAATATTTCTTGAAAACACTAAAAGTCAATTTACAAATACATTTAATAAAATGTAATTTTAGCAAGGAATATAAGAAGATTAGCTAACACTTACTGAATATTTATTACTGAATATTTACTGTGCGAGTATATGCCAACTATTCTGTGAAGAAAGTGGTATTATTACCTACATTTTAGAAATGAAGAAATGGAGATTCAGGCATAAAGACTTGCCAGAGATTACAGTGTAAGTACTAGAGTTGAGATTCCAACTCAAACAGACTAATTACAGAATCCAGTCTCTTAACCATCATATATAAAATGAAACAGTCTCCCAGGTTACTTCTTCCTTTATAAGGGAACTTAACGCTGGTTAAAGCAATTACTGGTGTGATCCAAGTTCACAAAATGGTCAACAGAAACTTAGGATGCAAAAGGGCCTTCTCCAAAAAAATTAGCAATTTCCTTCTTTCAACAGATATATAACAGTTTACCTATACAGTCATATTAGACCTGCTTTTAACTAAATATCTTGCCACAGTGCCATTTAATCCAGGAATTTTAGGCAGTTTGTTTTATGCATGTTACAAAACAAACTGGGCCACTAAGTTTACCGTAATATACTTAGTACCTGGCAGGTAGTTCATTAAACTAGTGTATTAGATTTATTAAAAGATAAAGTTTCTACTATAACAAGGTAAATATTCTTGCTTAAAAAAACCAAACTGTCAGCATTTAAATATTTCACCAAAGGCAAAATGGGTTCTCAAGTTAACCAATTAAAGGCAACCTTTCCAGCTCACTCATACCCAACAACTTTATTTATTTTCTTTATTTTTGAGATGGGGGAAGGGCAGAGAGAGAAACAGAGAGAGAATCCCAGGCAGGCTTCACACCGTCAGCCCAGAGCCGGATGTGGGGCTCGAACTCACAAACCATGAGATTATGGCCTGAGTCGAAACCAAGGGTTGGGCACTAAAACAACTAAAACAGTTTTTCTTGTAATTTCAAACATATGAAGATTTTGGTCAAAAGAATTTTCCAAAGAAGTGTATTTTAACCGAATAAAACTGAAACAAGATTAGGGTGTACAAATAAACTTTTTAAAATTTAAGTGCAAGTGGGGTGCCTGGGTGGCTCAGTCGGTTGAGCATCGGACTTCGGCTCAGGTCATGATCTCACAGCTCGTGAGTTCAAGCCCCGTGTAGGGCTCTGTGCTAAGAGCTCAGAGCCTAGAGCCTACTTCTGATTCTGTGTCTCCCTCTCTCTCTGCCCCTAACCCACTCGCATTCTGTCTCTGTCTCTCTCAAAAATAAATAAACATTAAAAAATTTTTTCTTAGTTCAGGTTGTTATAACAAATCCCATACACTGGGTGGCTTAAAATAACATCTATTTTGTACAATTCCACAGGCCAGGAAGTCCAAAATCAAGGTGCCAACAGATGTGATGTTTGGTGAGAGCCATCTTCCTGTTCTGCAGACAGGAAGACACCTTCTTGCTTTATCATCAGATGGCCAAGAGAGGTATCTTCTCTGTTGAGTCTCTTCTTATAAGGGCACTAATCCCAATCATGAGGGCTCTACTCTCATGACTTAATGACCTCCCAAAGACCCCACCTTCAAATACCATCAAATTGGGAATTAGGCCTTTAACATATAAAATTTGGGAGGACACATTCAGTCTATAACAAAGTTTCTGTACTTCAGTATGTATCGATAAGTGAGTCTCAAGGTATATGTCTAGCCTCACTCTTCTCCCAAGCTCCAAACCCACATTTCAATTGCCTACCCCACATACCCACTTGAATATCTCACCAGCACTGAAAATTGTATTTATTCAAAATTGAATCAAACAGCTTTCCTACTGAACCAGCTCTTCTTCTTTTTGACCTTCCTAGTTCTGTGAACTGAACCACATGCTTCCAATAATCCAGAAAGCAAATGTCTATCTCTCCCTCTCCCTGACCACTGCACATCTAAAGCAGTTGCCAGATTATACCTGGTATCATATACAGATCACTCTGTCTATTTCCATTTTCAATGTTCACATTTAAGTAATACATCTAGAGTATTTTTTTCATTCTTTTTTTAATTGTTTTTTAACGTTCATTTATTTTTGAGAGAGAGAAAGAGAAAGAGGAGAGAGAGACCAAGCGAGCAGGGGAGGGGCAGAGACCGAGGGAGACACAGAATCTGAAGCAGGCCCCAGGCTCCGAACTGTCAGCACGGAGCTGGATGCAGGGCTCAAACCCCCGGATTGCGAGACCATGACCTGAGCCAAAGTCAGACGCTCAACCAACTAAGCCACCCCAGGTGCCCCTTTCTAGAATATGTTATAATGTGCTCCCCAAAACTTCCACAGAGTCCCTTGCTTGATCCTTGCAAGTTTGTGAGTTATGTTCTAATATCCACAGAAAAGTAAACTACAACTAAGAGCTACGGCTTGCCCTACCTGTCATCTAGTAAATGAGCTTATTAAGCATTTTGAATCCAGGCTCTACCTGGATTCTATAGATTTTTTTAAATTTTTCTATACATTCCTCATCTAGAAGGCTGTCAATTATCCCAGCCTTCTCTCTCATTAACCCCTAGACTGAAAATACCAGCCTCTTTGTCCCCTAAAATAAACCCAGGACTTTTCTGCCTTTGCTTTTATTCAAAACATTCCTCCTACTTCAAGTGTTATTATTCTAACCATAGACCCTCAAAATCTTATCCATTCAAATCTCAACTTCATGTGAAACTTTTTCTGATCTCCTCCTTTCTCACAATCTGATTTTCTCTCTCCCCTCCTATGAATTTCCAACAACACTTTGACTCTACTTGTTTCGTATGTCCCTTCTCACTATACTTGTATTAAAGTTATTCACGTGGGGCACCTGGGTGTCTCAGTCAGTTGGGTATCCAACCCTTGATTTCAGCTCGGGTCATGATCTCGCAGTCGTGGGATCCAGCCCCACATTAGGCTCTGTGCTGAGCATGGAGTCTGCTTGAGATTCTTTCCCTTCCTCTGCCCCTCTCTCCCGCTCATACTCTAAAAATTAAATAAAAAATTAAATTATTCACGTGATATCCTCTCCATCCCTCTATGTTCCCACTAAAATATACATTTCTTTTTTTTTTAATGTTTTATTTATTTTTGAGAGAGAGGGAGACAGGGTGCAAACAGGGGAGGGGCAGAAAGAGAGGGAGACAGGCTCCAGGCTCTGAGCTGTCAGCACAGAGCCTGACGCGGGGCACAAACCCATGAACCACAAGATCATGACCAGAGCTGATTCTATAGAATCCAGGTAGAGCCTGGATTCAAAATGCCTAATAAGCTCGTTTACTAGATGACAGGCGCCCCAGCTATACATTTCTTAAAGACAAAGCCATGATTTATTTTTATTTCTCCTACAGTTATACATATAGTATCATAAACATGATATGCACTCAAATAGTTATTGAAATCCATGAAAATCCTCAGAAAACCACTGACAAGGTATAGGGATGAGCAAACTAAAAGGTAAAGAATAAAATTCACTCTTTACTTCTCTGAACCTAGCAAGTCTTTTTGTTGAAATCAGGGTGGCTTTCTCAACTGTTTGTAACCACTGCTTATTTTAGGGCCCTTTCCTAAAAACACATCTCATTGAGGGGCACATGGCTGGCTCAGTCAGTTGAATGTGTGACTCTTGATCTCAGGGTTGTGAATTCGAGCCCCATGTTGGGTGTAGAGATGACTTAAAACAACAAACCACAGATTTCATATACAATAAAATGGTATATTACCACCTTTTATTACCACCAATTATATTAACCTTATTTCTACAACAATAAGAATGAGCTCTCAGGTATTCTGCATCCTTCTAGCTTCTAAAAACGGTAGTCACTCAAATACCTGATGATCTACTCTAATAGAGCAAAGTGTCAAAGATATTTAGTTTCCCAAACAGACCCCATTTGTAAATACAAGCTACTAATACAAATAGGAAAGAAGACTGCAACTATAAAAAAAAAAAAAGCACTGTGATTTATAATAATACTTCTCTATAGGGTGCCAGAGTGGCTCAGTCAGTTAAGCCTCCGACTCTTGATATCAGCTCAGGTCATGATCTCACAGTTCCTGGGATCAGGCCCCGCATTGGGCTCTGTGTGGATAGTGTGAAGCCTGCTTGGGATTCTCCCTTTCTCTCTGCCCCTTTCCCTCTGTCTCTTTCTCTCTGTCTCAAAATAAATAAACATTAAAAAACTAAAAAAAAAAAAAAAAAACTTCTCTATAATTTCATACTTTTGAAGTATTTCCTGGGTTGATAGGTAATTACTAATTTTCATAAACTTATTTTAGGATAATTTTAGACTTACAGAAAAGTTACAAAGATAGTACAGTGTTCCCATATACCTCACACCCATTAGCCCATTACTCATAACATCTTACATTAGTATGGTACATGGATCACAATTTAATGAATCAATATACATTATTATTAACTACAGTTCATATTTTATTCAGATTTCCTTAGTTTTCACATACTGTCTTATCTGTGCCAAGATCCCATTGAGGAAGTCATATTACATTGAGTCATCATGTCTCCTTAGGCTCCTGTGGCTACAGCAGTTTCTCAGACTTTGTTATTATTTCTCAGGCTTATTATTCATGACCTTGACAGTTTAGAGGACTATTCATCAGGTATTTTGTAGAATGAATCTGTCTGATTTCTCATGATTATTCTGGGTTATGGGTCATTGGGAAGAAGACCACAATGGTAAAGGTGCATTCTCATAATATCACGTCAAGGGCATATAGTATCAATGTGACTTACACTGTTGATACTAACCTTGACCTGACTGAAGCAGTGTTTGTAGCGTTTCTCTACTCTAAAGGTACTCTTTTAACCTCCTTTCCATACTGTGCTCTTTGGAAGGAAGTCACTATGTGCTATCCCCCTGATTTAAGAACCAGGCAGTTATTGGGGCACCTGGGTGGCTCAGTCGGTTAAGCTTCCAACTTCAGCTCAGGTCATGATCTTGCAGTTCATGGGTTCGAGCCCCACATCGGGCTCTGTGCTGACAGCTTGGAGCCTGGAGCCTGCTCTGGATCCTGTATCTCCCTCTCTCTCTGCCCCCCCTCCCCCCAGCTCACGCATTGTTTTGGTCTCTCTAAAATGAATATACATTAAAAAAAAAATTTTTTTTAAAGAGCCAGGGAGTTATTTTCCCACTCCTTAACAGTGGACTGTCCACATAAATTATTTGGAATTCTGCATGGGAGATTTGTCCATCCTTCTCCATTTATCTATTTATTCAACCATTTATTTATACCAGTATGGACTCATAAATATTTATTTTATACTCTGGGTTATAATCCAGTATTACTTCAGTTTGTTACTCAAACTGTCCCAGCTTTGGCCACTGGGAGTTCTTGCAGTTGGTTCCTGTGTTCCTTTGACAAACGTGCATCACTGTGGGAAGAGCGCGCACACTTGCATACTTTCTGACACTAGAAAATGCTCCAGGTTCATCTTGTGTGTTCTCCGCCCCTGCCCTAGAATCAGTCACTTCTCCAGGATCCCCTGGGAATTACCAATTTTAAATATCCATAAAGATTCACATTTTCCAAACGTGAACAGTTCGATTAACCCTTCAGTTCCTAAAGTCTTTCCCCACTAGAACATTAAACTCCATGAGGTTTGATCTCCACTGCATCCCCAGAGCCTAGAAAATTGTGCAGAGTATGCCTTCAATAACCTCTACAAATACTGAGGTCTTACAAATTCTGAAGCCCTACAGGGGGCTCAGGATTGAGTCACAACATAACTTGCCATCTGATGAAATTTGCCTAGATGCGTCATGTTTAGACTCTTATTCTAACATCACTATGGCTGATTCACTGCATTGTTTTACAATAAACAAAAGGCTTCCTTTTTCCACTTCTCCTCCCTCTCACTGCCCTGCAAGCCAAAAGTTTAAGTATTTCCCAGTAAAATTTTCAGCGCAAATGACTAATCCATCACATTTCCTAGATTCTTTCTATAATGGCATACTGCCATTTACATCACCCTCTCCAAGTTCTATTCAAATGATCATTTTTGACTAAGTAGAGTTTAAATGAAAGGCATAATGCTAAATCCTTACCAACACTGGCAGAAGAAAAATTACTGACAGTGAAAGTGCCAAAAGTCTACTGTTACTTGTTTATATACAATGCCCCCTCAAACACTCAGTATGTATATAAAATAAAGCATCTGAAACCTACCAATATCTTTTTGTAAAATTTTTTTTAATTTTTTAAATGTTTATTTTTGAGAGAGAGAGAGAGAGAGAGAGAGAGAGAGAGAGAGAGAGAGAGACAGAGCATGGGGAGGTGGGGGTGGGGCAGAGAGAGAGGGAGACACAGAATCTGAATCAGGCTCCAGGCTTTGAGCTGTCAGCACAGAGCCCAATGCAGGGCTCAAACCCACAAACCACAAAATCATGACCTGAGCTGAAGTCGGATGCTTAACCGACTGAGCCACCCAGGCAGCCCTATAAATCTTTTAAAGTAATATACAAATTTTTATAGATTTATAAACAAATGTAGTATGTAGAAAGGAAAAAGCATAAGCATATACTGTCTCATGTTTACATGGTTTGATTATAAGGTGAAGACATGTTCTCATAGCGTATTCAAACACATTCAAAAATAAGCCAAGATTACAATGGGATGATGATTCTGCAAAGCAACTTTATATCTATTACATAACTACAATATGCACTAATTTGTGATGGCTTAAGTTTATTTTGAGAAGAAAAGAGAGAGAGAGCTGGGACAGGGGAGGGGCAGAGAGAGGAGGAGAGAGAGAGACAATCCCAAGCAGGCTCGGTGCTGTCAGCACAAAGCCCAATGTGGAGCTTGATCCCACGAACCCCAAGAGCACAACCTGAGCCCAAATCAAGACTTGGAAACTCAACGACTGAGCCACTCAGGCACCCCGAGAAAACTCATTCTCTGAAAGCTCTCTGGGCCACTGGAAAAATTCAGATGCATATCACTTTTACATAATGATCTAAATATCATTATGGATAGACAGGATAAATCCTGCAAGGGCAGAATATTTAGGCTTTTTGTTTCAAAAGGTTATTAGGTCTTTGTATCCTCAAGAGTATCTATCATAGCAACTAAAATGTGACAGGCCCTATAATAAAATCTGTAAAAAATGAAGAGCTACACTGTTTCATTATTTGTAGTTCATAAACCTCTATTTCCACATTTAGAAAATCTCAAATAAGGTTGTTTTATTTTTAGTAAAGTTTTCTTTTATGGAAATCAGAGTACATAATTTTGATATAGTTGAAAAATAAGTATGCTATAGACTGAAAGTTTGTCTCCTTCCAAAATTGGTATGTTGAAACCTATTCCCCAACGTATCATATTTGGAAGTCATTTGGTTCTCTGAGTACTCACCGTGGAACTGACCAAGGCCACATAAAGCGGCCACTTGTAGGAACTTCAGCTGAGAGTCCCAGCTAAGGCCCCAGCTGACAGCCCGCTGAACTGCCAGTGAATATTAGTGAATCTTAAGATAACATTAAGTCCCAGCCTTTAAGCCGCCCAGCTGATGCTGAGTGGGAGACAGACAAACTGAGCCTGCCACCCCCTGTACAAACTGCAGTTTCTCAAGTAAAATAAATGTCACTGTTTTAAGCCACTAAGTTTTGGAGTGGTTTACTGAGCATCAACAGATAATAAGAACACTACTAGAGGAGTTAAGAACAGATTAAGACCCATGAAAGCTGGTATTTTTCTGTACTAGACCACACTGCAAAGTATACAGCTATAGAACCACACCCAGACCTCTCTCCTTATACCCACCCCCTCATGTCCAAAAAACTACTAAAGTCTTGATAAACCCTGTCCTAGCCACCTAGCCTGATACCAGTGATGCAGATGGGTGACATATTCCTAACTCACACATATGAAGTACAAAACAGAGGCAGCTAGACAAAATTCTGTACCACACATATGCTACAGACAATCTCCAGCCAGTCAGCGTTTACCAACCAACAAACCCAGATGTCACCTGCAATCAACAACACTCAAAGATTTGGCTCTTTTTAGCCTAAATGTCCATCAACTGATGAATGGATAAAGAAATTGTGGTTTATATACACAATGGAGTACTACATGGCAATGAGAAAGAACGAAATATGGCCCTTTGTAGCAACGTGGATGGAACTGGAGAGTGTGATGCTAAGTGAAATAAGCCATACAGAGAAAGACAGATACTGTATGTTTTCACTCTTATGTGGATCCTGAGAAACTTAACAGAAACCCATGGAGGAGGGGAAGGAAAAAAAAAAAAAAAAGAGGTTAGAGTGGGAGAGAGCCAAAGCATAAGAGACTCTTAAAAACTGAGAATAAACTGAGGGTTGATGGGGGGTGGGAGGGAGGGGAGGGTGGGTGATGGGTATTGAGGAGGGCACCTTTTGGGATGAGCACTGGGTGTTGTATGGAAACCAATTTGACAATAAATTGCATATATTGAAAAAAAAAAAGATTTGGCTCTTTTTATTTTATTTCTTTTTAAGTAGGCTTCACATCCAGCGTGGAGCCCAACTCAGGACTTGAACTCACAGCTCTGAGATCAAGACCTGAGCTGAGATCAAGAGTCAGATGCTTAACCAACTGAGCCACCCAGGTGCCCCACAGATTTGACTTTTCTAGTACGAAAGATAACTCATGATCTTTTGGGTTTAAATTTGGCTACCCCATTTCTCCTGCCTTGAACCTCATCCTTCAGAGCCTGCTTTAACCCTGGGCTGGATTAGGTTCCATGCTTGGCAATAAAGCTTTTTCATATAGTGCTCGGTCTTTGGTCTCTAAGAGTCGCTATGCTTTAACAGTTTGAAGGTCCCACAGAGATATGATTGAGCTACCGAGTGAAGCTGACAGACCACTGACACTTAAGAACCTATTGAGCCCTGGAATTAGCAAGTTTCTGACACCTTCTGAGAGTGATTCAGCTGATTTCAGTTCTGAGTTTGTTCTATTCTGTCCCACAAGTTTCTGTTTATTCTGGCTCAGAGCCATCTGGTTTCTCATGGATACAGATGGAGAGGAAATATGGTCTCTTTCTTGAGTGACGCAAAGAGAGGGGATGTGTCCTGTATATGTTCTATTGTCAGTCCACCTGTGTCTCATCTAAGATTCTTCAGAAAACTCATGGTTTGGGCCAGATTCAAGGACTGCAGGTACTAGAATACTGGCTCCCTCCCAACTGCCTAAACACTCTGTATATACTCTTGTCTACCAAATGGTAAAGGAATCTCCTTTTTCGTATTTGTTGTAGGGACTGTCAGCTCAAAGAATCAAGTACATGTATACTCACTATAGTCTAAGTTCATGTGCGTTTCTAATAATATGGCATAATTACACCATGGATAGTTTATAATGGCAGCAGCCACTTTGGGGAACTTATGATTTCAATAAAGACTTACACTTCTGCAAATGCCTTAGAACCAAAGGAGGTAAAGCCCCCAAGACAATAGGTCTACCTTTTTAAACTGGTACACCAAGACATCTTACTGTTTCAATAGCTCATAACTAACTTCCCTGAAGGATTGCCTGGAAAAAGCAAAGGAAAAAGCAGCTTACTCTCTGTGCCTAACTTCCTGCCTGTAAAGCTCGGCCTTTATTCCATCTTCTAAAACGTTAATGTTCTGATTCTTCAGATGAAAACCTCATACTTTTCTCCATTTATCACCATGGGTTTCCCTAATATCTTCCTCCCTTAAACATGATGGTCCTGCCTCCTCCCTTGTTGCTGAGCACTCATATAGTGAGGGATAGACAATGTGCAATTTCCATTAAGGACTTATCACTCTTTTTTTTTTTAATTTTTTTTTTCAACGTTTATTTATTTTTGGGAGAGAGACAGAGCATGAACGGGGGAGGGGCAGAGAGAGAGGGAGACACAGAATCGGAAACTGGCTCCAGGCTCTGAGCCATCAGCCCAGAGCCCGACGTGGGGCTCGAACTCCCGGACCGCGAGATCGTGACCTGGCTGAAGTCGGACGCTTAACCGACTGCGCCACCCAGGCGCCCCAGGACTTATCACTCTTCAAAAGAAGGTCATGCTATTATTTCTGAACTTTAGTCCCTGAGGGAATCCCCAAACCCACTGAGAACCAAAGTTTTCTCAGGAATTTAGAATACTTTTGACACTTATGTTCCCTAGCCTTCCAGAACTTCACAAGCTTATACAGACTACTAATTTCCCCCAACAGAATGTCAGAGATAATTCGAAAAAACAAGGTAGGATCCTAATGCATATCAGATATCCCAAGTCAGAAGAACATTTAAAGAAAGTTAAAGACACAGAAAAGTACTTCTGGCCATCCCAGAAGCCTTTTTTACCAAAGTAGATTGGACCAAAATCTAAAATTGCAAGCAAAATCATCATAAACAGAAGGTTTTAGAAATTTTAGGAAATATTTTGATATAGACCACCAGACCACCACAAGGTCTTTTCAGCTTTTTAACAGATTAAAACTAAAAATAACCAGATTGGCAAACAGATTTAATAATCTGTAAATAATTACAACAACTTATTATCAAAGAACTACAAAATAATGAAAAGGGTAAGGGAAGCCAACACGTCCCTTCAGTGTAAACAACTTACTTAAAGTTCAATACTCCCTCCTATGGCAGATTAAGAACTGTCCCAAGGGAGATGCTGAATCTATAAAGAGTTCAGGTACTAGACAACTGAGTGTCCCTTAAAAGCCAAGAAAGGAGTCCAACAATCCAAGTTAGACATACACTACAAACATGCCTCTGAGAATCTCAATAATACTCTATTACATTCTCTGCTGTTACCAGACAAGATGAAAACCATTTTCTGTCCAAGAACAGACCTACAAATTCCTAGTAGGTATAGCGTCTTCTGTTTCTACCTTAAATTCATTTCTACTCTTCCTCACTGTACTAAAAGAATAATAGTAATAATAATAATAGTTATCACCAATAACTCTCTTATCTTCTGAGTCTCCATCAGTGTGACCTCTACTCTGTATAATTTGCTAGGGTGAGGCATGTTCTTATCAAATTAAATGCTCTACAGAAGGCATATGTTTAGAGATCCCAGATGACAAGTGCACGAAACCAAATCATAGCAGCCCCAGACACCCTTGTTGTCTTGTGCCTAGTGGCCTCTCCTAACCCACTGTTAGATACCTGTACTCTTCGGGCTAAAAATTTTTACTGACACAGGTAGAATACATGGTGCTGACTCCAGTAAGAGTGCAAACTGATCTTTACAAAACTCTGCCCCAGTTACTCCAAAATTTAAAAAAAAAATTTTTAAAGTTTATTCATTTTTGAGAGAGCAGACACAGAGTGAGTGGGGAAGGGGCAGAGAGAGAGGGAGACAAAGACTCAGAAGCAGGCTCCAGGCTCCGAGCTGTCAGCACAGAGCCCGATGTGGGGCTCAAACTCATGAACAGATCATAACTTAAGCCAATGTCGTATGCTTAACCGACTGAGCCACCCAGGGGTCCGTCCCTCGGTTACTCCCAATATTTAAACCTGAAGTGATTATCAAGAATAAATCTCATATTGAGCCTTTATTAGAGCAAAGATGTATTGCCTTTCGTAATACTCCCCTATTGCTCCTTCAAAAAACTAATGGAAAAGACTAAAGATTTGTTCAAGATTTCAGGGCATCAATGGAACCGTGATCCTTAGAATCCCCAGTAACTCTTAACAAAACACCTCACTTTCCTCAATTCCTTCCATAAGTAATCTAACAGCACTGTTCACACCAGAAGCCTATTGTTTATCTTGCTAAGACATACCATCCCTGTTTGCATTTGGTAGCACTTTCTCTACTCATTCGATGGGTCCCAAGAGCTACTTAAAACTTTTTGTTGTTGTTGTTGTTAAGCTTATTTGTTTTGAGAAAGTGAGTTCACACGTGTGAGGGAGGGGCAGACAGAGAGGCAGAGGGAAAATCCCAAGCAGGCTCCATACTGTCAGCACAGAACCTGACATGGGGCTCGATTCCACAAACCGTGAGATCATGACCTGAGGTGAAATCAGGAGTCAGACACTTAACTGACTGAGCCACCCAGGCACCCCTCTTGTTACTTCTGAGCAAGAGTCAACATTTCCATCAACCACCTTACCTCTTATGAAATCCTTTCTTGTTCACTTTGTGTAACACTTTTCAACTCTGTTCAAAACCTACTCTTACAGTATCAATTCCTCCTCAAATAAAGGGGAACTACATGATTGCTTAGCATTAACTTTAAAATTAATTATGCCCACCTCTGAACCTATAGATACCCCTTTTGTCAATTCTGATTTAATACTGTTTGTGGAACAACTTACCTTAAAAATGACAAAGGCATTCCCCATGCAAGATACTCTGTTACCACTGAACATGTAGGCACTGAAGCAGGTTCACTGTTTAATGAAATGCAGGGAATCCCTACCTCCCTATCAAATGATCAAGGAATTCATTTCACTAAAGGAGTTAAACAGAAACTCTAATATATTTCTCTTAACTTAGAAATTCCACTGTTCATATGATCCCGCAAGTTTCAGAAACCCTTCATTCTTCCTAAAGTTTTGCCACTAGCACTAATTACCCACATAGACTTTCTCCCCTATGAAATCATTACAATATGCCCAACACCACTGGACCCCAAATCCACTAAAAACTTATTCTATACCCTTATACGCAAATATAGCTAAAAACTGTGTGAAACTATACTGAGAGTTTTGAGGAGGGTAACCTGAGTTACTCAGTCTTATCCCCAAGAAATAGAAGTTCCCTTTCCTCTGTAAAGGACCTCACCTAAAAGGTCCATTTCAAGTCCTCCTGTCAACAGCAACTACAGTCAAGCTTCAAGGTGCTGATGTGTATGTTTATGTGTCATAGTGAAAACAAGCTACCAGTCCAAACCAGTGGATTTACTAAAATAATTTCAGAAGCAGACGACTCCAACCAACACACAACTTGCCCCAGAACCACAGATCAAGCTGATGGCTGCACATACAACAACTTCTAAACAAGATACTGGAACAAAACATAGAATGATTGGTTCTTTTTAAAAAATGATTGTTCTAATATTTTTCTGGTGATTTACATCAAATACCAAGTGGTCGTTGTGTTCTCTTAGCATAGTGAGACTGAGTTTAACTAGATTTAGTTCCTTGTATGGTCAAAACATATGTTTGCAGGTTAGCCTATGCATTGGCCGCTGGCTATACACCATGATCTCAAGATGGGCACATCCATAAATACTCAAGACACATACACAGATCCCTTCTGGCCAGTCTATGGCTTCTCTGACCAGCAAAGCCATGTCATCAGCCTATCAACAGCATTTTGCTTTCCTAGTATGAAACAGAGATACCTCATAGTCTTTCACTTTAAAAGATCTCCATTTCTCGCTCCTCAAATGCTGTCTTCCAGAGCCCCCCTAGACTCTGTGCTAGATCAGGTTCCCTGTTTAGCAATAAAAGTTCTTAATTCAATGCTCAATTTTTGATCTCTAATAGTCTTTATTTTTGTCTTTAGTAATGATGTCTAGGGTTCTCCCCACTATCAAATTTTATCTTTCCCTCTCCTCCTCAAGTTTAACAGCATCAACCAATCCACACAGTCATCAAGGAAGCTTGGAAATTAGCCTTTACCCATCATCCATACACCTCCCATAGCAAAATTTCTAAAATAACTCAGACTGTAACATTCACTTGCTTAAAATCCTTCAATGACTTGCCAAAACACCTTAGCACACATGGTACTTTATAATTTGACTCCTGAACACCATCTTCTCAAGCCTAATCTCACTATACTCCTTCACTACTACCCAGCTTATATACCTAGCTAAATCCTAATAATCCTTAAAAATTGAGCACAATCATCATTTCCCAGCAGAAAGTGATCCTTAACACCTACTGAATTTCTGGCCCAGTTTGATTTTCCTTTCTCAGTCTCCTCATGGTACTGTGTTTATCTCTATCATAGCATTTACCAAAATATACTGAAATACACACAGTAAGCTACCTTAGAAACAAAGACATTAAACCTCTCCTCCTACCACAGTGTCTGACACAGATCAAGCACCCAATAAATATTTTTTTACTGAATGAATGGTGCTCTCAGGATGTTGGATTTCACTACTTTAATGGTCTAAGAGGTCCATTTCTTCCCCTGCCCCAGCTTTATTAATATACAGTTGACCCATAACATTGTGTAAGTTTGAGGTACACAACTGATGATTTGGTACATATACATATTGCAAAATGATTACCACAATAAGGTTAGACAACTGAAGTCCACTCCTTAAGGGGGAAAAAAAAAAAAACTTTTTATATAGATACTATCTTCTAGGTATCATCTTTTATAAGAGCTGTCCTTTTTAGTCCTACAACAATCTTAGGAGGTGGATATAATTCTATTGGTGAGGAAAAAAAGACTTACAGCTTCAAAAATACCAACCGGAAAAGGAAGACTTAAAATCCAAAATTTTCTTACTTCAAGATCCATACCCTTTCTACCACATTTTGCTGTTTACTTATGGATAAAATCTAAAGAGAAAATAGCTCCCCTCCTCTACTGTGGCAACTTTATCCTTCCACAAAACATGATTATAAACTGTAAAGAGTATTTAAGAATCCTTAAGACAAGTTAGAGCAATTTCATTGCACCAGAATTAAAGAGACAACCAGATCAGTGTTAAGCCACAAGTTTCTAAAAAGACAAAATTTCCAGAGGAACTAAGTGATGTCCTGAGAAAGAATCTTGGGAGACTGGGACTGATGTCCTAAGTCAGAATCTTAAAGAAGACTTTTTAGTAATACAGCAGAAGAAAGGCTAGAGAGAACGACAAATTTTAAGAATATGAGGCTAAGAAGAACAGCAACATTAACAGAATTTTAAAAACAACATAGCAGTAGGAGACAGAAAGCAAACAGAAAAACAGAAGTAAGAGAACAGAGGCCAGGAAAACCAATCATGATAATAAACAGGTAAACTATTCAGAACCAAAGAAAGCCTAGTCAGAAACCTCATACAGGAAGAGCCTAGAACACCCACCAAACAAGGCTGCCTTGAGACGACAGTTTTGACCTACAGTCTACAGGAAATTAATCTGGTGACCTGACTGCAAGAAAAATACTTATCCAAAAACATAGGCTCCTGGTGGAGAAAATAAAGGCTTAGACCCAGAAGACGTCGATAAAACCTATAAAGACAATAACCCTAAGTGTTAGTTCGGTTTAGAAGAATGACCTGAGAAATCACAAAAGATTCCTGGAAGGAGCTACTTAATATTTTAAACAAGCTTCAAGCTGAGAGACATGAAACTAGTTGCATTTCAACTGTATGTAGTTTGAACCCAGAAATGCTCTCATATGTATGAAGATTAGCTATAAATCTGAACTCAGTGAACAGGGTGGTTTTACGAAAGGAGACGAAGAATGACAGGAAAGACTAACCACTTGAGGTGACTGGAGGAAATAATCATCTGCTTTTTCTGCCCCTAGGTTGTGAAATATAAAGTTAATGTAGATTAAGTGGTTACCCAAGATCCTAGAAGATTTTGTTTTTTTTTTTTACAAGAGGCTTCCAAAGTCATGCCTGCATCAAGCAGAAAACCACTTCACTTGCGAGATTATCAGTCAATTGGGAATTTCTAAAATTATATGATCCTACTCAAATTAGATGCCACAAAAGAAAGGGAACCTGCAGGTCCGCAAGCACTGAGAGCTAACCTGCCAAAACACAAGAAGTTAGTTCCCACCACCACACCCAAACTGGTACAACAGGTTGGTGTAAGCAGTAAGGCAGGAGAACTGTGTGCTAATACTATCAGACCTAAAAATTTCTATTTAAAGGCTCTAGGACAACCACAATGGGAGAGAAAACAAATGACAGCCCAACCAGAATAGAACACAAACAAATGTACCCCAAATAGGTTTTTTAAACTGTCCTCAGAAAACCAGAGGAATTGCCCAGAGTTTGCCTCTCAGTAGCTGAACCGATGAAGAACAAACTGCTTTTACAAACTTCTTGAAAGCTCCAGCTAAGAGCTTTCCTTGTACATGACAAAAGAGAACTTCAACATCCCCGAGGCCCTATTTTCACCAGCTCTAGGGTATTCCTAAAATCAACTACTAGTCAAATGAATTTGTGAGGTCAAGAAAGCTAAAACAGAAGTCCATTTGTTTTTGTTTTTGTCAATGAGGTCACCAGTATCCTCACCAAGAGCAGCTTTGGAAGAGTGCTGAGCAAAGACTGGACTAGCGCGTAATGAAAGGTGATACGTGGATAGAAAGAGTAGACTGCTCTTCTCTAAAGTCAAACTTGAAAAGAAGAAACAGAAATTAAAAGAAATGGGCTAAAGAAAGGCATTTTTTTTTCAATATATGAAGTTTATTGTCAAATTGGTTTCCATACAACACCCAGTGCTCATCCCAAAAGGTGCCCTCCTCAATACCCATCAAGAAAGGCATTTTTAATATGACAGGCATATGTGGATATTTAAACTCTAAAATAATTGTAAGAGGGTACTCGATAGGGCCAAGTTTCAGAATCCAAAAGGAAAATTAACCAGCCTTGACAAATGAGCAACAAACTTCTTGATGGCTCTCCTGCAAACACCAGCTCCTTGACCTACTTTTTCATGAGACAAAAGGCATTTAACCAATGCCCACCCCCCCCCCAAGTAAAAAAATAAAAACCAAATAAACAGTGAAATATGACAAGATCCTAAATTCTACTTTGGAATTCATTTTCATATACTCTTATCAAGTAAAGAAAGTACTCACATAATAACTAATATTCACTGAGTGCTTACTATCTTCTCAGGCACTGTGCTAAGCACTTCATAGGAACTAGCTCAAAAATTCTCTGGATTAATAATACTATTCCCATTCTACAGAAGAAAATGAAAGTTTAGAGAAGATCAACATATGGTCACCCTGTGCTTCACTATCAGATACTGTCTCTCAGATCATCTATTAGCCACCCATCACTCCACTGTTCTTTTAAGACTTTCTTTTAAAAAAGGGGAAAAAGGGAAATTTCAATCTCCAGAAGTTTTGACTTGATTAACTTTTGACATATTAATCACAAATTCCTCCATTAGTTCATAAGTCTAAAGGTAAAATGGCCAAAGTGTCCTGTGTAAGCCACACCACATGGTTAACAACTCACTGTGTCCCAACACACTCGTAACATCAACCCTCCCAGGGAATAGTTCACCAATTAAACAAAATGAATCTCCAACTGATTACGCCAGCTGTAGAAAGAGACATGGGCAGGGAAAAAACAAAACAAAAAAACGAAAAACTTCTCTTAATTCAAAATGCTCAGTCTATTTGACCTAAAACCTGGTTCTAAATGAACTTACAAACATGGCTGTGTCCACCCCCACCCCCTTTTTTTTGGCTGGAGGGACAAGTGAGACAAAAAACTGCCTAGGGAAGGGGAAAAAAAACTACTCAAAGGCCTCCAGACCTGCCAAGAGATCTAAACGATTTAGGAAGACCATATAAAACAAACCTTAAAGAGAGCAAAACACATCTGCATTCAAATTCTATCTCCCCCACATTTACTAGCTTTGAGCCCTTATACAAATGACTTAATCATCATCAGTGTTTTCTGATGATGATATACTGATAATATTTGTATCTACCTACTTCATAGGATTACTTTGAGAATTAGATGAGAGAATTTAGGTAAAGAATTTAATACAAGTTTCCTCCACTATCTGAAAGTTTGCTTTACCCACTAAACTTTTAGAACAGAACTATATCACTATCTGTTTTCACTAACCAAGAGAAATCTGAGGATTTTCAATTTTACAAAATGGTAACTGTTTCTTTGTTTTAATCCAATATTTCAGCTTATAAAAGGTTTCATACAAAAATGCTCTACTTTTGGATAAGAAGGGGAAACCTGTACTTGGCCACAGAGATACATGGTATTTATTATTACAATAAAAGGTAGAATCCCTAACAAGAGACTCCTCACTCCTCTATAACCAGTGTTGGGAGTTCATCAGAATCCCTTAAAATCAGAGAGAACAACTTTAAAGAGTAAGTGCAGTATGAGAACAGAAGCAGAGGCAAGAAACATCTTTTCACTGACACCCCCGCAACACACAGTATCATTTGATCCCAGTGAAATGTCTGCATTAGCTGGGTAAAAATAGTAAGTACATTCATTTACATAAACCCCTTAGCATACATTTACCAGGCAACAGAAGAATAACCATTAAATGTGTCAGTCACTGTACTGCAAGCCTAAACCAGGACTCAACCACCTTCATTGATTTGCTGTTCACATGCCATGAATGATTTCAAACTTCAATTATTTAGTGGCATCAGGGGTGTCAGTAAAATTCTCATCTCTACAATTCTGAGGCTTTAATAGTATGCTTAAAACACTCACTGCACATAACTCTCAATACTATACTTTATTTAGAGGTAACTTAAGAACATACACAACTACCAAGAAATTAGCCCAAAAAAAGCTATGAAGAATTTTATATTCTCCATACATACTATAAAAACAGAAAATGCAAATAAAACACTTCAGAAAACTGTGCCCCCCCCCCAAAAAAAAACAAACACAATGAAAAAAAAAACTATAACAAAACACTTCAAGTTGAATTAAATATGCTCAAGAGTTTGGAGATGTACAAAAACAAAGAACAGAAAAAGAAAGAAAAGAAGAGGATGAAAACAGTAAGAAAGAGGAGGAAGAGGAAAAGGGCAACAGTAATTGACCAAACTCAGGAAAGAAACTGAAAAATGAGAAGACCACTGCAGGAATGGAGGGGGGCGGGGATAACACAGCGTCCATGGGAGAACAAAATCAAATGAAAAGCTAGTAAGGGTCACTGAAGAAAGGGAGGAAGACAGTCAAGAGAACAAAAATGAGATAAAAGGAGGCAGGCAGAAATAAAGAGACTGAAATGGAAAGGAGACAAAGAAGGTCAATACCTACACATATAATTAGAAATCTAAGGAGGGAAAACAAAATAAAAGATTTTTAGAGCTAGTATTTAAAGTCACAGTACAAAACAACTTTCTAGAAATGAGAGAAAGCAAATTTATGTTTTCTACATATTGAAAACAGCCGATGGTGTATCTGGGAAAACTGACTCAAACAATAAACTCTGACACATTATCCTAGTAAAACTAGACTTTAAAGACAAAGAAATCCCCAGAGATACCAGGCATGATCAAATTAGTACTCCTAAGAAAACAGGTTGATATCCAACTTCTCAAGAACAACCCATAGCAAGGCAACTGTGGAGAAGCATTTTCAAGAAATCCAGGAAAGAAAGTGCAAGCCAAGGGTTTCACATCAAGCAAAACAATCTTTCAAGTATCAAGACTTAAAAAAGAGTTCTTTCCAAATGTACAAGAACTCAAGAAATATTCTATCCATGGACCCTTCCTGAGGAGTCTAACTACAGGATGAGCTTCATCCAAGAAATAAGTAACTAAAGCAACTTAAAAAAAAAAAAAAAAAAAAAGTGCCGAGCATTTTATTGTATTTAAAGAATTACAGGGGCGCCTGGGTGGCTCAGTCGGTTAAGCAGCCGACTTCAGCTCAGGTCACGATCTCGCAGTCCGTGAGTTCGAGCCCCGTGTCGGGCTCTGGGCTGATGGCTCAGAGCCTGGAGCCTGCTTCCGATTCTGTGTCTCCCTCTCTCTCTGCCCCTCCCCCGTTCATGCTCTGTCTCTCTCTGTCTCAAAAATAAATAAAAAACGTTAATTAAAAATAAATAAATAAATAAATAAATAAATAAATAAATAAATAAAATAAAGAATTCCAAAGAAGACAAAGGCAGGAACATAGGTAAAAGCACAGTATACAAATACTGTATGTCCTGACAGACTTTACATATAATACTCTGAAAACAGGTAATATTAAGCACACATACACACAAAACCATCACAGAAACTGATCATGTATTAGGACCACCCTCCCACAAAAAATCGGACATTTATAAAGTAGAAACATTACAAACATCTCTAAAAAACAATTAAATGTAATCAATGAAATGAAATCCCTTATTCTTGATTAGAATGTTTCACTCATCATCATTGAAATACCACCCCTAGTTAATTTATGAATTTAATGAAATCCCAATAAAAATACTGGCAATTTTTTTCTGGAACTGGAAAAATGGATACCTAAGTACACGTGAAAAATACCACAGGAGCACCTGGGTGGCTCAGTCGACTGGGCATCTGACTTCAGCTTGGGCCGTGATCTCACAGTCCGTGAGTTCGAGCCCCACATCGGGCTCTGTGCTGACAGCTCAGAGCCTGGAGCCTGCTTCAGATTCTGTGTCCCCCTCTCTCTCTGCCCCTCCCCTGCTCATGCTCTTTCTCTGTCTCAAAAACAAAAACCTTAAAAAAAAAATTTTTTAAAAAGAAAAATACTGCAAAACAGCTAGGAAAACATGGAAAAGGAAAAGCTATAGGAGGAAAGGAGAGTAGTCCTACCAGATACTGAAACAAACTACAAAGCCTCTATAATTAAAACCACTAACAGATAAACAGACATCAGTATTGGTGCATTAATAGACAGACTGACGGAACAGAATAAAAAGTCCAAAAACAGACCCAATTACTTCACTGTTTTCCCATGATATATTTGATATATATCCCTCATATAAAAATAGCACATATACCAAATGAATCATTTGGGACATGAACAAATGAAACATCTGTTTACATAATTTTTGTCACTAAAGCTATAACTGATCTCCAGAAGGGAGAGATTGCCTCGTTCATCTTTCCATACATCCATATAGCAGCAACACCACATTCAGGGCCTTATTTTGACAAAGCAGGCAACAGAATGAATGAATGAATGAATGAATGGTGACAGGCAATGAGGATAATTTACCTCAGAATCAACTGAGAACTGCAAATTCACCAATTACTGTGAATACCACTAGGTAAAGCTTTTTTGCCAAGAAGTGTAATGACATCCTGAAGTAATCTCAGAAATCATTTGCGGCTTGCTCTGTTTAACACTTAAAAATGACATCCTAGACACAAAGACTTCTTGGTGCTTTACTCCCAAAATGAGGCAAACGTTGAAGATTAAAAGTAAATGAAAAACTTCAAACTGTCAAATACAGTAGCAGAAATATGTTTATCACATTTAAATTTACAAATCAGTTCAGTGCAACTCTTGTTGGGTCCTTTATTCTACCCTCAAATACGGTGGTCATTATCTCACAGTATTGTCTTTAGCCTTAGGTTTTTATGCCATTTGTGATTTTCGGTCTTCCTTTCTAATTCCTGTATTTGTTCTTGCCTTGTAAGTACTGTCAATTACTTCCAGTACAATGATGAATAAAAGCAGTAATACTGGACTTTCTGAACTCACTCCTTATCCTAATTCTACCATTTGATCATTCAGTGTGATTTTTCCCTTAAGATTTTGGTAGACAATAATCCATTATCAAGTTAAGAAAATTTCATCTAGGCTTAGTTTTCTAAGCATTTTTTAACATAAGTGGGTGTTAAAATCTGTTCCTGGATCAATTATGATGAAAATATGCTTTTCCTATTTTATTCTGTTAATGCAATGATCACTTAACATGTCTGCTGTAGTTAAATTAACCCTCCATTTTTGGAAAAAACCTACTTGGTCAAGATAAATCTTTTGTCATGTTCTAGCTTTGATTATTTCATATTTTTGAAAGGAGTTAAACATTACTAGAATCAGTTTACTAATCATTTATTTAGGACAGAATTTCCTTCAGAGTACCCACACAAAAAAATATGCTCAAATTTGTTGAACAGACCACAAATTCTCTTTATATATGCTTAGAATCAATCTCTTGTTCAAGTAGCATATTTACATGCTTATTACAACATGAAAAAAGAGGCTTCAGTCCAAAGAGATCAAAAATTCCACATTTTTTCCACAGGAAACAAATTTTCTACTCTTTTACCTCTCAGAAAAATGTATCAATTCTAAATGAAATCACCCGTGTGGGAAAAAAAGAAGTTTAAAAAAAAGCTATCCAGAAACTACTGCCTTTAAAAGTCATTTTAGTATCACTGGACATAATCCAACCATTTAAATTGTTATCCTCATTATTTAAAATTAGGAACAAAAGGAGACCTGAATGCAACTCTATACTTAGAAGTATGATTTTTAAGTGTCCGTGTTATATAACATAAGAAAATAAAATGAAGCAATGATCAGTTTTTATTAACCTTTTCTTAAGAAGTCAAAATCTGGCATAGTAATTATGTCAATTTTATAATGCCAGACTAGATCTTTATGCAATATTAAATGTGAATCTCATCACAACAATTGTTTTTAAACGGTTAATTTATGGTTCTGTACGGCAAAAGTTACAATAAAATTTTATTTTTTTAATTATTTTTTTATTTTTTTAACGTTTATTTATTTTTGAGACAGAGAGAGACAGAGCGTGAACAGGGGAGGGGCAGAGAGATAGGGAGACACAGAATCTGAAACAGGCTCCAGGCTCTGAGCAGTCAACACAGAGCCCAACGTGGGGCTTGAACTCACGGACCGTGAGATCATGGCCTGAGCCGAAGTCGGACGCCCAACTGACCGAGCCACCCAGGCGCCCCTACAATAAAATTTTAAAAGAAATGACAGAAAAAAAATAGAGTATAACAAAAACAAAATAGAGTATAACAAAGGATTAATATCCAAAACCTACAAAGAGCTTCTATCAATCAATCAGGGGCACCTGGGTAGTTCAGTTGGTTAAGCATCTAACTCTTGGTTTTGGCTCAGGTCATGATCTCATATTTTGTGGGTTCAAGCCCTGCATCAGGCTCTGCACTGGCAGTGTGGAGCCTGCTTGGGATTCTCTGTCTCTCTCTGCCCCTCGTGTATTCTGAAATTTTTTTTTTCAACGTTTATTTATTTTTGGGACAGAGAGAGACAGAGCATGAACAGGGGAGGGGCAGAGAGAGAGAGAGACACAGAATCGGAAACAGGCTCCAGGCTCTGAGCCATCAGCCCAGAGCCCGACACGGGGCTCGAACTCCCGGACCGCGAGATCGTGACCTGGCTGAAGTCGGACGCTTAACCGACTGCGCCACCCAGGCGCCCCCCCCTCGTGTATTCTAAATAAATAAATAAATAAATAAATAAATAAATGAGGGAGGGAGGGAGGGAGGGAGGGAGGGAGGGAGGGAGGGAGGGAGGGAAATTCAGAATAGGGGCAGGTGCCTGGGTGGCTCAGTTGGTTGAGTGTACGACTCTTGATTTTGGTTCATGATCCCAGGAACCTGGAATCAAGCCCCACATTGGGTTCCATGCTCAGCACGGATTCTCTTAGATTCTCTCTCCTTTTATCCCTCTCCCCTGCTCATGCTCTCTCTCGCTCTCTAAAATTAAAAAAAAAAAAAAAATTCAGAATAGAAAAATTGTTAAAACAACATAAACACAGAATTTGCAGAAGTGGAAAAGGCAGATAAAAATATGAAAATATGGGGGCGCCTGCATGGCTCACTCGGATAAACGTCCAACTTCAGCTCAGGTAGGGGCGCCTGGGTGGCTCAGTCGTTGGGCGTCCGACTTCAGCCCAGGTCATGATCGCGTGGTCCGTGGGTTCGAGCCCCGCATGGGGCTCTGTGCTGACAGCTGGGAGCCCGGAGCCTGTTTCAGATTCTGTATCTCCCTCTCTCTCTGACCCTCCCCTGTTCATGCTCTGTCCCTCTCTGTCTCAAAAATAAATAAACATTAAAAAAAATTTTTTTTTAAACAACTTCAGCTCAGGTCATGATCTCTCAGTTCATGGGTTGAGCCCCACATGGGGCTCTGTGCTGACAGCTCAGAGCCTGGAGCCTGCTTTGGATTCGGTGTCTCCCACTCTTTCTGCCCCTCCACCACTCATGCTCTCTCTCAAACATGAATAAACATGGGAAAAAAATGAAAATATGATTACCACATTAAGAATCAAAGAAATTAAACTTAAATATCATAGTAACATTTTAACCCATCAAATTGGCAATTACAAAGATCTGTTAAAACTCAATGTTTTTCAGGGTTATAAAGAAACAGATTTTTAAATATGCATAGCCATGAATGTAAATTAATATTTGGAGGGAAATTTTGCACTATCTCACAATATTCAAAATTCAGTTACCCTTCTCAGGAATTCTATAAATATATTCTGTAAACATACTGAAACATGAACCAAAAGATGCACACACAAAAATGTTCACTGGGCCACTATTTATTACAGCTGAAGAGAGACAACCTAAATATTCAGCAAAGAAGACAAGAGTCCTCTATTTTTAATCACTGAATTGTATTTTACACTATTTGTAGTATGGTTAAAATAACTTCAAGACAAAGTAAATGAAAAAGTCATAGAACATCTGTACAGTATGATTCCATTTCCATGTTTTATTAAGAAAAAAACCGTGTGAGTGTGTGCAAGTCAAATGCATAGAACAAATCTAGAAAAATACAATGAGCTATGAACAGTGGTTACCTCTAGGGAAGAGAGATTCAAAGACCTCTATACACCTTTATATTGTTTGAAATTTTTAGTGACCATGTATACATGGATAATTAAACAATGAAAATTACAATATTGAACATTTCCTACTTTCTGGGTTTTTTAATAATTTAGATTTCAAAATTTTGCATTATAGAGACTATATTTGCAGTTTTTAAAACAATGGGTCAAGATTATTTTTTAATCTAAACTTTAAAAAAAATTTTTTTTTAGTGTTTATTTACTTTTGAGAGACAGAGAGAAAGAGAAAGAGAAAGAGAAAGAGAAAGAGAAAGAGAGAAATAGAAAGAGAAAGAGAAAGAGACAGAGCATGAGAGGGGGGATTGGTAGAGAGAGGGAGACACAGGATCCGAAGCAGGTTCCAGGCTCCAAGCTGTCAGCACAGTGGCTGATGTGGGGCTCTAACTTACGAACTGCGAGATCATGACCTGAACCAAAGTCGCATGCTTAACTGACTGAGCCACCCAGGCGCCCCTATCTAAACTTTTTTTTATTAGGGTGTAGTTGACATATAATATTAGTTTTCTAAATAATTATATATGTACCAAATTGTTTCTCCTTTTGTTCTCTGAATAGTTTTAAAGCTTTTGAAAATTGAACACAAACTTCTCAATTCCACTTCAAAAGCAGACTATGTTTGCAATTTTATTTCATACTAACACTTGTCTGTTACAAAACCAGACAGCCGGCCACACAATCCAAGAACCTTGTCAAACGTTCATATGTATTTATGTTGTTTTTTAATTTATTTATGTTCTAACTCCAAGATGACTGGCCTAATAGTCATGAATCAGTACCTACATGAAAGGTACTGATTTTTCTGTGGTTTTAAGAAAAAGAATCACTAGGCAAAAACAAAGACCTAAGAATACACATTATTCAACTCATTAGTATATAAATTCTCATATACACATACCTCCTCAAAGATTAAAAAAAAAAGATAATATATTTACTAAGTAGCAATACAGGATACATTATGACAAACTGTCAACAACAACAAAAATAAAAGTAGTCATAAAACCAACCATCCCATCAAATTCAAATTCAAAACACAGAAAAAAAAGATACTCTTGTCACAGATTAACTCCTATACAAGTACATAAGTTTTTGATTATTTGCACAAACATAAATTATAGAAAATTATAGATTATATTTACAAAATATACATAGAAAAGGGCACCACACTGTGTATGTATGTGTAGCCACAAAAGGCTACGTGAACCTGTTTCCTTAAAATATAACCTAACCTAATGCCACAGACATTCCATATTTGTGTTTACTTGTCACACAAATATATTTTTTAAATGTGTTTTGAGAAACCAGTCTTAAAATTTTTTCAATTAAAAAAACTCTAAGTCCCATAATCAGTTGCCAAATATTTCATGCCAGGCAGAAGCATCTCAGCCCTATTTTTAAAAGACAAAGAACATTATGCATACGCTACGAAAGGATTCTGGAAGTACAGATTAGACATATTTCCTGCCCTTAAGAATTTTATATTCTAGTTGGGAACCCATGACTAAACATCTATCAAACTAGATAGATGTGCTAATTGTGTTTAGTGCTAAACAATTAGTGTTAAACTGAACTACCAAAACACATCAGCACAAAAGTCAGTCCAAAATAGGAAAATCCAATTAACAAAACAAGTATTTATCAAGCACCCAAGTATATGAAGGCACCGTGTGTGGAAAATAAACACCATAAAGTTCTAGCATCCAGCAAGGCAAACAAGCACAGTTAAGACAAACAAGCACAATAGAAAGCATTAAACAAGTGCCTTAAGTACAAGCAAAGAATTCTGAGATTTCAGAGAAAAGAACTCAAACTAGCTTCTAAGTTATCTGAAGAAGCTGTGCAAAAGAGGTATAATTTTAGCTCTAAGGATGGGTATGATTTTTAATAAGTAAAGATGAGACTAGAGAAGAGATAAGCCAGGGGAAAGAAACAAAGACAAAATTTTTAAATGGGGGGGGGGGGCAAGATATATGAGAGGGTAAAAAGAAACATTGCAAGTTCTCTAAAACCTAGGTTAAGTGAAGGGAAAAAGAGAAGGCTTTAAAAAGGGTAGACCGGGTTATTTTTTGGAATGGCCTGAATGGCAGACGAAGTCTGGATCTTACCCTGTCAACAACAGGGAGATATTAAAAGTTTCTTTCTGAGGAGAAAGACATGATCAAAGTGAAGCTCTCGGTAAGATTAATCCGAGAGTGATGTCCAGAATGGACTGCAAGGATTCAAAGCAGAAAAACCATTTGTTAACTACAGCAACAATCTCAGTCTGATGTAATAAAGACTGACTTATGGTAGTGGAATGAGCAAGAATGGAAAAGGAAGGGATGGGTCAAGAGAAATTTCAAAGCAGAAAAGGCAGGGCTTGCCAGAAAAGGCAAGGCTTGACAGTTAGGGTTGGGAGGAATGGGGAATTAATTATAAATCCAAAATTTCTCCCTTGTTTGGAAATGTTTATTAACTTCTGACTACCTACTGGATAAAAAATCCAGACTCCTTAGCCTATCATTTAAGTCACTGTACAATCTGACCCCAGGTGTTTCTTTTCTTCCCCTCCCTACCCTACTCCATACATCTAACTTGGCATTTTATATCCTTTGCTTTAGCTCATGCTTCTCTACCTGAAGATTAGAACAGCTTGAGTCTAGTAGCAGGCTTAAAACACTGGAATGACTTGGATTGAGAATGGGACAGAAGAGGCTATCAAAAGAAATAGAACAGGTTAACAAGAAAAGGGGACAAAACCCGCAAGCATCCTCTACTTCAGCAGTAGTCAATAAAACTGGTAACTGATTACATCTGGAGGAGACACATTAAGAAACTAGGCAGCAGAAGGAAATTAACAATTTCACTGTGTAATCTTCGTACAAGCTAAATTTGCCATGCATATACATTTAGCTCATTCATTTTTTAAATTTTTTATAATTACGTACAAAATATACGAAATCCAGGTAACAACTCACCTCAAATCAATCACAAGAGCAGAACAAGCAGCAAGACTTCATAGTTCAAGCTAAATTACTACCCCAAGGGAACTCTGATCTTTTCCCATCTCACTATATAGCAAAAGTAAAAACTGTTAAATAGAGAAAAAGGCAAAGAATGTCTTTGCCTATCAATATAAATCTATTTTTAAAGTAATTTCCCTGTTAAAGCACACTTATGGGCCACAGATGATTAACAAAAGAAAATGTTTCAATATAATTCCAAAATATAAGGTAATCCCTGGGTAATGTCTTCTTTTTCAAGTACTTTACAGTAATTTTCAAAACTTCTAAAATATATCTATTATTTTTTAATCAATTTTTCTTAAATGATATTATAAAACGGACAATTTCAGCCTTTAAAATACATCCTAATGGACTTAAACTCAGGTTTTATTATTTAATAAACAAGCTTTGAACTCTCCTTACATGTTTGATACAAATTACTTAAAGTAAGTTCCTTACCAAGTATGTTTCCGCCTAGATACAACACTAAACTCAGTAGTTGCTCAAGGGGTATGTCACAGAAAGATACACTAGCCCTTAAACTCTATCTCCAAAATTAACCAAAAGCTTAGGAATATGTAATGTGTGTCCAACCCAATTTCCTAGATTACTTAAGGCTTCAATGCTAAAATGCATTCAGACTGATTATGCAAACTAAAGAATGCAAGATCCTGAAACAGTCATTAAGATATTACTAACTAGGGCAAAAAAGGAGATTTACATTTTTACAAAAAAGTTCCAATACAGTAGACAAAGAACCCAGGTTGTCCCTAAATACTCATTCTTCAGCAATTCCAAAATATACGTATTTATAAAATGTGTGTGAGACGCAGACCTTAACCCTATAAGACTGTTTCCAGAATTTTTCTGCAAAACAGAAGTGTAAAAATGTTTATTTTCCATAATGCTCAGGACTATTTAAAATGTCTATTTTAGGTTGTCACATTTTTTTTTAAATCTTTCAGATGTTTTAACATAATGTATCACTGAAGAGAAACCCACATCAGTTCTTAGGTTCATCTTAATCGTTAAACACACTGTTGAAGAAATTTAAAATCAATCATATAATAAAAACTACACTAACTCAGGACTCTGCAGACAGCATGATGTAACAGGAATGCACACCAGAACAGGAGTGAGGAGACCATAGCTTTGTAAGTCACTTAACCTCCCTGAACTACTTTTTCGGTAATATGAAACTGGACCTGATACCAGGAAGAAAAAAAAAAAGTGTTCGCATATACAATTTTACATACAACTCAACGGATTCACAGTACTAACCTGGAACCAATCCACAGACTTCTTAAATACCTACATACCAGGTTAATGTAATTACTTGGTTGTCGGCCAGCTTTAAAACTTGAGTGTTTCTACTAGCAAGTATTTTAGCAATAAAGCCATAAGGTAATTGACCAAAGCAGAGAAAAAGGAAAAAGTTCTGACAGTAAAAGTGATTAACCTGCCTAATAAAAAAAGACTTTCAAACTCAAAAATTTTTAGGCATACCATCTCTCTCACCTACAGAATTGCTAAATCCTAAAAAAGTGATAATGTTGGGAACGCCTGAGTAATCAGTTGGTTAGTGTCTGACTTCGGCTCAGGTCATGATCTCACAGCTACCAGACCCGCGTTAGGCTCTGTGCTAACAGCTCGGAGCCTGGAACCTGCTTTAGATTCTGTGTCTCCATCTCCCTGTCTCCCTCCCTCCCTCCCTCCATCTCTCTTTCTCTCTGCCCTTCCCTGCTTGTGCTCTGTCTCTCTCCCTCTCAAAAATAAATAAAACATTAAAAAAAAAATTTAAGTGATAATATTCATAGTTGGCCAAAATATTTTCACAAGTTTGGTTTTCGGTCATTTATAAACAAGACTCCCAATATATACCCTCTCTCAAGAAAAAATACACAAGATGTTGCATGAAATTTTAAGGTAGAGTCTCCTACCCTGGACTGTTAAGGTTTATTGTCCTAGGACTTTGCCTCCTTCTGTCTTTCCCTTTGTGTACAAGGGTACAATCACCCATGTATTCCTCTTTCATAGTATGCTTCCTCATTTTGGTAGACATATCTTTCAGTACTTTGCTAAGAAGGGATAAGTAGACACGATTTTTTTTGAGATCTGGCATGCAAAATACCTTTACTCTGCCTTCATACTTGATGGAACAAATGGTTGGGTTCTAGGCTACAAATCAGCTTCCCTCAGAATACCGAAGGCAGTGCTCAACTCTTTTCTCAGTTCTGATGCTGCTGTTGAGAAGTCAGTGCTTTTTTTTTTTTTTTTTTTTTTTTGAGAGAGGAAGCAAGAAGGAAAGGGGGCAGTGGGGGGAGGAGAGGGAGAGAGAATCTTAAGCAGGCTCCATGCCCAGAGCTGAGCTGGACACAGGGCTCAATTTCACTACGGTGACATCATGACCTGAGCCAAAATCAAGAGTCAGACACTTGGGGTGCCTGCGTAGCTCAGTCGGTTCAGGGTTCGACTTTGATTTCAGCTCAGGTCACGATCTCGTGGTTTGTGAGTTTGAGCCCTACATGGGGCTCCACGCTGACCCTGCTTGGGATTCTGTCTCTCTCCCTTTCTGCTCCTCCCCTACTTATTCTCCCTCCCTCTCTCAAAATAAATAAACTTAAAAATAAAGAGTCAGACACAACCAACTGAACCACCCAGGCTCCCTATGAGAAGCCAGTGCCATTTTTAATTCTTTACGTGAAACTGAAAGTTTAAGGACTCAGTGGTGAGGCTCCCCCCACCCCGCCCCCACCACTGGCAACTGAGAACTTTCACTGTAGGGTGCCTGGCAGGGTGACCTAACTATTTCAATAAGAGGCTTAGTAGAGTATTTGTGTTTTCTCTGGAGCTGTCCAATTATTTTCTAAAACAGCCAGTTTGGTTAACTTTCTCCACAAAGTAAGACTAACTTTTTAAAAGGGCTGAGGAAGAACAGTCACCTGGCTGCCTGGGATGAAGTACATTGAGAACCTTCTACAAACTAAACCATTTCCCATTTTCAGCCTTACATCTCACCTGCAGCCTCAGAGATAGAGTGCCTCCAATTCCTGAGCCTCTTCTAGAGATCTAGATATGAACTAGTTGGAATACTGCAAGAAATTTGGTATATCCAACTACAGATACTTTATATATATTCTACTTTCTCAGCTAAATTACCTACTCCAACCACCTTCCATTTTCCTGAATTTTTTTCACATCATGTATTTGCTTTTTTCTCTTCTGTTCTTTTTGCTCTTATAAGTGTACGTTGTTTTCATCCCCTTACTCTCATGGAATGGGGTTTTGGGAGAGAACAGAAATCAACGTTTGTTCAATCCCCCATGTGTAAAAAGACAAAAGCTCTTGAATGATTTTTATTTGATGCTAATATATATCCTAGGGTGCATCCAGGTTTTGTGAAGCCTGGAGTTTATAGTTTGAGGGGCCCAACTTGAAGAATAAGAATATAGAATTTGCTTTCACACCTAACAGTCAATTCAAAATGGGAAAATCATAATTTTAACAACCTGACAAATACCACATCATAAAAACAGAAAACAACAGTATTTTTGTTAATTACACAGCCCTATAATACTTTTCCTAGTTTTCCAGCCCCATACTCTTTATTTCTTCCCATATGACAGATTGTTTGCATTTTAAGATAAAACTCACATCACATGAAATATGCCACTTTAAATTGTGCAGTTCAATTTGTTTTAGTATATTTCCAATGCTATACAACCACCACCATTATCTAACTCCAGAACATTCCCATCACCACAAAAAGAAACTCCATACCTAGCAACCCCACTAATAATCCACCTCATGTCTCTACAGATTTGCCAACTGGAATCATAGAAGAGGTGACCCTTTGTGTCTGGCTTCTTTCACACAGGATGTTTTTGAGATTCACTGATGCTGTAGCATGCATTACTACTTCATTCCCTTTTATGGATGAATAATATTCCATTATATAGATACACTACATTTTGTGTATTCATCAGTTAATGGACATTTGGCTTGCTTCCACTGAACTATTTTGGCTATTATGAATAATGTTGGTATGAAATTTTTGTGTGAACCTAGGTTTTCAATTATCTTAGTTATATACCTAGGAATGGAACTGCTGTGTCAAATGTTAATTCTATGTTTAACTTTTGGAGGAACGGCCAAACTTTTGGCCACAGTGGCTGAACCATTTTCAATTGCCACCAACAATGTATGAGAATCCTTGCCAATGGGGCACAAATGTTTTAACTTTAATGAGATCCAATTTGCTGGGTTTTTGTCTAGTTTGGTTACCTGTGCTTTATGGTGTCATTTAAGAAATCATTTCCGGGGCGCCTGGGTGGCGCAGTCGGTTAAGCGTCCGACTTCAGCCAGGTCACGATCTTGCGGTCCGTGAGTTCGAGCCCCGCGTCGGGCTCTGGGCTGATGGCTCAGAGCCTGGAGCCTGTTTCCGATTCTGTGTCTCCCTCTCTCTCTGCCCTTCCCCCGTTCATGCTCTGTCTCTCTCTGTCCCAAAAATAAATAAACGTTGAAAAAAAAAAAAAAAAAAGAAATCATTTCCTACCCAAGGTATTATATTTCCATCTAAGAGTTTTCATGGTTTTAGCTGTTACACTAGGACATTAACCCATTTTGAGTTAATTTTTACACCTGGCGTGAGGTGGCAGTTCAACTTCATTCTTTTCCATGTGCACATCCAGTTGTTTCCAACATCATTTGTTGAAAAGACTAACCTTTCCCCACTGAATGGTCTCCGCAACCTTGTCAAAAATCAACTGACCACAAGTATACGAGTTTACTTCTGGACTCCCGATTCTATTGCATTGACCTGTCAATGTTTGTGCCAGTATCACACTTTCTCAAGAGTTTTATACTGCCACTTCTACAGAGATAACAAAAAAGTAATTCAGTCCTTCCTCTAGCGTACTTGGACCTATTTTTCTTGTTGTTTACAGCTTAGAAAAATTTCTTCTAGCACAGGGCCATTATTGGTAATGTTATGTAAACTTTTAGGATGGTGGTCAAACTTGGGAAAACTCTTAAGTCTTTTTCATATGAAGCTTTAAGACTTGGAAGAATATTCACCAATTGGCTTTTGGCACCAAACCTTGCTCTTCCTCCACTAACCCACATACTTCAGGTGCCAGATACCATGGGACACTTTCATGTTACTGTACCATTCCTAAGTCTGCACATTTATGTCACAATGCCAGGTGAGTTAACATAACATAGAGTACTCCTAGAAACTACCCCTATACTGGGATGGCTAACAATACCTTGACAATACATGAACAGACTATGAACCAAATAAATAAATCCTGCTGATACCCAATTAAATGTATCCCCAATGTCAGTTTCCCCCACACCAGATGTCCTAAATGCCTACAGCCATTCCAATGCCACCAACATGAGGACAAGTATGATAGAGGGGAAGTCGGTGAAAAAAGAGACAGCAATCTTAATTGATTGTGCTCAGGATAGCTTACATTTGCAAATTCTTCATAACTATGTGATAATGTACAGAAGTTCTGTTTCTTGATCTGGGAGCTGGTAATATAGGTGTGTTAAGTTTGTAGGAAGTCTTAAGCTGCACTTATGATCTTTACATTTGTCCATGTATATAGTATATCCCAATAAAAGATTTTTTTAGTGTTTATTTACTTTGAGAGAAGGAAAGAACAAGCAGGGGAGGGACAGAGAGAGAGGGAGAGAGAGAATCCCAAGCAGGCTCTACGCTGACAGCACAGAGTCTGACACAGGGATTGATCTCACTAACTGTGAGATCACAACCTAAGCCAAAATCAAGAATTGGACACTTAACCGACTAAGCCACCCGGGCACCCCAGCAATTAAAGATTTTTTAAAGTGACCATGTGAACTCATTGCTAGGGTCCCTCCCAGGCCCTCTGATAGAATCTTGAAAGTTAAGCTTCATTAGTCTCACGAATTTCGCTAGTTTCATGAGATTCATAGTAAACTCACCTCTATATATAGCAGATTAGATATCACAAGCCACCCTGCCAACTAGCCATGGAACTTAGAGAAGACACACATGATGTCCCTAAGCAAGTTACTCACCTATGGGAAAGAGATTAGACTATAAGACATCTTTCTAGCGGTCATTCTTTCAAGAAGTATTTACAGAGTACCTCCCAAGTGTTTATTTAGTATTATACTAGGTGAATGAAACACACACAGTCCCTGCCTGCAGGAGCTCCCAATCTAGTAAAGACAAAGGACAGTGACCAACATTAGGAAAAAATAAGAAAATTTAAGTATGGATTTTAGTAAATAATAATGTATCATTATTGGTTAATTGTGATAAATGAACCATACTAATGTAAGATTAGTTACTAACAGGGGAAACTGGGTATGGAATATACAGGAACACTGTCATATCTTTGTAGTTTTAAAACTAGTCTAAAATTAAAGGTATTTTTACCTTTAAAAGACAATAATCATGTAAAGAAATTAATATAAAAGTGAATTTATTAAATCCTCTGAAGTTAATAGGATATAGCAATAGACAATGAGGGTAGAAGCTACTTTAAACAGAATACTTAGGAATTCTTTAGGATGACACAGAAAAATAATAATAAGCAACAAGATAAAGAGGTGTGCCTGGGTGGCTCAGTCGGTTGAGCGTCCGACTTCGGCTCAGGTCATGATCTCACAGTCTGAGTTCAAGCCCCGTGTCGGGCTCTGTGCTGACAGCTCAGAGCCTGGAGCCTGTTTCAGATTCTGTGTCTCCCTCGCTCTCTGCCCCTCCCCCGCTCATGCTCTGTCAAAAATAAACAAACATTAAAAAAAAAAAAGATCCCTCCTTCCCCCCACAAAAGAAAATACATATAAAGTCCTTGAGATGGGAAAGAGACGGACCTTTTCAAGAAATTAAAACAAAATCAATGTGATTATAACATAATGAGCAAAGGAAAGACCAGTCAACAGAGGCCAGATTGTACAGGATCTTATGCAAATAATTATCTACTTCATTTAAAGCATAATGGAAAGCCACTGGAGGATTTGAAGGGAGGAAAATTATCCAACTCACTTTTTTTTTTTTTAAACATATGAAGCTACTCTGTGGAGAATGGATTAAAAAAGGTTAAAGTAAAATAACATGGATCTGATGGGAGAATACTAAAATTATTTAACTTTTAGCCCTGAACTATAAAATTTTTTGAATATAAAAATCATTCCAGAAAATTAAAGAATTGGTATATTTGCATAATTTTTTTCAAACAGTATCTGCCTTCTTTCTTTTTACCAGTCTGCTTTTGTTTCCATTATCTTTATGCTTTACCAAAATTTATGGATATACATATATACACACATATATATACACACATATATACACACATACATATATATACACACATATACATACATATAGATACATACATATAGATACACATACATATAGATACACATACATATAGATACACATACATATAGATACACATACATATACACATACATATAGATACACATACATATATATGTAAATACATATATATATACACAGACATACACATATACGTATATGTTTATAGATACATACACACACACATATTTTTTTTTTTGGTAATCTCTACCCCCAACATGGGACCCTGAGATTATGAGTCATGTGCTCTACCAAGTGAGCCAGTCAGGCACCCCAATATACTTTAATAACAAACTATCATAACTCTTCTAGAAGCTGTTGAGTATGCCACTTGTTAAGTGTTCTCTAATAAAATTCCTGGAAACTTCAAAGGCAGAACATAAAATAAATTATAAAAGCTGAAAAATGCTATCTAGCAGATTAGGATACCAAAGAGTATGCAGTCCAACCCACAAAACAAAAAGAAATAGGGGCGCCTGGGTGGCACAGTCGGTTAAGCGTCCGACTTCAGCCAGGTCACGATCTCGCAGTCCGTGAGTTCGAGCCCCGTGTCGGGCTCTGGGCTGATGGCTCAGAGCCTGGAGCCTGTTTCCGATTCTGTGTCTCCCTCTCTCTCTGCCCCTCCCCCGTTCATGCTCTGTCTCTCTCTGTCCCAAAAATGAATGAAAAACGTTGAAAAAAAAAAAAAAAGAAATAGCCAACAGCTGCCTCCTATGACAATTTTTTATGGCTGCAAATTCTTGGACCCTTTTTCCATCAAGAGATGAGGTCTATGTTCTTTCCCCTTGAATCTAGAGGAGCTTGTAATGAACCAACTTGCTTGTAACCAATAAAATGCAGCAAGGACTTCCTAGACTACTTCAGAAAAGAAGATGCAGCTTTACCTTATTTTCAGGACTACTGCTGGTGCCCTAAGCCTGTCATGCCAGCAGTGTGATTGCCCTAGAGCTGCCATAAACTAGCCTATGCAGAGAGGCCTAATGGAAAGGCTCTCCGATGACCTGAAGAGAGACAAATGCCCAGCCTACCCCCAGCTATTCCAGCTTCAGACACCATCTGAATAAAACACATGACAGACTCTGAGCCAAAACCACCCTTCCCAAACCCCTGACCTCCAGAAACCATGAGATAATAAAATTATTATTTGTGTTTTAGGCCTCTAAGTTTTGTAGCAATTTTTTTAAATGTTTATTTATCCTTGAGAGAGAGAGAGAAAAGAGAGAGAAAAGAGAGATTGGAGGAGGGAGACACAGAATCTGAAGCAGGCTCCATGCTCTGAGCTGTCAGCACAGAGCCCGATGGGGGCTCAAACTCAAGAACTGCGAGATCATGACCTGAGCCAAAGTCGGATGCTTAGCCGACTGAGCCACCCAGGTGCCCTTGCGGTAATTTTTTATGCAGCAATTCTAACAAGCCTTTATAGCAAATATGATAATTACTTCAACTAATTAGGGGGAGGCAAAAATTTGTTTGGTGAGCAATGAGGGAGGATTTTCCTGATAGAGCCCGGCTCTACTTGCAAAAGCTATGTCATAACCCATAGAAAGTCTAGTAAGGCACATTCTTCCTAAAGTCAACATAATTAGCCTTACAGCCTCTACAGATTCTCGCCCTGCATCGTGATTCTCCTATAGCAAAAGAAAAGTGCATAAATATACTTACCATGCCACCAAGCAGCCAACTCAGGGTCTTGCATTATAATCCTTCTAAATTTAGCTACTTATTAACAGACCAAATCAATCCCTGGCCTCTCTTCAACTAAAATGAGTGAGCCAATTACTGCAGAAGCATCAAAACTGCCAAATGATGCAAAAATTATTAGGCTTACTCTCTTTTAAAGAATCATCACACATTACCACTAAGAGAGACAGACCTTTTAATTTATGTATCTCATCCAGCTCTTTTTAAACTTTTATTCATTTAATTAACAAATATCTAATGAGCACTGTAGGTATGCAAATGAGAATAAGAAATAGTTCATAGCTACAAAGCAGCTCACAGTGCTATGAGGAAAACATAAATACAACCAAGGAATTTTAAGTCAGTATGATACATGGCACAATGAAGTGTGCTAAAGTGTTGTAGGAGTATAAATAAGGGTGTACTGGATGTTCTCTATTTGTTCCTCCAGATCATTCTCCACCCTTCACCTAGGACTTAGTGTCCCAAGAGGCTGACTTTTATGGACTACACAAACTAGGCTCTCTTGCCCCCTGGCTTCAAACTGGGTTCAGTGAATAAGAAGCAAGAGTGAGGGTCTCTCTGGGTTCCTGTAACTACTCTCTTCCTTTGCCCTTGCTAGCCCAAAGATGGTGCTAGTCCCTAGGTGCTGCACTACACCTTGTCGTATTCCTGTAACCCTGTCCATTTCTTGTCAGTGGTCCCTTCATGACATTCGCTTTCACCTATAGTGAGAATGTTACCTATTTTCTATCAGGACTCTAACTGATAGAGGGGCACCTAACTCTGCCTGAGGAAGTCTGGGAAGACTTCTCAGAGGAGATAATGCTTCAGCTGTGTCTTAACAGGTGCGTAGATTAGACAGGAAGACTAGTAAGAAAGGAAAATAAGGAAACAGCACTGTCAAAAATTTGGGAGACAGGAGAAAATGTGAAAAGCATAAGAAAGGGTGAGGAGTTCAGGGTGGGGGAAGGGGCTGAGGGGGTTACAGTGTAAAAGAGACTTGAGACATACCAACCGAACAATACATAGACCTCTCCTGCATCCTGATTAGAACCAATTAGTCCAAAAAAAAAAAAAAAAAAAGGGAGGAAAGGAGGAGGAAAAGAGGCAGAAATACATCTCTTCATGAGATGGATGGGGTTTTCTTATTTTCAATTAGTTCACATATCTATGAGTGAATATTTATTGTAAATATTCTATTCCTATTTTTTCATTTTTATAACTATCAGTGCTAAGAAAACTTATTCACATAAATAAGTAGATGAGAATGAAAGGAGTTTTATTAGAGCCATGCTGTCAAATCATTTTAATTCTTTGAGTTACGGGACAAAAAAAAAAAAAAATCACAATAATCATGACTTTTTTAACTTTCTGGAAAATAATGGCATTTACTTGACATTTCTATATTTTATGAAAACTATTTTTAATGATTAGCTAATAACTTGATCAAGTCCTTCGATTTTGTTTAAAATTAAGAACTAGAGTACCTGACTTGGGAAAAGATGTTAATCAGTCATTGGAGTCACTGCCTTCTCAACAACCCAACCAGTACTCTGGTTTGTCTCTTTGATGCCCTGGAATGCTTCTCACCACAGGACAATGTACTATTTGGGGTGGCCAACAGATATACCTTTCTTCTGTAAAGTAGAAGAAAATTTTAAAGACTGATCAACTTTAGAATCTGAAAATTGAGCTCCCTTAAAATTATCCATAGGCCTTGATTCTTGTATTTCACCCTCACTGTGTGTACCACTAACTCTAGCACTAACTGGTTACTTCATCCATCAAGGCTTGTCTCTGTTTATAATGCAAGTTCCCCAAAAGCAAGATCAAGGTCCAAATCTCTTCTTGAAATCCCAGTACCTACACCTCAACGTTAGGTACATGTAAAACTCTCAACAGATGTTCCCTGAATATGTAAATATTTTTGTCAACATTCCACATCCTCTTTCTAGTTAGAGAAAACACACTTAAGAGTTAACCAAACTGGAAATCAGAAAAAATTTGAAATATCATCACCAATCCCATTTTAAAGTACTAAAAAGGTTAGTTTCCTACCTAAGCTTTTTTATCTACCTCAAATAAAAAAAGAAAAATTCAAAACTAGAAAATAGAAAACTAAAATATAGAAAGTAACAAAACTAAAATGTATTTCTTTTTTTTCTTTCTTTTTTAAGTAAGCTCTACACCCAATCTGGGGCTCGAACTCATGACCCTAAGGATCAAGAGTCACATGCTCCACTGCCTGAGCCAGCCAGGCACCTCTAAAAGGATTTATATTTCATTCCAAAGGACTTTTGGTTCAACTAACTTCATTTATACAGAACTGGAATAGTTGTACCAATTGTTTCCTCAAAAATCTATTACTATTCATGAGATTTAAGAAAAAATTTTCAAAATAAAAAATTTCATCAGATAAAGGTTCTCATTTCACTTTCATTGTTTCAGAATACTTATAAAGTTGGGATGTGAATAGTACTTAGATCATAAATGAGAACACTTTAAAACTATAGAGCTCTGAAAAAATATCATCTCCCTAACATTGACAGACGTGTTATATACATGAATTTTCTTAGGTGATGCTACAAAAACAGATCTCTTTGCAGTGAATATCAGACTGATATTTGTTAAGAAGTAAATTTTGGGGTGCCTGGCTGGCTCAGTTGGCAGAGCATGTGACTCCTGATCTCGGGGTTATTAAGTTCCACCCCCACACTGGGTGTAGGGATTACCTAAAATCTTAAAAAAAAAAAAAAAAAAAAAAAAGTAAATTTTGCAGAGTATGATGAAAGAGTTCTATTCATGAAGTCAAATATTAACTTGCAGGAATACTTCAGTCCTCTTGTCCTTCGTAACTTTTGTCAAAATTACTAAGGTATAAATGTCAGTTAATTCAATGACATCACAAAAAGAGATCCTATTATTTGTTTCAAATGAGGTCCTACAGACCATGTAAGCTTTTTTCAATTTCCTCAATCATTCTTTAATTCACAAATACTTACTAAAGATATACTATGTATCAAGTACTACTTTAGGCATGGTATTTTGAATGTATCACATGTATTAAATGCCATTTTACTTTTCTTAAATTTTAGGGGCGCCTGGGTGGCGCAGTCGGTTAAGCGTCCGACTTCAGCCAGGTCACGATCTCGCGGTCCGTGAGTTTGAGCCCCGCGTCGGGCTCTGGGCTGATGGCTCAGAGCCTGGAGCCTGTTTCCGATTCTGTGTCTCCCTCTCTCTCTGCCCCTCCCCCGTTCATGCTCTGTCTCTCTCTGTCCCAAAAATAAATAAACGTTAAAAAAAAAAAAAAATTTTTTTAAATCTCATACTTCTTCCTTTACAAAATTCCCAAAATTCAATTTTTAAAAAATTTAACCTTATAGTATTAAATTCGTATGACTCTGAATAATCGGACCAATCAATAAGTTTTCTTTGTTCACTAGGGAAATAGTTATATTTAAAGCCTGATGACATAAGATCACACACAAAAAATGAAAACCGAATTAACTACTGTTTGCAATTCTAATATAACAAAAAGAATTTTTGTATCTGTTCCTACAACACATGTAGCATACAGTTTATATAAGAAAGTTTACCCTAGGGGTACCTGGGTGGCTCAGTCAGTTAAGTCTCCAACTCTTGATTTCCACTCAGGTGACGATCTCAGGGTTAGTGACATCGAGCCCCCAGTACAGTTTGACTGACAGCATGGAGCTTGGGATTCTCTCTCTCTTCTCTCTGCCCCATCCTCCCACACCCTTTGTGTGCATGCTCTCTCTCAGAATACTTTAAAAAATAAAATAAAGTTTATCCTAAAATATGCCAGTGTCACTTATGATAGATTCTAATTCTCCATCTCCATTTATTTCAAGTACATTCGTTTGGACTTTAGGTTTCAGTTTTATAGGTCTTAACTCAGCCTGACATCTACCTGTGCCGAAATATCCCCACCTACTGACAAGAGGTGAAACTACAAGCCATTCTTGAAAGTACCAGCAAACTACAGGGAAATGTATTAAGTCATTAAAGGCTGGATTTGGATCCACACAGTTCCGCCACCTCCAAAAACCCTGAACTATTCAAACTATTCTCCAAAGCTCTTCTACTTTTCACCATAGGTACAGGGGAGGGAAGAGAACACAGTTAATTGCCTAAATGTTCACAATATGAGTTAATGATAAAAGTTATAACACCGTGGCTAATCTAACTACATGACTTCTTTGATATACTGGGCACCCCCAAGGTATACAAGACATCTGTGCCCGTAAGACATGATATCAATTGAATAGAAACCTATATTAATCCTTATTAATGTTGTACTTGCTCCTACAGATAACAGCATATAATTGGTTATGACTAATTTATTTTTATTTTTAACTTTAATGTTCATTTACTTTTTAAGAGAGAGGGAGACAGAGCATGAGCAGAGGAGGGTCAGAGAGACAGGGAGACACAGAATCCGAAGCAGGCTCCAGACTCTGAGCTATCAGCACAGAGCACAACAGCGGGGCCCAAACTCAGGAACCGTGAGATCATGACCTAAGCCGAAGTCGGACACCCAATCAACTGAGCCACCCAGGAACCCGATGACTAACTTATTTTTAAAAGTCTTTGGTCAAAAATGACAAAATTCATTAATACTTTACAACTTGAACAGTATTTTTCACATACTTCTCATCCAGGAGAATCTTAAAATAAGTAATATTATCATTTTAAGCATGCCCTTAAAACTAAAAGCACAGGCACCAAGAAAGTAGGTGATAAAAGGCATAAAGCTTATCAGTGGCCTAACTAGGATCTAAACCTAAATTTTCTGCCTGCAAGTTCTATAGTCTTTCTATAACATTCCAACTGCCTCCCAAAAATTACCAAGTATATCTTACAGAGTAAATAAGATCTACATTATGGATGTCTGTTTTGTGACAGTTCCTAAGAATGTATTACGGTCAAACAAAAAAGTCGGCTTAGATTTTAATAAAATTAACTTTCTTGGTCTTACAGAAAATACTTGCTCATAATATAATGCAACCCGAAAAATACCCAGAACCCAACACACTTGTAACAATATGTCATTTCCTTTCTATTGCTCCATTCTTTATGTTTATTCTTTTTATCCCACTTTTCCCCAAAAATGATCTGAAGGGGCTGATAACTCATAAATAGGCATCCCTTGTTAATTCACACTTGTTGCAATTCACTTCAATCAGTAAGAAATAAAACAGTTATAGGGGCGCCTGGGTGGCGCAGTCGGTTAAGCGTCCGGCTTCAGCCAGGTCACGATCTCGCGGTCCGTGAGTTCGAGCCCGCGTCGGGCTCTGGGCTGATGATGGCTCAGAGCCTGGAGCCTGTTTCCGATTCTGTGTCTCCCTCTCTCTCTGCCCCTCCCCCGTTCATGCTCTGTCTCTCTCTGTCCCAAAAATAAAAATAAAAACATTGAAAAAAAAATTAAAAAAAAAAAAAAGAAATAAAACAGTTATAAATTAGGGGCACCTTGGTGGCTCAGTCAGTTGAACATCCAACTCTTGATTTCGGCTGAGGTCATGATGCCAGGGTCATGGGATTGAGCCCTGTGTCAAGCTCTGCACTGAACATGGAGCCTGCTTAAGATTCTCTCTCTCCCTCTGTTCCTCTTTGCCACTCAAGCTCTAAAATAATAAATTTTTTAAAGGTCCATAACAGAAATTTTCAGGAGAAAAATACAGACCCTAATCTAAGTTTATTCTGATTTCTTACATCTCCATTCATGGTACTATATAATAAAAATAATCAATGCCTACAAATGTCAAGAAATTGATAAATATTTGTTGGTTGAGTAAATGAAATAATGGCTCCAACGCATCATAAAATTCTAAATTAAGGACTCAATCATGCTTATTAAACGGTTATCAAAATGTCTACGAAAAACTTTTTAATCATTGTTTGAAATCAGAAGACTTAAAGCTATAGTTATCAAGAAAGTGTGGCTCATAAATGATAAACTTAGAAAGGATAAAATTACAGCAAAAAGTGGGACGCTTGGGTGGCTCAGTCGGTTGAGCGCTGCACTCTTGATTTCGACTCAGATCATCATCCCAGGGTTGTGGGATCAAGCCCCACACTGGGCTCTGTGCTGAGCGTGGAGCCTGCTTGGAATTCTCCCTTTCCCTCTTCCCATCCCTCACCTCCCCCTCTCAAATTAAAAACAAAAACAAAAAACAAAAGAATTATAGCTAAAACAAACAGAACAGAGTCCAGAAATAGATCTACATATATATCGTCAACTGATTTTCAGCCAAGGTGCCAGGACAATGCAATGGAAGAAACAAAGGTATGTGAACATATAGTGCCACCAGGAAAATCAGATACCCATATGGGGGAAAAAAAAACCTTGACCATTACCTCTCACATCATATTAAAAAATTAACTTTAGAAAAGCCACAGATGTAAATGTAAAAGCTAAAATTATAATACAGAAGAAAACATAGGAGAAAACTTTTAGGACTGTGGATTAAGAAAAGATTTCTTATGAGGTGCCTGGGTGGCTCAGTCGGTTAGGTGTCCGACTCTTTGATTTCAGCTCAGGTCATGATCTGGCAGTTCATGGGTTTGAGACCTGCGTCAGGCCCTGTGCTGACGGCTCAGAGCCTGGAGCCTGCTTCGGATTCTGTGTCTCCCTCTCTCTCTGCCCCTCCGCCACTCATGCTCTGTGTCTCTGTCTCTCTCTCAAAAATAAACATTAAAAAAAATTTTTTTTAATTTCTTAGGACATAAAAAGTATGAATCATAAATGAGAACTTGATGAACTGGGCTCAATCAAAATTCAAAACTTCTGCTTTTTGAAACACTATTGGGGAAAAGCCCCAAATTAGAAGAAAATATTCACAAAACACATATCTGATAACGGACTTGTATCCAGAATACAAAAAGAAATCTCACAACTTAATGAAAAAAAATTTTTAATTATGAGCAAAATATTTGAACAGATATTCACCAAAGATAAACAGATGGCAAGTAAGTCCATGAAAAGATGCTGAACCCTGCAGGTCAATAAGGGAATTAAAATTATAGCTACAGTGAAATCTCTCTACACATCAATTAGAATGGCTAAAACCAAAGATGACAATAGTACATGTTCAAGTGTTAGCTAGGATTGGGAGCGACTGGAACTCTTACGCATTGCTGCTGGAAATGGCACAACTTTGAAAATCACTTTAGCAGATTTTTTTAAAAGTTAAACACATATTTACCATATGACCCAACGACCCTAATCATTTACTGGAGAGAAATTAAAACATGTTCACGCAAAGAGAATGGTCACAGCAGCTTTATTTGTAATGGCCCAAAACTGGAAAGAAAAAATATCTGTGGATATTTGTGAATGGACAAACAAAATCAGCCATACGTGCACAATGCAACATTCCTCAGGAATAAGAAGAAACAAACAACTGATACACAAGATGGATGGATCTCAAAAGCACTATGGTAAGTGAAAGCGGTCTGGGCCAGAAGACTACATACTGTAGGATTCCACTGACATAAAATTCTAGAAAAGGCAAAACCCTAGTGACTGAAAGTAAAGTGGTTGTTGTCAAGGACTGGGGATAGGAGGAGACTGGCTGTGAAGGGGCATAAGGAAACTTTCTGGGAAAAATAACCTTTGTGCAATCTATGTAGTTAAATCCTACCTAACATTTTAGGTACTATTAGATTCATTATCATCAAGACTTATTTTATTTATTGTTTTGTTTTAATGTTTATTTATTTTGAGAAAGAGAGAGTGCAAGCAAGGGAGGGGCAGAGAGAAAGGGAGAGAGAATCCCAAGCAGGCTCCACACTGTCAGTACAGAGCCTGACTGGGGGCTCAATCCCACCAACTGGGAGATCACGTCCTGAGCCAAATCGAGAGTCCAACCAACCAACCCTTGAGTTGAGTCCAAATGAGCCAACCAGGAGCCCCAAGATTTATTTTAAAACTTGAGTTTTATGTCTGCTGTCAATTTTTAGTAAGAAATCAAACTGTGAAACTTAAGATACACATCAATACTTCTTAGTGTATCAAATGTGGTTTTTAAAAAAGTAGGCCAGGATTGCCTGGGTGGCTCAGTCAGTTAACCATCCAACTTTTGGTATCAACTGAAGTCTTGGTCTCAGAGTTGGGAGTTCCAGCCCTGCACCCAGCCTGGAACCTACTTTAAAAAAAGTAGTTCAAGCCTTCAGAAGCTATTCTAAAACAAACATAAAATTCCTCTTTTTGTTCAATTAATTATACATTAGTGGAAAAGTTCAAAAGAAATGTTTTAAATGTAAAGATTTTGCTGTAAAAAATGCCAAGTACTCATACCCAGAAAACTAGCATTCAGTGAAATACTAACAGTATTAGCTTGCAACAAAATTGCTCTAATCAAGCAAAATACCTATTGCTGTGTTCCTAAATATAACAACTAAAATTAGAAAATACAATGAAAATGTCACAAATATAAATTAGCTGGAATTACATTCAAACATAGAAAATACCTGAGCTGTCCTGAGCAATACAGACAAAAGCTTAAATAAATGTAAAATAATAGCGTCCTCCTAGGAAGGAAATTAAGTACACTTAAATGCCTCTTTTTCCCTCCAAAGCAAGGCAATTCTAATTACAACACCAAGGAAATTTCTTCTTAAACCTGACAAGTTTAATATTCATGTGGAAGAGCAAATAAGTAAAAATAGCAAAAAAAAAAAAAAAAAAAATCCATCACAATGAGCGTATTAAACTAAATTATAAAGCTATAATAATGAAAAGAGTATGGCAGTGAACAAGAGATAACCTGACTCTATTATAACTAATTTAACATAACTAAAAAGATAGCACATCACTGTGAAGAGGAAGAATTAGTTAATAAATAATGATGAGATGACTAAACAGAAACTGGGGGTGGGGGTGGGGGGAAGGAATATCTTCCTAAACCATTTTTTAGAAACATTAAAATAAAATGTACTTAAATACTTACTAAACTTCTTAACGGAAAAGGCCTTCCAAATAATAGAATAAGAAAAACAAAAGAAAAGTTGAACAGATTTGACTCCTAACTAAAACAACAAATTTGTGCATGTCCAAAAATGGCCAGAATTAAAAGTCAAATAACAGACTGGGGAAAATGTTTGTAGCAAATATAACAACAAATTAACATCTTTTTAATTCTCAGGCAAATCATTAAGAAAAACACGAAGGCCCTAACAGACAAGTAGGACAAGGCCAAACAAGTCAACAAAAATAAATATAATAAACAGGAAAATATTCAACTTTACAAGTTAACGTTTAAATACTGTATTCCGGGGCGCCTGGGTGGTGCAGTCGGTTAAGCGTCCGACTTCAGCCAGGTCACGATCGCACGGTCTGTGAGTTCGAGCCCCGCGTTGGGCTCTGGGCTGATGGCTCAGAGCCTGGAGCCTGTTTCCGATTCTGCGTCTCCCTCTCTCTCTGCCCTTCCCCCGTTCATGCTCTGTCTCTCTCTGTCCCAAAAATAAATAAACGTTGAAAAATAAATAAATAAATAAATAAATACTGTATTCCATGAAATTAGCAAAAAATTTTAAAAACGAGCCAATGCTTGCAACAGTATTATAAAAATGTATGTTTATTTATTCATTGCTTCCCTAAACAGGCACAATTCTTACAGGAAGCAGCATGAGGAAAAATTTATCAAGAACTTACAAAAGATTCACACTCTTTAACGCAAAGCACTCTTTCTATGGAAATATCCTAGAAAAATAATCCTTTAAAAAAAAGTTATCTACACCAAGATGTTTAGGGCAATAATCTGTAATAAAAATTTAGAAACAGGGGCGCCTGGGTGGCTCAGTTGGTTAAGCGGCCGACTTCGGCTCAGGTCATGATCTCGCGGTCTGTGAGTTCAAGCCCCGCGTCGGGCTCTGTGCTGACAGCTCAGAGCCTGGAGCCTGTTTCAGATTCTGTGTCTCCCTCTCTCTGACCCTCCCCCGTTCATGCTCTGTCTCTCTCTATCTCAAAAAAATAAATAAACGTTAAAAAAAAAATTTTTTTTTTTAATTTAGAAACAAAAATTAGAACAAGAAAAAAATAAGAACCAGTTTTGTAGCATCCTCTTAACTGGTTATCCTAAAAGCAGTCTTCAGAGTTCCCATCCCAGCCCATCATCCCATTGCCTCAAGATTGATATTTCTAAAGTTTATTATTTTGAGATAGAGATAGTGCAAGTGGGGGAGGGGCAGAGAGAGAAGGACAGAGAGCATCCCAAGCAGGCTCTGCACTGTCAGCATGAGCCCAATGCAGGGCTCGAACTCACAAACCATGAGATCATGACCTGAGCCACCCAAGCACCACCCAAGAATAATGTTTCTAAACATCAAAGATATGAAAACTTACAATCCTTCCTCCTTAAAAAAAAAACAAAACAAACAAAAAAAAAACTTCTTGGCAAAATATAACAAGTTCCTAAATGGGTTGGTCCCTGTCTATAGCCTCAACTCTTGCCACTCATACCTAGTGCATTAGCCACAAAGAACACATACAGAACGACAGAGAAATACTTCTACGCCTCCAGTGTTCATTCAATAAAATGCCAAAAACCCTTAATCCAAGCCGAAACAAAGACTCTGGCTTCCCAGAGCTGACAGCATAGAAACAACAAATGCCCTTCAGTGAGCTGGGTCTGACACTAGAGGAAGAGCCTCTTAGTCACAGAGGAAAGGCCAATTCAGGTCAAGGAAAGTTCTAGGGATAAGGGTAAGCTTTGAGTTGAACCTTAAAAGATGAGCCAGAATCTCAAGGGCAAGGGTAATTCCAAATAAATGGAATGTATATTTTATTTTTCCACACAAAATCTTAGACGTTTGTAACAGGCTCTCTAGACAGACAACTTGGGATTCTGACATGTACTTAACCTCTCCAAGTTTTTTCCTACCTCTTGGAGCTACCTCTTGGAGAATTAAAAGTGATAAAAGATATAAACTTGATACAATGTCTGGCACTTAATAAGCATTTAATATATGTCAGTCACACAGAAACACACAATGCTGATTACAACAGTGTATTTCAAGGGTCTAGCCTTCTTAGAACAGAGAAAGTAACAGTAAACAAAAAACGAGAGCAAAAAGAGAAAAAGTAGTAAGAATGGGGTTAAACAACATACTGCCATGTAGCCAGGGTCAAACAGTTCTCTGTATGCACCATGATGATATCCTCATACTACACATTACAATACCATAATTTATATTCATAATGATACCAAATCATAAATAAAACATTAAGTTCTGTTAAATATGGTCTACACGAAAAAAGTAGGACATATTACAACTTTTGAAAACCTTCAAAATCTTTAAAAGACATCAAAAATGGCCACAATAGAAATCTTGTGTGCCTAAAGTGTGGCCCTTCCTTTACCTTGAAAATTGAGTTACATGCTAAATGACAAATAAGCTAAATAAAAGACATGCTGGTATATATTATGATAGTTACAGTTCCACCAACAGGAAAAAAGTAGAATCCATGACTAAAACACATACACACCCTTTACTCACCAATGCAAACCAAACTACATGAGGCACCTACACAGGTTCAACTGCATGTCTGAGTGTTAGACTAGAAGAGGTAACTTAAGAGAAAAGTCAGGAGCTTAAGCTACCTTAGAAACCAAGAAAATAAAATGGGGACATTCAAATTACAAGCACCCTTAATTAGAAACCCGTGAGACACAATTCAAGTTGTAATTTTTAAGGCCTTGAATCAATAAAATATACAATAAAACAATACTAAGATACCAGCATATCTAAACTGAGACTTTTAATGTTGATTTTCCTCAAGCTACACACAGGGTTAACCTCATTACTTCCAAGGGTTTTATAAATTAATAACATGAGGAACTGCATATAAAAACATTTAAATTACAAAAAGGTTTGCAATATATGTTCTGGAGAAGTAAGTCAGTTATTTCTCCATATCTAAGACACTTAAATATTAGAAGTTATACTAAACTGCTTTTTTGAGTCTTTGGTTCTCAAAAACATCAATGATATAAAAAAATTCCCCCAAATTTTTTATAGTAACTAAATACAAATAATATTTTCTATCCAAAGCATTGTAAGAAAAGCCTGTATCAGATATTCATAAGTATCATGTATACAAATTTTACAGTTTCTAACCAATTTTCTATAGAAACAGTTGAAATTGGTAGCTTTACCATACAGCCCATTTTAATGATTAAGTGTTAATGTGTCATAAGAACCGAAGTAACTTGATGAACCAAATCAGACTTCAACCACCAATGGCCTGAGGAATCTCAAATGTGGGATTCAATTAACCCTACCTTCTTAGCACCAAAAATACCAAACGGTTCACTAGGTGATTGTGGGCTAAGGACTAATACATGGGGAAAGTATAATATCTGTCATGGGCAGAGATCTCGTGATTCAAATATTTCTTCTTCTTCAGTTTGTGTGTGTGTGTGTGTGTGTGTGTGTGTGTGTGTGTGTGAGAAAGAGAGAGAAAGGGAGAGAGAGAGAGAGAATGTGTACGCGTGCGTGCGCATGCACGTCATCAGGCAAAAACTGTTTACACCTTTCAGGAAAGAGACAGCTCTATGTTAAAGATATAATTGAGTAAGTACAGTTCATAAAGCACCTTGGAATCAAAGGCACTCTATAAATTTAAAATACTAGTATGGTACTGACTTAAAGCAAAGAACGATAATTTTAAAGCATCTTACAGCCCAAGTGTATTATAAACCAAATAAAAATCCACTCTGGGATGTGCCTTTTTTATTTTTTTTAGTGATCTTCCTCTATTAGGGAACCCGGATCTAAACAAACTATTAAACACTTAGTCTAAAGGTATGCCAAACATTTCTTAAGGTCTTAACAAAGAATCAACTTTTTTTTTTTTTTTTTTAAACAAAACGAGGCCTAGGTTAAATATTTTATTTGGCTTCTCAAGATGGACTGAAAAGTTGGGCACCAGCTCCAGACCAATTCCTGGACGCACATCAAACACAGCCCTGTCATTTATCCAGTCAGTCAAAACAATCTTTTCCATCTAACCCTTTAATGTTTATGTCCTAAAAAGCTGCTAATTGAATCCAGCTCTTGAAATCTATTTGTTAAAATCTATACCATCTAATTTGTAAATGGACTAAAATGAAAAAAATAGAAGTTAACTTTCCTGGCAAAACAGAAGAGAATCCACCAAATGTAACCAAAAAGGAGAGGGCAATGTTTTTATTATTTGAACAGTTTCTTCTTGAAATATGACAGAGACAAATTCCCAATGGTTTTAAAAAATTGAGAGTACCTCCAACTGTTTTTACAATCAAGGGGACACAGTGTATTTAATATTCCTCAGAAAAATCTAAAAATACAAAATCACTCTACAAATTTAGTCCAATGTGTCCTCTCCCCCGCAAAAAAGAAGTGTCATCTTTTCTCCTAAGTGAACTCACAAATTCTTATAAGGTAGTACAGGCTGTAAGGAAACCACAGATAAACACTTTAAGATCTATTGAGTCACAGTAAAAATCTCAAACTCATTTTAAAAAGTTAAAATACCTGTTTTCTCCCTCATTTTCTCATTATGCATACAGCCTGCAAAGAAGTAAATGGCCAACAGCCTATTTCCGATGCTTTCTGCAAACCTGGAATCACAGGTTCTTCCCATGATCACTGACACAGCACTGAGTCTACAGAGGAACAGCTGTAGATAAACTCTAAAGCAACAAAGATCCCTAATAAAGGTTTCATAAGAAAACAAGGAAACTGAATGGGGGAAATGGAGGGGGTCGGGGAATCCCCAATCCAGGTTTTCCATTAAGAACCACTCACTGAAGGGGCGCCTGGGTGGCTCAGTCGGTTAAGCGACTTCGGCTCAGGTCACGATCTCACCGTCTGTGAGTTCAAGCCCCGAGTCCGGGTCTGTACTGACAGCTCAGAGCCTGGAGCCTGCTTCGGATTCGGTGTCTCCCACCCTCTGTCTCTGTCTCTCAAATATAAACATTAAAAAAAAATTTTTTTTTAAAGAGCAACTCAGTTAATGATTCTTTGCAATTTTCCCTAGGAAAAGTAACACTGTCATAAAAGTAATATATTTTTTAAGTTGCAGCCAATTTACAGTCAAGCTAAATTCTCAAAAACCAAGTTCACTGCAAGTTTTTATCTGTAAAGTTCAGCCAGTGGACTGGGATGTGACACACAAGCATTCAATTACAAAATTAGTCCATATAAATCTCTACGTCCACTGTAGGCAAACATAATTACAGTTTATTCTTACACAAAGACACACACACAGACCTTTAAGAAAAACCATCTTTCTCACCACACATTAAACATCGATGTGGATAACTTAGTGAATGGTAAAACCAGGATAATTACACTGATTTCAATTCCACTTTTCAAATCAAAAATAGTTTTGTCCTTAAAATGGGGGGACACGACCATGTAAGAATACCAAAAACGGCACTGTGTAAGCAAAGTGTACCTGTAATGTCAAAGATTTAATGCACTTGGAATCATAAACACTTTGTAAGAGAGAAGCCTCCTACCTAGCAACCCCTCCAGACATTCTTTTCCATTTAGAAAAGGGAAGGGGAGGAGGTGGGGAGGGAGAAAACTTCGCTTGCAAGTCTGTATGAGCACATACTTAGAAATGTCCACCAAAAAAAAAAAAAAAAAAAAAAAAGTGTGTTTTCAAAGCAGGTCTGGAGTTAGAAGTGAGACACAAGTTCTGCGGCCTACAAGGAACAACCCAAAACATGCTACCCTACAATCAAACACTTCCAAAACACAGAGTGTACAATGAGCCGGAGTCGTCCGATCAGGCGGACGCACCGGAAAATCATCCACCTCGGTCTCCACCCTTCCCAGAGTCGTGCGTTTCAGGTGTGTGGCACCAGCTGCTGTGGCTGGCGGCAGAGAATGAAGGTTTTGCACGCGGGCATAAGTGGGCGAACAAGTTAACAAGCAGGGAACACACACACACACACCCTCCCGTTAAGCGCTCCATCTTTAAGGAGTGTTTACTGCGCGCAGTCAGCGACCGGATTCAATAAGCCCCGCCACAGGAGCGCCTCATCCCCCCGACGACCCCACCTGGGCAGCAACCCAGGGGTTGCTCCCCGAGGCCCGGGAGAGAGTCGTGCTCCTCGGCCAGGGCTTTCCGACCTCCACTCCGCCTGCGATTCCAACCGGAGCAGCCCTCCCTCAACAAAAGACCCCCGAGACACCGTCGGTTTTTTCAAGAATTTCCCCACAAGGGCGAGTGGTTTTGCCATTACTCCCCCTGAACTAGGCCTTCCCACGTCCCCGACCCCCAACTCACCATTGATCACGACCCTGGCCCTTCCCAAGGCCACAGGCACCCCCCCGCCGGTTCGCCCACCCCACGGCTGCCCCGGCCCGGCTCCCGCCGCCCCCCTCACCTGTCAGGCGCAGCTTGACGGGCCCGTTCCTCCGGCCCCCAGGGTTAGACATGTCCCCGGCGGCGGGGGCGGCGGCGGCGGCGGCGGCGGCGGCGGCGGCGGGGCTGCGGCCGCGGCGCGGGGCCCGGGGCCGGCGGGCGGGGCGGGGGCGACGGCGAGGCGCGGCGGAGTCACCACAGCGGCCGGGGCTGGGGCCCGAGCAGCCGGCGCCGCGGCCGCCACGGCCGGAGGGTCCCGGATGTGCCGAGCGTCGTCGCCATGAGCCGCGGAGGGAGCGGGACGCCGAGCTCCCCCCTCCTCCCACTTCTCCTTCCTCGGCCCGGGCCGCACAACAAAGCGGCAGCCGCGGCCGGCCGCGCCGCCTCCGCCCGCGCCCCCGCCGCCCGCACGCAGCCGCCTCCGCCTTTCCCTCGGCTCGGCGAGGCCCAGGAGCCGACGGCGCTGCTCGGCCGAGGCGGGCGGTGCTCGGCGGCGCCGGAGCAAGACTCGGGGCTCGGCCGCTTCCTCCTCCACCCGCCCTCTTGTCTGAGGGAGCCGGGTCCTGGGGCCGCCGCCGCCACTCGTCGGCTCCGAGGGGCGGGGAGGAGACGGGAGGCGGGGCCGGAGGGGCGGGGCCTGGGCGGGCGCGCGCAGGGTGCCCGGGGCGCGGGGGCGCGGAGCCCGGGCGGGCCTGGGCTCTCTGGTGGTGGGGGGCGGTGCTCGCTGCAGCCGAGGGTCCCACACAGAACTTGGGGGAGAGAGAGAGGGCAAAAGAACAAAGTGGCGGCGCGGAGCTCTGTGGCACCGGGAGGGGCTTAGTGTCCTGCCCACTTAAGGCAGAGCTTTTGTCCGTGCACCGCAGATTGCATTTATTAGACGCCTACTGCGTGCCGGACGCTCAGAGAGACTGAGGCGAGCAAGGTTGGAACCGAGTCCGCTGCCCTCGGGAATTTAGCGTCGCTGGGGTGAGGAAAAAGACACTGTTCTCGTACCGAGGGCTAATGCAAATCTCCTGGGATGTTTTGCTCCTGGTACGGTAGTTGCCGCCTCCATCCAGGACTCACTCACCTGGTGAACGGGATCAGGTTACCTGCTTGCTCTGGCTCTTTTTCCAGCTGTAGTGCAAGGATAGGAGATTGATAATAATGCTTGAAAGGAGTATCAACATGATAAACCTTGGAGAGCAATGTATGAAAAGCTTTTCGTACAGTACTGTATTTCGTTATCTCAGGAGGAAAAATAGAAAATGAAATGAGTGTACCTTACCCTTTGACCCTGTAATTGCACTCTTGGGAATTTATTCTTGATATATAATAATGCAGAAGATGTTCTTTGCAAAGTTCAGTTAATAACAAAAGGGGAATGAATGAGCAGCCTCCTGATGAATGATATTACATCATCCGCATCGATTTTTAAGCAGCCATTTAAATGCTAATTATGAAAATCATATAATAGCTTGAAATGAACAGTTTACAAATAAAGTTTAAAAGCAGAACAAAAGGTTGTATGCATGCAAAAGTATCTAGGACAATGAAAACTAAGAATAACTGGGGGAGACGGGAGATTTTTATATGCGCTTTGTTAGTTTTGCTTAAGGTTGTTATTAATGCAATTTTAAAATTTAGTAAAGTCTAATATATTTTAATGCTAACTCAGTGTCAGGTCATTACTTTTTTTTTTAATGTTTTATTATTTTTTTTTTAATTTTTTTTTTCAACGTTTATTTATTTTTGGGACAGAGAGAGACAGAGCATGAACGGGGGAGGGGCAGAGAGAGAGGGAGACACAGAATCGGAAACAGGCTCCAGGCTCCGAGCCAACAGCCCAGAGCCTGATGCGGGGCTCGAACTCCCGGACCGCGAGATCGTGACCTGGCTGAAGTCGGACGCTTAACCGACTGCGCCACCCAGGCGCCCCTAATGTTTTATTTTTAAGACAGAGAGAGACAGAGCATGAGTGGGGATGGGGCAGAGAGAGAGAGACACAGAATCTGAAGCAGGCTCCAGGCTCTGACCTGTCAGCACAGAGCCCGACGTGGGGCTCGAACTCAGGAACTGTGAGATCACGACCTGAGCCGAAGTCAGACGCTCAACCGACGGAGCCACCCAGGCGCCCCAGGTCGTTACTTTTAATTTATTAGTAATGTCTCTTCATTCTCCAGATGAAGTACCTCCAAGAGCATCACATCAGTCTGGCTACAGCCCTACAATTAAAGTATCCAAAAAATTATATAAAGTTCTACAAGTTAGACTAGAAATTCAAAGGAGGTGAGATACCACTTCATACCTGTCAGAATGGCTAACATGAACAACTCAGGCAACAACAGATGCTGGCGAGGATGTGGAGAAAGAGGATCTCTTTTGCATTGTTGGTGGGAATGCAAGCTGGTGCAGCCACTGTGGAAAACAGTATGGAGGTTCCTCAAAAATTGAAAATGGAACAACCCTAGACCCAGCAATTACACTACTATGTATTTATCCAAGGGGTACAGGTATGCTGTTTCAAAGGGACATGCATCCTATCGACAGTAGCATCCTATCGACAGTAGCATCCTATCGACAGTAGCCAAAGTATGGAAAGAGCCCAATGTCCATCGACAGATGGATGGATAAAGAAGATGTGTGATATATATAAAATGGAGTATTACCCGGCAATCAAAAAGAAAGAAATCTTGCCATTTGCAACTATGTGGATGGAACTAGAGGGCATTATGCTAAGCAAAATTAGAGAAACACAAATATCATATGAGTTCACTCATATGAGGACTTTAAGAAACAAAACAGATGAACATTAAGAGACTCTTAAATATAGAGAACAAACAGAGGGTCACTGGAGGAGTTTTGGGAGGGGGGATGGACTAAATGGGTAAGGGGCATTAAGGAATCTACTCCTGAAAATATTGTTGTACTATATGCCAAGTAACTTGGATGTAAATTAAAAACTAAATAAATGATTAAAAAATAAAATAAATTCAAAGGAGGGTACTAGAAATTCATTCAAATTCAAATACTAAGTGCCTACTATGTGCAAAGCAGTGAACAAGTTCGAGAAATGCTTCTTCGCACTACAGAAGCTCTGAAGTTACACTAATGAATTTGAACAATGGCTGCTATCACAATTTGAAAGACTGGATGGACAGTGGCAATAAAATTAGCAAACTGACAGATAAATACACATTTGCCTTACTCTTATGGCACACGCTACGTTCCCAACCACCCACTAACATCATTTGTAGCTTTGTATTATTAAGCAATAGTTAGGATTTCAGAAAATGATGGGGGAGCTGGGGAAGCTACCTTTTGTGACGTTTAAAGCACTATGTTCAGATATGTAAGTGACAGTGCAGAAAAGTGTATACATGCTTAATACGCAGAGGAGGACTCTGTTTAGGCTTGCCGGTGTATAAGTTTGAATCTCATCGTGTAAAACAAAAGAGTCAGATGAGAATAACACTATAAAACCGTACTGTTCAGCTAAACTTTCATTAGATTAAATTTCAGCATTCAGCATTAGGAGCATGCTTTGCTTCCTCGTGGCAACACTTTTAGATAATAAGTTTGAGAAAAAAGGGAGGAAAAGTAATTCTTAGGGAATTCACCCTTTTCTCTCTTCCTGAAATAGAAATCCACTTCCGACATAAGTTGCACCTAGACATGTCTGTAATGGGAATGAGGATTGCAGAAAATCTTTTCAGAGCGATCTTACTCCCCTATGACTTCTAATTTGCTCTTGGTAGAATTGTGCACCTTTTATCAAATCATTATTCTAGGCATCTGTCTCAAGTTTACTAACTCCACCTATTTCCTACTAATAAAATAAGTCTTTTTTCCATAAATGCCACTTACTAGAAACTTGCAGTGAAAATACTATAACAACAACTCATTAAATAGCATTTTGGCGCAAAAATTTTAAGCTCTTTTATTTACATATTTTAATCACTTAAAGTTGCACTCTTTATGATGGAATCCTAGACCAGAGGTGAAAATCTACACATGGGCATAAGAATATTTAAAACCTTTTGTTTGAAACATGTTTCTGTTTTCCAAGGCTAATGTTAAATTTGATGTGACTTTGCAAGAAAATGCTTACCATCTGTAGTTGGTATTTTTCTTCTGCTCCCACCATTAATATATTTTTTACATAGAAGAGTTGTCTCCAGTAATAAAAAATCTGTCTGAGGTAAGGTTATGTTAATAATGGTACCCCTGTGAAGCCATTTTTTGAAGCTATTTTTGTGGCGTAAATTTTTAATTTAATACAGTTTATGCACCATGGAAAAAGCAAACGTCAAGCACTCAGCAGTTTCTACCACTGCTTAAAATTCAACTTTTTTTAATGGTTAAAATATCATGAATTTAATTTAATCTAATGTAGTATCTAGTTCTCGCTTTAACTAACGAAGCAGCTAAGTAGAACTCCCATGTACTTATAGCTGTTAACCTGACTCTCCCTCTCCCATCCCCACTCTTTTCCTCTCTGCCTTTGCCTGTCCTGGGTACTGAGAATTAGGTTTACTAAAAACCCTTGTGGGCGGTCCTGTCTTGACATGGTTTAGAATTAGGTTACGTTCCAAGCTGTTCTTTATGACCCCTTCCCTGATCCCCTCCCAGTAGACCTGGTTCCCAGTGATGGAAACTGAGGTCACACCTGGGACCTGTGTTTCTCCAGGTCTGGATTCCCCCCAGGCCACTGACTTTGCTCTTGCCTTTGATGGTAGTCCCTACCCACATCCCTTCCTGAAGGAATCTGCCCTCACCTACTGTTCTACCATAGTGTTCTATGCTCATCCCCAGAGATGCTAATTCAACGAATTAGGGTGGGGCCCATGAATTTGCATTTCTAATGCTGCTGGTGGGGAGAACCCACTTTGAGAACCACTGCCTGATAGCATGAATGAGCCTGGGTAGCCCTCTTTATACTAGGTGAGCTTGGCTTCCTGGCTATGAGATGACTGATCAAGAGGCCAGTCCGATTTTATCGCCTTGGAACTTGAAATGGGGACAGTGGGAGACTTAGTGGTGTGGAGCTGGGTTGACAGGTTGTAGGGCTGGCACCTGAGAAAGACATTTTAAGGTTCAAGTAGATGAATACATGAGGAAATCAGTGAGTAGAAAGAGACTAACAAAGCAGACAAACCAAAATGGGGATGAGGTTTCATAACCCAAAGAGGGAGACAAAGAGAGTGATTATTTGACCAGAATTCCCTCTGGACTCCTGGTCCACGAGTGACTTCTTACAATTCATTTCCAAGGAATCTCACCAGGCAGAACAATCATCCCACCCCTACTTAAGCAGGTTTAAATGGGTCTCTGTCCCTTGCATTCACTCTGTCTTCACTTGGAACACTTTTTCCTCTTCAGGCCTGTCCTGCACATTTCTCCAAACACCCTTGATTGTCTGCCTTGCTCCCGCCAACGTTCTTCCCCAGAAACGAGTCTCACCTACAACCCAGCCTGTGGCTTAGGATCCTACCACTCGGTGGTAGTGCTTTTAGAATCTACAGCACTCTGATACATATGGCTATCAGGCTCCTGAAATATGGCTAGTGATGTGCTGCGGGCATAAAATGCCCACTGGGTTTGGAAGACTTAGTCTGGGGAAAAAAGAAGGCAAGGTGTCTTAATATTTTTATATCCATGGCATTGAAAATAATATTTTGGATATATTGGGCAAAACAAAATATAGTATTAATTTGCCTATGTCTTCTTACTTTTTATTTATTTTTTAAGATTTATTTATTTATTTTGAGAGAGAGAGAGAGAGACAGAGAGAAAAAGAGAGCACCAGCAGGGAAGGGGCAGAGAGAGAATCCCAAGCAGGCTCTGTGCTGTCAGTGCAGAGCCTGGCACTGGGCTCAAACTCATGAACCACAAGATCATGACCTGAGCCAAAGTCAAGAGTCGGACACTCAACCGACTGAGCCACCCAGGCACCCGGTCTTTTTACTTTTTAAACCATGACTAGTGGAAAATCTGAAACCACCAATGTGACTCTCTCTGTACTTCTACTGACCAGTGGTGAATCTAGAGGGTGATGACGATCCCACTCACCTACCTCCAGAATATTCACCACCATCTGGACTCCCCACCACCCTGCCCGGCATCTGACTTTCCCTGCTATGCTTTTTAGAGTTTATCTTACCCACCCAAGTCTCCAATCAATTTCTATACCTAGGTCAGTTCAATAGCAACTACCTCACCCTAGTGAGAATGGGAAGATCTGGTACCAGGATCCTCTCCCTGCTCTTACCCCGCCTATCTGGTTTTGATTTAAATCGACTATCATGCACTGTACCTAACTCTTAAAATGGGACAGATCTTGTATGGCAGCTTCCTATGTTCAGTAGAGAAGTAGACTAGATGATCCATGTTATTGATTGAATTATTCTCCCCAAAAGATAGGTCGAAGCCCTAAACTCCATCCCCTGTATCGGTGAATATAACATTATTTGGAAATAGGGTATTTGAAGATGTAATCAAGATGAGGCCATGCGGGCGGGTCCTAATTCAATACGACTATTATCCTTACAAGACAAGGCAAATGCCATGTGAAGCCAGAGACACACGGAAAGAAGGTCATGTGACAACGAAGGCAGAGATTGGAGTGTGTAGCTGCAAGTGAACGAATACCAAGGATTGCTGGTCACTACCAGAAGCTAGGAAAAGGTGGGGCACCTGGGTGGCTCAGTTGGTTAAGCATCCCACTTCGGCTCAGGTCATGATCTCCCGCCCATGAGTTTGAGCCCCACATTGGGCTCTGACAGCTCAGGGCTTGGAGCCTGATTCAGATTCTGTGTCTCCCTCCCTCTGCCCCTCCCCTGCTCACACTCCGTGTCTCTCTCTCTCTCTCTCTCTCTCTCTCAAAAATAAATAAACATTAGGAAAAACATTTTTTTAAGAAGCTAGGAAAAGGCAAGCAAGGACTCTACCCAGAGTCTCAGAGAGAGCATAGCTTGGCTAACACCTTAATTTTGGAACTGTGAGAGAATGAATTTCTGTTGTTTTCAGCCGCTAAGCTTGTGCTACTTAGTTATAGGAGCTGTAGAAAATAAATATAACTTCTAAGTTCCCCGTACACCCAATTATATTAAGTGCCATACAGGTAAAAAGGCAGATTGCACAGCTGATTTTCATTATTTATTGCATTCACAATACAGTGTTCAAAAAATAGAAAATCCTGTAAATCAAGGCCATTTTTATGCACCCATTTTCAAATGCCTTAAGTATACAGACTGCCCTGTTATATTGTAAATTCTGAGTTAAAAGAGAATGTCATTTGAAGAGATTGCATATTTTCCAAAGCCAATTTGGTGATTTAAGCATGGAAGTATTACAATTAAATGTTTGAAAAGTTATCTGTGCATGGTTTGCTGTAAGCTGATCTCATGAAGCAATACATCTTTTGGGGATGAGGTAGCAGCCCCAACCCCAGGGGAAAGGGAGCGGGCGCATCACTTGACTGCAACTACTTTGGACAACTGGGCAACATGAGCAGGCTCAAAAAAAAAGTCAGATCCAATCATCTTCAAAATAAGAACTGTAGTAGCTACAACACAATCCTCTAAGGGCGGGATGGGAGGAGGAGATGTGGAAATATTTGTATGATGCAGTCTTTATGGGTAATGCAGAGAATATGGGCCAGAATGAGATCAACATGGCTCATAAGCCAATGGGTCAATGTCAACCATTGCGTGAAAACCTTCAATGACTGCTTGTTGCCTCTCGACTCCAACCCAAACAGCTTTACTAACATAAAGGAATGCTCATGGTGTGTGTGTGTGTGTACTTTTAAAAAGCAGAAAACAAAAATATGGGTGAGAAACGATCCCAATCCCGACTTTTAAATAAATATGCTTATACATTCATTCATTCAAAATTATATTGACTAAGCACATACCAGGTGCTGAGCACTGTTCTTAGAGCTTGTAATCTAGTGAGAGAAGACAACTGACATATAAAATGCTAAGTGTACAAAGGGATTATCTGTTGCTTTCTAGAGAGCATTTTCAATACTTAGGTCAAATCAATCACTGTGATTCTCCAAAGTTTTGCTGGAAGTGTTGAGACAGACTTTACCTCTTTCCCACTAGACGTGAACTAGAAAGGATAGGCACTACTGGGCCATATTGTGGCCCTCAATGGCAGACACTGAGACTGAAGTCAACATAGAGGAAGAGGGGCCAAGAGATGGAGAGAATGGAATCTGATCCTGATGATCCCATTTGAACCCTGTGTCCTGAAGCCATCAGGTCGCTTGGGTCAGGTTTTCAGTCGCTTGCCCGTAAGAGTCCTAACTGATCCAACCAGTGAAGCCGCGTCTCTGGGGTAAAAGCTGCAATCTGCATTATTAACTAGGCCCCCGTGTGAATAATCATTGAAGAATTGACTCCAGAACACAGGCCCGCTTAAGGTACAAAAGCGGGCAGTGGGCTAGACTTGGCTCACTGACCATGGTGCCAACCCCCGCTCTAGATCTGGAGCCATAAGTAAAGAGAACAAACAGTACCGTGCCCGAGAGGGTCAGTAGAATTCAGTAAAGTGTTTGTCCAAGATCTGTAAAATCTGAAACCATTTAACAGTTGAGGGAAAGAAGCCAGTACAATCACAAGAAGAGCTAATATTTATGGAGGGCTTACTACGGGCAAGAGGGTGTGCTAAGGGTTATCTCGCTTAGGATGCTTTGGTTAGCCAGGAACAGAAAACCCTCCTCAAACAAACTTAAATGATACGAAGGATTTGTATTTCATATAACAAGTATTTCTGAGATTGGGGTGATTCCATGGTTGAAGTTCCAGTGGTTTAGTGATATGTTCAAGGACCCAGGTTCTTCCTATCTTATGCCTCTGCCTCCCTCAGGGTTTCGGCTTTGCTTTTAAGTAACTCCCTCCATGACCACAAGATGGCTACTACAGTCCCAGGCCTCCTCTCCAGACCAAATCATCTTTAGGAGAAGAAACAGATCATTTCTTCCTCCGCCTGCTTCTTACAAGTGAAGAAATAAGGATGCCTGGCTGGCTCAGTCGGAAGAGAATGTGTCTCTTGATCTCTGGGTTGTGAGTTCAAGCTCCCAGTTGGGTGTAGGGATTTAAGTAAATAAATAAACTTAAGGAGAGAAAAAAGTGAAGAACTATTTCCCAAAAGTCCCTCCACACTAGTATCTTCCTTCTCATTTCTCATTGGTCAGAATTTTCTTAGATGCTCACTTTTAAACTAAGCATTGGCAAGAGGAATGGAAGTTCCCAGATTAGTTAAGACTAATTAGGAATCACCTCCTCATTTAAGCTATGTAGAGAATGCATAAATACCTGCATGCAATCAGGGTTCTGCTAGGAAGGAAGTACAGGGTGGGGGTGGGGCTGGGGGCAGGAATGGATACTGGATAAGCAACCACATGTGATATTATTAGGTGATATTCTTTTCCATGCTTTACACACTGTGAGAAAATAAAGTTCAGAGAGAGGAAAGTGACTTGCCCAAGGTCATACAGCAAATGAGTGGGAGAGACTGATTGCAAACCCAGGTCTGCAAATACATGCCCAAGACCTGAGCCACCACACTAAAGTGCCGTGGCAGAGCTGAGGATGTCAGGGAAGAGCAGGATAGCTCCAGAGTTTGCTCCAAAATCAAGAAAAATTGAGCCAGTTATTCAACCTGTGACCAGGCCTCTAGTAGTATGTACCACTTGCCTTTTGCTGTGTGAGAAGCAACCTCCTAATTCAGTGCGTAAAACCGTAGTAACTTATTTCACTCAACATTACAGGGGTCGGCAATTTGGACTGGGCTTCTGGTCTCAGCTGGACTCACCCAAGCATCTTTGGTCAGCTGTCAATAAGCTGGCAGATCAGCTAGGGCCTGGTTAGTCCAAAACGAACTCAGGTAAGATAGTTGACCTTTTTCTCCAGCAGGCCGGCCTGGGCTTGTTTACATGGAAGCTGCTCAGAGTCCCAGGAGGGAGAGTGGAAATACGTAAAGCCTCTCAGGACGAGTTACTTTTTTTATTAGGGACTGAGCTGAAAAGGGATTTTCTTTCCATATTCCCCAGAAAGATTGAAGCTATGACGTTCTCATGCAACAGTATTATGCCCCGTTCCCATGTTTGTAGTTCAGGGAGTGTTCAATAGTTAGCCCTAGTTCGTGGCCACCATGACTTAGGCTCCCAGAGGATAAGGACTCTTAACCACAGCTGACAGATGATATTAGGGGTGGAACATAGTTTTCGTACAGAAAGTTAGAAAAGCAGCACCATGGTCAATGGATTGAGGCTGGGGTAAGACAACATGAGGCGAGCACCTGACAAGCAAATATTTAAACCCAAACACAAAATTATATCCAGTCGACTTGTGTCCCCACCACAGATACCATGTAACAATCAAGAAACCAGAGCCATATTTTCTACTATCCCAAACTTGAAATGAGTGGAATTCTTAATTTTTAAGTTACTGTCTTGAAAAATATCCTTTACGGGCCCCTAGGTGGCTAGCCAGTTAAGCCCTGACTTTGGCTTAGGTCATGATCTCGCAGTTCATGAGTTTGAGCCCTGCGTCAGGCTCTGTGCTGACAGCTCAGAGCCTGGAGCCCACTTCAGATTCTGTGTCTCCCTCTCTGCCCCTCCTCCATGCTCTCTCTCTCTCTCTCTCTCTCAAAAATAAATTAAACATTAAAAAATTAATATGTATGTGTGAGTGTGTGTGTGTGTGTGTATCCTTTAAAATGACTTATGTTATCTTTAGAAGGACCAAGAGGGTTTCCCCTCAAGGTCAGAACTTCCTTATTTGCAAAATTATTAAAACGTGTGGTCTAACCCATCTGAAATCACTGATGTCTTTTTTTTTTCTGTCATTAGCAGCTTCAGTCTATAACTGTAGGCATTTAAAACATTCTGGAACTAATTTCTCAGGAAAGGAGTGAGCACAAGTAAGTTCTATTTCATCTTATGAACCCATTCAGAAATTTACAGTCTTTAGATATGAACTTACACAGCATGAAGTTTGGCCCACAGCATTTCTGAAAGTGGAATTTGGCTCATGTGAATTCTCATAGCAAAAGAGAGATTGCCAAAGCAAGCAACTTTCTCTAAATACAGGTGAAATAATATTCTTACAGAGTAAATCCTCACAATGTGAAAACATACAGAGTAAGTTCACTGAACGTTCTCTAAAATAGTTTGTCATAGAATTGAAACCCGGAAAAGTGATTTAGGTGTCAAGACTAAAGGAAATTCCTTCTCTGCCTCATAATGTGGGAGACACAAGAGAGAACGCGGAGTAAACTGAGGTGCCCACCCCACGGCTGAGTGGACTGAATGGAGAAGATCTGTTGGCTTGAGGGATCTCAACTTTAACAAGCTTGAGAAAAAGCACGGATACAGAAAATGGGCTGGGCACCTGGGTGGTTCAGTCAGTTAAGTGACTGACTTCAGCTCAGGTCATGATCTCAAGGTTCATGAGTTCGAGCCCCGCATCAGGCTCTTTGCTGATAGCCCAGAGACTGCTTAGGTTCTCTCTCTCTCTCTCTCTCTCTCTCTGTGCCCCTCCCCAGCTTGCACTTTCACTCTCTCAAAAATAAATAAACTTAAAAAAAAAGAAAATAGTAGAAAATGCTCATGGATATTAATACAGAAAATATACAGATACAAATATAGAAAATGAAAACTAAAGCTATCTACTATACTGCATAATGTTCGTTGTTAATTTTCTTGTTGAAAATAGCAGTTTCTAATGTGCCATTTGTGATTATATTATAGCTAAGCAATCTATAATATATTCAACTAATAGAACGCCATAAGGGTCAGTAAAGACACCAAGTAAGTAAACTATATTAATGCATTTAAATGTGTATTTGTAATAAAGTTAAGTTTAAAAACTGTTTAAAAACTTGAGGTAGGCATCATCAAGAAGTTCATATTAACAGAGAGGTTAAGAACACCTGATCTAATGCAATGATCCTATTTAGAATAAAAAGTTTTGGGGCACCTGGGTGGCTCAGTCAGTTGAGGGTCCGACTTCAGCTCGGGTCATGGTTTTGCGGTCTGTGAGTTCGAGCCCCGTGTCCGGCTCTGTGCTGACAGCTCGGGGCCTGGAGCCTGCTTCGGATTCTGTGTCTCCCTCTCTCTCTGCCCCTAACCCGCTCGCACTCTGTGTGTGTGTGTGTCTCTCTCTCTCAAAAATAAATAAACATTAAAAAAAACTAGAATGAAAAGTTTGTATTCCAGCAAGAAAATTTTAACTCTCACTATCTAACCATAGAGAAGTTAAATAAATTATACATCCATTAAAACTACACTGTAGATATATATTCATTATACATAAGATATATAAGATAAGATATACATAAGATATATAGGGGCGCCTGGGTGGCGCAGTCGGTTAAGTGTCCGACTTCAGCCAGGTCACGATCTCGCGGTCCGTGAGTTCGAGCCCCGTGTCTGGCTCTGGGCTGATGGCTCAGAGCCTGGAGCCTGTTTCCGATTCTGTGTCTCCCTCTCTCTCTGCCCCTCCCCCGTTCATGCTCTGTCTCTCTCTGTCCCAAAAATAAATAAACGTTGAAAAAAAAATTAAAAAAAAAAGATATATGACATACATAAGATATATAAGATATACATAAGATATATATATAAAATTACATCCATTAAAACTATATTGTAGATATATATTCATTATACATAAGATATATAGCATATGTAATACGTAAATATCAAGTATTGATAATATGTATATTTTTGACATAGAAAATGCTTCTAATATATTAAGTGGAAAAAATTTATAATACACTGGGGCGCCTGGGTGGCGCAGTCGGTTAAGCGTCCGACTTCAGCCAGGTCACGATCTCGCGGTCTGTGAGTTCGAGCCCCGCGTCGGGCTCTGGGCTGATGGCTCAGAGCCTGGAGCCTGTTTCCGATTCTGTGTCTCCCTCTCTCTCTGCCCTTCCCCCGTTCATGCTCTGTCTCTCTCTGTCCCAAAAGTAAATAAACATTGAAAAAAAAAATGTTTTTTTTAAATTTATAATACACTATTAATGTGTAACTTCATTTCTTAACAAAAAATGTAATTTATATGCAGATTTAAAGATCTTAAAAGAAACATATCAAAATGTAACTTGAGGTTATTTCTAGATAATGGGAATTTCTATTTCTTCTTCTTTTACACATTTGTATTTTCCACTTTTTTTCTACAATGAACATCTATTACTCAGTAATAAAACAGTTAAAATTTTGGGTTTTAGGGGCGCCTGGGTGGCGCAGTCGGTTAAGCGTCCGACTTCAGCCAGGTCACGATCTCGCGGTCCGTGAGTTCGAGCCCCGTGTCAGGCTCTGGGCTGATGGCTCAGAGCCTGGAGCCTGTTTCCGATTCTGTGTCTCCCTCTCTCTCTGCCCCTCCCCCGTTCATGCTCTGTCTCTCTCTGTCCCAAAAATAAATAAACGTTGAAAAAAAAATTAAAAAAAAAAAATATTGGGTTTTAGGGGCACCTGACTAGCTCAGTCAGTAGAGATGCAACTCTTGATCTCGGGGATGTAAGTTTGAGCCCATGTTGGGTGTAGAGATTACTTAAAAATTAAAAAAAAAAAATCTTTAAAAAAATAAAATACTGGATTTTAGCAAGATAAAAATATGCAAATAAAAAAGAATGGAGGAGGGGCTCCTGAGTGGCTCAGTTGGTTAAGCATCTGCTCTTGATCTCGGCTCAGGTCTTGATCTCAGGGATCTGAATTTAAGCCCTGCCTTGGGCTCCATGCTAGGCACGGAGCCTACTTAAAAAGAAAAAAAAAAAAAAAAAAAAAAAAGAATGAAAGAAATGTCAACAATGGATGCCAGTAGATGATGCCATCAAATGGGACTTTCATATTCTTCTTTAACTTTAATGTTTTCTAAATTTTCCACAAAAAAAGCAGCATTTATTAAAATCATGACATATATCATTAGTATTACATCATACTAGCACATATTATATCACTCCCTATTGGATGTGAAAGGGGAAAGGAAATGGTTACACAGGAGAAAGTTCACTTCAATAAACTAAAAATAAAAATTTCTGGGGTGCCTGGGTGGCTCAGTTGAGCATCTGACTTCGGCTCAGGTCGTGATCTCACGGTTCTTGAGTTCAAGCCCTGCATCAGGCTCTGTGCTGACAGCTCAGAGTCTGGAACCTGCTTCATGTTCTGTGTCTCCCTCTCTCTCTGCCCCTTCCTCACTCATGCTATCTCTCTCTCTCTCTCTCTCTCTCTCAAAAATAAACAAATATTAAAAAAAATTCTGCATGATCATTAACTGTTATATAAGTAAATAAAAGTATAGATTCTTTCTTCAGAAATGTCTGATTGTCAATAACGAGATTCCAAAATAAAGCTGAAAAAGGTGTAATTTGCAAATATCAGTGACACCTTTATATTGGTCCAAATGGTGGTGGGATCCCTGACTCAACACCGCCCCCTTCCTGTGGTCGTAGCATCTTTCTCTGAGACAAGGACAGCTCTATGCCGAATTCAGGCGAGAAAATCCAAGCTTAACAAGAGTCCCTTGGGTTACTTCGGTTCAAAGAGTCCATTGCTCAAGTCAAAGTTGATGAAGATGCGAACCAACAGCAGTCCATGTGGAAATGACTTCAGGCTCTTAGCTGACAATGGGCTCAGCATGAGTCATTCCAGTAACATGGGCTCTTAGCTGAATCCCTAACAGAATTCTACTGGAGATGAAGGTCATGATGGTACCCTTCTACCTGCAGCCCATCAGCCTAGACGATAAGCAATACTTTCAGTTCTGGGAGCTGCACTGTAAAAGGGACAAGGGAGACAGAAATCAAGTTGCTGAGGGACTTTATGTCATAGCCCATGCGGAATATTTGGAAAAGCAGGGAAAGAAAACTCAGAGGAACTCATCAGTTGCCTTAAAAGAACTGAAAAACCTTCACGTTCAGGTAAATTGATCTTGTGCTCTGTGGTTTTGCAGGGTGTAGCCGGGACTAGAATTCCATTGGGACAGAACTTGAGACAGGAGGAAAGCTTTTTGAAACTTGAATTGGCAAATGATATGCTGGCCATGGAAGTGCTTCTCAAAGCACAGACTTCAAGGGAGCCCATTAGAAAAGTGTCAGATCTCGGGGCCAACCCAGACCTACTAAATCAGAACCTGACGTTCAAAAAGATGCCCAGGCAACTCACATGCACATTCATGTCGTAGGTCACACTGGTCCAGACTGCCCATCTGGAGAGGGAATAAATGCCCTGTTCCCCTGGAGAGAAATCCAAGGCTTGGCTGCCCTCATTCAGCAGACTGTAGAGAACTCAAAAACTGCGAGATTGTCTGAGAAAGACTGTTGAGTAAGAGTGTTTATTGAAGTACAGTTTTAATTAGGAAAAAAATTTTAATCTAAATCTGGTTAAAAAAAAAAACTGTAATAAAATATTATGCAGCCAAGGTGCCTGGGTCCAACTCAGCTCAGGTCCTGATCTCATGGTTTGCAGGTTCAAGCCCTCCATCGGGCTCTGGGCTGAGAGTGCAGAGCCTGCTTAGGATTCTCTCTCTCTCTGCCCCTCCCCAACTTGCAAGTGTGTGTGTGTGTGTGTGTGTGTGCACGCGCGTGCACACGCACGCATTTTCTCTCCTCAATAAATAAATAAACTTTAAAAAATATGCTGGGGCACCTGGGTGGCTCAGTCGGTTAAGTGTCTGGCTCCTGACTTGGGCTCAGGTCATGATCTCACGGTTGGTGGGTTTGAACTCTACATCAGGCTCTGTACTGGCAGTGGGGAGCCTGCTTGGGATTCTCTCTCTCACTCTCTGTCCCTCTCTCTCTGCCCCTCCCAGCTCACATGCTCTGTCTTTCAAAATAAATAAACTTAAATACACAACATATTATGGAGCCATTAAAAAATGATATTTTAGATTAATGTTTAAGGATTTTTTTTTTCAACGTTTATTTTATTTTTGGGACAGAGAGAGACAGAGCATGAACAGGGGAGGGGCAGAGAGAGAGAGAGAGGGAGACACAGAATCGGAAACAGGCTCCAGGCTCTGAGCCATCAGCCCAGAGCCCGACGCGGGGCTCGAACCCACGGACTGCGAGATTGTGACCTGGCTGAAGTCAGACGCTCAACCGACTGCGCCACCCAGGCACCCCTTAAGGATGTTAAAGATGTTCATAATACAGGGAGCCTGGGTGGCTCAGTCAGTTAAGTGTCTGACTCTTGATCTTAGCTCAGATCTTGATCTCAGGGTCATGAGTTCAAGCCCCATATTGAGCTCTGTGCTGACAGCTCAGAGCCTGAAGCCTGCTCTGTGCTGGGTGTGAAGTCTACTTTAAAAAATGTCCAGGGGCGCCTGGGTGGCTCAGCCAGTTAAGCATCTGACTTCAGTTCAGGTCATGATCTCATGGTTCATGGGTTCAAGCCCCATATAGAACTCTGTGCTGACAGCTCAGAGCCTGAAGCCTGCTTTGTATTCTGTGTCTCCTTCTCTCTCTGCCCCTCCCTCACTTGCACTCTCTCTCTCTCTCTCTCTCTCAAAAATAAATAAACATTAAGAAAAAAATTTTTTTAATGTTCTTAATATACTAGGGGAAGCTAAATTACAAAATATAATATGCATATATTTACCGTGTATATTTAGCATCCTCTTAAAAATAATTATGAAAAACTTAAAATATATAATAAAAATGTTATCAAGTTATCAAGCCTATGGAGACTGTTTTTTAAAATGCTTATAATAAAAGTAATCATTGCTCGTTATGCAATATGGAAAATGGTCGACATTACAAAGGAAAAACTAAAATAATTTATTATCTACCACCCAAAGATAACCATTGTTATTATTTTTGTATATTTCCTTTTATTCCTTATTCTATACAAATTTATGCCTTTTAAATAACACTTTTTTGGATTATAAAAGTAATACACGTTTAATATAGAGAATTTGGAAAATAAGAAAAGCCCAACAGAAAATTTTAAATCTTTTTTTTTTAAGTTTATTTATTTTGAGAGAGAGAGAGCATGAACAAGCACAGGAGGGACAGAAAGAGAGGGAGAGAGAGAATCTCAAGTAGGCTCCACACTGTCAGCACAGAGCTGGATGCGGGGCTCGATTCCACCAACCATGAGATCATGACCAAAGCCGAAATCAAGAGTTGGAGGCTTAACTGACTGAGTCACCCAGGCGCCCCAAACAGAGAAAATTTTAAATATTCAGATATAATAACTACCGACATTTCTATCCAACTTGTGTTTTTATGCATCAATGTAAAAAATTGTTTTAAACAAGTTGGGATTATATTGTAAAATCAATTTTATATCTAGATTTTTCACTTATCATGAGACTGTTTCCATATCATTAAATGTTGTTTGAACACAAACTGGGTGACTAGAAAGTATTTTGTGCTGTAAATATCCTTGATTTATTGCCCATTTTCTTTTTTTTTTTTTTTAATGTTTATTTATTTTTGAGAGAGACAGAGACAGAATGCGAGTGGGTTGGGGCAGAGAAAGAGGGAGACACAGAACATGAAGCAGGCTCCAGGCTCTGAGCTGTCAGCACAGAGCCTGACGTGGGGCTCGAACTCACAAGCCGTGAGATCATGACCTGAGCCAAAGTCGGACGCTCAACGGACTGAGCCACCCAGGCACCCCTATTGCCCATTTTCGTAGTAAGGAATATTTTTGTTTCCAGTTTTTCACTATTTAGAGCTATAAAAGTACTCTTGCTCATAAATCCCTGTTTACCTGATTAGAATGAGAGGCAGAATTGGGATTATCTTGAAGTCAAAGGCCATGAACTCTTTTGGGGTACCATCTTGTTTTGGAATCCTGAAAAGATCTCACCACGTGCCCACAAGTCTTGCTTTTCCTAAAAGCTAACAGGATAGACTGGCAATTGTCTGGACTCAGAAATTTTCTTGGAAGTGACATTTTTCCCCAAAGACATACACAATCAATTTCTTCCATACCTGTTTGCTTATCCTGATACACTCCTTTGTTTTTTTTCTTAAGTAGGCTTCACACCCGCACACAGCCCAAAGTTGGGCTTGAACTCACGACTCTGAGATCAAGACCTGAGCTAAGAGTCAATCATTTAACTGACTGAACCACCCAGGCGCCCCTGATACATTATTTTTTCATGGATCAATTTTGGCAATTCATATTTCTTAGAAAAAATGTTCACTTCATCAAGAATTGGAGATTTACTAGAATCGACTTGAACATGATATATTTTAATTTTTAAGGGGTTTATTCCCATCTGATATTATATTCTCGTTCTCATTTCTAACTCTGGTTATTATGGGGGGGGTTGGTGTTTGTTTGTTTGTTTGTTTTTTCTTAATTAGACAACCAGATGAGTTTGGTGTTTCAAAGAATCAGCCCTTTAATTTAAAAAAAAATTTTTTTTTTTATTTTGAGAAAGACAGGGATAGAAAGCAAACAGGGGAGGGGCAGACAGAGAGGGAGAGAGAGAATCCCAAGCAGGCTCCACACTCTCATCATGGAGCGCCATTTGGGGCTCAAACCCACAAACCGTGAGATCATGACCTGACCTTAACCGACTGAGCCACCCAGGCGCCCCAGCCCTTTAATTTTTTGCCAATTCAACTTTATTTCTGACTATTATTTTTTTTCTTATTTCCTTCAGAGAATAACTTCCCAGTAACAAAACAATAAAAGTAATTACAAAAGGAAAAAATTATGCATTGGACCTTATAAAATTATTTTTTTCAGTTATGCATTCCCCCAAAAAATTAACATAAGAGTAAAAGAAACAGACTGTACTCTGTTCCCAAATGTGATTAGGAAATTTTAATATTTTTTATTATGCACATAACTTAAATTCACAAGAAAAAACCCCAATCACCCGAAAGGTTAATGGGCAAACTATTTGCACATACAGCTCACAAAGACATATTTTTATTTCCAAAAAAGTTTTAATTATTCAAATATTAAGATATTTCTCCTATATAAAGCAGAAAAATATAACATCAAAGAAACAACCTCATATTAGGGTTTCAGAGAACTCATTGCCTTTTTTGAAATAATAGTCCTTATTTTAAAAAATAATAATAATAGCCCTTGTTGAGGTATAATTCACATACAATTCATCCTTTTCTAGTGGGCAATTTGGCGGGTTCTAGCATATTCAGCGTTGTACAACCACATCATTATCTAATTTCAGAACATGTTCACCACCTCAAAAAGAAACACTGCACTCATTGGCAGGCACGTCCTACCCTTTTCTCCCCCAGCCAGGGACAGCCACCAATCTGCTTTCTGCCTCTATAGATTTGCTTTTTGCGCGCATTTCAAATAAACGGATGTACAATATGCGGTCTTCCGTGACTGGCTTCTTTCACTTAACATGATGTTTCCAAAGTTCATCCGTGTTGCAGCACGTGTCAGGGCTTCAGTCCTTTTCATTGTTGAATAGTATTCCACCTTAGGGACGTAACACATTTTTGTCTATCCATTCATCATCTGGTGGGCATTTGGAATGTTTCCACTCTTCCCTGGTGACGAACGTTCACGTGGAAGTTTTCACGTGGAATAACTCATTGTCTTTTACATGGCTGCAAATCTGTAAACTGGATGTAACCCTTTGACAAAGTCATACGTAAAATGTCCGTACCTTTTAACTGCATAACCCTGCTTCTCAGAATCTGATTTAAGCAAATAAATTATGTCTAATATAAATAAATAATATGCAAGGTGGGAAAGCCCCAAGTAGGAAGTTGCTGATCATGATATGATTTAAACGTAGCCAATTTGTCGTGTTTCTCCAGCATCAGGTACAAAAATAAGAACTTATCTTCTTTAAAATTGAAATGACCGAAGACACATTGCTGTCTTTTCTCCCAAGAGTCTTTTCCCAAGAGAAAATCAATCGGTCGCCAAAGGGTCCCATCTCCGCCACGGTTGCTGGGGTGGCTCTCCCGCAGGGTCACTGTTGGAAGGGGGCTGTTGGACACTTGGCACAGGCGGGCCACCCTTGCTCATTTCCACAAGAGGTCTGGGTACCAGCCTCCCCGCACCTCTGTGGCCCACCCTGACGAGTTTGTCCTCCAGCCCCCCATGTCCTTCAAATGAACTCAGTGAAGAGCAGCTCAGCGAGATTCTAATCCCACTAAGCCTCATTAAGGACAGATTTGCCCACCCCTCCCCAACAACTTATGAGCTGTACCTTCTAAGGATTTTTGGTGGAGTTGCCTCACATTCCACATTCTGGAATCCTCCAGAGTATGGGGTGCCCTTTGCCTTATATCTACCTAACCACAAGGAGACACTCCTAAAGGCCTTCCTAAAGATCAGCCCCACTGCTGACAGCTTCTGTTTTAGTTTTTAAACAGTAAATGGTATTTGGGGTCCTTGGGTGGCTCAGTCGGTGAAGCGTCCAACTTTGACTCAGGTCATGATCTCACGGTTCGTGGGTTTGAGCCCTGTGTCGAACTCTGTGCTGACAGCTCACAGCCTGGAGCCTTCTTGGGATTCTATCTCTTTCTCTCTCTGCCCCTCCCCCACTAGCGCTCTGTCTCTCTGCCTCTCAAAGGTGAATAAATGTTAAAGACAATTTTTTTTAAGTAAGTGGTATTTATTTTTCTGTGAAGAGGAAATAAATTCCACGCAAAAATCTAAAAATACAGGGGCGCCAGGGTGGCTTAGTTGGTTAAGCCTCTGGCGTTAGCTCAGGTCATGATCACATGGTTCGTGGGTTTGAGCCCCGCGTTAGGCTCTGTGCTGACAGCTCAGAGCCTGGAGCCAGCTTCACGTTCTGTGTCTCCCTCTCTCTCTGCCCCTCCCCTGTTCGCGCTCTGTTTCTGTCTCTCAAAAAAAAACATTAAAAATTTTTTTTAATTAAAGAAATCAACAAATACAAAGGGGTACACCATGAAAAGGCATTCTCCATTCCTGTCCCTGCTTAGGGATGATATTAGAGACAAGCCAGCATTACATTATGGAAATTGATAATATGTAATCTTTTTTCACACCTTGTTTTGATTACCATCTGTATCAGTGCACAATTTGGATATATCATAACTGATTTAACCAATCTCTTATTAGGTTGTTTTCAATCTTTTGCTAATCAATCAACCATGCAGCAAAAATACCCTTAGAAGGGTAAACTGGTTCTGTACCCAAATTCCAATGTGTAGAGGAGGGTTTTCCCCCCACAGTACCAAGCAATGCTTGGATACCAGCTGAATGAATACCCTACAATTCAGTTCAATTCTGACACTATCTACCTGGAGATAGCATGAGAGCCCACAGGGTCAGGGCTCGGTCCCAAGAGACTACCTCCCACTTTCACAGGCCATCCAAGTCCACATTGACACCTGTGTTTCTGACCCACTGGCTATAGATCAGAGGTCCCAATGACCCCATCCTTCTTCGGTTCCATTCATTTGCTAGAGTGGCTCACAGAGATCAGAGAAATATTTTACTCACTAGATCACCAGTTTCCGTGAGATCATGACCTGAGCCGAGGTCGAATGCTCAACCAACTCAGCCACCCAGGTGCCCCGATCACCAGTTAATTTTAAAAGAATATAATTCAGGAACAGTCAGATGGCAGAGATGCGTGGGGCAGGGGGATAGGGAAAGTGGGCAGAGCTTTCATGCCCTCTCCAGGTGTACCACTCTCCCTAATCTCCAAGTGTTCACCAACCCAGAAGCTCTCCAGACCCTCTCCTTTTGGGTTCCTATGGAAGATTCGTTACAAAGGCACGACTAATTAAATCATTGGCCGTTGGTACTTGAACTCAGTCTCCAGCTCTGCTGCAGGAGGTCCCCTGCAGTGGGACTGGGCGTTCTAACCCTCTAATCACACAGTTGGGTCTCTGGGCAGCCAGCCCCCATTCTTAGGTGCGGTCCAAAAAATCACCCTGTTAACATAACAAAAGATACCTTTCCCTCTCTCACCACTTAGGAAATTCCAAGGGTTTAGGGAGCTCTGTGCCTGAACTAAGATCAAATGTATATTTCTTACTGTAAATCACAATATCACAAAGGAGCATCATTGCTCAGGATAAATTAATGAATTAAAGGGTAAACATACTTTAAATTTTAGTAGATATCACCAATCCACTCTCCGTAGAAATTTAATAACCCATCTAATAACAGTACACCTGACACTCAAGCCCAGGTTCCCTAAGTCCAAATTCAGGCTCTTGGTCACTGAGCTGAACTGCCCTTTCAATCTCTCCCAAACTGAAAAATCAAGACTGTTATTATCCGGGTAGTTTTTCTATGAATCGGTCATCCAATGGAAGAAAGTGAACATTTTTTTTCATATATTTAAGAATGATTTGTGTTTCCTTTCTGTGAATTGTCTGCACATAGTCTTTGCCCATTTTCCCACTAGATTATTGGCTGGTTTCCTTACCAGTTTGTGGGAACTCTTAATATATTAGGGAAATTAATCCTTTCTATATGTGGAATTAAAAATATATTTCCCAGTTCGTCATTTGTCTTTTGACTCCATGTATAATGGTCTCTGCCTTGAAGAAATTCGAGTTTTATATAATCATATTTATCCATGTTTTATTTTATGGATTCCAGACTTCATTTCATTCTTGGACAAAATTTCCACTTAGGAAACAATAAAAAATTCTCCAATGGATTTTTCAAGTACTTTTATAGTTTCTTTCTTTTCTTTTCTCTTTCCCTTCTTTCTTTTCTTTCTTTCTTTCTTTCTTTCTTTCTTTCTTTCTTTCTTTCTTGACATCTAAATATTTGGTGCATTTGGAATTTATCCTAGTTAAAGAAATGGATCCAAGTTTTCCCCTTCCCCCACCTCACATGGCCACTCAGTTATCCCCAACACTATTTTGAAAGACTATCTATATTTTCCCATTAATTTATACACTCTTATGATAAATTTCACTGACAACATTCAAATAATAGCTTTTTCTGGTTAAAAAAAAACTACTAGGTGTAGATACCCCACTTTATTGCCCCTCCCCACTACATGTATGAATCAATACCAGAAACATCTTAAATATTTGGCAACAGGGACCGACAATAGTATTCTGCTTAAAGTGTATTCTTGTAAATCTCCCTGATGGACTTGTGTACAACCTTTAAAGAAATGATTATAAAGATTATGTCAAAATGCAGGGGAAATGCTTTTGATGCAAAAGTTAAGTGAAAAGGGAAGGATATAAACTTTATGCAAACCAAGAACATGACCACAGCCTGAAAACATGCATAGCAAGGAATCACATGAGCAGCACACCAGAATCATAACATGGTTTTGTTGGCATGAGAGACGAGAGAGTTCCCCCACCTTTTTTACCTCCGGATTTTCTGCGACGTGGTGCTATCGGTATAATGTTCCAATTTACTTTTTAATAATGGCAGATTGTCCCTCTGGGTTTTTCTCCTGTGCCTCGGGAGACCTCACTAAAATGATAGCAAAGATTACGAACCTACAAAGACAAAAAAAAAAAAAAAAAGGAGGGGGGGAGAAAAAGATCTCACGGTTGAAAAATTCCGACACGTTTTTGGGAGAGAGTCTGCGGATTGAGGAGTGGTAACAGACACCACAGGGCTGTGAAGGAAGCGACCAGAAGGCGCTGGGTGGGGTGGTGATTAAAGTAAAACAGGTCACTTGTGGACAGGACTCCAGACTCCCCTCCTGGGAGACACTGCTGACTCACCGTGTGTGCCCTCCAGCCAAGACACTTAGAAGTGCTCTGGCCTCTGCTCCCAACGAAACAAGGAACACTGTGTTTAACATCCCCAGCTTCCACTTGGGGCTGTGGGGAGGTTAATTACTGTTTGAAAAGGTATGTGAACCGGTGGGATAAAAGACCCGACAGGCAGAAGGAGGGTTATTACCAGTCCTGTAGCCCTGTAAATCCTGTGATTCTCTCGTCCACCCAAGAGACCGGCACCCCGGGGTTCAGAGCTGGGCAGCTACAGGTGCAGCCTAATATGTAGGCTTTGGCCAAACGCTCACATCACTTGAAGAACAGGGCAGAGATGGCCACTGGTAAAGGGATGAATGGTGCGAAACTCCCAGCTAGGACACCAGCCCAGGCCTCGCCTTGGGCGGCTTCTTTCCTTCTTTTTCTCTTTCTCTCTTTCAATTAAAAAAATTTTTTTTTTAATTTTTTAAAATAATTTTGAATTGTCTCAAAGAGAGAGAGAGAGAGCATGAGCAGGGGAAGGGGGCAGAGGGAGAGAGAGAGGTAGAGAGAATCTTAAGCAGGCGCAAGCTCAGTGCAGAGCCCGATGTGGGGCTCCATCCCACGACTCTGGGATCATGACCTGAGCCAAAATCAAGAGTCGCTCAACCGACTGAGCCATCCAGGTGCCCCGCAGCTACTTTTTTTTTTTTAATGTTTATTTTTTTTATTTTGAGAGAGACAAAGCAACAGCGGGGGAGGGGGAGGAGCGGAGAGAGAGGGAGAATCCCAAGCGGGCTCCACACAGTCTGCACAGAGCCCGACATGGAACTTGGACTCACAAAATTGTGAGATCATGACCTGAGTCAAAATCAAGGGTCGTGGGGTGCCTGGGTGGCTCAGTCGGTTAAGTGTCCGACTTCGGCTCAGGTCATGATCTCGCGGTCCGTGAGTTCGAGCCCCACGTCGGGCTCTGTGCTGACAGCTCAGAGCCTGGAGCCTGCTTCGGATTCTGTGTCTCCCTCTCTCTCTGACCCTCCCCCGTTCATGCTCTGTCTCTGTCTCAAAAATAAATAAACATTTAAAAAAATTAAAAAAAAAAATCAAGGGTCGAAGCTCAACTGACTGAGCCACCCAGACGCCCACTGCCGCTACTTTCTGTAGAACGAATGACATGTCCTCCTTGGTCCCCTGTTTAGGCGCCTTGCCTTTGGCTCTCGTCTAGAGCCCCTTGTTGCCCTGCCTCGCTCCTACTCATCAAAGCAAATCCTGTCTCCACACACCAGGAGCTCTGATGCCCTAGACTTACTGCTCAGAATCCGATGGTCTTGTCAAGATGTGGAAACGTGGTACAATTTAGTGAGTTCTCATCAAGTGATGGTGTTGGCAGTTACATCCACACACACACACACACACACACACACACACACACACACACTCACCTGATTTCAAGAACTTGCTGGTAGGTTTGGGTCCAGTCTCTTTTCTATGGCTTGGAAATTGATGGGGCTAAAAATATTCATTCATTCATTCATTCAATTGTCTTCATTCTTTCTTTGAGAGGGTAAATTTCTAAGCTCAGAAATGTAGCTTTAAAGACCGCAATAACCACTCGCGGAAAATTTACTCTATAGGTCAGTCCCTGTCCTACACCCTATAAAAGTACAAAGAAACACAACTCCTACCTCAGAGCTAGCTAGACTCTTTATGCTCCTTTTAAAGATCTAAGCCACTCTTTCCTCCATGGGAACAGGAATAACGTCTGTCTTATTTACTGCTGCCTATTGCATTCATCCCTCCAGTAAATATTTACCGAGCACCTACTATGCGCCAGGCCCCAATTCACGCACTGAAGATACGACGGTAAACCAAGTACCGATTCTCATGCAGCTTAGATTCTAGTAATAGAGACAGACAACAAATCAATGAGCAAACAAACACATATTATGCAAAGCAGTGGTTACATATTTGCACAAGATTAAAAAGAGCAAGGGGACAAGAGTGGTGGAGGATGTTATTTCACATAGGTTTATCAGGCGAGATTTCTCTGATAAGAGGAAGTTGCAGCAGACTTGAATTAGGTGAGGGAGTAAGCTATGTGGATATCTGGGAACAGATGGATCTGTAAGTGCAAAATCCTCAAGGAAGGAAAGACCAACAATGGTGTATCAGTGAACCATGAGAGAAGGGTCACAAGAGTGGGGTGAGCAAAGTTGGGGTGCAGCCAGAAATAGGGGTGGGGCAGAGGGAGTGCCATTATCACATAGGGCCTTTTCGCTGAGGACTTTGTATAAGATTTTTATGGAACTACAACACACGTAGAGAAATGTACACGAGTCATAAATGTACAACTCCATGAATTTTCACCGCCTGGACCCACCCATTTAAACCACCAACCTGCCTGAGCTGTAGAACATTGCCAGCAACCCTAAAGCCTCTCTCCTGCCTCTTTTGTCATTATCCCCCCAAGGATAAAACCATTATTTCAACTTCTGTTATTGTGGATTCGTTTTGCCTGGTTTCAAACTTCACGCAAATGGAATCATACAGTATTAACCTTTGATGTCTGGCTTTATTTGCTGAATGTTATGTTTGGGCATTTGTCCATGTAGCTATGGATGGTCATGGTTCATTTTCTTCATTAGTGGGTAGTATTGACCATATACATATACCACAATGTGTCTTTCTTTTCTACCATTGATCAACATTTGGACTGTTTCCAATTGGGGGCTATTTCAAATAATACTGCTATGAGGATTTTTTTTTTTTTTTTGTATCTTTCAGAACACATGAGTATGCATTTCAGTTAAGTAAATATTGAGGGGTGGGATTACCGGGCATGGCTTTTGCTTTGATGAATACCCAAACTGTCTTCAAACTTGGCTTTTTAATCTGAATGAAAAGGGAAATCATTTGAAGGTTTAAAGTAGAGAAATCACATAATCTGACCTATATCTTTAAAGAAATTTATAATAGAAATTTTTAAAGATTATATATCTTTAAGTTTATATAGATTTTTGAGAGAGAGAGAGAGCGGGGCGGGGGGGAGGGGGACAGAGAGAGAGGGAGAAGGAGAGAATCCTAAGCAGAGTCCATACTATCAGTAAGGATAGCGACTGACAGAGCTACCCAAGATCCCCAAAGATAACATTTTTTAAATGTTCACCATATGAAATAAAACCCAAGCTGACCAGTGCCAGCATTAAAAGCATGAGCCCAGGGGCACCCGTGTGGCTCAGTTGGTTGAGCATCCAACTCTTGATTTCAGTTCAGGTCATGATCTCACTGTTGTGGGATCAAGCCCCATGTCAGGCTCCACGCTGAGCATGGAGCCTGCTTAAGATTGCCTCTCTCCCTCTCTCTCTGCCCCTCCCCTCCCCTCCCTCGAAGAAGAAGAAGAAGAAGAAGAAGAAGAAGAGGAGGAGGAGGAAGAGGAGGAGGAGGAAGAAAAACAAGAAAAAGCATGAGTCCAAATCTGTATCTCTAGCCAGAACCTCTACTGTGAACCACAGACTCATGTCTCCAAAGCCTACTTGACAACACATGGATGTCTAATGGGCATCTCAAACTCTCTATGGCCAAAACCCAGCTCCTGACCTGCCCTGGGCCAGCCCCTCCTATAGGTTTCCCGTTCTTAATTAAAAGCAGCTCCGTTGTTCCATTCACTTGAGCTGAAAACCCTATTGGTGTCGTCTTTTTTTTTTTCCTTGTATTTTTTCACACCCCATATCCTGTGTATCAGCACATCCTGTGAGCTCTATCTTCAGAATATTCTGGAATCACTGCTCACCGCACCCCTGGCCACTACCTGTCTAGGCCAGCATTACCTCTCCCCTAGACTATTGCGGTCCCCTCCTCAGTGGTCTCCCACCTTCCACATCCTGCCCTTACCTTCTTTAGGCTACTCTCCATGCGGCTTCCTAAGAGAATCCTGTTGGGACATAAATGAGATCCCGTCATTCGCTATTAAAACTCTCCTATATCACAGGGTGAATACCAAAGTCCATGCTACCACTCACAGCATGGAATGTCTCCTTTTAGCCTGACTCTCACTCCTGTGCCTCTCCTCTTCTCACTCTGCTCCAGCCACACTGGCTTTTCTCCTGTTCCCCAAGAAGTCCAGGCACACTCCTACCTCAGGGTCTTTGCACTTGCTGTCCCCTCTGCCTACAATGCTTTTGCCCCTACTGCTGGCTTCCTTGCCTCCTTCAAGTCTTATTTTCAGGATTTCCTTTCCCAGCAAGGACTTCTCCAGCCACCTTGCTGAACGTTTCACACTTCCCTCCATACCCCGCGTTTCGTATTTGCTTTCCCAGCTTTGTGTTCTCTGCGTAGCATTTATCATTATCTTACACGCCATAATTTTTTATCTTGTTTATCAGCTGTCCCTCCCAGTGGAACGTAACTGCTAGGAGGACATTGATTTTTATGTTTTGTTTACCTCCGTAGCCCAGCATCTAGAATGGCGCTTGGCACACAGTAGGTACTCCATAAATATTTATTGCATGAATGAGTGAATGGATGGATGGATCCTTGCCCTAGATCCTTTCCAGATTACCTGTGCCTGAGAAGCTGGTGGCGAATCAACAGTGGTCTCTAAGCACCTCTTGTAAGTTGGGGTTGCCAATAGAAACACGCTCTTCTGTATGCTCCCTTCCTGGCGTGCAGGGACCTGGGAAAAGCGGAGATGCTGATTGATATCTCTGACTGGGAAGGAAGATGGGATTAGGTACTAGAAATTAGAGGAAGGATGTCTCCGCCCGTCTGCTCCCAGCAGCAGAGGCTGTGATCTGCCTGGCAAGTCGCCTGCTCCCAGAAACAGGATGTGTCCAGAGAGGAAGTGACTGCAGACATAGTTCGGGGGGGAAAATGCCCTGTGCCTGAGACAGAACACTTGAGGCTAGTCATTCTGGAGCCTTCCAAGGGTCCATTCCTGGGGGATGAGTAAATTCCGCTCCACGGTCTCGCAGTGACTCACTCTGTATCTCGGGGAATTCACGGCCCATCCCTAAGACAGGGCGAACAGGTGTTTCCTCCTCTGGGGTTCCCAGCTTGGGCCACTGGGGGCTGAAGGAGAGGCAAGGCCCGTGCCAAGCCCACAGCCAGCTCGGGTGGGCTACAAGATTAACCTGCTTCCGTGCCGGCGTCTTCCTGGGAATGATGTGGATGAGGAGGTAGCATTGGCAAGGCAGCAGGGTCTTGGTGCTGTGACTGCCACTGCCGGGAGGAACAACTCCGTGCCGGAGACCGAAAAGAGCACGCGAGTTTAGGGCGCTGCAGAAACTGTCAGAAGGAGCAGCTTTTTAGCAAATCATTTCACCAGTCTTGTTGTCTTCCTTGATTCGAGATCAGAGTTTTGATGGTGCAAAAGGTCATCACGCGGGGTCTCTAGGAAACCTGCTCTCTCCCCCTTCCCCAGGAGTGGGCAAGAAAGCAAGCTGAGCCTGAACAAGCCCTGGGACCTCACGCTCAGGGGCCTAGCAGAGGGATCTCCCTGCTTTAATAAGGCGGTCCTGCTTCCAGACCACGGAGGCTGCGGCCTGAAGTCTTATTTTGCAGCCAGAAGTGAGAGAAATAGTTCCTACAGACGCTCCACGGTAGCTCTGCCTTGGTGGGCTCAAAAATGTGGCCTCCAGGGGCGGGTGGCGCAGTCGGTTAAGCGTCCGACTTCAGCCAGGTCACGATCTCGCGGTCCGTGAGTTCGAGCCCCGCGTCGGGCTCTGGGCTGATGGCTCAGAGCCTGGAGCCTGTTTCCGATTCTGTGTCTCCCTCTCTCTCTGCCCCTCCCCCGTTCATGCTCTGTCTCTCTCTGTCCCAAAAATAAATAAACGTTGAAAAAAAAAATTTTTTTTTTAAATGTGGCCTCTGCATTTTGGCCAAAGGGCATTAATGTCATACCACCCACTCCAGGAAACTTTTGATGGAAAGCAACTTGGCTATTTAAGAAAAGAACCACAAACGGTGTTCAGCATGGAAACGGGCAGATGCATCAATTCAAGTTCCCAGAAGAATAGAGCAAGAAAAGTCTCCCAACACCCTGCGACACCGCAGCAATCTCCAGACGAGCTCTGGGCCTCCTGTTTCTGGAGAAATGCAGGGAGCAACTCAAAGCTTGTGTGAGCATTGTGATTATTACAATAAAAGCGGACGCGTTTTCTTCTTCCTCTCGGAAAACCAAAACAAGCATCTTTAAGCTTGTCTTTGGTAAGAGGTTAAAGAGAGCTGGAGGTATCCTCCTGGCAGGCTGCTTCTAACTTACTCATTCACAGAAAAGAGCTCATATGGTACAAAGCATTCTGCAACCTGCTTTTTTTTTTTTTTTTTGGCTTAAGTAATTGCCCATGAGCATCTTTTCATGTCAGTATGTATATATCTACATCCTTTTTCTTTTTAAGTGTATTCATTTATTTTGAGAGAGAGAGAGAGAGAGAGTGCAAGCAGGGGAGGGGCAGAGAGAGAGGGAGGGAAAGAGAGAAAATCCCAAGCAGGCTCCGCATTGTCAGCACAGAGCCCAACGTGGGGCTCGATCTCACAAATGGTAAGATCATGGCCTGAGCTAAAATCTAGAGACAGACACTTAACCCACTGAGCCACCCAGGCGCCCCTGTATCTACATCTTTCTATGTACTTCCTGTAAACTGAGAAACTAAGGGGTCTTCCCCGATGGAGGAGACGGAGTCACCCTGGGGATGGCCTGAAGGCGAGCCCCAAGCAGACATCCACGCCGCTCAGTGCTTTCTGCCGGATACTCCCCCACGAGGAGCCACCTCCTGGCTGTCTTTGAGCTCCTCCCCACTGCAATTTCCCCTCACCCTGCTCCAAACTCACTTTTTCCTTTCCAGAGGCTAGAAATGAAAAGCAAAGAAACCATTCTCCCTGGTGGAGTGAACAGCCCTCCTGATTTGCCTGAGAGTGAGGGTTTTCCCAGGACATAGGACTTTGAGTTTTAAAATGAGGACAGTCCCATGAAAACCAGGAGGGCTGGTCGTCCTATTCCCAGAATCATGGCATTGGCAGGAGGGAAGGGAGCTCAATCCTGACCGAGTTTCTGGAGATCCCCTTCTCACAGTTCCACCCAGGTCAAGCTAGAAGTTTCTGGAAGGCACACTTACAGAGATTCTCATTGACTGGGCCTGCTTAGGTCCCATGCCCACCCTGGAAACAATCACCAGGACAGGGAATGGAAGCCTGAGAGGCTTAGAACTATCCACCAGGAGGGGCGCCTGGGCGGCTCAGTCCGTTGAGCATCCGACTTCAGCTCAGGTCATGACCTCCCAGTTCATGAGTTTGAGCCCCGCATCTGGGCTCGCTGCTGTCAGCACAGAGTCCACTTCTGATCCTCTGTCCCCCAATCTCTCTCTCATTCATTCTCCCCCATTCATTCTCTCTCTCTCTCTCTCAAAAATGAAGAAACATGAAAAAAGATAAAGATAAAAAAGAGCTATCCACCAGGAAAGGGATCCAAATGAAGACACTGACTGCTTCCCACTCAGCAAAGCTGTCACTTCTCTAAAGCCAGCCACAGCCTCTCCCTAGATTATCTCATTTGTCATCAAACGAGGTGGCTGCCAGGCCCTTCCCCACCGCAGTCTGTGGGACGTGAGTCCTGGTATCCTCGAAGGAGCAGAGCTGGGAGCAAGATGGACCCCCTAAGAGGCGGGAGACGCTCACAGGCAGGACGGACTTGGCCACCACGGCAGGACTCATCACTTCGTGGCCAGCAAGGTCAGGAGACCAGGCTAAACTTAGGTGTAAGCCGTATGTCAGGAACACTTTCAAATAACAGGCTCCGTTTGCTGGCAGTGAGCCTTCCAACACCTTTCAGGCAAAAGGCCTCTCTCTACATTTAAACCAATGAATCTAATTACTATTTGGAGAATACCCAGTAAGTACACAACTTTCCCTGTGTTTCCAGAACTTCTGGACATTCTGTGGTACATTTATTGTACTTTCTCTCTCTCTCTCTCTTTTTTTTTTCAGCTTAACAATTAGACCCAATAATTTCAATTTCAAGTACTTTATCTGAAAACATAATGAGGTTATTATTTGAAAATGTAAGTACTTTTAAATTTTTTTGATGTTTATTTATTTTTGAGAGAGAGACACACACAGAGCATGAGCAGGGAAGGAGTAGAGAGAGAGAGAGAGAGAGAGAGAGAGAGAGAGTCCGAAGCAGGCTCCAGGCTCCGAGCTGTCAGCACAGAGCCCGATGCGGAGCTCGAACCCACGAACTGTGAGATCATGACCTGAGCCAAACTTGGCACTTAACCCACTGACCCACCCAGGTGCCCCAAAAATGTAAGAACTTTTATAAAAATAAATAATTGAATAAATGAAAGGAGGATGAAATACAAATCTCCCATGCAGAAAAGTTCCAAGTAATTTGTGTATATACTCTGCCCTCAAGGCTCCCCGGTCCCTGATCCTTAAGCACGGGTTGTGCATAGTGACTTCCTTCCAAGAAACAGCCAGAAAATGGGAGAAAAGAGGAACTTTATAGTGGAGAAACCTGACTAACATGACCTCAGCCAGGTGATTTTATTTTAAAATAAATAAAGGTGTATTTATTTATTCTGAAAAAGAGGGAGCGCTCGAGCAGGGGAGGGGCAGAGAGAGAGAGAGAGAGAGAGAGAGAATCCCAAGCAGGCTTCATGCTGACAGCACGGACATGGGGCTCAAACCCATGAAATGTGAGATCACGACATTAGCCAAAAACCAAGAGCTGGTTACTCAACCGACTGAGACACTCAGGTGCCCCCCCCACCCCCCAGCCAGGTGATTTTTTTTTTTAATGTTTATTTATTTTTGAGAGAGAGAGAGAGAGAGAGAGAGAGTGCAGGAGGGGCAGAGAGAGAGGGGGACAGAGGATCCAAAGCAGGCTCCGTGCTGACAGCAGAGAGCCCCATGCGGGGCTCGAATCCGCAAACTGTGAGATCATGACCTGAGCGGAAGTCCGATGTTAACCAAATGAGCCACCCAGACGCCCCATCCCAGCCAGGTGATTTTAAAAGAGTTTGTCCCATGTTTCCCGACCTTGCCAACACTCACACAGCTGTGGGGAGGCAGTCTGGTTCAGCAGAGGGTCAACCACACTGTCACCACCCCCTGAGACAGGTGGTTCCCCTCATCCTCCCAGATTCCCCCGGCCATTCACTCATTCTCTGCTAAAGGCAGCAAGGTCAAGGGCCTTTCAGACCCTCTGGGTCAGTTTGGTTAGAGGTGGTTTGCACAAAGCGTTGCTGGGATCCCGAGGGCACACTTTATAGGACATGCTGTTCACGCCAGCATCTGAGACCACAAAGCCCAAGAGTCTGAATGTGGAGACACCCAGGAAGTCTGAAGGGCCCTCTCACCTTCAGAGGCCCAGCTCAGCTCACAGGAATGGCATGCATCAAAAGGCAAGAAGGCCTTACAAGTCCATCCCATCAAGTCACCAGACGCTGGTCACCTTTATGTGGTTGCACAAAAGGTCAACTTCTCCAGGAGGGGTGCGGGGATCTGTGACCTTTGGAGCCAGGGTGGAACCCATGCCTGAGAAGCCAGGCTACCACAGGAAGTGGGGACCACCCCCCACCCCAGCAAGAGAGGGACTCAGAGCTGGGCCTTCTATTCCCTCAGGGAATAAGTGGTATTTTGGTTCTTGGTTCCTTTTCTCTCTTCTTTTCGACCCCCACACATTCTCCAAGGAAGTATTAAACACGTTCTGCAAAACCCAGGAACAAGCCCCCAGAGAAACACGGAGAAGAGTGGGTGCCCTTCCTTCAAGATCTGATATATCCAGGTGGCTCAGTCGGTTAAGTATCCAACTTCAGCTCAGGTCATGATCTCATGTCTCATGGGTTTGAGTCCTGCGTGGGGCTCTCAGCTGTCAGATCTTCTGTCCCCCTCCCAACTCTCTGCCCCTCCTTTCCTCCCCCCACCTCAAAAATAAATTTAAAACATTTAAAAAAAATCTGACATATCCAAGGCCCAGCTGGGGCCTTGGATAATCCAATCTCACCACTGGCTGGGTGGAGGGCCCGGGGCACAGCTCCCTGGGGACAGCTCCCTGTCCTGGCCTTCCCTGGGGGAGACAGAGAAGGTAGAGGCAGGTCATCAAGTTGGGCTTAGTCACAATTGCCCTTGGGGAGTTCTGTGCAGGCGATCGCCTTGTGAGGAGAGAAAGAATCTCTTAGTGGGTTGAAGCAGCATCTCTGTAGAAGGAAGGAGAAGGAACAACAGGTTAGCTTCCTGAGGGAAAGAGAGGACAGGAGAGCAACACAGGAGGGGGGACAAGAAGGCAGAGAGGGAGACGCAGGGCAACCCTAGGGACAGAGGGCAACGCCTGCTTGTTACAGGCCTGCTCAGGGCCACAGGATGTTGCTAGAAGACTGAGTAATCATGGCTGGTTACCTCCTCATAGCATTTTGCAGATAAGAAAACTGAAGCCCATGAGGTAAAAACCCTTCACCCTGGGACCACAGGCAGTGGTTAGCTGAATCAGATTTGAACCCAGGAGTGTCAGACTCCAGCGTCCGGGCTTTTACACGACTCTGCGCTCGGTCAGTAACTGCCTCAGAGTAGCAGGCTGCCTGCCTCGGGTCCACGCTTGACCCGTGCCTGATTTTGTGATTTTAAAAATCACCATCATGCAAAAAAACAAAAAACAAAAAACAAACAAAAAAAAAAAAACCGTTTTAAATAATAAAGTTAAGTTGAGAGCCAAAGTAACCGTGGCTGGAACAAACGATGTTTCTGTCTGTTAGCTGTCCTCAGTTGTCAGGGATTCTGGCTCCTTCTCTCTTGTTGCTGCCCCTTCCCAAGGGTATGGTGCAAGGGGGCTCCAGCCCCCTGTGTTCATATTCCAAGCAGCAGAAAGGGAATAAAGAGGAGGGGGAGGCACACTTTTCCTGCAAGGGCACTGCCTGGGAGTTGAACACATCATTTCTCCTCAAATTTTATAGACTAGACTGTAGTCGTAAAAGCCACAACTAAGGGCAAATGGATGACAGGTGAGTCTAAAACATCCTTGGGCAGCCGGGGAGGCCTGGTGTGATGGGAGCCTTCCGCCTCAAGCAGCCTGTTTCATTACCCCAGCATTCTATGCAAAAGTATGACTTTCCGGGGGTGCCCGGCCAGCTCTGTCAATGGAACATGCAATTCTTGACTCTGAGGTTGTGAGTTTGAGCCCCATGTTTGGCATAGAGATTACTTTTAAAAGAATCAAAAGTGGGGGGGTGGCGCCTGGGTGGCTCAGTCGGTTAAGCACCCAACTTCAGCTCGGGTCAGGATCTCACAGTTTGTGAGTTCGAGCCCTGCATCGGGCTCTGCACTGACAGTGCACAGCCTGTTTGGGATTCTCTCTCGCCCCCTCCCACTCGCTCTTTCTCTCTCCGTCTCAAAATAAACTTAAAAGAATAAAGATTTATATTTTTTAAAACATCAAAAGTATGACTCTCTATATGTATTGTCATGTGCGAAAGTTAGGTTCCACTGACTTACAAGGCTGTGACTGAGTGGCATAGGGGTCTGGAAAAAAGTAGGAAAACATTCTCATGGAACTGTATGGGGGGTGGGGGGTAAAGGGATACCAAGGACAAGAACATTAGGGCAAACTCCATCACCTCTCAAAGGATCATCAGCACAGGATATGTCTTCCAAAACTAATTGCAATTGGGGAAACCCTTCCTTTAGTTGGCTAGAAAATAACAACGGATTTAAACATCTTAACAGTATACTTGCCAAAGGGACTCATCAGGGAACAAAAACAAAATTAAAGGGGCGCCTGGGTGTCTCAGCTGGCTAAGCGTCTGACTTCAGCTCAGGTCATGATTTCGCAGTTTGTGGGTTCGAATCCTGAGTTCCGGCTCTGTGCTGACAGCTCAGAGCCTAGAGCCTGCTTCAGACTCTGTGCGTGTGTCTCTCTCTGCCCCTGCCCCACTCTCTCTCTCTCTCTCTCTCAAAAATAAATAAACGTTTAAAAAAATGAAATTGAGATGACCAAGTAAGACTCATCTCTGGAATTCAAGTATTGTTAAACATCAAAATTATAATTATAGCCTTGCTGGACATCTGCCCCTTCAAAGCCACTCTTCAACCTTTCCCCATCCTGCTCTATGTCCCTGAAGGTTGTCCTCTAAGGACCACATCACTGGGCCTTCTGGCCCCGGCTTCTTTTTTTTTTTTTTTTGAGAGAGAGAGAGAGAGAGAGAGAGAGAGAGAGAGCACAAGTCGGGGAGAGGCAGAGAGAAAGGGAGACAGAAGATCCAAAACAGGCACTGCGCTGACAGCAGCGAGCCCAAGGTAAGGCTCGAACTCACGAGCCGTGGGATCATGACCTGAGTCAAAGTTGGACACTCAACCCACTGAACCACCCAGCTGCCCCTCGCCCTGGCTTCTGATAGGCTCAGCCAATGCGGGCGCCAAGAGAAGACAGGAGGAAGGGAGGAGCGAACTGTCCTCCAGCACTTGCCACTGGGCAATCCTTGCCTGAAGGCCACAGCTCCTCTCGGACCTCTCCATCCCCCAATTTCAGTAACCACTCCCATGCTTTCCCTTTCAGGCCCACGCATGGCAAAGCATTCCACCATTACCAGCTTTGGGGTTCTATGCTATTCCTTGCTGTTTTCCTCACCTGCCTCTCATTAAATCTCCTCAAATGACCCAGTTGGAGGGTGCCACCTGTGTCCCTGCTGGTAAATGGTACCAGGGGTGGCCCAGTACCCAGGGCAGCCCCTCGAGATGGAATCCCCAGATTAGATTGCTCACATATTTTTTTTTTAATTTTTTTTAACGTTTTATTTTTGAGACAGGGAGAGACAGAGCATGAACAGGGGAGGGTCAGAGAGAGGGAGACACAGAATCCGAAACAGGCTCCAGGCTCTGAGCTGTCAGCACAGAGCCTGATGTGGGGCCTGAACTCACGGACCGTGAGATCATGACCTGGATTGCTCACATATTTAAGGAGAGCAGCCAGGACCTCCTTGAAGGCAGTGGTGGGCATGGGATGGGTCATGTGGAATCAGTGGCATCATAACCGCTCAACTTATCAGTGGTGGCATGGGATGAAGGGCACATGGGGGATAAGGCACCAGGACCTGGGGTGACTTGGGCCCTAAGTTACTACAGCAGTTCTGATTGTTTCAAAGATTGTGGTCGCTTGGCCTCTGGAAGCACTGGAGAGGACACGCAGGGGAAAGGGAAAACTTGAAAGCTGTGGATGTCAAACGGAGAATGCGGCGGCCAAGTGAGAAAGGCTTGGTGGCAGCTTTGGAGAAACCCTCATCTCCTGTCCTTGCAGAGTAGATGTGGCCGAAGACTGAGCCCAGGGCCTCACTGTACATGTAGCAGAGAACCTTGAACTCTCAGATCCCCTGAACCTCCCTTGTCAGCTCAGTTGGTCCCTTCCCTGTCTGGGGGAACCAACTTTGCCCTGCCTACGAGCCCCAGTGACTGTACCCAGGACAGCTGCTTCACAAAGGAGATGGCTAATATCTTCCTCAATCTCCCAGGCTCGAAAGGAGAGTTAGATCTCAACCCAACCCAGATGGGGAAATACCAACCCTGTGCCAGAAGGAGATGGCCTATATACAGAAAGAGATACAGGACCTTGCCAATTCAAATCAAGAGTCTTGGGAGCATGTACGGAATGGATGCTAAGCATTACAGCCCAAGGAGCGTAAGTAGAATGCTTCATTGGGCTGAATTCGCTGACGTGAATATACACACCCGGGTTTGGGCTTTGGAGTTTGGCAAGAATAATCTCCTACAATGGTTAATTCAGACTAGATTTAATAGCGACCTAAAGTTAATGAGGCTGAGATGCCAAAAAATCCCTGGCATGTTGAGTGTAGAGGAAGGAGTCTGAAAGCCCAAAGAAATAGGAATGCTCAGTGAATGGATTATGTGTGACCTCTCAGCCACTGCCAGCCATGTCTCCCTTCCTTCACCCCAAGGCCCGGACGACATTCTCTTTAGCAGGATGTTAACAAATGCATTGTGACGGGGGCGCCATTATCTTTCGGGAGCTCTGTAGTGACCATCACTGTGGGCTGGAGTTGAGGTCGGGGATGCTACAAAGAAGTTAGAGTCCTTGATCTCAATGAGAATAGCCAAATTCCAGAAGGGTAGTGGTCAGATGGGTATTTGTCAGAGACCATGTGGCATAATTTCTTCATAAACAGCAGAGAGGAATGGTTATCAGACTGTACTGACTAGTGATGGCCAACTGATCACAGGGTTCCTGGGGATCAGGTAGATGAACAACCTAGTAAGATGCTTCTTGACACATAAGGAGGAAAAATTCCAGGTCTGGGAGGCAGAACTCTAATTTGCATGGCCGATGATAGGGATTCATGACCTCCTATGCAGTTCCCAGACCTACCAGTTCACAGACCCAAGTCCCATTGACTGAGGGAGAGGCTTCTTTTTTTTTTAATGTTTATTTATTTTTGAGAAAGCGCAAGCGGGAGAGGGGCAGAGAGAGGGGGACAGAAGATCTAAACCAGGCTCTGCACTGACGGGCTGTCAGCAACCCCAATGTGGGGCTCGAACTCACCAACCACGAGATCCTGACCTGAGCTGAAGTCAGACGCTCAACCAGCTGAGCCACCCAGGTGCCCCAAGGCTGAGACCTTTTGAGGAAAGGTCTGCAATGCAGTCACATGTATATACTGTGAATCTTTCCCCAAAACCTCCCTAGCAGATCCCAGGGCCATTTGCCAGAGTGGCAGTGGGCGGAGGAAAAGGAAACACCCAGACTTTCTAGGGGATTATAGATGTTGGTTCTATATTAATGTCTCTGGAGACCAAAAATACCACTGTAGTCTACTGGTCAGAAGAAGAGTTTATAGAGACCAGACGCAAATGGAATCTTGGCCCAAGTCTAGAGTCTGGTGGTGATTTCCCTACTCCTTGAATGTATACAAGGAAGACATACACTTAGTGTGGTAGGTGGAATAAAAGTCCCCACAAAGATATCTATGGTCTAGGGATGCCCGGGGGGGCTCAGTCGGTTGAGCATCCAACTCTTGATTTCAGCTCAGGTCATGATCTCACGGTTCACGGTATTGAGTCCCGTGTCGGGTTCTATGCTGACAGCACAGAGCGTGCTTGGGATTCATTCCCATTCTCTCTCTCTCTCTCTCTCTCTCTCTCTCTCTCCCTCCCCTGCTCCTGCTTACGTGCTCTCTCTCTCAAAATAAATAAATAAACTTAAAGAGAAAAAAGATGTCTACAGTCTAATCCCCACAACCTGGGAATGTGTTACAGTTCATGGAAAAGGAGAATTAAGGTAGCAGATGGAATGAAGCTCACTGATCAGGTTACCTTAAAATAGAGAGATTATCTGAGGGCACCTAGGTGGCTCAGTGGGTTAAGCCACGGTCTCTTGGTTTCGGCTCAGGTCATGATCTTGTGGTTTGTGAGTTCAAGCCCCACATTGGGTTTGGCAAACAGTGTGGAGCCTGCTTGGGATTCTCTCTCTCTCCCTCTCTCTGCCCCTCCCCTGCTCCTGCTTACTTGTTTCCTTTCTCTCTCTCTCTCTCTCTCAATAAATAAATAAGTAAATAGATAAATAGGGAGATTATCTTGGATAATGTGGTCCCAATGTTATCTCAAGGGTCCTCAAACGTGGAAGAGAGAGGCAGAAGAGTCAATGTCAGAGTGACAGGACATGAGAAAGACTTGCCCAACCATTTCTGCCTTTAAAGATGAAGAGGCCGCAAGCCAAAGAAGGCGCACGGCCTCCAGAAGCTAGAAAAGACAAGGAATAGATTTCTCCCAGAGCCTCCAGAAAGAAATGTAGTCTTAACACCTTGATTTTAGCGCAAGGAGACCCATCGCACACTTTGGACCTCTAAAACCATAAGATAACAAACGTGTTGTTTGAAATGACACAATCGGTCGCTATTTGTTACAACAGCCATACACTGTTATGCTTAGTAAAGGGCAGCATCCCCACGTTGGTGCTCGGACCCATGCCATGAGGCTATTAGGATAAGGAGAAACTGTGGAACTTCCCCCATTCCCAATGCCCAAGATACCAAACCAAAACCAGCTCTAAACCCCTAAAGAAAACACAGTCATTAGTGCCACCATCAAAGACCTGAAAGATGCAGGGCAACCCTTCCCACCCCACGCCCACGCGGCACACCTGTTTGAATGGCACAAGCCCCGTGTGGTTACGGAGAATGTCAGAAGATGCCTTAAGCAGGTGCCAGTTGTGACTGGCATGGCGACAACACTATAATATACAGCAACTCACCAGAAAAACACGTTTTAGAAAACCCATAGTATAGTTGCCATGTAATATCATGTTAATTTCGGATGTACAACACAGTGATTTAACAGTTCTATACAGTGTTTGATGCTTGCCACCACACCATGGTCACCATCTGCCACCAGACAACATCGTGACATTATTGGCTATATTCCCCACGCTGTACTTTTTATCTCTGTGATGTATTTATTTCATAGCTGGAAGTTTATACTTCTTTTTTTTTTAATTTTTTTTCTTTAATGTTTATTTATTTTTGAGAGAGATAGAGAGAGACCGAGTGCAAGCGAGGGAGGGGCAGAGAGAGAGGGAGACACAGAATCCGAAGCAGGCTCCAGGCTCCGAGCTGTCAGCACAGAGCCTGACGCGGGGCTCAGACTCACAGACCATGAGATCATGACCGGAGCCAAAGTCAGACGCTCAATCGACTGAGCCACCCAGGTGCCCCTATACTTCTTAATCCCCTTCACCTATTTCACCACTCCCCCACGTCCCCTGTTCTCTGCCAACCACCACTCTGTTCTCTATAAGTCTGTTTCTGGGGGCGCCTGGGTGGCGCAGTTGGTTAAGCGTCCGACTTCAGCCAGGTCACGATCTCACGGTCCGTGAGTTTGAGCCCCGCGTCAGGCTCTGGGCTGATGGCTCAGAGCCTGGAGCCTGTTTCTGATTCTGTGTCTCCCTCTCTCTCTGCCCCTCCCCCGTTCATGCTCTGTCTCTCTCTGTCCCAAAAATAAATAAACGTTGAAAAAAAAATTAAAAAAAAAATCTGTTTCTGTTTGTTTTTTTGTTTGTTTGCTTGCTTGCAGAAAAACCTCTTTCCCCACACCCATCAATAAAAAACCTCAGAAGCAGGGGCCAATATAGATGATCTTTACTGTTTTGCCTTAAGGCTCCATCAACGCCTTTCTCCCATCTTAATCTCGTCTAGGAGGCTTTAATCATCTTGATAACCTGCAGAGTATCAGGCTGGTCTATTACATGAATGAGCTATATATAGTAATCACCCTAGACATCTCAGTCAGCCCCATGCATCTAACAGAGCGGGAGAGAAACCCCACCCACAGACTCTCAAAGCCTGCCATATTGAGAAGTTCTTCGGATCTAAACGTTTGGGGCACATCAGAACATCTCTTCCAAGGTAAGAGACAAGTTGTCATGCTTTGCTTTGCCCACCCTGGGGGATTGGATCTCTGAGTTTTGGAGACAGATATCACATGTGAGCATGCTACTCTGGGCGACCTGTGAAGCTGCCAGTGTTGATGGGGCCTGCAGTAAGAAAGGGCCTGTAGCGGTCCAGGCTCCCATTCAGGCTGCCCTGCCTTTGGGCGTTTTGACCTAGCACACCTAATGGAACCAGAAGAGTCTCAGGCCAATGGAGATACTCTAAGGAGCGCTGACAAGGCCCAACAGAAGCACGATAAATTGCAGAAAGTCATGCCCTCTTCTACCAATAATTATTCTCCCTTTGAAAAGCAGGTTCTGGTTTGTTCCTGGGCCCAAGTACAGTGTGAACACCTGACATGACTGGGCCCATGTCACTGTGAACCAAGTGACATGCACAACAGTGTTCCAGCATTCTGTGATAAAATGCAGTGGGTACATCTGGATCCACGCCTGAGAAGATCCAGAAGGCACAAGTCAACTGTACAAGCAGGTAACAAAGAGTTCCTCCGGCGCTGTCGTCTCTCCCTCTACCCATGCCTACAGATTTATGGCAATTTCCTTATGTTAACAGAGGAGGGCCTGGTTTCTGGCTGAGTCAGTACAACGTGCTGACATCAGCAGGAAACAGATGACTCCTGCATTGCCTCCCACTCGAGCGTGGCCCTGAAGACAGTGGTGAAGGAAAATCTTCCCAGTGGGCAGAACTTCAGATCAAACATGTGATTGTCCACTTTGTGTGGAATGGAAGATGGCCTGTGGTCTGAATCCACACTGATTCATTGGCAGCGGCTAATGGATTGGCTGACTGGTCAGGGGCTTGGAAAGAACAAGCCTGGAAAGCTGGTGACAAGGAGATTCTGGAGGGGAGGGAGATGTGGGTGGACCCGTGGGAATGGACCTACAGTGTGAAGGTATTCGTGTCCCACAGGTGTGCTCAATAATGACCACATATATGCCCCCAAAGGAGGTAGACAAGATGACTTATTTGGTGGATGTCATTTGGGCTCTTTCCCGGGCATCCCAGTACTCCTTCAATAGCCCGTGGCCAAAGTGGCCATGGCAGCTGGGCTGGAGTCCATGCATGGACTCAACAACATAGACTTCCCCTTACCCGAGCTGAATTAGCTACTGTCACAGCTCAGGGCCCCGTCTGCAAACAGAGGTCAACATTGACCTTCTAATAGGGCATCATCCCCAGGAGGGAGGGACCAGCCAGCTCCCTGGTAACATGTTAATTACACAGGACTCGTGTGGACAGGGCTGTGCTGTGTCCTCAAAGAAACATGCATATTCCAGGTTCTGATTACCTTCCCTGTCAGTAGCGCTTCTGCCAGTCCCATCATTTGTGGATTTACAAAATAGCTTATCCATCACTATCCATTTCACACAATGGCATCTCCAACCAAGGAACCCTTTTAAAGCAAAAGAAGCATAACGGGGGGCTCAGGTCCACAGAATTCACTGGTCTTTTTTTTTTCAAGTTTATTATTATTATTATTATTATTATTTTAGAGAGAGGGCGCAAGTGAGCAAGAGGCAGAGAGAGATTGAGCGAGCAAGAGAAGCAAGGCTCACCCAAGGTGAGATTCACGTTCACCCGAAGCGGGGCTCGAACTCATGAACCACAAGATCATGACCTGAGCTGGAGTCAGATGCTTAACCGACTGAGCCACCCAGGCGCCCCCTGGTCTTAACATATGTCCCAACGTCCAGAAGCAGCTGTTTTGGAGAGGCTGGAATGGCCTGCTGAAGGCTCAGTAACAGGGTCAGCTGGGAGACCACACCTGCAATGTTAGAGTGCCTACCGGATACAATTTATGTCTTTAAAAAGCTACCAGGTGAGGGACACCTGGGTGGCTCAGTCTGTTTTCAGCGTGTGAATCTTGATTTCGGCTCAGGTCACCATCTCATGGTTTGTGAGATCGAGCCCCATGTCAGGCTCTGCACTGACAGCATGGAGCCTGCTTGGGATTCTCTCTCTCCCTCTCTCAATGTTCCTCCTCCCTCCTCAAAATAAATAAAAGTAAACATTTTTTTAAAAAAAGGTCTCATTAGAACTACCCTACAACCCAGGAATCACACTACTAGGTATGTATCCAGAGGATAAAGGACTGCTGTTTCGAGGGGGAACATACACCCCAATGTTTATAGCAGCGCTATTGACAATAGCCAAAGTATGGAAAGAGCCCAAATGGCCATCGAATGATGAATGGATAAAGAAGAAATAAATAAATATATAAATATATATATATATATATATATATATATATATATATATATATATATATTTATATGTGGAATATAACTCAGTGGTTAAAAAGAATGAAATCTTGCCATTTGCAACAACGTGGTTGGAACTAGAGTGTATTATGCTAAACGAAATAAGTCAGAGAGGGACAAATATCATATGACTTCACTCATTATGTGGAATTTAAGATACAAAACAGATGAACATAAAGGAAGGGAAGCAAAAATAATATAAAAACAGGGAGGGAGACAAACCATAAGAGACTCTTAAATACAGAGAACAAACTGAGAGTTGCTGGAGGGGTTGTGGGTGGGGGGATGGGCCAAATGGGCAAGGGGCATTAAGGAGGACACTTGTTGGGATGAGCACTGGGTGTTATATGTGAGTGATGAATTACTAAATTCTATTCCTGAAATCATTATTACACTATATGTTAACTAATTTGGATATGAATTTAAAAAAAAACAAGGATAATTTTTTAAAAAGACCTCATTTTGGATGAGATCCAAAGAGTGCTCATCACCAGAAAAAAAATGTTTTTGCCTTTTTTTTTTCTTGTATCTTTATGAGATGGTGAATGTTAGTACACTTGTGGTAATCGTTCACAATGCATAAGTCAAGTCATTATGCTCTACACCTTAAGTATATACAGCGCAACACCAGCTCTAAGACGCTTAAGAATAAACCTAACAAAATACGTTCAAAACTTCTATAGAGAAAATCTCCAACCGTTATTAAAGGACAGAAGAAGACCTATATCCAGAAATGGAGAAATACAACCTGTTCCGGCCTAGGAAGACTCAATATTGTAAAGATGCCATTTTCCCCCAAATTAATTTATAATCGATAATGCCTAACTTATCATCTATAATGCAACTTCACTAAAAATCCCAATAGGTTTTCTTATAGAATTTGATTAAAAAAAAGAACAAGGTCTAAGAAATATCTAAGGAAGGGCAGTATAGTAGCATTTGCCCTTCCAAATGCTTTCAGACTGTTATAATTAAGACAGTGTGGTATTTCTGTAGGGAGAAACAGAAATCAATCGAACAGAATAGAGAGGCCAAAACTGCCCGTGCCATGTGAAAACAATCTACGGCAGAGGGGACATTACTAATCAGTGAAAAGAAGATGGCTGGACTATTCAAAAGTCGTGCTGGCAGAATTAGTTAAGGAGAAAATAGCTCCTTACTTCATAGTATACACAAAAAGGAAGTCTAGATGGATTGGAGGCCTAAATGTGGAAGCAAAACTTTAAAACTTTTACAAAGAAAACAGAGAGGATTATTTTTATAGCATTGGGTAGAAGATTTCTCAAACAAGACACAAATAGGATAAACTATACATTTTTTTAAAAAATCTGTACCAAAAGAAAGAAAATTCAAAAACCGTAATCACAGAGAAAATAAAGCCACAGGCTTTAGGACTCATTTTCAGAAGATATAAAGAACTCCCATAAACACAAGAAGAAATGACAAACAACCCAAGTGGAAAATGGGCAAAGGATTTTAACAGGAAACCCAGAGAATGGTCAAAAGCATGTGGAAAGAGTCCCCGAACTCATTAACAGGGAAATGCAGATTGAAACAACCCCGAGAGACCACTTTACATCCTTGAGGTTGGCAAGAATTTAAAAGACCGGCGATGTCAGGCGTTGGCAAAGACGTGCAGAAATGGGAACTCACATACAGTGCTGGCAAGGGTGCAAATCGGTACAACCACTTTGAAGAACAGAGGTAGTAAAATCAACGGGGAACAAATCCTTCAGTCCCCCGGTTCTACTTCCGGCTACACACCTGGAGCAAGCTGTCACACACGTGCCCAAAGAGGGATCAGCAAGAATGCCCACTGCCACCCTGTAATAGCAAAAAGCTGCCGGCAACCTAAATATCCATCAATACAAGACTGGATGAATAGATTGCAGCAGAATTGTGCTTAAAAAAAAAAAAAAAAAGAAAAGAATTAGAGCTACATATATCACCAGGGGAAAAAATTCAAAAACATAACTTTGAAAGCATGTTGAAACATAATATATACATGTTGTAATTTAAACAGAGTTAAGGGGCGCTTGGGTGGCTCAGTCGACTTCAGCTTGAGTCATAACCTCACGGTTCGTGAGTTCGAGCCCCGCGTCGGACTCTGCACTGACAGTGTGCAGTCTCTCTCTGCCCCTCCCCAACTCACACACTTTCTCTCTGTCTCTCAAAATAAATAAATGAACTTACAAAAATATTTAAAATAATAGAGTTAATAAATAACCCAAACGACAACTCTAGATGTTATGTGTGGATGCCATATATGTTGTGAAATTATGAAGACATCCTAGGTATTCAGGAGAGTAGTTACCTCTAGAGGAGGGAGCAAGATTGGTGAAGCTTACCCAGCAGGAGTAGTGATGGTGAGCTCTATCTGTAATGCCTCATTTCTTTAAAAATAAGCAAAAACTCAAAAGCATATATGGCAAAATATTAAAAGTTGCTCAAGTAGATGACGGGTGCAGAGGACGTTATATTAAACTCTGAACTTTTGCTTGAAATATTTTACAACTAATAAAATGGAACCCTCTTTTGTAGTAATTGACAAGCTGGTCCTAAGATTCATGTAAAAAGGGAAGGGACTCAGAATAGCTGACACAATCTTTTTTTGCTTTTTTTAAATGAAAAAATTGGAGGATTCACACTTCCCAATTTCCAAACATGAAAATGGACCTACAGATCAATGGAACAGAATTGGGAGTCCAGAAATAAACCCTGGATGTTTGTGGTCAACTGATTTATTTTTTATTTTTTTTTAACGTTTTATTTATTTTTGAGACAGAGAGAGACAGAGCATGAACAGGGGAGGGGCAGAGAGAGGGAGACGCAGAATCTGAAACAGGCTCCAGGCTCTGAGCTGTCAGCACAGAGCCCGACGCGGGGCTCGAACTCACGGACCACAGGATCATGACCTGAGCCGAAGTTGGCCGCTTAACCAACTGAGCCACCCAGGTGCCCCTGTGGTCAACTGATTTTTTTTTTTGACAGGGATGCCAAGACAATGGAATGATTGGGGAAAGATTAATCTTTTCAATAGATATTGTTGGGAAAACTGGATATCCACATGCAAAAGAATGAAAGTGGAGTGCCTACCTTCTTTCATATACAAAAATTAAGTCAAAATGGATCAAAGACCTAAATGTAAGAGTTGAAACTATAAAACTCATAGGAGAAAACAAAGATATAAATCTTTGTGACTTTGGTTCTTTTTAAATTTGTTTTAGTGTTCATTTATTATCGAGAGACAGAGCGTGAGTGGGGGAGGGAGACACAGAATCTGATGCAGGCTCCAGGCTGTCAGCACAGAGCCCGACGCGGGGCTCGATCTCACGAACTGTGAAATCATGACCTGAGCCAAAGTCAGTCACTTAACCAAGCGAGCCACCCAGGCACTCCACATCTTTGTGACTTTGGATAGAAGACAATTTGGCACCAAAACCACAAGCAATGAAGAAAATAGACAAATTGAACTTCATCATCATTTAAAACTTTCGTGCTACAAAGGACATTTATAAGAGACTAAAACAACGGCCCACACAATGGAAGAAAATATTTACAAGTCATATATCTAATAAGGGCCTAGTATCCACAGTATCTATTTTTTTTTTTTCAATGTTTTTTATTTATTTTTGGGACAGAGAGAGACAGAGCATGAACGGGGGAGGGGCAGAGAGAGAGGGAGACACAGAATCGGAAACAGGCTCCAGGCTCCGAGCCATCAGCCCAGAGCCTGACGCGGGGCTCGAACTCACGGACCGTGAGATCGTGACCTGGCTGAAGTCGGACGCCCAACCGACTGCGCCACCCAGGCGCCCCTAATATCCACAGTATCTAAAGAACTCGTACAACTCAAATAAAATGACAAATAATCCAATTAGAAAATGGGCAACGGATCTGAATAGACATTTCTCCAAAGAAGATATACCAGTGGCAAATAAACACATGAAAATATATTCAACATCACTAGTCATTCGGGATAAGGCAAATCAAAACCACAATGAGATAGCACTTCCCACCCACTCAATGGTGATAGTCTAAAGGATGGATAATCAGAAATATGGGTGAGGATGTGGAAACATTGGAACCCGAGAGGGAAATGTGAAATAGAGCCGCCACTTTGGAAAACATCGGACAGTTCCTCAAAATCTTAAACATAGAGTTGCCCTATGACCCAGAATTTCTGCTTCTACCTATATACCTTAGAGAATTGAGAACATGTGTCTACGTAAAAACTTGTACCCAAACATTCGTAACAGCATTATTCATAATAGTCAAAAAAGCAGAAATAGCCCAAGTGTCCATCAACTGATGAATGGACAAACAAAATAGGGTACATTCATATAATATCATTTGGCAATAAAAACGCATCAAGTACTGATACGTGCTACAGCCTGGATGAATCTAGAATGCATCGTGCTAAGTGAAAGAAGCCAGACACAAAAGTCCACATTCTTATGATCCCATTTGTATGAAGCAAACAGAAAAGGCAAATCCACAGACACAGAAAGCAGATGGGTGGCTGTCTATGGCTGGCGGGGGAGGGGAGAAGGGGAAATGGGGAGTGACCGCTGGTGGATACAGTGTTTCTTTTGGGGGGGGGGGTGATGAAAATGTCTTGGGATCGCACAGTGGTGATGGTTGCAAAACTCTGAATAGAGGCGCCTGGGTGGCTCAGTCGGTTGAGCGTCCGACTTCAGCTCAGGTCATGATCTCATGGTCTGTGAGTTCGAGCCCCGCGTCAGGCTCTGTGCCGACAGCTCAGATTTCAGACTCAGTTTCAGATTCTGTGTCTCCCTCTCTCTCTGCCCCTCCCCCACTCATGCTCTGTCTCTCTCTATCAAAAATAAATAAACATAAAAAAATTTTTTTTTAGGGGCGCCTGGGTGGCGCAGTCGGTTAAGCGTCCGACTTCAGCCAGGTCACGATCTCGCGGTCCGTGAGTTCAAGCCCCGCGTCGGGCTCTGGGCTGATGGCTCGGAGCCTGGAGCCTGTTTCCGATTCTGTGTCTCCCTCTCTCTCTGCCCCTCCCCCGTTCATGCTCTGTCTCTCTCTGTCCCAAAAATAAAATAAAACGTTGAAAAAAATAAAATAAAAAAAAAAATAAAAAAAATAAAAATTTTTTTTTAAATAAAAAAAAAACTCTGAATATACTAAAAAGACTGAATCATCCACTTTAAAGGGGTCAATTTTGCGGCACATGAGTTGTATTGCAATGTAAACACACACACACACACACACACACACACACACACACACACCCACGTTGAAGATCCTCCACTGGAGGTTGTGGCCTGCTCTGTCCCTCCCCCACTCTCCCCCAGGAGGACGTTCAAGACGGTTTATGGGAGCGTGACTTGGAGGTGGCTCAGATGCCTGTCCTCCCACAATGACCGTGAGGAAATAAAGCTGGAGGCCTGTGTCAGAAATCCGGTTTCGCAGGCTGCAGTGTGGCACCGAGAGTGTTTACCGCTTTATCCTATAGCCAAGCAAAACACATGCTCGGCCGCAGGAAGCAAACTGCAGTCTGAGTGACTGTGATGCTTTTGCAAGTTAGTCCCTATTTTAGACCTGCACAACTGCCTTGGGTTTGCTTACGAAACCTCCACGGTCGGGTCACAATCATCGGGGCTAGTCCTTTGATGTGCAATCATTTCCACTCCTTTTGCAAACAGATAGGAACACGGTTGTATTTCAAATAACTGAAAGATTTGTAAATAGAAATAGGTGTATTTTATTTTGGAGAGAGAGAGAGGGAGAGAGAGAGAGATTGTGAGCAGGGGAGGGGCAGAGAGAGTCGGAGACACAGAATCCAAAGTAGGCTCCAGGCTCTGAGCTGTCAACACAGAGCCCGATGAGGGGCTTGAACTCAAGAACTGTGAGATCATGACCTGAGCCCAAGTCAGATGCTTAACCAACTGAACCACCCAGGCACCCCAAAATAGGTGTACTTGATACATGTGCATATTTGTTCATTTATTCATCCATCCAACAAACACACACACCTATCAAATGAACACCTACTGCTTGCGAGGCACTGTTCTAGGCACTAGGGAGACAAGAAGAACAACATAGAAAAAGCCCCTGCTCTATTAGACATTATATTCCAGTGAGGGAGACCAAAAATGAACATACAGCATACAAGGTAGACGGGGATAAATGCTGTATTGACGAAGAGAGCAGGTTGAGGGATCACGTATCTGGATAGCAGACAGAACATCCGTGATAGGCTTCTCTGATGAAGGTGACACTGAGGCACAGGTCCAAATGAGGACAGAGGGAACCTATAACAAGCTCTGCATACACCAAACAAACACAAACACCCAGAGGTGGGAGCAAGCTCGGTGGGTTTGAACCACCGCAAAGAGGTAGCGTGGCTACACCCGAGTGAGTGAAGAAGAGATGGGTAGAAGATGCAGTTGGGGAAGATGCTAGGTGCCAGCCATGCCCAGATGCCAATGTCCAAGTTGGCATAAATACAAAGTGAGATGGGAGGTCCGTGGAGGGTTCTGGGCAGGGAAACCATATGTTCCGCTTTGCATTAAGAGGCCCCCTGTGATGCTGTATGGGGACTGGGGAATGCGGAAGCAGGAATGGAGAAGTCAGACACAGCCTTCCACGTACAAGCACAGACAACACCGGATGGGTCACTCTCAATGTGGTTCCCTCCAAAGAACATCTAACTTTCCATTCTTCCTTACAGCTCGGATTCATTATGATGGGAATACGTCAATTTGGAACTTAGAATAAAGATGTTGTAAAAGATAGCCACTCTTTGAAATCCTTGGGTACTTCCAGTGGGAGTCTAAAATGGTGCTGTCGCTGTAGAAAACAGTATGGCGGTTCCTCAGAAAGTTAAGCATGGAATCACCATTCGCTCTAGCAATCCCACTGCTAGGTGTATACTCCACAGAACTGAAAAATAGAGACTCAAACAGATACACCAAGGTTCACAGCAGCGTTGTTCACACTAGCCCAAAGGTGGAAACAACCCAAATGTCTATCAAAAGATGAGTGGGTGAGAAAAGAAAGTGAGTAGATAAACAAAATGTGGTACATACATACAATAGAATGCTACTCAGCCTTAAAAAGGAAGGAAATTCTAATACACGCTACAACACGAATAAAGCTAGAAAGCACTAGAAGTCCACATGAAATCCACTCTGCGAAGTGGAATGAACCAGACACCATAGGACAAATATGACTCTACTTGTATGAGGTATCTAGAATAGGCGAACTCATAGAAACAACAAATATGATAGAGATTACCATGGGCCGGGGCAGGAGAATGAGGAGTTGTGTTTAATAGGTACAGAGTTTCTGTCTGGGACGATGAAAAAGTTTTGGAAATGCTGGTGATGATTGTACAATATTGTGAACGCACTTAATGCCAATGAATTGTACATTTAAAAATAGTTTAAATGGTAAATATTATGCGGTGTGTATTAACTACAATAACAAAATTCCAGGGGCATCTGGCTGGCTCTGTCAGTGGAGCATGTGACTCTTGATCATAGGCTCATGAGTTCAAGCCCCATAATGTGTGTAGAGATTACTTAAAAGTAAAATATTAAAAAAAAATTTTTTTTCAACGTTTATTTATTTTTGGAACAGAGAGAGACAGAGCATGAACGGGGGAGGGGCAGAGAGAGAGGGAGACACAGAATCGGAAACAGGCTCCAGGCTCTGAGCCATCAGCCCAGAGCCCGACGCGGGGCTCGAACTCCCGGACCGCGAGATCGTGACCTGGCTGAAGTTGGACGCTTAACCGACTGCGCCACCCAGGCGCCCCAAAAGTAAAATATTTTTTAAAAATTCTAAAAATAAGAAGAAGGAGAGGAGAAGGAGGAGGGGGAGGAAGAGGAGGAAGAGGAGGGAAAGGAGGAGGAGGAGAAGGAAAGCACTCAGGAACAGTCAGGAGACAAGCTCCCTTTCCCCGAATTTATCAGGGAAGGGTGACATTTAAAAATGGTAGGGAGGGGCGCCTAGGTGGCTCAGTCTGTTAAGTGGCCAACTCTTGATTTCTGCTCAGGTCATGATCTCAAGGGTCATGAGTTTGAGCCCTGTGTCAGGTTCTACACTGACAGTGCAGAGCCTGCTTGGTATTCTCTCTCTCCCTCTCTCTCTGCCCCTACCCTGCCCATGCTCTCTCTCTCTCTCTCTCTCTCTCTCAAAGATAAATAAACATTTTCAAATATTTACAAAACAATAAAGGTGGTAGGAAGGGGTGCTTGGGTGGCCCAGTCAGTTAAGTGTCCCACTCTTGATTTTGGCTCAGGTCATGATCTCACGGTTCACGGGATCGAGCCCCAAGTCGTGCTCTTTGCAGAGTGTGGAGACTGCTTGAGATTCTCTCTCTCCCCCTTTCTCTCTGCCCCTCAGAACAAACAGGTAAAAAAAAAGAAAAAAAAGATGGCAAGAAGAAACCCACAAGAATGCCATCTAGAAGGCAGACACTTGGGAATGGGTATGCTTTTACGAGAAAATGAAATCATATGTTTAAAACTCTCCTCTATTAAAAATGTGCCTGTGGTGGGATCTACAGCAACACTGTCCAGGAGTAACACAATGTGAGGCACGTGCAATTCACGTTGCTGGTAGTCACGTTAAAAAAAAAAAAATGAGGGGACTCATTTGTGTAAAAACTTTTTAACCCAACATATCCAAAATATCATCTGGGCTTGTAAAAAATATGAAAAATCATAGGGGCGCCTGGGTGGCTCAGTGGGTTAAGCGTCCGACTTCGGCTCAGGTCATGATCTTGCGGTCCATGAGTTCGAGCCCCACATAGGGCTCTGTGCTGACAGCTCAGAGCCCGGAGTCTGCTTCGGATTCAGTGTCTCCCTCTCTCTCTGCCCCTCCCCTACTCACATACACTCGCTCTCCTTTCCTCAAAAATAAACATTAAAAAATTTAAATATATATCTATATAATCATTAATGAGATATTCTCCGTTCATTATTTTTTTATGCTAAGTCATCAAAAGCCAATGTGCATTTTCCACTAGCAGCATATCTCAGCTTGGGCTCCAGGCTCCGTGGCCACACGTGGCTCATGGTTTTTGTACTGGATGGCGGTGGGCTAGAAGGAGGGGCGAGGCCCTGAACCAGCACTCAGACCTCTGGCTTCCCGGCCCAGCGACCCCACTTACAGCCGCGGGAACTATGGAAAGTGCCTCAATAGTTAGGAATTTCCCTCAGACTCCTGGGAAATTCCTGATAAAATAGAGTTAACAGTCCACCTGCTTGTACAGTAAAGGTTATTGCTAGCCTTTGGCAACATAACATAAAACTAGAAACGTTCATTCAGTTGTGGTGTCTGATCGGATCTATTCACCAACACTAAAATGCAATGTGTTAAAATTATAGCGTTAGGTAATAACCACAGACAAGATAAATACTTCTGGACGTGTTAACTCTGGGGGAGGCGTGCAGGGAGGGTGGACTGGAAAAGGTCATGGTATTAAGCGTCGGTGAGCAATTCCACGATAGTCTTCTCCAGAAGAAAAAGGAAAAAAAAAAAAAAAAGGCTCAGAGCCACCTGTCGTTGACTTACGGGTATATAGACCCCAAGGAACACATGGTCAGAACTGCTCTGCAAACAGATTTTCTTTCAGGCTATAAGATGATATTTCTCAAAGGAAGGAGCTCAGAGCCTCCTTGTTTATGAATTTGTCTTTATTTTATTGAAGAGCCTCAGCTGTTTCCTGACGGTGCACACTGAGGAGGCCTGGAAGCCTCAGGCCCCAGCCGGCCTGACCACGAGCCAGACCCAGAGTAAGTTTCGTCCCACGCTTCCTGTGGAGTCCGGCAGCCTGGGTTTCCTGGTGACCCTTCCCTGCACCCAGCTGATTCAAAGGCCTGGCAAGACCCAGTGCCAGCCAAGAAAATCTGAGGCAGCCACGTTTGTTATTTCAAATCTCTAACCCCGCAGACCCCTGTATTCGGCTAATAAATACGAAAGTTAAAACAAGGATGCGTGTAACAGCCATGATTAGAATACAAGCGGGCAAAAACCCCCGTGCGAGCAGCCCTCGAAACGTCCGCGCATTTCGAAGTTCACTGACTTAACCAATGTAGTAAAATCATAAAAATGATGAACAGTAGGAGGGGCGCCTGGGTAGCGCAGTTGGGTAAGCGTCCGACTTCCGCTCGGGTCATGATCTCACAGTTCATGGGTTCGAGGCCCGTGTTGGATGTAGAGATTACTTAAAAATAATAAATAAACTGGGGCGCCTGGGTGGCGCAGTCGGTTAAGCGTCCGACTTCAGCCAGGTCACGATCTCGCGGTCCGTGAGTTCGAGCCCCGCGTCAGGCTCTGGGCTGATGGCTCGGAGCCTGGAGCCTGTTTCCGATTCTGTGTCTCCCTCTCTCTCTGCCCCTCCCCCGTTCATGCTCTGTCTCCTTCTGTCCCCAAAATAAATAAACGTTGAAAAAAAAAAATTTTTTTTTTTAAATAAAAAAAAAAATAATAAATAAACTTTAAACTCATCCAAAAACATCCTCAGAAAAATCCAGGATAACGTTTTACCAACTACCTGGGCAACCTGTGGCCCAGTCAAGTTGACATATAAAATTAACCGTCACGAGTGAAAACCTGGAAACAAATCAAATGTCCTTCAGCAGGTGGATGGATAAACTAACTGTGGTATATCCATACACTGAAATATCACTCAGCAATAAAAAGGAATGAGCTATTGTTACATGGAACAACCTGAGGGGATGTCAGGGCTTTATGCTGAGTGAGAAAAGCCAATCTCGAAAGATTACAAGGAGGTGATGGATATGTTGATTTGATCTTGGTAATTATCTCACAATGTATACATGTATCAAATCATCACGTTGTAGGCCTTAATATATACCATTTTTATTTTTTATTTTTATTTTTTAATTTTTTTAAATGTTTATTTATTTTTGAGACAGAGACAGAGCATGAACGGGGGAGGGGCAGAGAGAGGGAGACACAGAATCGGAAGAGGCTCCAAGGCTCTGAGCCATCAGCCCAGAGCCCGATGCGGGGCTTGAACTGACGGACCGCGAGATCGTGACCTGAGCTGAAGTCGGACGCTTAACCGACTGCGCCACCCAGGCGCCCCTACAGTTTTTATTTTTTAATCGTACTTCTATAAATCTGGGTGGGGGGGTAGGGAAGAAAAAAGATTAGACCTTGCCCATAAAGCTGTTTTTGCTCCTTTTTGTTTGGTATAGGTACACATTTTTTAAATAACTCCTTTTTTGGGGAGCACCTGGGTGGCTCAGCTGGTTAAATGTCTGACTTCAACTCAGGTCATGATCTCACAGTTTATGGGTTTGAGCCACGCATCGGGCTCTGTACTCACAGCTCAGAGCCTGGAGCCTGCTTCAGATTCTGTCTCTCTCTCTCTCTCTTCTCCTCCTCTGCTCGCACTCTGTCTCTCTCAAAAATGAATAAACATTAAAAAAAATTTAAATAGCTCCTTTTTTGAGATAATAATATGTTGATTATTAAAAATGGTTACATACCATTTGATTTTTTTTTAATTTAATTTTATTTATTTTGAGAGAGAGAGAAAGCGCAAATAGGGGAGGGGCAGAGAGAGAGGGAGAGGGAGAGGGTAACACAGAGGAGTTTCTTAGCAGTGATGGAACAGTTCTGTATCCAGATTGTGGCAATAGTCACTCGAATCTGCCTGCCCATGTGATAAAATGTCATAGAACCATACACGAAAAAAAAAAAAAGAATGAACGTTTAGAAAGAAATTGATGAGTATCTGTTTGCTAAGTACCATGTTCCAAACACAGTCTTAGAACTTCACGTACATTACACAGGTTACTGACAGCAACCTGGTGAGTAAAAACTATAGCCCCCACTTGAAGGGGGAGCAAACAGACACTTGGAGAGTGTCATCAGCTATACGCGCTCACCCGGCAGGTAAGTGGCAAAGCCAGGACTTCCGCCAAATCTGACTCCAAGTCTTCTGCCCCTTCCCTGCCTCGTGAAACCTCTTAATCCATAAATAAACTCAATGCGTAAATAAAAATCAACAGCATGGAACCTCCCCCGCTCCCACAACAGGGCATCGTAGCCCTGATGTCATCTCACACCACAGCTGAGTATCTTGCACTTGTCCCTCTCTGGAACTCCTCACAGCTGTGGCGGGGGCCCGAGATAAACACAGAAAAGGAGAGGCTGCTGTGGAGAGGCTGGAAAAATTAGCAGAGAGATGAAGCCATTAAAAGCAAACTACAGGACAAGTCCAGACAGGCAGATGGCTCAGCCCGGGGTCAGGGGACCCAGAGTCAAGGGAGCAGCTTTCCCTCAAGCTCACTCGAATTTAGATGACGACGGAATTTTCAAGGATGTGCCCGCCCCCCCCCCCCCTTGCAGGATGCCTCCCCTGGCTCCCTCCAGGCTGAGCTACCGGCCAGACTTCAGTGCTCCCAGATCAGCACGATTTGTCTTCTCGGGGACTTTCCATACAGTTCTAGAATCACCAGTGTATAAGCTGTTGTTGATCTCGGAGCCCAGCATAGACCGTGGCCTCGGTTGGGGCTCAGTGAGTGTTGAGTGGATGAATGAACCGCAAGAATCTAGCCCAGGACTGTGGACTCAAATGCCTTGCAAGGCCAGGCAGACGATACAAATGAATGGGGTTGGGGATGGTAACGGAGGGAATGACCAGGAAGACACTGGAGCCCATGTGCCACCTCTAAAGGGGCAGCCGCTACTCAGCCATGGTCATTTGCCTCCGTGTGGGAATGTGGATCATCTATTGCCACATCTGATTTTTTGAGAGGAGCCAAAATCCAGGCTTTTATGATGAGCTCCTGATATTTCCATGTCGTGAACTCATTTTAAACTTTTTAAAATTAAGTGAGGGCCAAACAAAACACATATGCTGGTTGACCACTGCCCAGAGGACGTCTGGAACATCCACTCTGAGACTTCAGGATGTTTCAGAGTTTCTGATGCAGTGATTTTGCCGATATACTGCAAAGAGTTCAAGAGCAGGCAAAGGAAAGCCAGTGTCATCGACATCCATAAGCCAATTCCCTTCGATGGCCTCTTCTGTAAGCAAACCACTGGGAGAAGCCCAAAGAACAGGCAGGAACTCGGAAAAGGGGGATGGGGAAAAGGGGGGAGGGGGACGCAGATGACCACATGACTGCTAGCTGGTTTGGTTATAGGATTCTTGTATAACTTGAACCCTCATGAAAAATGCATCTTTTTTGAATTATCAGACTATTTTCATCCCAGTGCTAGAGGCACAAAGACCAGACAATCCCATCTAATGGACAAAAGATGGTCTTGCCAGATCTATTTAAAGAGGAGCCCTCATTGCTATTTGCACAAGACAGAGGGAATTTAAGACAAGACTGGACAGGGCCCTGGGGAAGAGGCCACGGGTGGTGAATCAGCCCTGGTCTGAGGACCTAATATGGATGTAAAGTCTCCCCACCTCCCACCCTTCACTTTAACACCAGCGGCCTCTTGTCATCTCCTTCACTGGCCATTCCTTCCTCTCAAACTCAGGAAATCACAATGCTCAGGCTCGCCCAGCTTCTAGCCCTCCTTCGACCATCTGCCGGCTGTGTGAGTCTAGGCAGGTGACAGCTTCGGAAGTTCAGTTTCTCCATCTTTAAAATGTAACCAACACGTGCTGGTATCATGCACCCCTTCATACGCTACAATAAAAAGGGCGTTTCGTCTCTGTGATATTCTTCTCCCAAATCTATATCCCCAGCCTGATCCTGAGAAAGCATCAGAGGAGCTCAAATTGAGGAACATTATACAAAATACCTGAGTATACTCTTCAAAAGTATCAAGGTAAAGAAAAACAAGGATAGACTGAGAAGCGGACCAGACAATGCAATGCAACATGGTATCCTGGATTGATCCCAGGATGGAAAAAGGCCACAAGTAGAACAACTAGTGAGAACTGAATGAGGTCTCTGCAGTTGAGTTTAAAAATCACGGGACCGGGCGCCTGGGTGGCTCGGTCGGTTGAGCGTCCGACTTCGACTCAGGTCACCATCTTGCGGTTCGTGGGTTCAGACCCCACATTGGGCTCTGTGCTGACGGCTCAGAGCCTGGAGCCTGCTTCAGATTCTGTGTCTACCTCTCTCTCTCTCTCTCAAAAATAAACAAACATTAAAAAAAATTTTTTTTTTAATCATGGGACTAATAGCTCTTCCTCTTCCCTTCTGGAACAATTCAATCCTAAAATGTAAGTGAGACAGCAAGGTAGGCATCTACGGTGGAAGGGGGTGGGGAGCTGCAGTGACGCAGAGCGGGCTTCCCCACAGAGTGTGGGCTCCCTGACATGAGGATTCAGAGCCTGAGCAGGGTAGGAAGAGTGTCCACGCAGGACATGGCCTGGAGTGGGCAGTCAGAGCCCACGCACGGAGGAGAAAGCATTACTCTCGGAGAACAGAGTTGCAAATATGGAAAAAGAGAAGCCTGGGACAAACCCTGTGGTGTTGGCTAGGAATTGGACGTATTGGTGTGAACTCATGTTGGTGTGAACTCTTTCCATACATAGGGACATAAAAGTAATTATAGAGATGAGTATTTAATAGAGTTTCAGTTTTGCAAGATGAAGAGTTCTGTGAATGGATGGTGGTGAGGGTTGTACAATGTGAGTGCACGTAATGCCGTTGAAATGTACACCTCAAAATGGTTAAGACGGTAAATCTTATGTGTGTTTCACCCTAATTTTTAAATATAGTAAGTAGGGGTGCCTGGGTGGCTCAGTGGGTTAAGCGCCCGACTCTTAATTTTGGCTCAGGTCATGATCTCACGGTGTGTGAGTTCGAGCCCCATGGCAGGCTCTGTGCTGACAGTGTGGCACCTGCTTGGGATTCTTTCTCTCCCTCTCTCTCTCAAAAAATAAATAAACTAAAAAAAAAAATGTTTTTAATCAATAAACTAATAAGTAGATGTAGACACAAATGGTTGCGTTCGTGTGCATGTCATGTTGCATGTGCTCTGCTGTGTGTGCAGATGTGTATACACACCTACACTCACAAGTGTTCTCCCCTGAGAGGGCCAGGGAAGCCTCACCCTGGTAGCAATGAGCACACCCAGCAGCCAGATCTTGACTTCTAAACACCATTCGCACTGAGATGAACCAGGGTCCTTGGAGAAATGACTGATTTCCCAGGGCCGGGACAGGAAAAATGCGAGATGAGCCTAGAACATCTTGTGCTAGAAAGCTCAAAGAATGACAGGCCTGGCAGAAGGACGCAGCAATTAGTTTGAGTGGGCTCCCAGTGGCCAAACGGGGAATGGTGATCAAAATAAGTAATGAGAGTAACAGATTATAACCCACTGAAGCTGAGAGTGCACGCAGACCTTCCGTCTCTTGCCAAGATGGAGAGAAGGTAAGGTGGCACTTGGGGGAAGAAGGACGCTCACTCTCATTTTCCTTTTTCCTATTTTGTTTTTAAATGCTGAGTGGAAAGGACATGACACATAGAGCAAACTAGAGGCCCAGAAAATTCCTAGAGAGACTGTCCAAGGCATATGGACTTTTGAGATCTGTCCAGTGTTATTTCCTGTTGGTAGGGAGGAAAGATACAGGGGGTGCCATGAGGAATGGAGTGTGGGGCGGGGGGAGGGGAGCAGGAGAGAAGGAAGGGGGCTGGGCCACCAACTGCTGCTTGCAGCAAACCCCCTCCCCAGGTGCTGAGGGGCCGGGGCGTTGGGGGGGGGGGGGTGGTGAGGGGCCTCTGGGAGCGGCCTCTGCCCTGCTGAGTGGAGGTGCCCCACATCTGGTTCACATTGAAGGGTAAAAGCAAATGGGTTTCTGAGCTGGAAGGAGCCCAGAAGACTTGGCCAAGCCATGCTGCTTGGACACCAGGGCACAGCATCACCTCTTCCATGGGTCACCGGGCCTGGCCAGCTCCCAAGGGCCTACAGAGAGGACGTGGTTGGAAGGAGGCCATCTTCTCTGCTTAGAACCACGTTATCCAGGACCAGCTCTGCCTAATGTACAAAACAGCCATGGGTCCAGAGGGGCTGGTTCTGTGACGTGCACATGACTCATTTCAGGCCGGGAATGAGGCTGGAGTTGCACACGCACCAAATGTAACCACCTCCACCCACAGGGATTGTTTGTTCTTGTCATGGTGCCTCCCTTGGCTGGGAAGAGGCAACTGCTCGCTGGGGAATCTTGAGCAACTTTCTTAACTTCTCTGAGACCGTTTCCTCATCTGTATAATGGGAATGATGGTTCCTTCTTCGTGGGGCCATGGTTAACCTATTAAAGTCACTGCATGTAAGGCACAGTCATGGCTCCAGAAAGTCCTCCATCAGTGTTTGCCATTCCCATTGGTCATTTGGATAGCAATCTTATCTCTTCTGTTGGATAGTAAATGTTTTAGGGGAAAAGTAGGACTTTGTATTCTAGGCTTTATGCCCCAAGTACCTTCCATGGCCGTATCAGGCAGGGGGCAGACAGATGCCAGTTCACTTTCCAGTTTTGCTATTTGGTGGCTGTGTGACTCTAGCAAGCTTCCTTAACCTCTCTGAGACCCCATTTCTTTCTCTGTTGAGGTGGAACCCTTCCCCTGCATCCCTGGGGTTGGCAGAAATTGACAAGGTAAATGCCTGTCAGGGGATGGTTTATAGTATAAAATAGAGTATATATTTTCCTTCCCAGACTCATTTAAAAAGCTCAGAAAACAGTGTTGGATTGAAGGGACGCACATCAGGGACGCATCTTTTAAAAACCGCCCAGCTCTGGCCCTTTCTCTGCCCAGCATTAGCGTCCTCAAAAATCAGCAGCAGCCAGAAGAGTGCTGATTCATTCTGGGATGAGCACTGGGGCTCAGCGTCCCAGCCGGCACCCCTCCGCTTCCCATCCCGGCCTCGCCTCTTGTTGTCCTCCAACCTAAGAAAGGACATTGCTTCTCCACCGGATGGAACCAGCTTACTCTTCCCCAGTGACCTCCTGGGAGTTCAGGGGGAGCCACACAGCCGAGGTGGACACGCGTGTCCGTTGCAGGGCCCTGACCAGGAGCCAGGCCTGCAAAGCAAAGCAGTCTGGGTTCGGGGACACCACCTTGGTGCTTAGGAGAGGAAGGCGAGGCCAGAAGAGCTGGCTGCACCTTGGCAAGTCATTTGACCTCCTTGTGCCTTAGTTTTCGCATCTGTAAAAATGGACGCTACCCACCTTACAGAGTGTGATGAGGTTTTCCTGAGAGGTTCGAGTATGTAAGGGCGTACTTAGTGCAGTACCTGGCACATAATAAGTGTTTAGCGAATGCTCGCCATTACGAATATTAGCTCTCGTTTGGAATCTCTCCAGCCCTAAATAATTCCTGCGAAGCAGCTCAGAAGTTGCCAGGATTCAAGCTCTGATTTACCCAGGCTACTGGGGGAGAGAGAGAGAGAGAATCTGTCACTTGCTTTCTCTCACTTCCATTCTCAAGTGAGAAATCCAGTATTCCACCAACATCTAATCTACTCCTCTAAACCAGCCAATCCGCAGATGGAACCAGGATCCAGGCAGGTAATTAAGTCTTAATTCCTCTCATCTGATCGCTCAGATCCCGCCACACATATTTAACCCTCCCTTTTTCCCCAAATTTTATCAATCCCCCAATCACGCACTTAACTACCAGCCCCACCCCTGCCTCCGCTCAGCTCAGTGTAACCAACACACAAAATTGCAAGCTTTCACTTGAAGCACTTTCTTTGAAAACATAAACAACAACAACAGCAAACAAAACAAAACAGAAAAAATAGCCTTTCCCCACCTCTGTGAAATCCTAGATTAAAAAAGGATAAATTTGATATATAATTATAACTATTACATATAACAAGATAATTATAGAAATTATTTCTGTGTGTGTGTGTGTGTGTGTGTGTGTGTGTGTGTGTGTACACTCAACCAGGGCTAAGAGACTGCTTGTCACACTCAAGAGTGAAATGGAACAAATTATACAAACTTTGCATGAGGAGAAAGCTAGGAGAATCACGTTACGTAGGGTCATGGCTTCTCTGAAGCCGCTGTTGAAATCGACTTCATGACCGGAAAAGAATGTGATCATAGATGAGGATTGAGGACAGGCTGAGTAACTGCTTAGAGATTTGGGGGTTAAATCATTCTGTACAGCTTTCAAAATATTGCACCCTCAGAGCGCCTGGGTGGCTCAGTCGGTTAAGCCTAGCACTCTTGATTTCTGCTTGGGTCATGATCTCTCTGTGTGTGAGTTCCAGCCCCCATTGGACTCTGCCCTGACAGGACAGAGCCTGCTTGCGATTCTCTCTCTGCCCCTCCCCCCACAAAGTAAACTTTAAAAAACATTACACCCTCCAAAATAAAACAAACCCCTATCTAAGCATCTATCTGACATTTTTTGCCCCGGCCTTAAACTCCTGTCTTTTCAACTAACACTAATTGAGAGCTTACTTGTTGAGCTCTTTAGTCCATTCCTCCTTAAAACATCCTTAGGAATTAGATAGTAGCTTCATCCCATTTTGCTGAGTTAGAAGTGAGGCACAGAGCAGTTAAGTAACTTTCCAGAGGTCACACAGCTATGAAGTGCTAGAATCAGAATTCAGACTCAAATCTGTCTGATTTGAGCCCATGTTACTAACCACTAAGCTCTACTGCCTCCTTGTGGTGGTTTTTCCAGTTGGGAAGCCGTCAGCACCTTTTTCGATCCCTCCCTATGCTATAACACCCAGAACAAAGCAGCTCCCGTGTTGTTTGGCACAGCAAACCCCACACCCTGTATTCACATTTTCAACATGCAAAACGTTAACCCACCATGAGAAAAAAAAAACAACACATTTCTTTCTTTTTTAACCAATAACTTCTACTTTCTCTGATTTTAGACCATGATAGGAAAGCGGTTTTTTTTCATTTCCTATGTAAGACCAAAAGAATTCATGGTCAACTCACGGTATGTTTTGGAAGCTGTTAGAAGTCCTGGGGGTTGAGTCCATTAGGAGGAGCGTGGTGACACGTGGCCCAGTTTGGGTGACTGTGTCATTTCGACACCTGGATCCGGAACACCGGAGTAGGTTAGTGTCCAAAGCTTTAGAAACTTCTTTTTAATTCACATCGGTGTTTTAGCTACCTCATAGGGAGGAGGGGTTATTTTTTCCTGTTAAAACCTTCAAAGCTCAAAGTTTACGTTTTTGGCCTCAGAGGCTGGTTTCGGAGCGTGGCAGGTGAGGCCTGGTCACCGGAGGGGGAGGGTCCTGACTGGGGGAGAGGTTTGAGCCCTCTGATGGGATGAGGAAGGAACAAATGTGGCCCCCTTAATTCGAAGAGTAGAACAGAGCCCACAGTGGGGGCACCTGGGTGGCTCAGTCGGTTAAGGGTCGGACTTTGGCTCAGGTCGTGATCTCATGCTTCATGAGTTCAAGCCCCGCATCGGGCTCTCTCCTGGCTCTCTGCTGTTGGCACAGAGCCTGCTTCAGATCCTCTGTCCCCCTCTCTCTCCCCTTCCCCTACTCATTCTCTCTCCCTCTCAATAAATAAATAAACTTTTTAAAAAAGAAAGAAAGAAAGAACAGAGCCCATGGGGTCTGGGTGGGCTGGGTTGAATTGAGGCCTGATTCGGCATTTGCTTCCTTACCGCATGGTGTGGAGGGTGAACGGTGACAGAAAACAGTTCAAGAAGAAGGTGGAAGAGAGAGTTGGGGAGACCCACTGATGGGAATCTGAGGCCCAGAACAAGCGTCAGGACAAGGGCAAGAGGGTTTGCAAATAGGGAAAATAAAATGATTAGAAGGATACAGACATTTGTTTCCTTTACCTTTTGCAAACGTGTCTGCCTCCGAATCCAAGCTTTCTTTCGGCGTGAACTTCGCTGAGAACGGCTGGCAGGCCCCTCAGGCAAAGACCACCTGATGACAGGGATAATGGCTGAGCTTTATTGGGCACTCAATGGGCACCCTCCCCTGGGCTAATGGGCTAATCCCCTCCTAAGCAGTGACCCTCACAACAACCCCCTGAGGCGAGGACTGCTGGCCGTGTTAACAGGTGAGGAGAGTGAGGACCAAGAGGTTAAGTAACGTCCCAACATCACAGCAAGTGGGTGACTAAGCTGGGGCAGATGCTTCTACACCAGACATGCTACCCTCCACGCCGCCAGATGCCAATGTTGGCAACTTCTCCCTTGCAGGTCCCAGGACCAATCCGTGCCTTCTCTTCATTACTCCCAAAATGAGTTGACGAAAATGGGTTTCTGAGTTTTCATGGACAACATCATGTGGGGGGGGGGGGGGGGTGTTTAGCGGTGAGTGATTATTTTGTGCATATCACGTGCCTGGAACTGTTGGAGGTATGGGGGTGAGTACGAAGTAAAACGCTGTGTGTGCAAATATCTGTGTTCTCTTCCTGGACACGTCACTCAACGACACTTCCCACACTCCTGGGAAGTTACACGGGACCGTGGGATTGAGTTCTGGCCAGTGACATGTGGCCAGAAGTGATGAATGGGACCGCCGGGCCTGGTCCATCAGAACCTGCCTGTGGTCACCCGAGCTCTTTCTCTCTTTGTTTGGTTAATCAGGGGCAGAGACCTCCAGAGAATGATGGAGCCAGTGGATGGAAGAAGACTAATTCCCTGAGTGAGCTTATAGAATGGAACTCCCCTACACACACACACACACACACACACACACACACACACTCCAACCTGCATCAGAATATGATATGAGTGGGGTGCCTGGGTGGCTCAGTTAAGCATCCGACTTGGGCTCAGGTCATGATCTCGCAGGTTTGTGAGCTGGAGCCTGCTTGGGATTCTCTCTCTCTTTCTCTCTCTCTCTCTCTCTCTCTCTCTCTCTCTCTCTCAAAATAAATAAATAATTAAACTTAAAAAAAAAAAAGAATGCGGGGGCCCTTGGGTGGCTCGGTAAGTGTCCGACTCTTGATTTCTGCTCAGGTCATGATCTCACAGTTCCTGAGTTCGAGCCCCGCCCTGGGCTCAGCGCTGGCAGCATGGAGCCTGCTTGGGATTCTCTCTCTCCCTCTTTCTCTGCCCATCCCCCACTTGCATTCTCTTTCTCTCTCCCTCTCTCAAAATAAATAAATAAACCTAAAAAAGAACAGAATGTGATATGAGCAAGAACTAATCCTTTTGTGTTAAGCCACTGAGATTTTTAAGTTTGGCCTATAAACAAGGCTTTTTCTAATAAGAAATAGTATTATTGCAAAATGAAACAAAATAAAGGGGTAGAGATTAGGGAAAGGGGTGATGTCTTGGAAGGCCTTTGGAGGAGGTAACATTTGAGCCAAGACCTAATGATGAGAAGAAAGGAGCCATATGAAGATATGTGCAGAGACTCCTGCAGGAATAGGGAACAGCATGAGCTAAGGTCCTGTGGCGGCAACAAGGTTGGATAGTTTGAGGACTAGAAACAAGGCCAGTCTAGCTGGAGCACAGTGAGCTTGGGAAGGTATGAGAGAAGAGGTCAGAGATGTGGGCGCCAGATGGGGGCCAGTTCACGGAAGGCCTTATAGACTACAGTGAATTTTACCCGAGGTTGATGGGGAGCCATTGGAAAGTATGAAACAGAGGATAGGGTTTGTGCTTTAAAAAGATCCCTCTGGGGGGCATCTGGGGGGCTCAGTCGGTTAAGCATCCGACTTCAGCTCAGGTCATGATCTCACGGTTTGTGAGCTTGAGCCCCGCGTCGGGCTCTGTGCTGACAGCTCAGGGCCTGGAGCCTGCTTCGGATTCTTTGTCTCTCTCTCTCTCTGCCCCTCCCCCACTCGTGCTCTGTCTCTGTCTCTCAAAAATGAATAAATGTTAAAAAAATTTAAAGAATAACATGAAGACCATTTTGTCACATTGGTGCACATTCTCTCTCTTTTCTATGTATATGATTTATATATATATATATATAATTTTATATACTATACATAACATATATAGTATATGTATGCTTTATACAGTATATGAATATATAATTTATGTTTCTATGTATAACTTTCTAAAGATTTTTAATTTTTTTAATGTTTATTTTTGAGAGAGAGCACACACGTGCACACGAGGGAGGGGCAGAGAGAGGGAGACAAAGAATCCTGTGGAGGCTCCATGCTGTGACAGCTCAGAGCTCGATGCAGGGCTCGAACTCACCAACTGTGAGATTCTTTTTTTTTTTTTTTAATGTTTTTATTTATTTTTGATACAGAGAGAGAGAGTATGAGTGGGAGAGGGGCAGAGAGAGAGGGAGACACAGAATCCAAAGCAGGCTCCAGGCTCTGAGCTGTCAGCACAGAGCCCCATGCGGGGCTGGAACTCACAAACTGTGAGATCATGACCTGAGCCGAAGTCAGATGCTCAACCGACTGAGCCACCCAGGCACCCCAACTGTGAGATTCTGACCTGAGCCGAAGTCAAGAGTCAAATGCTTAAATGACTGAACCACTCAGGCACCTCTTTAATTTTTTTTAAGTAATCTCTACACTCAACATGGGGCTGGAACTTACAACCCCAAGATCAAGAGTCACATGCTCCACCGACGGAGCCAGCCAGGCACCCCTATATATATTCATAATTTTTAACATTTTTTCCCTCTGAATTATTTTAGTGTGCGAGATCCATACTCCTTTACGGCTAAACACTTCCGGGTTACCATCTAAGGGCAGGGAAGCCTTTTCTGTACAACCACAGTACAATTTCCAAACAAGAGATGTAACATTGATATAATGATAATATCTAACATAGAGTTCATATTCAAATTTTACTAGTTGCCCTTATAATCTTATTAATGTCATTTTTTTTCTCAGTCAAGAATCCAATCTCAGATCATGGACTGCATTTAGTTGTTGTTATGGGTTGAACTGTTCCTCCTTCAAAAAGTTATGTTGAAGTCCTAACCCCAGGACCTCAGAATGTGTCTTTATTTGGAGATAAGGTCTTACAGAAATAAGTTAAAGTGAGGTCATTAGAGTGGGCACTAGTCCAATATGACCGGTGTCCTTATAAAAAGGGACAATTGAGAGGCACTTGGGTGGCTCAGTAGGGCAAGTGTCCAACTGTAGCTCAGGTCACGGTCTCGTGGTTGGTGAGTTCGAGCCCCACGTGGGGCTCTGTGCTGACAGCTGGGAGCCTGGAGCCTGCTTTGGATTCTGTGTCTCCCTCTCTCTCTGCCCGTCCCCGTTCATGCTCTGTCTCTGTCTCTCTCTCTCTCTCTCTCAAAAATAAATAAATATTTGGGGGGGAAGGTTTAGAAATGAAGTTCCCCAATATCTTTCTAGGGGCCCAATATCCCTGTGGCTGCCTCCTGCTGACGGCTGGACAAACAGCAAGGGACAGCCCAAGGTCTCCCTGGCAGTAAGGCCTTGAGGAGGAAGGAAATAAATAGCTGCTCCCTGAATAGGCCCTGTGGGAGAAAAGGAGTACTTCGCTCTCTTCACTGAAGGGAAAACAGGACCTCAAAGCTCTGGGGCCCAATGAGGAACGATGCAAAAGTGTTCCTTTTTCAGAAAGACCACTCCCTAGATGCACGATGCGTCTGATTCCCAGGGGATGTATGGTGTGGTGGCAGGTGTCTCCAACACCCCATGGCTTTGGAGAATGTCGTCACTGCAGATGCATCTACAGCAGGGCTGAGCCAGGAGCCCAGGGTGCTCCCAGGAGCTTGGATCCTAATTTGCATGGGCTAAAAGATCACCAACATGAGATTTCGGGCTGAGAGAGGACACAAGCCAACGGCAAATCACTTTGAAACCTTAGACCAGGGTTTTCCCACCTCAGCGCTATTGACATTTTGGACCAGATAATTCTTTTTTTTTTTTTTTTAATTAAAAAAAAAAATTTATGTGTATTCATTTTTGAAAGACAAAGAGAGACAGAGCACAAGCAGGGGTGGGGCGGAGAGAGAGGGGGGATACAAAATCTGAAGCAGGCTCTGGGCTCTGAGCTGTCAGCACAGAGCCCAACGTGGGGCTCAAACTCACGATCCGGGAGATCATGACCTGAGCTGAAGTCAGACCCTCAACCAACTGAGCCACCCAGGTGCCCCTGGACCAAATAATCCTTTATTGTGGGGGTCTTTCCTGCAGCCTCCCTGACCTGTACTCACTTAGATGCCAGTAACATCCCTCTCTCCAAGATGAGACAATCAAGAATGTCTCCAGACAGTCAAATGTTCTCTTAGGAGGCAAAAATTCCCCTTGACTGAGAACTATTACTTTAGATAAAAATTAATCTTCGGAGAGGCTGGGTGGCTGAGTCGGTGAAGCGTCCAACTTCAGCTCAGGTCATGATCTCATGGTTCATGAGTTCGAGCCCCGAGTCAGGTTCTGTGCTGACAGCTCAGAGACTGGAGCCTGCTTCAGATTCTGTCTCTCTCTCTCTCTCTCTCTCTCTCTCTCTCTGCTCCTCCCCCACTCACCTTCTGTCTCTCTCTCTCTGTCAAAAATAAATAAACATTAAAAAAATTAATCTTAGGGGTGCCTGGGTGGCTCAGTAGGTTAAGCATCTGAAGCTTGATTTCGGCTCAGGTCACGATCTCACAGTTCGTGGGATCGAGCCCCATGCCGGGCTCTGCGCTGACAGCCCGTGACATCATCGAGCCTGCTTGGGGTTCTCTCTCTCCCTCTCTCTCTGGCCCTTTCCCCAATCACACACACACACTCTCTCTCTCTCTCTTTCTCTCTAAAAAATAAATAAATAAAACTTTAAAAAAAAATCTTAGACTTGTTCATTTTTTTTTTTTTTTTTTTTGCAATTACCTGAAATCTTGCTCAGAAGTCTAAAAGACCCAACTGCAAAAGCAGTATCTGAACCCTGCCACTGATTGTGGCAAAAAGCAAATCAAAAGGCAGTTAATGACATGGCGTCTCACTTGCTTTTTCCTTGCAGGCTCAGTGACATCAGGCAGTCCGCTTCCCTCGCTCTCCACTGTTTGCATTCTTGCCGAGCTGGCCGGGTAGAGCAAAAACCTCAGAGCTGGCTGCATTTCAGAAACGGCTGCAAGGACTCTCGGGGGCTTTCCAAGCTTAATTAGTTCTTATTTGTAAAGTTCCTTAGGAAGCTCAGGCCAGGATGCTATGGGAAGCCCAAGTCACTCGGGTTCTCGCCACACTCTTAAAAAGAACATTCCCGCCCGAAAGGGCTGGGAGAGCCAGAAAAAGAGCTTATAGGAGGGAGCGTGTGTGTTGAATAGTGAGGGAGGCCTTGTGAAGCGCATTTGAGACCGTAAAGAAAGAGGGTAATACTTTCCAACTCTCTGGGCCTCCTCCTATTCTCTAGAGCAGGAAATTATGTAAAGTATTTCCTGAACAGCTGAAGTATGTTAGAAACGTGCTAGCGTCCTCTACATTATCTCCAGGAAATAGACGCTGAAGAATTTCTTTGCCACAAGGAACTATTCGGGTGCCGCTGCCCACTCTCACCTGAACGGGAGGCATGTCTGCTCTGGGGGGTGAAGACAATGATCTTTTTTAGGTCGTTTTGACGTCATATTCAGTATTGTAAAGAACATGGCCTGAAAGAGAACTCTTCGTGTGTGTGTGTGTGTGTGTGTGTGTGTGTGGAGAGAGAGAGAGGAATAGGAATAGGAATATGAAAACTTTCTCTGCCAGGTAATTTAGCAACGTCAGTAACAGCTTGCTCGTTATCTACTTATCCTCACTTAATCTTCGGGCGGGGTAAGGATGAGGTCAACCTCTTCTGTTTCAAGCATCATTCTAGAAAGTGCAACCAAAGGAAACTGATGAGCCCCATCCCACCTCTGGAGATTTGCCCTCTCCAAAGCCTGAGCCCATACATCTCCCAGGGTGGGGGTCTACAGGCATCCTGCCCCAGCAGGCCGAGTTTAAGCCGCCCGAGCCCATCAACCGCGGGACGTTGGTGGGGTCACGGTACGAGGGCCATCTGGGAGCCAGCTGTGACTTTGGCTAGCAAGTTCCCCTGGTCTCCTGTGAGAAGGGAGCGGCAGAAACACCAGAGGAGAATGACAGTTGTTACCTCCAGAGCAAGGAAGGAGGCCGAGGAAGGAAGCCAATTCCTCAAGAGAATGACAGATCCGATTATGCTGGTGAAGGCCAGGCAAGTTCCCTGCTTCCTAGTATCAGTTAGGAGCCCTTTCCCCAGTGGTAGCGTGGCCCGGGATCCAACAACGCTCGGGAAGTGTGCGATTTGCCTTTCAGAGACCTGGCTGTCAGCAGGAGGGTGAGAAGCCAGACGAGTACAGTTTATACTGCCCACCCTCTGGGGCCTGCAAGGGAAGCTGAACCGGAGGCCAGACGGAGAAAGACAGACCCCTGCCATCTTCTCTTTCCGGGGACAGAGGCACCACATTCTTACTGTGTCAACCACACGCCATCTCTTAGGGACAGCAGATAAAAACTCCCGTTCAACCAGACTCCTTCCGTCCAATTATAGCTAAAGTCATTGGTCTGAGGTCTTAAACTACTTGTATGAATCCGGGCACCCGGCTGGCTCAGTCAGTAGAGCTGTGATCTCAGGCTCATGAGTTTGAGCCCCACTTTGGGTGAAAAGATTAAGGGGTGGGGGGGAAGCATTACGGCAGGAAGTGAGCTCAGATGGTGACATTAACAACAACAAAAAAGTGCACTACAAATGTGCAGAAAATAAATTGGAAAGATCTAGACCTGAAGTTTGTACTGTTTTGAAGGTGGCTGCCCCTTTGAGAATCTAATTTCCATCAGGCTAGGAGCCCCTTTTCTGGAAAAGCTCATGGACACGTGTTTCGCAATACCTTGCCTACAATTTCGGGGACTCGTGGGCCCCATGAAGGCCTACCCTGAGTCTCAGGTTACTCAGGTTAAGGATTCCCATCTACGAGAAAAGGTACAACCTAATGGTGGAACTTTAGGCTATTCTTTTAATTTTTAGGGCGTTCCGAGTTTTTAAATTTTCTAAAATTGGTATTACTTCCGTAACCTGGAAACATTATTTTACAAACTTACCAAAAAGTCTAAAGAAAAGGCAAAAACTTCAGACTCACTAAATGAAGGTTTCCTCACGGTGACAGAGACAAGTGGTTGAGAGGCCGGGCGAGAAGGGTGCAGGATGGTCACGAGTCACCTAGAACTGTGGTCTGAGTCAAAGAGTTTGAAAAGAGCTTCTTTTTCTACATGTTTCCCCACATCTCTCCTGTATTCCAAGAGTTGTGCAAAAAAAAAAAAAAAAAAAAGGTATGTGCTTTTTTGAAATGCTTATTTATTTTTAAGAGACAGAGTGCAAATGGGGGAGGGGCAGAGAGAGGGAGATACAGAATCCGAAGCAGGCTCCAGGCTCCGAGCTGTCAGCACAGAGCCCGACGTGGGCCTCGAGCTCACAAACCGTGACATTATAACCTGAGACAAAATCAAGAGTCGGATGTTTAACTGATGGAGCCATCAAGGCACTCCTTAAAATAAAACCTTAAAAAAAAGTACAGTAAAACCTTGGTTTGCAAGCATAATTCCTTCTGGAAACGTGCTTGTAACCCAAAGCACTTGCCTATCAAAGCGAATTTCCCCATAAGAAACAATGGAAACTCAGATGATTTGTTCCACAACCCAAAAATATTCATATCAAAATGATTTCAATACTGTAATATAGGGGCTCCTGGGCGGCTCAGTTGATTAAGCATCTGACTTAGGCTCAGGGCATGATCTTGAGGTTCGTGGGTTTGAGCCTCGGGTCGGGCTCTGTGCTGACAGCTCGGAGCCTGGAGCCTGCTTCAGATTCCGTGTCTCCCTCTCTCTCTCTACCCCTCCCCCATTCACACCCTGACTCTGTCTCTCTGTCTCAGAAATAAATATTTAAAAATTTTGTTTAAATACTGTAAAATAATACAAAATAATAAAGAAAATACAAAATATAAAGAAAATAAACAAATTAACCTTCACGTACCTTTGAAAACCTTCCGGGCTGGTGTGAGGGAGACAAGAGAGAGGAGGGTTATTGTGCAGGACGATTTTCACTAACACTAGTGGAATCACTGCTATCTATCGGCTCCATGGAATCTTCTTCTGAATGGGGACCATTGCATACACTGGCACCGATGCTGACCAGACTATAGTATTAAGAAACTCTTGTCCTATACTGTATTTAAGATAACTGGCAATCAGGCAGCAGAGGAAAGGGTCTCTATCTGCAGGCAGCCTGACCTAGGATGAACCAAAGCATTCGTAAGCTTATTCCTCTATGGAAAAGCAAAGAACTGTCCGCAGGTGCTTTGAAGTGACAAAAAAATACACTGTGCCCGTCGTGGGCACCTTCCGACATCCTGACCAATCACTGATTCCTGCCAAACACCACAGCCTGAGACAAAGCGTCCAAGCATGGGAGACGATCACCCACAATCCCGTAGTAAGAGAGAGAGAGAGAGAGAGAGAGAGAGAGAGAGGAGAACCATTGGCTCAGTTGTGATCGTGTGACGTTCGGGGTCATGTACTATTCATATCGCAAGACATCGTTTGTTTATCAAGTTAAAATGGATTAGAAAGGTTTGCTCGTCTTGCGGAACACTTGCAGAACAAGTTACCCGCAACCGAAGGTTCCACTGTAATAGTAAACAGCCTAGAAGGTAAAATCTGTTCTGTGGTAACACTACAGCCTGAGCTATCAATATCACATAGTATTGACTGTCTGTAGAGAACTTATTTTAAACCAGAGATCGTGCTACTTTGATGGCCCAAAGGCCATTCATTCACTAACCTTCAGAAGAGGCAGCATTTGAACTCAGGCAGATCCGGCTCCTAATTGCTAGTCCTTTCCACTGCACATCCCAGAGCTAGGATGGGGAGGACATTTCCGGTTGTGAAAAGCCTGGACGGGATGCACAAAGTGATTGTTAGGAGAGGGTTTGGTGCGCACAACTCCCCTCCTGCACAGCGTTATGAAACTGTCCCAAATATCTAGGAGGAACTGGGCGTTTATAAGACACCAGAATTATGCTTTCAAACTAGGCCAGCAACATGCCATTTAACATACAAATGCTCAAAATTAAATGGCTCCTCTGCCCTCCCCCAAACCCTCCTTGATAGCTTGAGTGTTTTTTATCATCTTTATTAGCAGGGGTTATGAGGTTTTACATCAGTGATGTTACTAAACACTTTTCACTACACTTTCTCTTGGGGGAGAGGGGGTGGGGGGGGGGGTGCTTCAGGATTTGGCCAGGTTTTGTTCATCACAAATTGGGTCAACAGCCCAATCTCAGAAGAAAGCGCCATTAATGACATGTTTCAAAGGGCTTTCCAAAATCAGCCAGCTGGGTTCTGACAAACTGCAGCAGGGTGGAGGGAGGCAAGGAGTAGCCAGCTACACTCTCCTTAACGGCCTTCTGAACCTGGGGTACTGCAACCCTACAAGGTTTCCAACTGCCCAACAAACTGAAGCTTTTGCTCCTAGAACTATTATTGGTAGGGGAAAAAGGAACATACCGCCATTTTGGTTTAATTGACCTGGTTCTCAGAGGCAAAAAAAAAAAAAAAAAAAAAAAAAAAAAGCAGCAATTTGAGGCCAAATGCTAACGCAAAATCCTAGCTAACACTGAGGATCTACTATAACAAATTATCCACAGCTTTTATCATTTCAGTAATGATGCAGCCACAGAAGGGTTGAAGAAGAGGGAATAATCCGACAACCTTAAGAAATGTAATGTTTAGGAGCGCCTGGGTGGCTCAGTTGGTTTAGTGTCCAACTTTGACTCAGGTCATGATCTCACAGTTCGCAGATATGAGCCCTCTGCATCAGGCTCATGCTGACAGCTCTGAGCCTGGAGCCTGCTTCGGATTCTGTGTCTCCCTCTCTGTCTCTGCCCCTCCCTGCTCTCGCTCTCTCTCTCTCTCTGAAAAAATAAACATTAAAAACAAATGAAATATTTATTCCCTACTTTGGTCCAAAAATAGTAGCTTGTGGGGCACCTGGGTGACTCAGTTTGTTGAGCATCTGACTCTTGATTTCGGCTCAGGTCATGATCTCACGGTTCATGGGATCAGGCCCCGTGTCGGGCTTTGCGCTGACAGCATGGAGCCTGCTTGAGATTCTCTCTCCCTCCCTGTCTCTCTGCCCCTCCCTGGCTCTCTCTCTCGAAAATAAATAAACTTAAAAAAAAAAAAAATAGTAGCTTGATAGGATATTTAAAGCTGATACAATGTAGCAACAAAAAGGATCAAAAATACTTGGTGCAATGTTTAACAATAATCGATGTTCAACCTCTAACCACAAGGTAACTCTTTGAAGATTTTTGCAACAAGCAAAGTGTTAGTTTTTTCTTTGATACTTGCCTCATGAAAATTTAAGTACAACTACTACAAAAGGGAAACAGTAATGGGCAAAGAGATATAAATTATTAAAGCCTCAAATGGGGTTTAAAATTGATAGGAGCGGGGCGCCTGGGTGGCGCAGTCGGTTAAGCGGCCGACTTCAGCCAGGTCACGATCTTGCGGTCCGTGAGTTTGAGCCCCGCATCAGGCTCTGGGCTGATGGCTCAGAGCCTGGAGCCTGTTTCTGATTCTGTGTCTCCCTCTCTCTCTGCCCCTCCCCCGTTCATGCTTTGTCTCTCTCTGTCCCAAAAATAAATAAACGTTGAAAAAAAAAATTATTAAATAAATAAATAAATAAATAAATAAATAAATAAATAAATAAATAAAATTGATAGGAGCTACTAAACGTTGTGCATTAACAAAAGCAGTTTAGACATTAACACTCTGTGAAAGAGAAAAAGGTCGGTGGCTACATAGCATTTTACTGGACTTTTAAAACTCAAGCTGAACATGAAAACTCATTCTCAAGAGATAGAAAATTTTATCCAGTTAAGTTCAATAACAACATACAAACGCCTCCGTGAATTTGAACTCCAAGGAAACTAACATGCTAAAAATGTTACCTAGAATATGAAAATGTATTTCTGGCAATCAGCTGTCTCCTGCCCATTACTTCACTATCGCGTTATGCTCTCACTCGAAAAACTACAGACCTTACACTTTTTACTAGTGTGCATTACACCAGTCCCTCTAAGCCCACTAGGCTCCACCTACCTTAAAACACCTACTGTGTCCAGGTTTACCTCCACATTATCTTTTCTCACCTTCAAGACTTCTGGACCCAACATCTAAGGGACTTGCAGTGGAGCAAGTAGGTGGGACAGGGAGGGAAGTCTGTGCGGTTTTGTGACTTCTCTCCTGCCTCCTCTCTAGGGAAGGCTTTGTACAGAGAAAACCGAGGAAATGACCAGGACTCCCAACAAGAGGCCCTAAGCTTAGGAGGGCCCCATGTAACGCAGCTTAGCATTCCAGATGAAAACCCCAGCTGCAAGTGCTTCACATAAGCATTAGCCAAAGCGTTCTTGATTTCTACACCCAAACAAAGCACTAAATATTCTAGCATTCTCTATCTCTACACCCAAACAAGCACTAAATATTCTAGCATTCTCTATCTCTACACCCAAACACTAAACATTCTTTTTCATAGCGGGAACTTCAAGAGTCTGTTATCTGCAAAGGGCAAAATGGATTCACGTGTAGGTTGATGGATGAACTGGGGTGGGGGAGAGGGAGAGGAGGGGCAGAGGAAGAGTATCCTTACGTGTGTACCCACCGAGAGAAGGTAAGTGGGTATCTGTTGCATTACACTACTGACTTGAAAAATTATCTTATTTTACTGACTACAGTGCCCTTTGTGGTCATAACTCGTTTTTTAGTCTTCAACCCAAATGCCCACCTCCACCACCACAGCTCCTGACCTTCCGTGGGAAAACAAGCAGGCAAAGCTGTTCGATTATCAGCAGTGGAGACTTGGCTCAGTATGTTTCCACCAAAGGGGCAACAGACAGAAGTGCTTATAAGTGTTATTTCATTTGTCCTAAGACTTTTGGGGCCTGTAGTCAACCTTCCCTCCCTCCCCCAAATCCATTTCCTACACTGCTAATAGCATAACTAATCCTTATGGTGGCTTTCAATCCAGACTGTATGGGAGTATATGGGAATCAAATTCAAAAGAGGACATTTAGACGTCCACTCCTTACCAATTAAACACAACTTCTGGGTAAACTTTCCCAGGTGACGTCAAGGCACAGCTTTTTTTTTTTTTTTAACTTTTTTTTTTTAATGTTTATTTTTGAGACAGAGAGAGACCGAGCATGAACAGCGGAGGGTCAGAGAGAGGGAGACACAGAATCGGAAGCAGGCTCCAGGCTCCAAGCTGTCAGCACAGAGCCCAACGCGGGGCTCGAACACACAGACCGTGAGATCATGACCTGAGCCAAAGTCAGATGCTTAACCGACTGAGCCACCCAGGCGCCCCAAGGCACAGCTTTGAAACCATGTTCAGCCCTGAAGTTTGGGAGGAGTGAATTCCACTTCTTGCTCCGAGATACTTGTGATTTTTTTTTTTTTTTTTAACGTTTATTATTGGGAGACAGAGCATGAACATGGCAGGGGCTAAGAGAGGGGGAGACACAGAATCTGAAGCAAGCTCCAAGCTCTGAGCTGTCAGCACAGAGCCGGACGCGGGGCTCAAACTCACGAACCGGGAGATCACGACCTGAGCCAAAGTCAGTCAATTAACCGACTGAGCCACCCAGGCGCGCCTAAATTTATTGTTTTTAATCCCATCTCCCTGGCCAGTGAGATTTAAGGAGATACTGGCTGAGGGCTTCTGGGAAATTTTGTTCATTTTTCTGTGAGAACTTCTGAAAAATTCTTTTCTAGCTGGTGTGTAGAGGATATGAAGTCTGGAAGCGCCAACAGCCATTATTTACAAAGCCGCAGCCTAGAACAAAATGGGAACTCAGAAGTGGGCGGGGAAAAAGTGATCACCCCTATATCCTTGATGACATCACAAACCTCACACCAGGCAACGTCTCCAACCAGAACCACACCTCTGGTTCGTCACATTGGTTTGGCTGGGTCACCCTCATCTGCAAGCTTAAGGACCCCAAATTAGAAAGCAGTACACAGAAACAGTGAAGTAAGGAAAAGGGTGGAATTTAATCTTTATTTACAGGACACTGCAAGATATGAGATTCCACAGAGAAATAAGAAACCCACCGAGAGGAGAAGCTTCATACAGTTTGTACAGTTCAGAACTGTTCAAGTATAGTTTCCATTGTAAAAAGTGCTACAATAACAAAACACATTTAAAAAGAGTTCTTAGTAGAGAAAACAGTAAGACAAACTTATACCAAACATAGTACACAACAAACAACTTTATGCCTCAGCTGTACAATCTAGAAGTTAAAGGTCCCGGGAGTGCCATCCTGAACTTGGAATGTGTAGCTTTCAGAGGTAGTTTCTGGCACAACATTTTGATCTTCTTCTTCCTGGAAGTATTAAAAAAACAAAACCAATCAATATAATCCCGCAAGTATGGCACATTTCTAAGCAGCAGCCTGCCTAGAAGTCTGTATTTACTCCTAAGGTCTTCACCTACGTTACCCCTCTAATCAATCCTATAACGTATTTCAGTATTTCAAATAGTGATCGCAGAGCTGCTGAAAACTTGCCAATTCAGGAGTGCCTGGGAGAAGATTCTGAATGGATTCAGGAATGCTACCACAAGAACAAAAAAAAAAAAAACAACAAAAAAAGATTTTCTTCCCCACCGGCCACTTTCCAGTAGGAAATGAAAAGGCTTATTAACTCCTGAGTGTAGTGATGGGGTTGGGCCCCTCCTCCATCAACTCCTACACAAACTTACTCTCCAGACATTCTAAAATCCCTATAAAGCTATTCATTTGAAAGTACAGTGGTGATTTAAAAAAATTTTTTAAAATCTCTCAAGATATGATCATCAAGCCAAATATTTGAGGAGCAAACATATACATTATGTCCTACTCACAGTGATATTTTGCTAAATTTAACAAGGTCACGAGGCTCATTTAAAAAGTCTAAGGAGGGGGCGCCTGGGTGGCTCAGTCGGTTAAGCAGCCAACTTCAGCCCAGGTCATGATCTCGCGGTCCGTGAGTTCGAGCCCCGCGTCGGGCTCTGTGCTGATGGCTCAGAGCCTGGAGCCTGTTTCAGATTCTGTGTCTCCCTCTCTCTGACCCTTCCCTGTTCATGCTCTGTCTCTCCCTGTCTCAAAAATAAATAAAATGTTAAAAAAAATAAAATTAAAAAAATTAAATTAAAAATTAAAAAAAAAAATAAATAAATAAAAATAAAAAGTCTAAGGAGGGGCGCCTGGGTGGCTCAGTTAGTTAAGCATCCGACTTCAGCTCAGGCCATGGTCTCACGGTCTGTGAGTGCGAGCCCCGTGTCGGGCTCTATGCTGTCAGTTCATAGCCTGGAGCCTGCTCCTGAGATTCTGTGTCTCCCTCTCCCTCTCCCTCTCTCTCTCTGCCCCCCCCGCCACTCATGCTCTGTCTCTATCAAAAAATGAATAAATGTTTAAAAAAAAGTGTAAGGAAAAAATCTTATGGGCTTGACTTTGTGTATTTTCCAACTTCTGTTAACACTACCCTGTTACTCACCTCTACAGAGAAATACTTCTCAATCAAGTTTAGTGAAGCTTTGTACACAGACTCATTTTCATGGTTTTGTAGCGCTTCAATTTTGTCCAAACCTCCGCATTCTTCAATCATTATACTGAGTTTCTCAGTTTCACCTAGTTTCTCAGCAGCCTAAAAAACATTCTCAGTTTACTTGAATTTACTGAATGTTCCATTTTAGTGATAAAAACAGTTTATGTTTGGCTGTTGATATATGTATCAGACATACACTTGGAAGTTCCTGCCAATAACCCTATGAGATCATTTTATCTCCAGTTTACATTTTTTTAAAAATTCAAGGTGATCAGGTGCACCTCGGTGGCTCAGTCTGTTGAGCATCCAACTTCGGCTCAGGTCATGATCTCATGGCTTGTGAGTTCCAGCCTGGCATCAGGCTCTGTGCTGACAGCTCAGGGCCTGGAGCCTGCTTTGCATCTCTGTCTCCCTCTCTCTGCCCCTACCCCTCTCACGCTGTGTCTCTCTCTCAAACATAAACATTTAAAAAAAATCTTTTTTTTTAAATTCAAGGTGATGAGATCTGTACTTGCTCTCAGCAGCTACTTCTGGAGATCTCAGAGATCTTCCAAGTAGTTCTCAGTAATTTCTTTGCATCAAAATCATCCGGACAAATTTAAAAATGACACCATATCGGGTTGCCTGGGTGGCTCGGTAGGTTAAGCGTTCGACTTCAGCTCAGGTCATGATCTTCAGATCAGGTTCATGGGTTCGAGCCCCGCGTCAGGCTCTGTGTTAACAGCTCAGAGCCTGGAGCCTGCTGTGGATTCTGTGTACCCCCCTCTTCTCTCTGCCCCTCCCTGCCCCTTGTACTCGGTCTCTCTCTTGCTCTCTCAAAAACAAACATTAAAAAAAAAAAAAAAAAAAACCCACTACAGCACCTCAGATAACACCAAAGTGTAGTCAAGGTGGAGAACCACCATCTAAGGGCAAAGATGGCCTATGCTGCATAAAAACAAATTTCCCTGAATGGATTATTTGCTGACATCAAGAATTTATTAGTATAAAAATGATATTATGGCCTTTTTTAAAGTCCTCAAATTAGAAGACAAATATTTACAGATGAAATAACTTTCTTCAAAATAACTTAGAGAGGGCTTGGGTAAGGCAAAGTAGGAAAACAGGCCAAATGTTGACAAATTATTTATGCTGGATGATGAATACACCAAGCATCATCATTCTAGACTCAACTCTTTGTAGGTAAAATTTCCATAATCAGAAGTCGTTAGGTAGGACCTACCTCCCACCAACCACTGTGACTAAGTGCCACACGCTAGGTCAATTAGGAATAGAATCAGAAAAAAAACAATTAGATAACTAAGTCATCAAAATCTAATTTCACCAAAATTCAGTAGGATATTGGAGAATTAAAGATTCTTGACAAATTAGATGGGAATGAACAGTGTCCACATACGGATTTGATTTCAATTCAGGTCATCCACTTAGATCTCTTATAATCCCTTGTCACGTCTTACCAAGAGTGTGGCCCACATTAAAATAGCCTTTCTAATTCTGTGGCCTACTAAGTAAACTTAGCTGCCCTACCCTGAGTTTAAATCACTTATCATCAAGCCCAAATTCCAATGCTACCTTAACACCTACCTGAAAGATGTTTGAAATGGCATCCAGAATAACCAGAATGATTTTGGTATCTTTTGCAGTTAAGAGGTTCATCAATGGTTCTATTATGCCACAGTGAACGAGGTATACAATCTGCTCAACTGTTCCGCCACTTGTATAGTTGGTCACAGCCCACACAGCTTCCTTTTGTGTCTTAAAGTCTGCCTAATAAACATAAGGAAACAAGTTTACTTCAGAAACGATTGTAAAACTAAAATTCCAAAAGTATTGTTTTAGAAAAACAAGGACACAAACTACCAACTGATTCCATCCAACCTTAAACGTAAGAGGTCACTGGCTACTATTTAGCAAAGAACTACAAGTAGAACCAGCACTGGCACATCAAGAATCTTATCAAGCACAGCTCTACCAAGTGTCCATCCATAAATACTAACATCCTTCGATTAAGTTAAGACTTCATCACCTTAGAGAGAACACCAACGAGGAATGGAACTAATCCATGATTCACAACTTGCTGTATCTGGTCCTGGCGACCAGCTGTGATGTTTGACATTGTCCACGTAGCTTCCTTCTGAATATTAGTTTTGGGGTTCGTTAGTAGGCTGGGAAAGACAGCAAGTGCTCCCGCATCTATTACAACCTGAGTCTGTTCATCTGTCCCAGTGACAATATTTCCTATGGCTCTTAGCGCAGGAGTCTGAAAAGGAAATGTAGATGCCAGCTGTTAACTTTTATTTTTTCAGCACTGCTCCAAAAGTCTATACCCCAAAGGTTTTGTCAAGTCAGAGCCTCATCATGGCCCTAAAATAGGTAATATGTCAGTATCAGTTTATTAATTGACCATGCTTATGTTTTCTATTCTCATCTAAAAGTTAACAACTGGGGTGGGGGCGTGGGGTGGGGAGGTGCCTGGGTAGCTCAGTCACAGTCAGTTAAGCATCCGACTTCAGCTCAGGTCATGATCTCATGGTTCGTGAGTTCAAGGCCCACGTTGGGCTCTGTGCTGACAACTTGGAGCCTGGAGCCTACTTCGGATTCTGTGTCTTCCACTCTCTCTGCCCCTTTACCACCCACACTCTCAAACATAAATAAACACTCTCTCCCTCTGAAAAATAAACATTAAAAAAAACTTAATGTTAACAACTGGGGCACCTGGGTGGCTCAGCTGGCTGACTGTCCAAATCTTGATTTCAGCTCAGGTCATGATCCAATCAAGCCCCCCATCTAGCTCCCCATGGCGCGTGGAGGCTACTTAGGAATTCTCTCCCTCTGCCCCTTTCCCCTCGTCAAACTCTCTCAAACTAACTAAACTAAACTAAGCTAAACAACCAACTAACTAACTAACTAACTAACTAACTAAATAAATAAATAAATAAATGATAAAGTTAACAACTTACCACAATGGGCAATTCAGTAGCTCCTAGAAGCTTCACAAGTTGGGGCACAACTCCTGTTTTCACGACCATTTCAATCCGTTCATTTGGACCATCAGTAAGGTAGGAAATGGCCCAGCAGGTATCCGCTAATACTTCTGGATCATCATGATGCAGAAGACGAACTAAGGTAGGAAGAATCTGCTCAACAGCATCTAATGGGGGTGCAGGATTCTTGTTGCGACAAAGGTTCGAAAGTGTCCAAGTAAGGTTCCGTAAGTAACCACACTGAGGGGAAAGAAAAATGCAATGAGAGGTCCTCTGTATTTTGAGGAGATGGGAAAAACTGGAATCAAGAAGCGAGTAACCGGACTTATGTTAGTAACTTACTGCTAAAGACGACATATCAGGAACAGCAAGGAGAGCCAACAGCGGGTCAACTGCACCATACTTGATAACCAAGTCTCGGAAAACTGAACCATCACCTAAACAAAGGCAAGGTTAGTTTGTAAACTATTTTTCTAGCACCATTAGTGTACAGTGACTGAATGCGTCTTAACACAAAGACAACACTGGGAAATCCCTAACTTACTTAGCCACCACTTTCACCCCTGATAAGCATGGAAGCAAAGAAACTTAAATCTTAACACACAGGTCACTATTACTTACGATAAGCCACTTCTTCCAACCTCAGTAGGATTAGAAACAATCAGTCAAGAGAATTTTAAATCTGGGGCGCCCGGGGGGCTCAGTCGGTTAAGCATCCGACTTCGGTTCAGGTCACGATCTCAAGAGAGTTCGAGCCTTGCCTTGGGCTCTGTGCTGACACCTCAGAGCCTGGAGCCTGCTTCAGATTCTGTGTCTCCCTCTCTCTCCCCCTCCCCCACTCACGCTCCCTCAAAAATAAACAAATAAACATTAAAAACACAAAAAAAAACCTCTCTTAAAAAAAATCTGTTTTAAATCCAAGTACCTGCAATGTTTCCTAGAGCCCATACAGCTTGCTCACTGATGTGGGCATGGGAAGAGGCCAACAGAGAAATGAATGCTGGGATAGCACCTCCATCTACCACAGCCTTGGTCTGTTCTGATGTACCGGAAGCAATGTTAGTGAGGGCCCAAGCAGATTCGAACTGAATGGGGCTACAATCAGTTCTGCCCAAGAAGGACACAAATTTTGGAATCAAACCAGCTCGGATTATGTTGTCTATGGGAGGCTGTTTTTCCCTAGAAAGCAGTTTCCTAAGGGTAAGCAAAAAGAAAAATGAAAGCTGAAGAGGAATAACAAGAGTTTGTGTAAAAATCGATTTAAAATGCAATTCAAGAGTTTAGAACTATAGATAACCTTTCAAAGTCATGCAATAATGTTGAGATATCATGGAATTTAAGAGGAGATTAACAGACTGGTTGCAATGGTGCTACCCAGGTGGTGTCTTTAACTACCTTTTATCCAAAACTGAAGAATTACCGGTAATGGAAATTAGCCTCTTCGCTGCATCCGCAGAAACTACTTTAGATCTTGTCACTTTAAAATTTCGGCAGTCTGACAGAATTACACTACCAGTGGGGTGATCTGTGTTTCCCTAACTACTGGTGAAGTTAAACATCTTTTCCTTCATCATTTGTCACTTGGATTTTTGAGCACAATGTCAAACTATAGAAATTATTAATTCTGTTACAAATGTCACAAAATACTTGCGTTTGATGGAAAGTGAGTAAATGCACCATTCTAAATGCATGTGCCAATCCCACTTACTGATTCCTTTCTCTGACACCACTTTGAAATGCCACTTTAACAAAACTTTGTGATTTACTTAAAAGGTATACCAAAACGTTGACAGTGATTATCACTGGGGGTGGGTGCGACTTGAGGCAATTACAAAATTACAGTTTCACCTACGGAAAGACTCTAATGAAATCAGGCTTTTGGCCAAATTAACCTTTATTTTACCCATGCCATCTGTCTGTCTCTTTCCCAATAACAACAAAAATCTAAAAAGGCTGGTATCTTAGTGATGTCATTCATGCTATAGCCGAAAAGACTTACCTAGCAGCTTGAGTAGCCTGGAGCTGGCTTTCCAAATTGTTGCTATTTATGCCTTTGACAATGTCATCAACAGACCAATTGACAGTGCCCTGCAAGGACGATGGGATCAATTTTGCAAATTATCATTTTTAAGATTAAATATAAACAATAAAATCTCTACCTGGCACTGTGAAGACCTTTTCTGTGAAGACCTTCTTAAAATCAGTTACTGTAAGTTTAGACTTACGCGGAATTGTGCCCGTTAACTAAATACCCATTATTTTAGATGTAGAAGAGCATTCAAACTTGGGGTTATGAATCCCTGGAATCTCGAATTATGGAGTATTAAAGCATTTTGTCACTCAAAGAGGAGACTGTGAACAATCTAGTAAATTAAATTAGAGCAGTTTGGACGTTGTTCTGCATTAGTCTCAATCACCCACATTCAGATACGCTGTCAGGGAGAAAAGGATGCAGTTATATAGGCAACGTGCTAGGAATTTTCACATCGAAGCTTATAATCTATGCATTTCCACAGTACAGTGCTACAGAAATGTCTCATGTTGTGAACACCACAGAAGAACTTGAGAACCAGTACTACAGTTAACTCAAAAAGACAGTGCCCCTTTTTCCATAAGAGCTTACAACTTGATAAGGGAAATGGGAAAAACAGACACCATAAAATAAGTGGCAAATATACACACATTCACTCTCCATTTGTGATGCACAGCTGGGGTGCTACGCGAATTCTGAAAAGGGGACATTTTTCCTACCAGGTTGATCAAGGAGTGCTGTAAGAAGATAGGATTTGAATATAGTACTCTACAGATAGCACATAGGTACTACTTCATGAAAAAAAAATATTTGGAGCTCTACAGGAAAGCATAATGTAAAAAAAGCAGGAAAGTTCCCAGTATCTTTTAAAGATAAAAAAAAAAAAAAAGATAATCTGAAAGTCTAAGATGGATCGAATTTACAAAAATAAACCTTCCAGGGGCACCTGGCTGGCTCTGTGAGCGGAGCGTGCAACTCTTGATCTCGGGGTTGTGAGTTTGAGCCCCACATTGGGTGTGGAAATTACTCAAAAATAAAATCTTAAAATAAAACTTCCAAGAACATGGATTTAAAACTACCAAAGTTTTTGAGGTGTGTGGGTGACTCAGGTTAAGCGTCCAAAACGATTTAGGTTCAGGTCATGATCTCACACTTGGGGAGATCAAGCCCTCGTCAGGCTCTGCATGGATAGCACGGAGTTGCTCGGGCTTCCCCCTCTTCCTCCATGTCTCTCCCACAAGTGCACGTGCGCTCGCTCGCTCTCTCAAAATAAACGTTAAAAAAAAAAACCTACCAAAGTTTTTTCAGCAGAGAAATAACAAGTCTAAACAGTATTTTAAGAATATTTTTAGGTATATAGTGTGTGGCATAGAATGAAGGAAAAGATAAATTAGAAGATCACTGAAAATATTCCAGGAGAGGGGCACCTGGGTGGCTGAGTCAGTTAAGCGCCGGACTTCGGCTCAGGTCATGATGTCGTGGTTGGTGAATTCAAGCCCCTCATTGGGCTCTGTGCTGACAGCTCAGAGCCTGGAGCCTGCTTCAGTTCTGTCTCTCTCTCTCTGCCCCTCCCCTGCTCATGCTCTGTCTCTCTCTCTTTCAAAAATAACATTAAAAAAAGTTTTCTTTTTTTTTTTTTTTTTTTTTTCAACGTTTATTTATTTTGGGGACAGAGAGAGACAGAGCATGAACGGGGGAGGGGCAGAGAGAGAGGGAGACACAGAATCGGAAACAGGCTCCAGGCTCTGAGCCATCAGCCCAGAGCCCGACGCGGGGCTCGAACTCACGGACCGCGAGATCGTGACCTGGCTGAAGTCGGACGCTTAACCGACTGCGCCACCCAGGCGCCCCAAAAAAAGTTTTCTTTTAAATAACTCAGGAGGAAAAACATCTGAACAAAGATGGTGGAAAATACAAAAAAATAGAGAACATCCAAAAAATTGGAAAATGATTGGTTCTGGACACACTAACTTTCAGTTAACACTGGAATGGCCAGTCAAGGTACCGAACTGGTGGCTAGAAATGCAGGGAAACCTCAAGGGAGTTTAGAGCTAAAGGAGACCTTGGAATCAGTTATGGAGAGTGGGCAAGAAAGAAGACAACTCATTAGAATTACTGATTGTGGACAGAAAAAAAGATCTTCGCAAAGTTGATAGTTAAAACCATTAGGCTAGGAACGTTATTTAAATTCCTAAGAAAAGCACCATATTGATCTTCTGAATCGACCATAACTCCTAACCTACTACGTATTTACCTGGTTGTTGCGGTTTTCCTGCAGTGGGGAAGTTGCATCATCAGGAAACGAGCTTACGTTTCTCCTTTTCAGCATCTGGTCATCCTTCTTAGCTTTCCTCAGCTCCACATTAACTTCTATTCGGCGGCGCCTCATTTCCTTGAAAAAAGACATACCACTTCACCTATTGTATCAGTTTTTCTGGCCAAGTGAGAGCACTTATTTCAAATTTCCTCCAAGTTTTGACCCCTTCCCAAGTGTCTTTGCATTAAAAAAAAAAAAAAAAATAGCATAGGAAAGCAACAGAAGGTACTCACTGTACTGTCTTTCCCCTTGTTCTTGAATCTGTTAAGGCGGGCAGCTGGTGAATTAGCATTCTCGTTGGTGGACATGGCTGTGAAACAAAGGGAGAAAGCTAGAAGACAGAGGAAAGGTAAGATTTCTCCATCATTTTGCTTGGTCAGTAAGAGGAGCATTAACAGAATCATCAGGCATGTATTGCATCCACACTTGTCTATTAGAGGAGCAATTTCCGCCTTCAGCACTACGAAGCACTGAATTGGCCAAACTGTAGTAGTCCCCTCCCCTCCCAAGGGCCGAGACTTCCTGGAGCAGGGCTGTCCATCAGAAATAGAGTGCAAGCGGTATAAATTTCAATTTCCAGGTCTGCATTTTTCAAAAAGCAACAAATGAAATTAATTTTAACGTCTTATTTAGCCCAACACACCCAATATATTCTCATTTCAACATGTTATAATATTTCGAGTCATTGAGATATTTTACACTTTCTTCATACTAATCCTCCGAAACCTTGAGATCCTGTGCGTACTTTAAGCTTACAGCATATCCCAATTTGGACCAGCCACTTGGGTTGGCTGGCTACCACACTGGGCAGTGCAATTGGACTATTTCAATTAAATAGTTAATTGAAGACAAAGTAGGAGAACTGAGCTCACAGTTAAAATCAATGTCCTAGGGGAAATAAATCCAATATCCATCCTCTGGAGGCTCTATCTACTGTTTTTAAGTGGCCAAAATAGGTACATTCTCCACACTTGAAAATTAAGGAGAAACCTGGCTCCTCATTACACTACGGAACCTTCCCTAACATTTCCCGTCCACACTGAAAACTTGAGACGCAGTTGTCCACCTTCAGCATCTCATTTCATTTCCAGGAATTTCGAGTGAATGCACTTAATTAGGCGGATCTCAACTGTGCTTCATTCAGACTGAGATCTTTAAGAGCAATCGCCAAAAAGTGCCAAGTACAAGTCCCCCTTACAATTTGTTAGCTTTCATTCCGTGTTCTTTGACGAAACGGTGTCACAGCCCGCCCTGGGCCTGCGTATTAAGAGAGAGTTCTTCCAACTGCCACCCCCATCGCCAGGCCCTGCCCCTGCCCCTGCCCCCCACCCGGGAAGACGCAGCGGGGAACGGGCGGAGGAGGGGGCCGGGCCGCCTCCCCGGACTCTAGCCCTCGGGCCTCACCGATTTGCCGGGCCGCGAAGCGCAAGGGCTCTCCGCTGCGGTTCGCACAGCCGCGGCGCCCTAAAGCCCAAGCACTCGCATCGCAAAACAGCCGCTTCGTCAACGAACGACGCCCCCGAGGCCTCGTCAACGAGGGAGGCCAAAGCCAGGTCGGGCGTGTACTCGGGCCCTCCCCTCCCGCCACCCGCAAGCGGAGCGCGGCCCGCAGCCCGCAGGCCTGCCGTTACGCTCCGGCCGGACTCCGGCCCGAGTTCGTACCTACACGGCCGGCTCAGGATTCCACAAGAGGCGGTGCGAGGCGCGCAGGGTGCAGGTCAGCTGCCCTGAAAACGTCCACCACGGCTCAGCCCAAAGACGGTGTGGCTCGTGCTGCCGGCCGGCGCGATTTAAATTTCCCGGTGTCCCCGCATTCCGATTGGCTGGTTCGAGTCTACGCCGTGTGCCCATTGGCGGATTTGAAAAACACGTTAGGGGGGTTGGTCATAGGGCCAAGAAGAAGCGAGGATAGCATCGCGAGATATGGGAGCGGCCGGGCAATCCCAGAGCACTTTGCAGTTCGGAGAGGAAGGACTCCAGATCCCAGCCTGCAGCGGGCAAGTTCTCCGCCCTGCTTTGGCCCGAACCTCGGGTCTTTGCAGGGAGATTATGCAAGTGACGTCGCTCGCTGCTCGTTTGCCTGGGCGGCTGCTTCAACCAAAACACCACAAATGATTTCCAAAATGATTCCCTTTAAAAACCTTGACATAGAGGAGGTAGATTAAAAAAAAAAAAAAATCTTGATATAGAAACATACCGCTGTGCGTTTTTTCCCTGCTAGGACACGGAAGGAACTTGGCAGGGGTTTCTGACCATTATGGAGAGAAGGGATAAGGCAGGCTTGTGTTACATTTTTTAGTTTTAATTTTTTTTAGCTTGTGTGGTAAAAGACTGCATAGAAGCCACAAATATGCTAACAAAAGGCTTTTTATGGCTTTTTCTTCAGACACTCATTTATTTTTCAATAATTTCAAATACAGAAGAATTACAAATCTTTATGCAGATTTGCCAAATTTTAACATTTTGCCACCTTTGCTATTTGTCTATGTACACACACGTGCATGTGTGTATAATACATGTATGGCTTTTACATTTACTTTCCAAACCATTTGAGAGTAACTTTCAGATATCATGTCCAAATACTCCAAATACTTAAGTGTGTGTCTTCTTTTTTTTTTAAGTTTATTTATTTTGAGAGCACAAGAGGGGGAGGGGCAGAGAGAGAAGGAGAGAGAATCCCAAGCAGGCTCCACACCATCAGCACAGACCCCCGACTTGGGACTCAATCTCACAAACCATGAGATCATGATCTGAGCCGAGATGGAGTCAGTTGCTTAACCTTCTGAGGCACCCACGTCCCCCTTCAGTGCGTATCTTCTAATGACATTCTCTTATATGACCACATCACAGTCATCAAATTCAGGACAAATGAATTTTTTTTTTTTTTTTTTTTTTTTTTTTTTAGTAATCTCTACACCCAATGTGGGGCTCAAACTCATGGCCTGGAGATCAAGAGTCACATGCTATCCTGGCTAAGCCAGCCAGAGACCCCAGGACAACTGAACTTTGATGCCATCATTTATTATATAGTCTGTGTTCAAGTTTTGACAATTGTTCCAGTATGTTCTATGTGGCATTTTACACATTTCTGAATAACACGTTTGCATTCTCTTGCCGTGTACTTTTTTTTAAAGCATCATGAATGGTTATCAGAGCATCAGAATTAAATCTTTTTGGTTTTCTTTCTGGAATTTTTTTTTTTTTTTTTGTATTCTTAAAAGGGTGTTTTTAGAAGTGTTGTACTGGTTTATTTTTTAATATTAATAAATTCACTACAAATTATTTACGATAAATAAATTCATCTATTGTTGAAGCCATTTTGCCAGCCTCACTCATTGTGTCGCAGCCATGGGATTCATAGACGGTTGATTCTACTCCCACCTACTCAAGCAGCATGATCCCATCCCCCTAAGTGCAAAAATGTGAAAGGAATTCACCCCGAAACCGGTCACTGCAAGGGATTCTCTTGGCTACTGTGAATGGTTTAGAGGCAGGCATGTGACCTAAATTCATTCAGTGGGGAAGCCTATGCCTTTTGTTTAATGACTGGAGGTAGGAAAGCAGGCTCTGTTCTTCTGAACTGGGGGATGTGAGGCCTAGACATCTGAATAGGACAGTTGTAGAGAAACTATGAAAGCTCTGATCAACAGCCTGCCCTACCTCTGAAGGTTGCAATTATATAACTTTGCAATTTTGTCATCCGACACGCTTTCTTGGTTGTTTAAGCTGGTTATATCAGGTTTTCTTTTGCTTCAAAATACGGAGTACTATGTGCCCAAAGCTGTTCTAAATGTTTTACATATATTAATACATCTAATCTTCACAACTCTGTGTTGTACCATTATTATTACCTGTACCATTTCACAGAAGAGAAGACTGAATCGTGAGTGGTTAAGTAGCTTGTCCTGGTTCACACAGTCAGTAAATGGTAGACGGGATTCCGACCCAGGCTGCCTGGCTCTCAACCACTATTCTATACCCTCACCTGAAAACAACCTGAAACAGAAATACAATGTGGAATCTGAGAGAGTTGCCTTTGAAAGATACAACGTTCCCCTGGGGTAACCATAGACCTGCCCTCTTAGCTCCATCTAGTTTGGATGGAGATTCAGGAGAGAGCCTTGTCTGGCCAGGGCCAATCAGTACCTTCCTTCCCCAGACACAGGAATTAGTTTGGTGATAACGATGCAGCATAGTGCAATAAAATGTCTACGGAGGCTTTTGAGTGTGAGATATCCTCTCTCTTCTACAGGACTGTGTGTGCTAATAGTATAGCTGGAAACTGCTTTCAGGGAAGCAAACCCCAGTGTGCCCAAGTCTGAATAATTAGTTTGTCAAATTGTTCTTTCAAGTAAAAACTATGTTCCACTGAAAAAGTTAGTTTAGCCTGCAACTCAAACATCACACAATTGTTTTTTCTTCAAGAGAAAACCATTGTGGGGTGCTTGGCTGGCTTAGTTCCTAGAGCCGGCAACTCTTGACCTCGGGGGTTGTTGAGTTCGAGCCCCAGCTGAGGTTGGACATTGCTCACAAATGAAATGTTAAAAAAAAAAAAAAAAAAAAAAAAGTGCAGGGGCACCTGGGTGGCTCAGTGGGTTAAGTGTCCAACGTCAGCTCAGGTCATGAGTTAGCGCCCTGCGTTGGGCTCTGTGCTGACAGCTCAGAGCCTGGAGCCTGTTTCAGATTCTGTGTCTCCCTCTCTCTCTGCCCCTCCCCTGTTCGTGCTCTCTCTCCCAAGAACAAACATTAAAAAAAACATTTTTTAAAATAAAAAAAAGTGCAAAAAAAAGAGTCAACCATTGTATTTTGGTATGTGGTAGAAGTGATTTATGCATATTTTGTCACACAAAATATTTAAAAGGTGTGCACTCAAGTGTGGGGATTTAATACAATTGACAATTCTTACAATCATCAAGGATATTCTTAAGTGAAGCTGGCTACCTCCACCCCCACCTTTGCCAGGGCACAAACATGAAGGATGACTATTACTACTTTGGTCCCACTGCCGTGGTTCACTGAGATGTGAGTTTTACCCACTATCATTTCTGCACCACCAATGCTACATGATGAGTGAATTGTTATTTACTAAATAGCCTCCTAGTTTTCCTTAAAAGCATTTCCTGAACGACTCAGGGTCCACAGGTAATAAAAGTGACACACTGACACACAGACACATAAAATTTGAAAGATACATACCAATATGTTAACAGTGGTAAGCTCCAAATGATAGAATCATAGTCAATTTCAGTTTTCTTCATTTGGTTTACGCATACTTTATACAAGTTTACAACTAACAGGCGTTAGGTGTCTAAGGAGAAAACGAAATTGTGTATTTTTAAAAACCACGAATGCAGCATCTTTACATGCAACACGCATAGACATACTGGGCGTGGAAACAAAGTCTCTAAGTCTTTATCCAAGACCTAGGATGGGATAAAAACAAAATCCGTATTATTTTTGTATTGACGGACGTTGTTAAATCCATTTTCCCTTTAATCCGGAGGGAAAGAAGAGACGAGGGAGGAAAATGGATGTAAATGAGTAAGGGAGAAGGGCAGATTTGGGGGAGGAAGAAAAAGCCTGTTCACCCTGGAACCCCCCAACCATTATCACATTGTGATAATAGTTTATCACAATGCTGTATGTAGAATAACTGCGGGAAAGAAAAGGGAGGAGGAGCTATAAGGGACGGGAAGGTTGCGGGTGTGTAGGTGAGGAAGGACCTCAGGCTCTGCGACAGGCGGCACTAGGCGGTCCCAGGGAACTTTGTAAAATGCAGACGCCCGGGCCCAGCCAGGGAATCAGAACGGAGGGAGGACAGGCATTGGAATTTCGTTTAAAGTTCCCCAAGAGCGCGGAATGCGCAGCCAGGACAGACGACCTTCCGACAAGAACCGTACAGGTAGGAGGCCGCCCGGAGCTGCCCGCGTGCCGGCCACGCAGCCCCGGGGGCTGTGGGGTAGGCAAGGCCACGCGCAGGCGCACGGGGCCGCGGGCGACGGGCCGGGCTCAGCGCAGGGGGGCGCAGGCGCGCGGGGCCGCCGCTGGGGGCGGCTCCCAAATCGTACGGCGCCCGTCTCGAGGCCGCGGAGCTCGGGGCGGGGCGCGATGATGGCATCGCGTAAGGAGACGGTGTGAGAACCCGGATCCTGTGGTGACCCAGTGGCCTAATGGATAAGGCATCAGCCTCCGGAGCTGGGGATTGTGGGTTCGAGTCCCATCTGGGTCGCACCGAGATTAGTTTTGGTGGAGAGAAAGGCGGTGATGGGCACTGACGGCAGTGAAGTAGATTTTGAATTGTGGTCACTTCACGTCTCTACAGCGATCTCCGAGAAACAACTGAATTTACAAGTTAGGAAATGTATGCCCGCGCTTTAAAAATAGCGCAGTTGGGACCTTGCGAATGAAGGGTGAGATGGGGGCCAAAAGAGGAGCGCTTAACTTCTGCTTAGATTATAATGGCTTCTTATTAAAAGAAAAAAATCATTAGAAAGCACGAACTAGACACATGGCATTACCTCTTTTTGTCTACCGTTTCAAGCGTAGCATGGACAGCCACACATCCAAAACCTCCCCATCCTACTCCAAAGGGGTAGCGCGAGTAAATCCAACTGTGCTGGCTCCAAACGGATTTATTTTCAGTACTAAGGAGAATTTATTGAGAAGCAACAGCGCTGTTGCAACGGACAAATATAATAAACATTTTACGGTTTCTATCCTGAAGCGTTATGAACAACAAATTGTATTTAGGACCTATGTTTTTTGGGTATGTGTAGGGGTGTGTGTGTGTGTGTGTTTGGTTTGCAAATTAATGTAGTAAAAGAAATACAGAGTTTAATCTTTTCAGACCGGTTCAGTTGACCAGCTTGAAAATTTTAAACTCTTCTTGCAAAACTTGTACAAGAAGAGTATCACTGAGTTAATTCCTACTCTTTAAAAACAACTAAATACTAAATGCGATGTGCCATCCTGGATTTCAACCGGAAACAGGAAAAGGATGTTAGTGGGAAAAACAGTAATGTACCAATGTTGATTTCTTCATTATGTCAAATGTACATGGTAATATAAGACGTTAACATTAGAGGAAACTGGGTGAACGGTATACGCGAGCCCGCTGTTCTACCTTTGCAACTTCCGTGTAAATCTGACATTATTCCAAAGTTAAACTTTTATTAAGAGCTCAACAAACGATGGAGAAATGTAACTGATATCTTTACCCCCTTTTTAAGATTAGGAATGTAGTGGTGAATTTTTAAACCAGAACTCATTGGTAAAGATCAGATAAATTTCAGCATCTGGGGACATTGGACAGTGACAATGCCTCCCGGGTTCCCAAAGGCAAGATGGCTCTCCTAGCAGAATACCCATCCCCAAGGACTGGGCAGGACAAACTCCTCACTGGTTCTCTGCCCTTCTGACTTTTGACTGGCCTGCTTAGGCTTCCAGAATGCTCACCTGACTCTCCCACGCCATTCCTCTCCTTCAACCTCCTTCTCAGCCTAGCCCCTTCTCTAAGGTAAGTGTTTTGTGGCTCACTCACCACCGTTCATTTAGCTAAAGTCAGCAAACATTGAGTGGCTACTGAAACCCCCAGACCCAGGTCACTTAATGCAAATTCCACACTTTCCTCTCCCCTCACTGCTGTCATCTGCTCCGTTTCTTCCCTTTCCCGTGTCAGATGCAGACTTGTCCTCCTCCAGTCACAGCCCAATCTCTTTCTGACCTTGCGCTGAACCCATCCCCTCCCTCTTTAGGAAACACGTCTGGCACTCAGTGGACCCTCAAAAGGTAGTAGCCCATGAACGTCCCTCTTGCTTATGCCTTTAGCTTGCCCCATTACTGGCTCTTTCCACTGAGCCCAGAAACACTCTCCAGTTTCTCCATTCCTTAAAAGCTCACCCTTGGTCCTGGGTATCTTGCACGAGTCCTGGGGTGCTCCCTCTGTGCAGCCTGGGGGCTTCGCTGGCAGGTCCCCACGTGCCCAGCGTCCCCTTTGACCCCACCTGCCATGCTCTCCTCACTCTTCCTGCTGATGGGCAAACTCCTTGAAGGTGACCTCTTTTAAACATTTATTATTTTTTAATTTTTAATGGTTATTTATTTTTGAAAGAGAGAGAGAGGCAAAGAGAGAGGGAGACACAATCTGAAGCAGGCTCTAGGTTCTGAGCTGTCAGCACAGACCCCGACGCGGGACTCGAACTCACTAACCGCAAGATCATGACCTGAGCCCAAAGTCAGATGCTCAACCGACTGAGCCACCCAGGCGCCCCTGGCAGACATGTTCCTGACATTGAAGCCTGCGTTGTCCCCAGGAAGAGCTTCACTCAAAGCTTCATGGTACATTTCAACGGTTTACTCTTTTACTTTACTCATCCGTACTTCAGTCATAGCATTGATGGGAGCAAAGGTGCCTGCCGGGCCGGCTTCGAAAACACCGACCTCCACATGGCCCACAGGGACAGTATCAATACCATGAGTCCTGCAGATGTAGAGGGGGTGATGCCAGGGCTTGTCAGTTGGACGAGCTGGTGACAGGAGGCGACCCAGAGCTTCAGGCGATGAGGTTCCCCTGCACTGCCCTGTTATGGGGGACTTTCTACCCCCCCGAACCAAGCCATGTTAACACCTGGCTCCACCGTGCTGTCACCATTCCAACCAGAAGTTGGCACAAATGCCACTGTCAGGCTCGGAGCCAATTTTCTTAATGTAGGTGTAGATTTCCTTAATGTTCTCATATCTCTTCTGGCTGTAGGGAGGGTCCTGTAGGCCCCCTCTGCTAACACCACAATGAGTTGTTTTGCACCCCGTGTGTAATCCAGACGAGCATGCTCACCGGTCTGCCCATTCTTGGAGGCACCTGCTTCAAATTCACCAGCACTGGCAGCAACAATCAGGGCAGCACAGTCAGCCTGAGATAGGCCTGTGATCATGTTTTTGATAAAGTCCTGTGCCCTGGGGCATTAATGATGGTAACCTAATACTTGCTGTTTTCTGGTTGTTGGTTTTTTTTTTTAAATTTTTTACAATCTATTTATTTATTTTGAGAGAGACAGAGACAGCATGAGCAGGAGCCAGGGAGAACGAGAGGGAGAGAAAGAGGGAATCCCAAGCAGGCTCTTCACTGTCAGCACAGACCCCGACGCGGGGCTCGAACTCACGGACCATGAGATCATGACCTGAGCCGAAAGTCAGACACTTAACTGACTGAGCCCCCCATATTAGAGCACCCCTAATACTTGCTGCTTTCAATGGCGATACCACACTCAGCTTTCAGTTTTTCCAAGACCCAGGCATAGTTGAAGGAGTCCTTTCCTGTCTCAGCAGACTCCCTCTCAAAGTTTTCAATGGCCCAGGAGTGATACACCTGCCCAAATCTACACGTCCGATCATGGTGATATCGATGGAAGTCTTTCCTTTCCCATTTTGGCTTAGATTTAGTGGTGGATTTCAGGGCACCTGTTTCCTGGCAGTAAACTTATGCCCCCCCCCCAAAAAAAACCCCCACTAGATTGTGAATTTTTAAAGATCACAGACTCTCATTACGTTTCAGAATATAAGAATATAAGGTGTGTGTCCTTGACATTATACAAAGAATAATCTGGCCCCTAATAGTGCCCAAATCTAAGAACTCTCCTAGAGGCTTGACAAACAGGGATGGTCTGAATATGTTACTGGTGTTACTTACGAAAAAACACTTCAGGGCTTCACCAATCGTCCCATTTCCTATCATTTTTCCTTTGTCCCCAAACAGTCTCAGGGGCAAACTGAGGAGTTGGTCAAAGGTGTTTCCAAATAGGCATCTGGGGGTGCTCAGAGTAAGCTTGGTAGGAAGCTGCCCTTGCTGAGGCCCTTGTTGAGTTTAGTGCCTGACTGTGCAGCCCCAGCATCACCATGGGAGGCAGGCTGGCATGCGAGGCAACAATGGCAGAACCCAAAAATGCTGGAATTTGTTGTGTAGTATATAAGCGGGGATGTTTGTACCCACTGGCATTATATTACTGTGGGCCCAGTTATTTAGAGAAATCCATGTTCCCCATGGAAAAGATATATTATGCCTAGAATCTACAATAGCATGCTTAATAAATGGAAGAATATGGCAAAATTCAGATATTTGAACTTTTTGCATAAAATTCTCCCTTTCCTTTTAATTGAGTTAGACAAATACCAGCCTTTTGCCAGGATCATGACCTTTTTTTTTTTTTTTAACATTTATTTATTATTTTTGAGACAGAGAGAGAGCATGAACGGGGGAGGGTCAGAGAGAGAGGGAGACACAGAATCTGAAACAGGCTCCAGGCTCTGAGCAGTCAGCACAGAGCCCGACGCGGGGCTCGAACTCACGGACTGTGAGATCGTGACCTGAGCCGAAGTCGGACGCCTAACTGACTGAGCCACCCAGGCACCCTGGATCATGACTTTTTGATCTCTACCCCCAATGTGGGGCTCAAACCCATGACCCTGAGATCAAGAGTCACATGCTCCATTAACTGAGCCAGCCAGGTGTCCTGATTTATTTTAAATTATAGGCTGTTCTATTTGGGGGTTAAAAACATAATTGCTACCAACATATAACTTACAAACAGAAAAGTCATGTATCGTAAGCATGCAGTTCAACCATGTTCACAAACTGAGCACACTTGTATAACCAGCACCCAGATCAAGAAAGGGGATATTACTCACTGCAGAAGCCCCCCACCCTTGACCCCTTCCAATCACTACCTCCTCCAGGGTGACCAGTAGCCTTATTTCTAACAGCCTTGGTTAGTTGTGCCTCTTTTTGTACTGGATCACTTTGGAATTTAAAAATTTTTAAGATTTTATTAAGCACAGCTATTTGTTAGTATTGTATCAGTCTGAAGTTTCAAAATTCATTTAGGAATGTCAGAACAAGGGCCAGAGTTCATATTAAAATGCAATCCAGTAGTATTAATATTCAGAAGTATCATACTTTGAAATTTACCAGATTCCAGTATTAAAACTACAGTAAAGTTAACATTTTTCTCTACTCTTCTCAGAAGCCCCACAAAAGCAACAAGAGGAAGGAGAAGAAGAACCACATGCAACATCATCAGTGAAACTAGGAGGAGACATCTGAAACCCCTCAAGTAAAAGGAGAAAGGGCTACGGAAAGCAGTGAGGAACTAACAGATTACAGGATGCTCATGGCCGCAGATGTTAGGAAAGGCCAGCAGAGGGCGCTTCTCCAAAGGGAGGGTCACAACCCGAGAAGCAAAACAATAATCCCTTGTTTGCAATGACAAGACTGGGGTGTGTGGACAGCGACTCGTCCTCATAGGGACAGATCCATGTTCTGGGTATAGGTTTGCCTTCCCTGCCTGCCGTGTGTCCGCTCGCACCACCATTCCTGGACTTACACATTGCCAGGACCCACTAGTCCAGGAACCAAGGAGAGATGGGAGTGGTCCCTACTATTATGACCCCTAAATACTCGCTGAAGAACTGTTTGCTTTCCTGGCCAGTAATCTGGGACTCAGTGGGTCTAGAGGTCCTAGTGCCCAAGGGGGAAATGTTCAGACCAAGAAACACCGTCACTGGTCCGTTCATTTGGAAGCTGAGACTGCCCCTTGGCCATTAAGGATTCCTCACGCTGCTGAATCATACACAGACAAAGGGGTCACTGTTACGGACTGAATGTTTATGTTACCCCAAAATCTGTATGTTGAAGCCCTAACCTACAATGTTATGGTATTAGGAGGAGGGCCTTTGGGAAGTAATTTGATTTAGATGAGGTCATAAGGATGGAGACTCTTTCTCTCTCTCCTCAAAAAATAAACATTAAAATTTTTTAAATTAAAAATAATCATCATTATTAACAATCATTATTAACAATAGATTTTCTTTTTTATTTCATTGTAACATTCGACAAGGAAGTCCTCAAATTAAGAAAGGACACTTTTCTCAATTTTATTATCATTAATTTAAAGGGTTATTTATTGGGGCACTTGGGCGGCTTAGTCAGTTAGGCATCAGACTTAGGCTCAGGTCATGATCTCACAGTTTGTGAGTTCGAGCCCTGGGTTGGGCTCTGTGCTGACAGCTCAGAGCCTGGAGCCTACTTTGGATTCTGTGTCTCCCTCTCTCTCTGCCCCTCCCTTGCTCACACACGGTCTCCCTCTGTCTCTCAAAAATAAATAAACATTTAAAATAATTTAAAAAAATAAAATAAAAGATTATTTCTTGAGGGGCACCTGGGTGGCTCAGTCAGTTAAACAATTGACTCTTGATCTCAGTCAGTTCAGGTCTTGATCTCAGGGTCATGAGTTCAAGGCCTGCATTGGGCTCCATGCTGGGCATGGGACCTACTTTTTAAAAAGATTATTTATTGAACTACAAGTATATGTTTATATAGGGTGTTCCAAAAATTTGGAATCAGAATTTTTTTTAACCTTCAAAATTATTTATTTATTTATTTATTTTTACAATAGTAGTTGGTATAGTCATGATAGGAGAAAGCATCCAAGAGAATGGTAGAAACCCCAAGTTGAGCATAATGATTACCTCTAGGAAGGAAAGGAAATTGGATTAGGAAGGATACAAGGGGCTTCAACTGTGTATTAGTTACCTACTGCTGCAAAAATAAATTCTTACCCCCAAATTTAGCAGCTTAAAATAATAAACACTATTAATCACGCTTTCTGTGGCCCTGGAACCTGGAAGTGGTTTTGCTGGGTGATTCTGCTCAGGTCTCTCAAAGACTTCAGTCAAGTTGTAGGTTATGGCTGCAGTCTCATCTGAAGACTCAACTGGGACAGGATCTGCTTTCAAGCTCACTTATTGGCTGTTAGCAGGCCTCAGTTTCTAACTGGCTATTGGCCAAAGCTGTCAGTTCCTTATCCCATGAGCCTGTCAATCCTTATCCCATGAGCCTGTCAAAGACTGCCTGAGTGCCCTCCCAACGTAGCAGTGGCTTTTCCCAGAGTAAATGATCTAAAAGAAGGAGAGAATGCACACCCAAGATAAGAGTTCAGACTTTTCGTAACTTAATCTTGGTAGTGTATATTATCACTTCTTCCAAATGCTGTTGGTGACTCGGCCCAGTCCTGCTACAATGTGAGAGGGACTACTCAGGGTGTGAATACCAGGAGGTGGGTATCACTGGGGGCCAGCTGTCTTGCAGACTGACTACCACCAACTATATTTATAATTTTTTAGTGTTTATTTATTTTTGATAGAGGGAGAGAGAGACAGTGTGACTGGGAGAGGGGCAGAGAGAGAGAGAGGGAGACAGAGGATCCAAAGTGGGCTCTGTGCTGACAGGAGAGAGCCCGATGCAGGTCTTGAACCCATGAACTCTGAGATCATGACCTCGGTTGAAGTCGGACACTGAACTGACTGAGCCACCCAGGCGCCCCTATTTATAATTTTTAAAAATTAAATGTTTACTCTGAAATTATGATACCTAAATTGTATTAACTAACCCGTAGTTTCTTTTTTACTTAGATCTCGCTTTGGACATTAAAATTCTTGGAATAATGGAAAAGGAGAGTAATTTTTTAATACTAAGAAAATATGAAGCCAGTATGGAAAAAAAGTTATGATTTGACAACATTGGGTCACGTATATGCGAATATTCACTGTATTATTCTCAATAACTTTCTAAATGCTTGTAATATTTCAATATCAATATTTCAATAACAATCAAAAATATCTTCCCTAGGGGCACCTGGGTGGCTCAGTCAATTGAGCTTCCGATTTCTGCTCAGGTCATGATCTTGCAGTTTGTGGGTTCGAGCCCCGTGTCAGGCTCTGTGCTGACCGCTCTGAGCCTGGAGCCTGCTTCGGATTCTGGGTCTCCCTCTCTCCCTGACCCCAAACCCCTGCTCATGCTCTGTCTGTCTCTGTCTCAAAAGTAAATAAACATTAAAATATATATAGATCTTCCCTTAAAAATGTGCAGGGGAAGAGCATACCTCAAATAATGATGACAGAACCCTGAAGACAATTTTAAGAAACAGTTACGCATTCTCAGGAAAGTATGACAAGACATACATGATCCTTGTAATCAGGAAATTACAAGAAGGCAGTAGATTGAGATGAAAGAACAATAGGATGGACCAAAAAAGAAACCAACTGAGAATTCTCTAGCCTTAAAATCCATATTGGAAGGAGCCAAAGGCAGAGTAGATAATACTGAACGTGAAATCAGTGACATGACGTGCAGATTCAAGCAAGTCTCCTAGAACAGAAAGGAAAAAGATAAAGAGATAAAAATGATGATAGAGAAGACAAAATTAATTAATCAATCAATTTATTTATTTATTTTTAAGTAATCTCTACACCCACTGTGGGGCTTGAACTTACAACCCTGAAATTAAGGGTCACAGGCTCTATCAACTGACTCAGCCAGGTGCCCCGAGAAGATAAAATATGCAGAAGACATGATCAGAAGAGCACTATTAAGGGGCGCCTGGCTGTCAGCGGAAGAGCATGTGCTCTCTATTGTGGGGTTGTGCCCAACTTGGGCACAGAGCTTACAAAGAAGATCAATATTAAAATACTAACAAGAGAGTAGGAACATTTGGCAGATTCTTAAGGTGAAAATGGTGTAGGTGTACAGATAAAAACAGCTCAATGCACCTGAAGCAAAATCAAGTTTTTAGCCTCTTGAAAGAGAAACATTTGAAGTGTTCTTCAGAAATGGTGAATATCTTTTAAACATTTTTTTTTAACTTTTTAAAAATTTTTCAGAGAGAGAGAGACAGAGAGGCAGAGCGCGAGCAGGGGAGGGGTACAGAGAGAGGGAGACGAATCTGAAACAGGCTCCAGGCTCTGAGCTGTCAGCACAGAGCTGGACACGGGGCTCAAACTCATGAGCTGTGAGATCATGACCTGAACCGGAGCCGGATGCTTAACCGACTGAGCCACCCAGGTGCCCCTGGACATGGTGAATATCAGTAGAACAAAGGGGAGGACTATGATCAATAGTATTCAACAAGGTTTTGAAAGTTCTCATTAATGCAATAAAAAAGTTACATAAAATTTGAGAACAGGAGGCGAAATATTTTTTATAGATTACATGGTTTCTTTGGGAAAACCCAAGGGAATCAGTTGAGAATAGTTTGGAATATTTTTGGATATACACAAATTAGGATATACAAAATATAGGGGTATACAAATTGTAGCTTTTCTATACATCTACCAAAACTAGTTAGAAAATGCAAAAGACAGGGGTGCCTGGGTGGCTCAGTCAGTTAAGCGTCTGACTTTGGCTCAGGTCATGATCTCACAGTTCATGGGCTCGAGCCCTGAGTCGGGCTCTGTGCTGACAGCTCAGAGCCTGGAGCCTGCTTCGGATTCTGTCTCCCTTTCTCCCTGCCCCTCCCCCACTCTCACTCTTTCTGTCTCTCAGAAATAAATGAACATTAAAAATATATATAGAAGACAAAAAGATCTTTTCCGTATTACATCAAAAATACAAAATATCCAGGAAATAAATTTAACAAGGTATGTTTAGAGCTCAGAAGAAGAAAATGATAATGTTCTAACAGAGGGAAAAAAGGCTCAAATATAGAGATATGCCATTTTCATGGACAAAAGACAATATAGGACAGTTGTCCTATACTTCCTTTACAAATGAATCTATCCATTTAAAGCAAATTCAAGGGGCGCCTGGGTGGCTCAGTCGGTTGGGCTACTGACTTCGGCTCAGGTCATGATCTCACAGTCCGTGAGTTTGAGCCCTGCATTGGGCTCTGTGCTGACAGCTTGGAGCCTGTTTCAGATTCTGTGTCTCCCTCTCTCTCTGACCCTCCCCTGTTCATGCTCTGTCTATGTCTCAAAAATAAATAAACGTCAAATAAAAAAAAAAATTTTTAAAGCAAATTCGAAAAAAATCCAACAAAATTTTAAAAATTTAGCAGAGTACAATTTGGAAAACAAAACACAGTGATAGACAATTTTTGAAAAGAAAAACATGTTATAATATCACAATATCATAATATTATAACAATGTCCTGATGTGGGCATATAGGCACGAGAGTAGATAGAGGGAGTAACAGAACAGAGTAGAAAATCTAGAAGTGGACTCAAATTTATTAGATGTTAATACTCTCAATGTTAAAGGTGACATCTCAGATTTAGGAAAGGATGGATTTATTTGCCAATTGAGTGAGACAGCTTTCTAGTTATTTTAGAAAAAAATAAATTAGATTCTTACCTCATACTACATATCCAAATAAATTCCAGATGGAATCAAGATTTAACTATAAGCACTAGAAAAAAACATATATATATATATATATATATATATATATATATATATACAAAAGACCGATGTATTTTACCATACAAAATTTAAAAGTTTGATGGCAAAAAAATCGCTAACAGGTTAGAAATCACGAAAATTCTGCGAAGAAATATTTGCAATATATATATATACTGGACAAAGGGTTAAAATTCTTGGGCTAGAAATAGCTCTTAAAAGTCACAAAAGAAATCCTAATAAATAGACAAATAATAAGAACAGGCACTTAATCAAAGAAGAAATCCAAATGGCCCATAAATCCATGAAAAGATATACAATATCACCAGCACTCAAAGGAATACAAATTAAAACAAAAAGAAACCTTTTTATTTGTTTTTTTATTTTTAAAGGTTTTACTTTTAAGTCATCTCTATACGCAACACGGGATCAAACTCACAACCCCCAGATCAAGAGTCACATGCCATACCAACCGAGCCAGCCAGGTGCCCCAGAAAGAAGCCCTTTAAAAAACAACTCTTTAAAACAGCAAGGATATCAAATAATGATGATTTGATGTCCCAATGAGGAGAAATAGGCATTATTACCTACCTACCCTGATTGTCGGTCAGCGTAAACTGGTGCAACATATTTGGGGGACATTTCAGCAATATGTGGCAAAAATATTGAAATCATCGTATCTTTCGACTCAGCAATACAATGCCTAGGAATTCAGTCATTAAAAATGACCATGGGGGCACCTGGCTGGCTCAGTTGGAAGAACATGCAACTTTTGATCTTGGAGTTGTGAGTTTGAGCCCCACGTTGGGTGTAGACATTCTTTAAAAATCTTTAGTGGTGCCTGGCTGGCTCAATGGGCAGAGCATGTGACTCTTGATCTCAGGGTCATGAGTTTGACCCCCCATTGGGCATGGAGCCTTCTCAAAACAAAATAAAATTGAAAATAAAAAAATCTTTTTTTTTAAGTTTATTTATTTATTTTGAGGGGAGGAGGGACAGAGAGAGGGAAAGAGAGTCCCAAGCAGGCTCCATGCTCAGCTCAGAGCCTGATGCAGGGCTCGATCTTATGACCATGAGGTCATGACCTGAGCCAGTTATCAAGAGTCGAACACTTAACCAACTGAGTCACTCAGGTGCCCTGAAAATAAAAAAATCTTTTTTTTTTTAACGTTTATTTATTTTTGAGAGAGAGAGAGAGAGACAGAGAGACAGAGAGACAGAGAGACAGAGCCCAAGCAGAGGAAGGGCAGAGAGAGAGGGAGACACAGAATCCGAAACAGGTTCCAGGCTCCGAGCTGTCAGCACAGAGCCCGACACGGGGCTCAAACTCAAGAACCACAAGATCATGACCTGAGCAGAAATCGAGAGTCAGACACTTAACGGGCTGAGCCACCCAGGCGCCCCACCCCCAACCAGTCATTCTTCAAACCAGAGTTTACGTGGTGTCCCCAGCCACCCTAACTTGCCCTCCACATTGCCAACCACTCCTTTCTCTCTAATGGGTACAGCTTTTTAATACTGCATTTAACACTATAATTGAATGTTATTTTTCCACAAGCGCCTGTGAGCCATGTGAAGGGAGGATTTATGCCCTAATATCCCAGGACCTAGCCTAATCCCCGGGGGGAGTAAACCTAGCAGTTGTCTTTGAAAATCTGACGAATCTGGGGAGACCCCGGTCTCCAACAAGATGGTCCTGAAATCAAAGAACTAGAACATGACCATAATTTACCTAATGGAAACTAAAGCAAATATTGTATGTACTCTTTTTGAAGAATGATTATGACTGGTATTTCTGGCTTCTAAAACAGTGTCTGGAACAAAGTATTTTGATAACAACCAGTGGTCTGTAATTCGATTCCGGCACTGACCACCCAGAGTTAGTGCAGACCCCACTATTTAAAGGGCACCGTCCACAGCAAGACTGCTCCTAATTCAGACCAACTGGCTACAGATCTAGGGGCGCTCATGATCTCCCTCAGGTGCGATTGTTTTCTACAACTCGCAGAATTCAGGAAAGCACTATACTTATGACTGCAATTTTATTATACAGGGTACAAATCAGGACCAGCTAAATGACGAGACACAGAGGGTGAGACCTGGAAGGGTCCCACATGCATAGCTTCAGTGTTCTCTTTCCACGGATTAGGGAGTGTCACCCTCCCGGCACATGGGTGTGGTCACCAACCAGGAAGCTCCACTGGATTTTCTTTGGGGTCTCATCAAACAGACTGGGTGGAATAAATCATTGGTCATCGAACTGAACCCAATCTGTAGCCTCTCTTCCCTCCCTTGGAGGTCAGACTGGCTCAAAATCCTGACCCTCTAAATGGCAGGATTGGTCTTTCTGGTGAAAGCTGGTGATAGCTCCCATCCTGGGGCTCTCAAGGGGCCCTCCAAGAGTCACCTCATTAGGATAAACTTAGGTGTGCTCCAGGAAGCTTATGAATAACTGAGACACTTCTATCGCTTGGGAGATTCCAAGGGGTTTAGAAGCTCCACGCCAGGAACCTGGCACAAATTCTTTATTATACAACACACAGTAGACGCTCAATAAATATTTGCTAAGCGGAAAGATACACTAAACGTACCTGAAATTGGCAGGGGAGAGAAAGGCAGTTAGGCTCTTAGACTCTGCCACCTGACAAGTGTATATACCTATTACGAAGACGGACACATTAGGCTACAAAAAAACCCAATACCGTTAAACATTCCAATCTTATGACAAACTCCCCCTGTTCTGGTTTCTATTACCGAGCACCCTGATGATAATTTGACTTCTCATGTGACTTGTTTATAGAAAGACAATGCTAGCCAGGCTGACGTGAGTCTGCGTGTCTGCCCGAGTTGATTTGTCCTTGGAAATTAATAAAGTGGCATCCTGGCTTACACGGATCAGTCTGAGTTCTGTGTGCCCTGCACCATTCGTGTGGTTTCTGAGTCAGATGCCGCCCCAGACCCAACCCTGGACTCTGGCAAGTTCTTCCAGGCTGGTGCCACCCCAGCAGCCTCTAGGAGCCCGTGGGAGTCAGCCAGCCAGGTCTCTCTGCCTCTACATTTCAGGGTGTGGGGCTTCAGGGCATTCACAACATTCCTGCAACAGAAGAGTTTCGGGAACACCCCAAATTGGATCTGGGAGACTTGAATATAATCTCACGCAAGCAGGTATGTCTGAGATGTGGTTGTAACTGAGAAAGCTTAAGCCTAATTAATTTTATTCCAGTTGACTTAAAGAAAGAACACGTGAAAGAAGGGGGATCTGAGGACACCTGTAAACTGGACCTCGAGAACACAAATTTCACAGTGTTTATCCGGTCCTGGCCAGAGGCTGGAGACATTGACGCTGGTATACACAGGCCTTGCAGTAACTGGAGAGATTTGCTCTTTTGGAGGAAATAGAGAACTCACCCCTCTAAAACCCGAATGAGGAAGATTAGCCCACCATGAGCTGCATTTCAGTGTTGTGCTCAACAAGAAAACTTGTGGTTAATAATTAGATCTCTGCATCCTCTTTACTGTATCCTCTCCATTGCAAATTAGTAAATGACATTCTGGTTTATACATCCTCTTTTTATGAGTTTGGTTAATATGAGTCAGTCCTACAAATCTGGTGCATTGACATAAGTGAGTTTCAAGCTGAGGAATGTTGGGGATCGGACGGCAGAAGATAGTGATCCCCTCCAACATATTGTCAGCCTGTGACTAGCCGGCCAGCTCCTCTCTAGATGAACGTATTTACCTCACTGTCTCCCTCAAACCACAATACGCGGGATTCAGGAAACTGTTCCACGGTATCCCTTAAAAAAAAAAAAAAGTTTATTTCTGGTGATCTCTACACCCAACACGGGGCTCAAACTCACACCTGGAAATCAAGATTTGCGTGCTCTTCTGACTCAGCCAGCCAGGTGTCCCTGTTCTATGGTATCCTTGAATCACATTCTCTTTGGATGCCTCCCGTGGCTCCGTGGTCTCACAACCCTTCAAAGCAGTCTGCTTTCTAGGAGATCTTGGTTGGGATCCTGAGGATCTTTTGATCCTCAAGGATCTTGAGGATATCTTTTCTTAAATTAGAATGAAGCCTGTCACCTTACAACTTTTGCCTACTGGTCCTTTCACAAAATATCACAGATGTTGTTGTGTCCCTCGGCTGCTTAGCCTCAGTTCCTGTGAAGGAACTTGGTGGTGGAATCAAGCCTCCTCACTCCCCTGTTGTGCTCCCAGCCTCCCAGGGTCTTTCTGGAAAACGTGATCCCCCCTGAATCTGGTCAGCCCGCGAGCACTATTATTTTTGAGACATGAGATACGGGTGCAGCAAAGGTTTGTTATTTCTTTTAGCAGCTACATCTCGCTGCTGGCTCGTACGCTCCAGTTGAAATGCATTCATCTCAGTGCATTTCCCCTTCCTTTTGGATTTGAAGCTGTTGGAATGAGATACACAGTGGCAAGGTTGTAGGCTTACCTTTGGGGAAGGTCCCCCTTTGGGGAGCGCCCCCTTTGGTGAATGCTGTTTCTGTTCAGCCTGAGGAAGAGGGTCCTTAGCTCAGGACTGATATGTAGAGCTGTTCTGAGAATTCAGACCTAAGCTGTGAATGAGTATATTTTTCTTAGAGAGAGAAAGAGAGAGAGAAACCGACCTACCTTTCTCGGGGAGAGGAGCCATCGTTAGAGACCTGGGAAGGTGTTTTCCTCATTTTTATCTCCTAGCACCTGGTTGGGTAAAAGGCACTCAGCATGGGCTTGATGAATCTAGCCAAGGAGATACTAATTTCAATTGAGAGAGAAGGAAAAAAAAGAGAGAGAGAGAGAGAAAGAAAAAAAGAAAGGAAGGAAGGAAGCAAAGGAAAGGAGAAGAAAAGCTATCTTGCTTAAGGCTGTTTTTCCTTCTGGTTCTAGAATATAAAAATGGCATATACAGTAAAATAGTTTAAGCAAACCTAGGTTTGGTTTCTCTTAGAATCCCTGACACATTCCCGGATGAATTCTTCCCTGTCATCTTGAATCCCTTCCACAAGCCCAAGTTGTCTTCAGCACTAATTTGCCTATTTGTTGACTTAATCTGGAAAAAACTTCCTATCACTCATTCTCCCCCCACCCTGTCCCTTAGCCCCTCAACACCCTTATTCCCTCCACTTGCCACCCCACCCTCTCCCCACCGCCCCCCCCCCCACCCCAGTCCGCAAACCCACACGGGTTTCAGGTTTAGGATTTGATGTTGTCACTGCCCACGGACATTCGCAGGGACAACTTTGAGAGGCCATGTGCTCGTCCCCCCTTAGGAAGTGGGAGAAATCCCTGCAGCTCGGTTTTGTTCCAATGGTCTGTTCAGTGAGTGATTCCCGTTTCCCCAAAGGCTGCCCCTCATTAGCATGAACGGGGGTGGGGGTGTGGAGAAGGGGTGGGGGGAGAGAAAGAGCAAAAGCCCAGGCTCAGTTTTAGAGCCTGGGAACCGTGTCTACGAAAATGACAGCTAGAGCTTTCTGGCTCCTCTGTTTGATCGTTGGATCATCTCCCGAAGCCCCAGTGGCGGAGAGAAAAGGTAAGATCGGTGAAATGCTGAGTCCTGGGAGAGGAGCAGGGGTGGGGTGGGGGGTGGGGGGACTGGGGAGAGGGCGCGCTGAAGGGCGGGACGAGAAAGGGGTCAGAGTTTGCAGGAGAGGGGACTCCCGGTCCGCGTTCGTGTTCGAAAGGAGCAAAATGTGTCCCCAGGATTTTGTGTGTCCTGGCAGCCTTTTCGGAAAGAAGCCAGTTCAGCTACTGAAATGATCTCGAGCGAGCCGGGCAGGCTGGAGAAAACTTTGCATGTTAAGTAGTTGCTCCATCGCAGAGGAGGGAAAGTGTCAAAAGGGGTCGCGGCGTGCCTTTCGGGCGCCGTGCGGGCCGGGCTCGCAGGACGCGGCGGGCGGCGGGCGCCCCGAGGAGCGCGGGGTCCGCCCCGCGCCCGGGCCCGGGTCCCGCGGGCGATCCGAGGCGCTGGGTGCGCCCGCCGGGGCTGAGGGCGACGGGGAGCCCAAATCGGGCATTTCTCCCCTCTCACTGCAGCCCCAACGAATGGCCCAGGGATACCTGAGTCTTTAAAACACACACACACACACACACACACACACACACACACACACACACACACACACAATTTCATGCATGAGATGAAAAATAAGTTACTGAGGGTATGAAACAGGGGTTCTCTGCAGGGAGAGGTTTTTGTTTTGCTTGTATTTGGATGTTCTCTTCGATTCACTATCTCTGGGAAAAATAGCTTCCGCACCTCACGGGGGCAATTCACTTTGGGTTATTTTTCCACATGGAAATTGAATGACTTCAGTGGCATTTAACACAAATATCAGACAATCTTTCCCATGACAACAGATGGTGATATCAATGGGGAAGCAGTTGTGAGGTCAACAGTTGACAGTCAGGAATTGGATATCTACCAGAACTTTATTCAGCTGTGTATGGCACAGCGTTGACCATAATGAGTCAGAATCAACCTCTCTGCAAAACATGAGCTGTAACCAGCTATTATTGCTGGGTGAAAGCTGATTTTAAAGGAGATTGTCAATTGGGCAAGATAAATCACTTTAAATGAGGTGTTGCGAGAGCTGCAAACCGGCAGACCAAGCTCTTCAGTGCAAGAGGAGAGAAATGCCAAAAACCAGCCGTTGAAACAACTGAAAAAGAAAAATAAAGACTGGTTCTTGTGCCTCCTTTGGAGGGGCACTGGGACCCAGGCAAACGGGGAGGTGATATTGTGTAACTGGGCATGGAAGGCTGCCCAGCTCCCAGGCTGGCTGAAGTTTGCTCACTAACCTGTCTGCAGAGCTGGGGGAAATCATTAATAATTCTAAAAATTTGTTCTCATGCCATAATCATTGAAGATATTTTTTTGTTTGTTGGTTTTCCTCCACCAGGGCAGGGCGGGGAGGGGGGGGGGGAATGTAAGTGATGTGTGCGTGCTTTTATACTTACCCAGGGACCTCTGCCTCCCAGCCGTGCTTTAAAAATCTTTCGTAGCTGTGGTTTACTAGTATGTGGTGTCCAAGAAGCCAGATAAAAATCCACTCACAGAGACCAAGATGACAGTGTAAACACGGATGGGAAAACCAAATAGTTCTGTTGTCAGGGGCGCTCAAACAATTAGGAGAACCTGTAATATGAGACCTTTCCCCCTGGGGTTTGCTCTTGGTACTTTCTCAACAAACTGTACATAGCAAAAAGGCGGATGTTTACATATATATATATATATATATATATATATATATATATATTAAACGGCAAAAAGAGTTTGTTAACCACAGCCGTCAGTTGTGTTTAGTCCTTAGAACAGATAGGTTGGTGCAATTTTAAAAGCTACAGATTTGAAAAGGTTCCCTAACAAAATGCAATGTTCCCATGTGGTGAGAACTTCTTCCTTGGTTGGCCTCGTTCTCAGAGGGCAAGACCCTCACCTCGGTCTTCCTGCGGGGCCTAGGAAACCCGTGCTCCGCTCGGACCTGAAGCTGGGGAGGCTTCCCTCCCCTCATCACAGGGGCGCCTTCGTCTCCCCCTCGCGTTCCCTCCCCTTCACTTCCAGGTCTCCCGGCCTCCCCATCGCTCCTCTCGCAGGTGCCTGCTAAGTTTCTACGGTCCCCCATCTCTCCTCCCCCACGGCCCTTTCTCTCCCACCCCCGCCCCTGCCATCGGCCTCTCCTCCCCTCCGCAGCCTCGTCGGCTCAGCCCGCCTTCCCACCTCCCTCAACCTCCCCGGCCTCCCCACTCGGCCTCCCCACCCCTTCCCACTGGGTCTCCCTCCCCTCTCGGCCCCTCCTCCCCTCCCGTCCCCACTCGGCCTCTCCTCCCCTTCCCACAGACTCTCCTCTCCCCTTCCGGCCTCTCCTCCCCTGACGGCCTCCCCGGCCTCTCCTCTTTTTCCCCTACAGCCTCGCCGCCCCACAACAGGAAGCCCGACCCCGGCGGCGGCCCGAGCGCGGAGGAGACGCCGGGGCCCCGGGCGCAGCCGGTCCCTGAGGCCCCGCGGCGGCCGCGCGCAGCCGAGGCCGCTCCCCGCGCTTGGTCCGAGCCGCGACGCCGGAAGCCCCCGCCGCCCGCCGAGAACCGGGCCGGCTTCCGGGAGGCCGCGCGCGCGCCCGCCGGCCCGCCGAGCCCGCGCCTCGCGCAGGCCGAGAACCGCGCCTCGCCGCGCCGCGTGCCCGCGCTGGAAGACTCCCCGCGGCGCGCGCGCGCGCGGGCCCTGCGCTTCCCGGCCGCGCGGCCGCCCGCGCGCGCCGCCGAGGATCCCGCCGGCCCCGCCCACCCCAACCGGCCGCGCGCCGCCGCGCCGCCCCCGGGGCCCGCGCCCGCGCCGCCGCCGCCGCCGCCGCCGCCGGCGCCGCGCCTCAGCCTGCCGCGGAGGGACGCGGGACCCGGCACCGAGCCCTGCGAGCGCGCTTGCAGAACGGACCTGGACGAGCGCGAGTCCTACTGCGCGAGCGAATTCGGTGAGCCCCGCCCCGCAGCTCCTCCCGGGTCCGGGCTGCAGAGCCCTGGCCGCGAGGCGAGCCTCTCCGAACCCAGAGTGCCGGGCTGTGCTCGCGGACTCCCCTAAGGGCAGACCCTGGAGAAACCCACCCACTCGATCCTGCAGTCCTCAGACCCGTGTGGACTATTTCGTGGTGTGTGCAAAACTCACTGGGGAAAGAGAGGAAATGCGTTTCTCCAAACTCTTTGTTTTTTGAAAGCAGCAGTGAACGGAATCGTGCATGACGTGGACGTGCTCGGCACAGGGATCCGGCTGGTGACTCTTCTGGTGGACCGGGACGGGCTGTACAAGATGAACCGCCTGTACATCACTCCGGACGGGTTTTTCTTCCGAGTCCACATTTTAGCCCTAGACTCCTCCAACTGCAATAAGCCATGTCCAGAATTTAAACCTGGTATTGAAACTGATCTGACCACTTTCTATACGGACTTTGTCACCACTTGTAGCTTGGGTGCCACAGCCTCGTCTGTCGGTCACCCCAGTACCGGTGGGTGGGGGAGAGTACTCGAAAATGAGTAGTTTGCAGACGACAGGCATATATTTCGGTCACTCCGATTTCAGCTCCACCAGCCTCCCCCGTGCTTCTGGTTTAAAGGTGGGAACGGCGTGTTTTGGCACAAAGGGGGCACTCAGATTTTTTTGTTGACAAATGGAGTGATGAAACAGCGTTGCCAGAGGGATGCCTAAGAGGCTTTTCGGAAAAGTTTAGAAAAGTCTTTTTTTGGAGGATGGGGGGGGTAGGAAATATCCACTCCCACATCTTCCTAGAGGTGTGCTCTGGAAAATCCTCCTGATACATTGTGATTAAGACCTTTGTTTTGTCATGTTGGCAGGTTACAGGCTGATTATCTGGTCATCTTCTAAAAGGTCACCAGACTGTTTCCACCTGTTGTTTGAGGGTGAAATGTCTGAGAATCAACATATGCAGCAAGACAATAGATTCAAGCTTAGGCTTTTTTTTTTTTTAAGGATTTTATTTTGGGGGCACCCGGGTGGCTCAGTCCCTTGAGTGTCTGATTTGATTTTGGCTTAGGTCCTGATCCCAGGGTCCTGGGATTGAGCCCTGCTTCCAGCTCTGCGCTGAGCAGCGTGCAAGCCTGCTTGAGATATTCGCCCCCCTCCCCCTGCTCACGCGTGCTCTTCTCTCACTAAAATAAAAATAATCATGAAAAAAGATTTTAGAGTAATCTCTACACCCAACATGGGGTTCGAACCCACAACCCCAAAGATCAGGAGTTGCACATTCCACCGAATGAGCCAGGCAGGTGCCCCAAGCTTAGGCATTTCTTGACAGTCTCAACATTTTCTGTTCCTTGGCTTTTAAAAGACACTGTGAATTTACATTTTGGTTACTTTTTTTTTTTTAGGCAGCAGGTATATTGTGATGGGTCACATCTACCATAAGAGACGGCAGCTCCCTACAGCTCTCCTTCAGGTCCTGAGAGGACGGCTTAGGCCAGGAGATGGCCTGCTCAGGAGCAGCAGCAGCTATGTGAAGAGATTTAACCGAAAAAGGGATGGGCAAGTTCAAGGTGCAATTCACACCCAGTGTGTTTGAAATGTACTACTGTCCTTGCCCTTCTGGATCATAAGAGACTTGGCTGTCAGCAACGAGACAGGCAAGGTCTGTCTTCGTGTAATGGGGTCTTCCTGTGGAGTGGGGCACACAGCTCCTTCGGGAAGTGATTGCGTAGTTCCAGCTCGAATCCTGAAATTGCCACTTTCTTATTTACAAAATGCTTCTTCCGTGGTATGCTTCTGAGCTGCCTGGCAAAGTTATTCAACTCTAGGGGCACTTACTCACACGGCTCAGATAACTGACCTGTCCAGTTAACAGATCACTGCTTCATGGTGTTTATTTTTAATTATTTTAATTTAAATACATTCTTCAGTAGAAATAGTTCACAAAAAAACATTTCCTTGATTTTAAATATACAACTTTGAATAGGTTATATCGCGTATCAAACCAAATTTCATACTAAAACCATCACATTTTAAATTCTGTACATAACAGTAAGTGCACTAGTCAGAAGACATATATGAAATGTCATTTAGATCAAACACTGGGGTCAGAGCTCAAGACAAGTATTAAAGTTTTACACTTAAAAAGTACTAACGGGCTTAATTCAAGCAAAATATTATTCAAACAAGTGTTCCTGATGTACCAAAATGTAAGAAATAGTTTGTTTTCATGCCTCCCTGCTCCTAAAACATATGTTGTGTGCCAAACTGGCAACACAATGTCTATCCCAATGCTAGACATGTTCTGGGCGTATCTGATGTCATTTTTCTGTTAAGACCAAGTATCATGTTTGTGTTTGTCAAGTAGTAAATCTTGCCTTGAAATCAGATCTTGGATGCACCTGTTTTGTTTGTTTGTTTGTTTGTTTTAGCCTCACTGAGCTCTAAAGGTTTAGGAAAAAGCCCTTCTCGAACTTACTCCAAAAACCCTGGAACCAATAGTCAATGACAGCTTGCAAATATGTGAATTTTAAACACTTGCCGGTTAGTTTGCAAAAGGTAGAATCACTAGCTGTATTTAATATCGATTTTATACTGGAGTCCACAAAGACATTAACAATTTTTTTTCAGAAGACCAAGCTGCACATCAGTTAATTTGAAACCTGTGGATAGAGACACGGATAATCCATGGTTGAATCCATGGTTGCATGAGGAAAGATAAACAGGAACTGAGCTGAAGGGAAAAAAAACAGCCTATGTGGTCCTAAAGGAGATGCGCTCTGGGAGCTCAAGATGTGTCTTTAGACAGTCTTGATGGCACACGGAAGCACTGTATACATGAAGGATGTTGAGGCCAGGACGATAGAGCATCCACAAGGAAGTTAGCAGCAGTAGCATTAAGATGTAACATCTGATTGTGCGGGAGATACTATTACCTGGTGTGTCCCAAACGGGGGGGGGGGGGGGGGTTAAGGGATAAAATAACTTGGAGAGGTTCTGACTGTTCTGTGGTAAAGCGTTATTCAGGGATTTTTTAGAGAATTTTCCAAAAGTGAGTCTTGCTAAAACTTACTAAAAATCATGGTAGAATTGCTTCTTGGGAATGGATCAATTGCATTGTAACACCGACTATCAGCCAGTAGAGGAAGCAGCAATTGAAGAGCTTCTGGCTGGTTTTTTTTTGTTTTTTTTTTTGTTTTTTTTAAGCATAAAGATTAACAGACATAAGTTGTGCCAGTCACAAAAACCAAAGCTGAATTTTTAAGCGTGAAAAAGCTAAGTGGTAATCTCGACCAACGCGGTGGGGAAAATTGCAAAACGGCCAAATGGATAAATTACCGGCTGGACGGTTGGAAGTTAGAATAGTTACAAGGGTTCTTCTATAAATAGCTTTGGCTTAAAAGGGAGGGGAACACATCACTTTGACAGAAGCCTGAGGGTTAGGGTTAGGGTTTGATTAGACTGATTTGAGGATAGTTTCTGAGTTTTGGAAACACACAAAACGGCAGAACTGTGTGATCTGTGTGACGCGTGGTCATACGGTTAGTGCGTACGTCCCGGCAAACACGAGCAGGCCAGCTTTTTAGGAGCTGCCCAGGGTTATGGCCATCATTCAAGACCAGGTTGCCACGAGAGACAAGTGAGGCTCCAGTGAGAGCAGTGGTGGGCGGGGGTGTGTGTGCACAGGAGGTGGTAAGACGGAGAATCCCAAGTTGGGCAAAAAAGGTTAAGAAGAATTTCATTGGCCACAATCTGTAATTTTATGGGAACATTTAAGTAGCAAATTCATTGTAGTTCCTAATCCTTTTGTCCTGATAGATTTTTCTTAGTACGTGTGTTTGTGCGCCAAAGACTAAAAGGCTATGTGCGCTGGCAGTAGTCTCTCAATAGAACACTCCATTGCCTTCGAGAGGAACTCGGTACCATCCCTCCTTTGAATTAAGCTGTTAGAACTCAAGAAAAAAAAAGTACTTGTCTTGCTTTCAGGTCTATAAAAAAAATATATGCCTTTTTTGGGCACTGACTTTTAAGTTTTTACAAGACATCATTTGGCACTGTTTGTTTAAATTCCTTCCATCGTTCTTAAGGTGGATCAAACAGCCTATATGCAGACACCTAAAAACTGGCCTACCAATTGCAATGACAATCCCCGTTTCAAGTCTGGGACTTTATTATTAAAAAAAATGGAGCTTTTCTTTAGTTGAATTTGGTCCAAATTGGATCAAATGGGGTGTGATCTTCTAAGAAACGTCTTTCTCAGTAGTTTATCCAGAAGTATCGCTCAGAATACTTCGTATTATTAAAAATACTTCTCAGCTGGCTCTTCCCCTCCAAACACTTAATAAGACACTGCTTTGCCCATGAGGTGGCGCCATTCTCACATTCAGGACTAAACTGGACGCCTCCGGGGAACACCCTCAATCACGGAAAGAGCAGGGGCCACCACTACCGTGCAGCTGTGTCTAGCTCAGCCCGTCCACGCACACTTAAAAGGTCACCACGAGGCTGGCTCCTTTAATATCAGAAACACACAAAGATGAATACAAAGAGGGGAAGAACATCGATTTACAGATTCTGGGAAGGTAGATTACAAACAACGGCAAAATCTCAGGGTCTCTAACACTCCAAGCCATTTAAAATATAAAAAGGCATTGTTTTACTTTAGAAAATAGCTCTGAAAGTTCACAAAAAATTTTTTTTAACCTATTGCAGGGCATTAGCTAAAATACAAATCCTGCAGAATCTGGATGGGAGAAAAAAGCTTTACCGGTATTATGAAAATACTTATTATTATGAAACATTTTCAAGGACTGTGAACTTGGCAGATGAGACCCCCAAGCACCAATACTTTTGGCCAAGGACACCTACTAGATGCAAATTCAGTATATTTACAAGACGAAGTAGAAAAACCCTAACCACGTATCACAAATGTGCATTCTACTACTCGGACTATTGAAAGGAAAACAGCTATAATACGTGTATCTTATGGAATAGGAGGAGCCTGTCAGAGAATACTCGTAGAAAAGCAGCTTGTGAAATTCATTATATAAGAATGTATGTTTTTCAAAAATGACTTTTGAAAGACTGAAGCTCTATTAAGTTGATAAAACTATAAAATGCCTATTTATATGGTGGCAGAAATTGCCAAAGGCTTTGTTGTTAAATGCACACATGAAACTAACAACTTCCTGGTCTGAGGATCCCCATAAAATTTACCTTTTTTTGGGTACAATTTGGCAATGCCAATGGCTACAGAAAATATATCAACCAACCAACCAACCAACCAACCACTGTTTCATTAGAAACTGCACCAAATCCAATGTCAAAAACATTACTTTATTTTTCTAGGATGAAACGTCCTATTACGTACAAAAAGAATTGCTGTTTAGAATTTGCCACAATCTGTTAAAAACATAGCAATCTATTGCCTACAGGTAGGAAAGTTCTTGCCGCAACAAGTTTTAAATGATTAAGCCCATATATATCTATATCTATATATATATATATATGAATAAATAGTACAGAAATACTGTGACGTGATGAGATGCAGAATAATTTTATAATTCATTAAATTGTAGGACTCTTGCATCAGCACAGTGCATACAATAGGTAACATTTTCTTGAAAAGTAAAAGGACAAAATAACCTGTAAATAACCTGTATTTGACTACTTCCGTGTTAGTATTTTAAGCAAAAACTCTGTTTCCACGTTTTCATATTGAGCAGTTAGTCTCCTTAAGTTTGTAAGCAGAGCTTTAAGTGACATTCGTATGTACAAAAAGGAATGGGCTTCTTGAGATAAAATGAACCCAGAACACCTGCACACCTGAGTCTGTAATAAGGAAGAACTGGGAACTGGAGCCACCTCTTTCTTTTAAGAAACTAAGGTCTGGGAAAGGCTTTGCATAGCAGGGTGATAGTAAACAGAAGGAAACTTTAAAAACATGATTAGACAAATTCCAGAAACCGGTAGGACAAAGCTAATGCGCATTAGTGCAAAATCTAGTAAAATTTTTGCAAAGCTCCACAAACCACCTACGGCAGATGTTACAGAAGCGATTATTACAACACAGTAACACAACATGGAAGGGTAGAACACCGAAAGGAAAAATCTGCAAAGTATACCTTCCTCTGTTGTTTCCATCTTTTCCCATACTTGCTTACACTACTTTTTATGAGGAAAAAAACAAACAAAAACCCCCCCCAACCCAGACAACTCAACCAATAAACAAAAAATACAAAATGGATCATGTCATCTAAAAAACGCCCTTCATAAAATAGAAGTAGCTGTCCGTAACTGCTAATTCGCCTGGTATGATATAACGTACACATGAGGGCAATGTGTATTTTGCCACATTACCTCTTTTATTAGTACGATCAATTGATACAACAGGATTAGCACCCCTGAAGATTTTTCTTGGATGTAGTGACAGTGGGCTGGGAATTCTAAAACGAAGGGCCACTATCATCCTGGAGAAACTCAGGTACAATGAAGTTCGTCGGCCTTTTGTTTACCTTGTGGCCCTCCCTTTCCCCTCAAAGGCTTACAGATAATCATTAGCGCACATTCAAAGACACCATCTGTGGGAGAAAAATGATCTCCATTTATTTTGTTTCATATACATCCATAGTTGAATTTTAATACAAAAAGAAAAAAAATTAGAATCTGACAAATGTTTACAAACAAGATACCTTCAAATAGATTTTACTCAGTTTAGCCTGGTGCAGAGTAAATGACAAATTGTACTGTTATATTCAAGGCAACAGAGTCTGTAGTCCAGGACCACTTAGCCCAACCTTTATGCAAGCTTAATTTTTATCTACCATGAACAATAAACTCATTGTTGATTCCCAGTTGTGTGTGTGTGTGTGTGTGTGTGTGTGTGTCTGTGTGCACATGTGTACATAGCAGCTCCTTTCATAGAAAGAAAAGACATCTAGAGGTCGTCTTGTACTTTTACCTACAGGAATCATGATAAGATATGGATTACATGAAACCGGGGCTGAATTTTATAAGAAAAAATAATTAGCTGACAAATGAGGGCAGCAATAAAAAAGCATCTTTTTTGCAACAATAAATAAATACAGTCAAAAGTTTTCTGTGAGACTAAACCAGCTTCTTCACTGAAGAGCAGACGTGGCATTTCCATGGAGTTACACTTGACCCCATATTATCTTTTTTCTTGCTTTCTTTTTTCTTTTTTTTTTTCTCAATAAACAAAGTTTTCCCGCTTCTGCCACAATAGTAAAACCATTTGATCTTGACAAGATAATGGTGTCGTTGACTTTGCTTTTCCCTTGTCCGTTGGACAAAATTGGCCAAGAATATAATTGGACTGTTATGACCAATAAAAACGAAGTTTAGGTCAAGTCTTGTCAGGATAACCTGACTAAAAACATCTGGCTCCTTAATTTAAAATAGTTCAGACAACCAGATTCTTGCTGTGTTTTATGTTAGGTTAACACGCTGAACTTTAAGAAGCTGTAGACTGCAGTTTGTTGTTATGAGACCTACAGAATACAGAAAAAAGGGAACAATTAAGCACCCTTCATTTTTGAAAACAATGATGCTTTATGTGGATGCCAAGGTCAGTCTGTCTGGGGGAAGAAGCAGCCATGTTCTTTCATTTACCCTTGGCAAGCAAATATATGAGAACAAGTAAGAAACTGTTAACCTACAATAGAAATTTTCACTGTACACTGAAACATGATAGTTCACTGGAAAAAGCCATTATTAAAATATATATATATATATATTCATCTAATAAAGATTATACATTTTTAGCCAATGGGACAGATAGAAACATTTACAGAGGCATTACCATTGTGGTAAAGGTGTGTGTGTGCGCGTGTGTGTGTGTGCGTGTCTGTGTGTGTCTCTGTGTGTGTGTGTGTACGTACATGCTTATTTACATTGATTCGGGGAATATGAAGAAAAAATTATATTAAAAAAAAAAGAAATAGCAGTATTAAAATCACATTTTTCTATTGAAGTCCAGAAAGTCTCCTCTCTAGTTTCACAGTTTTATTCACAACTTTCGTTAGTAAAAACCACACTCCTGCACAGCCGCCAGGACTAAGTCAGAGTGCGGTCTACTGCAGCAGTGTGGATAAATACAGCATTCCAGGAGTTTACAATTCTTAAGTACATTGTTCAACATGGCCGCTAGAATAAACCATTTACTACTGTACATATATTTTTAACATTAAAACATTAAATTAACTAGTATGAACTTTGTGGGGGGGCAATTTTGAATTAGGTAATCACGTGGAACAATAAAAGAAAGAGTGACCCCAACATCCAGTTCTGATTCCAGTTAAAAATTCAGACTAAAGATATCAGAATCTGTAAGAAAAGAAAGAACATGGATGGTATAAATGATGAATTGTAACAAAGCACAGTAATGAAAATAATGTGTGAACAATGCTAGAGATCATAAATTAAAAATGGGGAAAATATGGCAATGGAAATACTGGAAACCCATAAATCAATCCCATTTCAATGAATGGCTACATGTAGGTTTCATTCTTAAATGCCTTAAATCTGGAAAGCAACAGAAAAATTCCTTAAAATCTCCTCACATTTCATCTTATAGAATTGAGCAAACTTGTCAATTTGCTCCCACGTTCCTTAATGAAGATTCCGTGAACTCAAATAAAATAAAAAGCTGCAAAAAATAAATGGGTGACAAGCTCTCGTAAGTGGCCCCTGTACTGTGCAGACCCAGCCCCTGGACCTCCTCCTTTCCCCAATTTCTTTGTTTCGCCACAAGCCCGCAGATGCTTTCTCCTCCTTCATCGGCAGCTGCTACCATTCCCACTCTGGGTTCTGCCTGCAAGCCTGGCATGGCAGCAGGGTGGGATTCAAATCCCCCAGTTTCCACCTCACAGTTACTAGCAAAGGCTAAAGCCTTTCCAATTAAAAAAGGGCAACTATAGAAATGTAACTGGAGGAGTAACTGCAAGAGGTGCAAACAAAAAAGCAGGGAGAGACTGAAACTAAGTTGTGGTCCTCTTATCCCAATATTTACTCAGCCTGAAGCCAAGCCTCCCTAGGATCAATTACTTTGAACTCCAGTTCGTCGGCAGGTAGAGTTCTCATGCTGCTATTTCTCGTTTAAGCAACTTCATATCGCTTAAATCCTGCTACAGCAAATGATAACTAAGCTCACATAACCATTTTCCCACCTCTCTTCTTGAATCCAACTTTTACTTCTAATTTTAAATTAAATCTTACTGTGCTTTGTCTACAGGTTGATTCTACAAGCTGAACATCAACGCACTGTTTACATTATTGTGACTATGTAAATATTTTTCTCCTTGTGCCACCTACTCCTTTGCTAAGAGGGCATTCTTAGCATTCCTACACAACTTTATGGTTTTCATGGGATCTTGAATTGCCTTCCATTTTTTCCCTCTTGCATTCTTAAACTAGTAATTATCTAATGTATGAACCATTTCTCCCGCCAGACACCTTCCTCTTGAGAATGCTCCATTCTCCTGCTCCAGTTTGGACTCCCTGCTGCATTAGCCTGCTGTACCAATGTCGCCATGAGTTAGAGTGATTCATATTATTTTCCTGAACCGCTTGTTTCTTGGATCCAAGATCTTTTGTTTTCTTGAGTTATTTTGCTAGTGCACATCTTAAAATAACTTGCAAAGAAAGGATTCATGGGAAGGAGTCCCTTTATGAGTCCTTCCATGACTGAAAGTGCATTTGTTCTGCGCCTGCACTTGATTGTTTGGCTGGACACAGAATCGTAGGTTGAAAATCATTTTTCCTCAAACTTTTAGACGTATTCCTCCAAAGTCTTCTGGCATTCCATGTTGTTAGAGAAAAGTCTGATACCAGTCTAATTCTTGTTGCTTTATAGGTTGTTTTATTTTCTTTAGAAACGCTGAGAAAAACTTCTTTTATCCTTGGCATCTGGAAATTTTACAATGATGGATATGTGGGATGGACTTTTTCCCATTTGTCCAGCTGGCTTATATGTTTACCAACTGTCCTTATCATTCCATACCCCTCTCACCCCACAAGAATGAAGCCCCAGAGGGATTCGATATCTGACACACAGCAGGGTCTCAATAACCATTTGATGAATGAATGAATCTGTTCTGCTTGAACTTGAAGTCTCGTGCCTCTCATCAGCTCAGGGAATTTTTCTTGTATTAGTCTTTTGAAAATTTATTTTTCTCAGTCTTCTCTCTTCTTCTTTTCTGGAATTTCCATTGAGTACTAGAAATGCTACAATGCATTTTCTTCCTTTCACATTTTTCATTGACTTGTCTTTTTGTTCTTTACATTGAGAAAGTCCTTGATTTTAACTTTCACTGTTTACAGTAAGTTTCATTTCTTTTCTAGCCACTCCTTCTAACTGTTCTTTATTCCTAATATTCTTTTCACCATTTTGTAGATTCAAGATTTTTTTTTTTTTTTTAAGTAAACTCTACTTGCAACGTGGGGCTGGAACTCATGACTCCAAGATCATGCTCTACCAACTGAGCCAGCCAGGTGCCCCTAGATTCACTATCTCATAAAATTTCTCTTGGGACATGACTTAGAGGCTTGGTTTTTTGTTTGTTTTTCTTAAGTTCTCTTTTATCTGTTCTGCTACACCTTGACCTTTCTCTTTTACGCTGCAAGCTTTCCTTACATATCTGGTCATCCCTGGCTATCTGTTCACACTGAAAGAGAGGAAGTTGAAGGACCAGAAAGGTGCCTGCAGAGCCCTATGCACCTGTGTAAGGCTGACTGGCAAGTGTTGCCTTCGATCAAGGTTTCTTAATTTCAACACTACTGACATTTGGGGGCTGGATAATTCTTTGTTGGGGGCGGGGGCGGTCTGGTGCACGAGGACGTTTAGTTGCATCTCGTCAGCATTACTTCCCACCTCTGAGTGACCAACAAAAATGCCTCCAGGCATTGCTGAACATCCCGTGGGAAGTATGGGGGTGGGCAAATCATCCCAGTCGAGAGCCACAGCTCCAGAGTGACAGGGCCGTGGACCCAACCAAACCTCAGGTCGGGGGACTTTACTCCGAGTCCAATTCTCTTCTGCCTACTCCAGTTCTCTGCAGAAAGCTTATTCCATTTCTCCAGGGAAGAAACTTGTGTTCTTCCAGTGCTTCGGGCTGCCCACACAGGGCTGTCTGTACACAGCTTACAAAGGGTGACCAGCCCATATTCAGATCTTTAACTCCTCTCTTGCCTTTTATTGTATTTTGGACTCTTCGTGTTGGAGGCTTGCAGCAGGTCTACTGGTCAGCAAGCGGTCACCTCTGCTGAAGAGCCGGCGAACGGCCTGTGGCACCCCTGGCTTTGTCAGACGATCCTTTCATCTGCTTTCTGTATTCTAGAATCTGTGGAAACCTCGTCAGTAACATCTACCATATTCTTCTCATATTCTGAGTTTATCCCTTTTTATTCCTTCATTATTATTTTATGAGGGACTTTACCATATTGAGTAAGTCGTCCTCTTCCACTTTAGGTTCTACGGCCAATGGGTTAACAGGAGAGGATACAAATGGGAGTTTCAGAGATTCTGTAAACTCTCTTCGTTCTTGGTCTAGAGCCTGCCTACCTACCTGGTTTCCTTCCTTCCTTGCCTATACTTTTGATTCTCTAGGACACCTTAGCTAGGCTTGTCCTTCACTTTTAGTTTAGGTAAACGGATTTTAAAATGCAGTTCTTGATCTACCTTGCTGCGGGACAAGGAGAGAGACAACACCCTATGGATTTTCCTCAGAAGAAAATAACTAAGCACAGCACTGATTCTTACACTTTGATACGCAGAGTTCACTAGATAATAGAGATGCCCAGGCCCCAGACCAGCCAAGATCTACCCAGTCCGAGTACCTAGGGAGGATCAAGCATGCAAGCTGGTGGATGGGGGATGATGGTGAGTAGTGAATATCAGGGCTACAAAGTGGTGGACGTTATCACAGGAAAAGAGAACAGGGCTCTGTTGGAAAGAAGAAAGTCATGGGCTTGAGAAGGGGAGACTGAGGTTCAGAAACAAAAGGCACGAAGATGCTGTATCTGAATACCATGCAAAGTTGCTCACTGCTTCTGTGTTACCGGAGATTCAAAGTAAAGGCCGGTGGACTTAAAGTCTAGTTTTGCTCACAGGAAAAATACCCAGAGAAATAAAACATTTTATGATTTCAAAGATGTAGCAAGCATAAATTAAGGAGAAAGCGCTTAAATCCCCTTTCCTAGTCTTCCCCTTACTCTACCCTATAGAACAGTAATTTTTATGCTTTGGTAAACTCAGGAAGGGCAAGAGCTCTGTCTTGCTACTAAATTTTTGTGTGCCCCATGGCATGTTTCTTTTTTAAATATAAATATATATTTATTTAAGTATAAATATATATTTATTTATTTTATCAAGTAAACTCTACACCCAACATGGGGCTTGAACTCACTGCCCCGAGATCAAGAGTCGCACACTCTTCCGACTGAGCCAGCCAGGTGCCCCTGCCCCGTGTGGCATTTAAGAGAGCATCTTGCATTCTGTAAGCATCTGATAAGTGCTTTTTTATTAAAAAACAAACAAAAAAAAAACCCCAAAAACTTTAATTTTCAGCAGATCACAAACTCAGCAACTTCTCGTTGCTGAGTCTGTCCTCTTGTCCTTGGCAGTGTATTGTAATGCTAGAGTCTTGATTTTTTTTCTTTTTTCACGATTCTTGATTTCAAGGTTCAAATTTATCACAGACTGCACTGGCTGATCTAGACAAAAACAGTAGGAAGAACTGGAGGAACTGGGTTAATTCAGAACACGGAACGCATTTGCTCACCTGCTAGCCTTGAATCCTTTCAATTTCTGTACAAAGAATGATTCAAGAACTTCTGCACATTGGTAAAAAGGCGAGTCACTAGGATTGTAGTAACGACAGTTATCAAAAATTTTGGTCATGTCTGCCACAAATTCCGTCAGCTTTTCATAATACCGTCTTTGTACTCTTTCTTCCATGGTGGCGAGGTCTTAAAAACACAAAACACAGAACATTTTTAAAGCTTTAAGGCAGTTCCACTGTGAATACTGCCCACAGTCCTAATAAGAATATAGGTTTCCTGCCCCAGCAGCCCCTGAAACGAAGCTGATTCACCACTGGGGACTGTTCAGGAATTCATGAAGGAAAAAGGAGCACTTCTCCAATTTTGGTTTTGATTGGGGGAGTCTAAAATATAAACCGTGGCTGCTATTAAGAAGGTTCTTTTACTTTCAGTTAACGAGAGAACAGCTCTTCATTCAGTTGGGTTGAAATAAAGGAAACTACACCCACACGATCAATACGCATCTAAGCACAACACATTTTTACACGCAAACAATTATGTGTATTACATGTACAAAGAGGAGGCAATCCAAAAGTAAGACCGAAATATCTTTGGGGCTTCGTGATACCTGTATTAGATTTTAATACCATCATTTTGTTTTCTTTACTAATTTTTATTGTTACCTTATATTGGTGGCAAGTGACACCTTAACAACAATTTTTGTAATGGTTTCATTTATTTTTGAGGGAGAGAGAGACGAGAGGGCAAGCTGGGGAGGGGCAGAGGGAGAGGAAGACACAGGATCCGAAGCAGGCTCCAGGCTCTGAACTGTCAGCACAGAGCCCGATGTGGGGCTCGAACTCATGAGCCACGAGATCTTGACCTGAGCCGAAGTCGGACGATCAACCAACTGAGCCACTCAGGCACCCCAAGTGACACTAATGTAACACTTAAGGTGGCAAGGATATAAAGTGTCCACTTAAAGGGAAAAATCTTAGCTGATATGAATAAAAATATTAGTATCTAATACTACAGGTAGTATGCAGAGAGGACTAAAATCATTCAACTGGGACAAAGGTAACTGCTTTGGAATATACTGAGCTTAATCTTTTGAAATAACATTAGGTCCTAGGAGAAAGTTGTGTTTGAAGGAAAATTCCACATATGATCTCACATAAAAACCTGGGAGAATATGGGGCGTCTGGGTGGCTCAGCTGGCTAAGTGTCTGACTTTAGCTCAGGTCACGATCTCGTGGTTTGTGGGTTTGAGCCCCGCATTGGGCTCTGTGCTGACAGCTATGAGCCTGGAGTCTGCTTCAGATTCTGTGTTTCCCTCTCTCTCTCTATGCCCTTCCCCTGCTTGTGTGCTCTCTCTCTCTCTCTCTCTCTCTCTCTCTCTCAAAAATAAATAAACATTACAAAAATAAAAAAGAAAAAGGAAAAAAAAAAACCTGGGAGAATAAAAAGCTGGTGATCTCAAATCAATCTAGGTTTGACAGATTGAGAGATAATACAATTTCAAACTAAATTTCAGTGATTATTTTAGAATTTGAGAAAATGATTTTAAAGCCCAAGAATATCTAAGAAACATTTGAAAAATAAACGTAAAAGGAGAGATTTTAATCTATCAGACATTAAACAAATATTATAAAGCTGTGACAATGGAAAGTGTGGCATTATGTAGGGTGACACAAACGTTAACGAAACTATCCAAAACAGGAATAGACCTAATCATTTTCAGCAGAAGAATTTTATGTATGTCGAAGATGTCATGTCAAATAAGCCAAGGAAGGAAAATTCATTAAGAAACTGGGTTGAGGCGATAAATGATTAGCTGAACTATAGGTGCCATTGACCAATCTGGACAAAATACCTACTACGTGACTAGACTATACTTTAGCTAAACTTCTCTCTTTCCTCCAGAAGCCTTAGCTTTGACCTACTCTCATCGTAACAGACTCAGCCCTTCCTCCATAATCTCTCCTAGAAATAGGCTAATGCAGGGGGTCTGCCCCCAACCACACCACTATTCGTCATCCTAGTCTTTCTAGCCTTGTTTACTTACTTGTTTACATCCCATTCTTTCTAGCCTTGTTTACTCTTCCTTATAAAAGAAAAGCCCTTTTCTGCCTAGCCTTTGAGATGCCTACAGATCTGTGGTTGGCAGATTCTCCCTATTACAATTTCCCCACCTCCATTTATTGTAGTCATCTTCCAAACAAGGTCTGGGGTGCCTGGGTGGCTCAGTCTGTTGAGCATCTGACTTTGGTTCATGTCAGGATCTCCCAGTTCCTGGGTCTGGGCCCTGTATCAGGCTCTGTGCTGACAGCTCAGGAGTCTGGAGCCTGCTTTGGATTCTGTGTTTCCCTCTCTGTGCCTTCCCCCATTCGTGCTCTCTCTCAAAAATAAATAAACCAAAAAAAAAAAAAAAAAAAAGAAAGGAAAAGAAAAAGAAAAGTAAAGAAAAAAGAAAGAAACTGGGTTGAGGCAATTGCCTCTACAGCTGAAGAAAAAATTCTTCACACTAATGCCAAAGTAATTCCAGCTGGATTAAAATTTAAGGACAACGATGAAAACCATAAGGAGGGCTAAAAGGACTACATCATAAATGTAATTAATCACTGAATTGTGCATACTAGGTAGTTATGTTATGTATATTTTGCCACACATGTGCACGCACGCATCTGTCTCTGGCAGTGTCTGTAGGGAGCAGAAAAATACAACCGCAAACATGCTTCAGGCCTCATGAAATCCCAAGCAAGACTTGGGCACGTCTATTGTGTGCAGGGTATGGAGGCTGCACAGAAAAGGGTAAACATCTGACACACACATCATTCTTGCACTTAAATTCTGTGTGCTTACCGTCTGGCTAACTTTAATAATGTATGTGAATAGTGCTTGGATGTTTTGTGATTCCAACTTAATTAGATATCCCTTAAAAAGAAAGTACCAGGAGAACATATATGTATTTATATACCTGGGGAAGCGCAAAAGACTAAAGGCACGACTCCAGAGGCAAAATTCATAATGATTAATAGATTTAAATCCCAAAACATTAAAAATGATCATATGCCAAAAAAGTCAATAAGAAGCTTTTAAAAAACTATTTTTGGGAGAGGCAGAGTGAGTGCGAGTGGGGAGGGGCAGACAGAGAGGAAGAGAGAGAATCCCAAGAAGGCCCTGCGCTGTCAGCGTGGAGGCTGACACAGGGCTCGATCCCATGAACCGTGAGGATCGATGACCTAAGCCGAAATCAAGAGTTGGACGCTCAACCGACTGAGCCACCCATGTGCATCAGTATGAAACTTTTAAATGTCCCTGGCATATAAAGAGCCCTTAAGGAACACTGACAACAATATGAACATCCCAGAAACATTCTGTATGGGCAAAATACATAAATAGGAAACTCACATCAAGTTCAAACGGTAAGTACACAACACTAATTACTGAAGTCACACAAAGCCAAAGAACCACATTCTTTGTCCAAATTGGCAGATATTAAAATTAATACATCAGCCTATTTTCAACAATGACTCCAAGACAGAGAACGAGAGTGGTAGTACACTTCAAATTTTACTCTCTGCACCTCTGTAACATCTATACACCTAACATACTATTTTGAAATAATTATTTTCCAAGAAAATATTTCCTATCAAAAGCACGATAATACTTAGGGTTTTCAAGAGTGGAGAGAGAAGGATACAGTCATACATTATTATTGGAAACGGGTTCAATGTGCCGAAGTGCAATTCAAAAATACCTATCAAAAACGTACGGAGTATAAATACCATTTGACCCAGAAATGCTAATTCTAGGAATTTCTCCTCAGAAAACAAACAAGTGCAGGCAAATGCATGAAAGAAGATATTCACAGAAGTGTTGCTTATAACAGCAAAAACTGCACACAACTGACAACCCCAGTAATAGAGAGGTGATTAAATACAGTATCTTAATTGCATACAATGAAAAACGATGTAGGTCTATACTATAGCTCATGTGAAAAAGGTACTGATAAATTTATAAAGTATGTTATAAAACAGGATTCATTCATATAACCCTATTTCTGTTTAAAAAAAAATTATTAGAGCTGCTGATCTTATTGGTTCCCTCCTTCTCTGAAAATAAACTATTTTTTTTTCAAAAAAATTTTTTTTCAACGTTTATTTATTTTGGGGACAGAGAGAGACAGAGCATGAACGGGGGAGGGGCAGAGAGAGAGGGAGACACAGAATCTGAAGCTGGCTCCAGGCTCTGAGGTGTCAGCACAGAGCCCAACATGGGGCTTGAACTCACAGAGTGTGAGATCATGACCTGAGCCCAAGTCAGATGCTCAACCAACTGAGTCACCCAGGCACCCCTCACTCATCTTTTATATGGCTGTAGGATGCTCTGCTTCCATATCACTGATTCAGCTATTCCTCTATGACGGCCACTGATGTCATTTCTGGTATTTCTGGGATTGACAACGGTACTGTGGTGAACAACATACTTGTGCCCATGTAAATCCTAATAAATGAAATTGCTGGGTCCAAGGGAATGCAGATTTAAACTTAATACACACTCCTAGTACATCCCACAAGTTACCACACCAATTTATTCTTCCACCAGCCTTGCTCAACGTTATCGTCACGACGTATCACGCGTGACAGATAACTGCGGAAACTTCTGAAAAAAACTCCATATTCAACTCAAGTACCTACCCATAGGTTCCTTAATAACACCGTAATAATCTGGTGCGTCATTAGGATCCACTGGCTCAAGGAAAGGCCAGGCCATCTTATGGGCCTGTGATGGGAGGAGAGAACATCATTATTGTCAGGTCATTTAAGTTTCCCATTTGAATTGCTTTATCAATCAACCCTTAAGCCCCAAAAGTCAGTTTCAACCTGATAGATGAGATTATTTATAATGTAAACGTGAGTAGAGTTTTGCCCTACTTACAAATCATCTCGGGTGAGCATACTCTGTATTAACGGTTCTCAAAGGGTTGGTCTGAGGACCTCAACTGTGGGGCTGGGGCACTAGCTTAGAAGACAAGAAGTCTATACTCTCATTCCTACATGACAACCTGCCACCTGTAAAACTGGGGTGGAACAGTCACCATTGCGGACTAATGAGGTGTCAGACATGCTAATAAATAACTTCACCCACATATTGAGACCACTGTTGTCTTTTTAGTTCTTTTTTTTTTTTAAGATTTTATTTTTAAGTAATCTCTACACCTAATGCAGGGCTCGAACGCACAACCCCAAGGTCAAGAGTCGTACGCTCTTTCAACTGAGCCAGCCAGGTGCCCCCTCACTAGAATCTAATCGAACTGTTTTTCAATCTATGGTAGTGAGGAAAACTTTTCTTTAAAAATTACATTTAGGTTAAAAAAGTGAGTCGTTTTAAATACGAGTGTCAGATAAACACCATTCGAGCTAATGTGTGGATACGGTTAACCTGCTCGTGATATCGGCATGTGAAGGACTGAAGTCTGGAGTACCTCACTAGACTGGCTGGAGGTCAGTAAACGATCACAGATTCTGAGACTGGAACATTCAAACCCCAGAAATGGCTCCAGAGTCAACGCTGGCTGATTTCAGCTGCAGACAACGCACACACGGCGTCTTCTTACCTGTAAAGAACGCAGCACCCTTTTCAAACCCTCGTAATCTTTCTCCGTTAGCGGCGTGAGCACTGTCATGGCATCCTCGGTTGACTGGCACTGTGGACAGACATACTCGTCAATGAGCTCTGCCTCACTCTGCAAGATGCCCACGCAGCGCCCATGGTACCAGTTCTGACACCGATCACAGCCAATATAAAATCTGCAAGATCCGAAATGGAAATGTGAGTTCAAAACAGATGGGATCACGTTACTTACATCTACCTTAAAAAGTAAAACATGCACCTGAAAAGATTCTAACTCTGGGTATAAAATAGTTTTAGTATCACAATTGTTTTAATACTTCTGAAGACTGACATTCAAATGTGTTAATTTAGTACTTCTGATGTTAACAAAGCACTAAAAGCTTATTAAGAACACTGTGTAATATTGGAGAATATGAAGAAAAACGTAAAACATTTGATTGACTTTAAAGCTCAAAACAAAATAAAGCCAAAAATCTTTCAACTAGTACCGTATCAAATGGGAAGCTGATACTGGCCACCCAACTGGGAGCTCAAAATCCTGTAAGCTAATAACAGAGTCTCAGAGCTTTTACCCAAATTAGTGTTTTTTTCTAACCTACAATAATGCACCATTTCAAACACTGATAAAATCCAAACAAGCAGGCTGTTTTCATCTCATTCGTTTCTGTTACATATTGAAGAATCAAGTCTACCATTAAACCGTATTTTTTCCCAATGCATCTCAAACATTCGCTATGAAGCAACACAAATTTTGAAGGGGAGGTAAAGAGAGAAAAAGAGAAAAAAAATTGGAAAGGAATTTGTAATGTAAGTGTATAATATATGCAGAAAAATATCTTGCTTTTTATTAAAATAAATAAGTAACCAGTCAGAGCAATTTGGCTTCCTAAATTATTAAATATGATGCTCTTATCAGAACTCACTGTGACTCATCATAAGGTGTTCTGCAGATACAGTACAATTCCTCACTGCTGCCCTCTTGTGCCCGTTTACAATCATTACAGATGTACACATCCATTTTCTTAGCCTCCTTTTCTGTGATGCCAACACATTCTCCATGATACCAGTTAGTACAAAGATCACAGCCAATATAGAACCTAAAAGTATTCACAATGAAAATGACAATGTAATTGTCATTTTGAGCTGCATGATACTTAAACCTGTCTTCCCTGTCCTGATTCACTTTCTTACAGGATAACTTTCTGCAATGAGTCAGCTAAACATCCTGAATCCAACCATTCTACCCCTGGCAAACTACAGCATCTGACACTGTATCAAGCGTGGAAACATAAAATCACTCACATCAATTTCAACAAATACACTGTTTGGTGAAATATGGGTCTTTAAAAACATACTGGAATTGGAAAAAATAAACAACACACTGATGGTAATGTCTCCCTCTTAATGAATGTGTGTAAAACTGTAACAGGCACAAAAACCAAAGCCGAAGAATCAAAGACTTACATCTGTCAAACCTATGCCACAGAAGCCATTTCAAATTCAGGGCTATTTCTTAGATAGGTTTGAAAATGTATCTCACGATTTAAATTTGAGAACAAAGCAAAGCGCAAACACCAAGCAGAAGTTACACTACGAGGAACATGCAGGTCAGCCAGGTGCAAAAGATAAATGGTCAAAATATGGCATGAAGAAGACAACTAAGAGAGGTACATGTAGTGACTCACTTTCTACTAAGTTTTCTAAAGAAACACTGGAATTTAACCCAATGGTAACAGATTATGATGTGGGCCAGTTTTTCAGTTAATGTAACGTATGTGACAGTGTGGAGAGTGACCAGGTTAACTAACTGGAAAGGAACTGCTTCGATCCAAAACAGGGGGTACCCGGCGTGGACAGTGATACAGGATAGGTATCCAAAACAGCAAGAGGTTCCACAGTACTTGGCACGGTGGGGGTGTCGGAGTGTGTGACTGAGGGTAATCGCATTCAGCCAGGCCTCCAGGCTTTTGTAACAGAAGACCCCAAAGGATGGAACGAATGAAAAGCACCTCTATGGTAAACACAGAGTGCATTTAAAAGCGTTGACAGGAGCTGTGTAGGAACGCCATGTAAAAATCATAGCAGGAATCCGCGTGAATCATAAGGACCCGGACTGGCCTTGCTGACACGGTTCCACCAAAGTATTTCTTGGCGGATTCCCCTGGAGCGATGGAAGCAGTCCTCAAACTTCAAACTAACCTTCCAAACGAACGTAAAGGAATAACGTATGGTTGTGTGGTTCATCCTACTCCCATTAATTTTTTTCTTTTGAATTAAGACTCCTCCAGGACTTTTGCTGCCACGGGTGGGGGGTTGGGCCTTCCAGGTGTTTTGTATGTTGCCTTCACGAGATGGTGGGCTATGTGTTCTGGAAGTAAGCTCAGGACTTGAATTTCAAGTTTTAGGCATTCTCACTGGCTCTCCAAACCAACCTAGTTTGGTACAAGAGATTATAAAATACTCCTAAAAACCAGTAACTCATCCCAACTAGAACAGGGAGTGAATGAACCTGGTATACTGATATTTTAATAACACCCAACTAAAAATATGAAATATCCACAAAATAATGAGGCAATCTCAGTAGAAGGAGCACATACTTTCATGCAACTGAAGTATGACAAAGATGTTGGTGTGTGAAATGAATTTCTGTGATGTGGATGTTTTAAATAAGCCACATTTGTCTAATTACTTAAATAAGTTCCATACACAGATCTTTGTGTAAAGAAAGTAAATCATGTTCTGCTTTATTCTGTAAATCATTATTATTTTGCTTAAAGGGAGGCAACTTATATTAGAACTAAGGGGGAAAAATCAGTTAAAAGGGCTCCACCTTTCACATGATATACAATTTCCAAGAGAGACAATGAAAAGGGAAGATGCCTAAGCTGACGTGTCTAATTCACCACATAGCTAAATCTACCAACAAAACGGTGTGACCTAGAACTTGCACGTTATAATTTTAAATAGCAAGCACGAAGGCAGCTCCAATGTTGTAACTTAAAACCTCACTGAAGAGATCACAATTTTATTCTATAAATTGGTTAGGCATCCACTTAAGGTAGATATTAAGCATTGCTACTTCTAAAGAATCATATATTTTTAGCATGATCAAACATTTTGGTCCTGCAAAAAATATCGTACTTCATCTTGGCTTTAGAAAGCTGGCCTAAGTTTAAATGCTCAAAAGGAAAGCTGGACAATGGGGTGAATGATAAGGATAACAAATGAAACTGCATTAATGGATTAGTGTTTCTAAAATCTTGTATGTATATCACCAAATACAAGTCACAACAGTCAAAAAAAGCTTCCAGCTGCCATGCTTATTGTCACATTTTTGAGGGTCATTATTAAGGACTGAGTGAAAACACTCCTTGTATTTTTCTGGCTTTTGTCCCCAGTAAGAAAGTGGGAACTTTGACAAAAATAATATTAAGTTTCAGTACCCCAATACAAAAACCACAGAATTGCTTAAAATTAAACAATAAAAAACCAAAACTACTCGAACTTGAAACCTTGTACACCATTCGTATTCAGATAGTCTCTAAGATGTGATGTTATCGTAAGGTTGTGAACACATTCCAGAAAGGATGCTCTCAACTTTGGGCAGCGATAGTAACACACCTCCTTCTCCCGACAGCATTACCGATTGGTTTGGAGTTAATCCAGAGAGAAGAGGAGAAAGCAAAAGAGCAACAGAAAGCTTGTTTTTGACAGAAAAGAATACGATGAAGAACAAACACGGATCATGAACACGTAAAATACAAAAGTCTTACTCTTCTAGTGTCATGTTTAAGAACATCAGATGCAAGACCACAGAGAAAACGTTATTATCCCCACTTTCAACTACTTTCATTGACATGGCTACCAATACACTCCTTTTCTTCACAACTGGAAATTTAACAGCTAAGCTTTTAAGAAAATAAACTAAAGCTCAAAAAAGATGTACTCACTTAGATTCATCGTAAGGCGTTTTACAGATACAGTAAAGCTTTGTGTCCTTCTTAGTTTCCTTTGAGGTAGTAGAGATCATTTTCTTCTTCTTGGACTTGGAGCTCGAGTCTCTTTCCTCTTCTCGCTTCCTCTTCTGGGAAGCGGCAGGCAGCGTGGCCGTGGCCGTGGCCGTGGCCGTGGCCAGGGGGCCCGTGTGCTGTGGGGGAGGCGGAGGCGGGGGTGAAGGCGGAGGGGCCGGAGGCGCAGGCGGCGCTGCGGGGGAGGGAGCCGCTACCGCTGTGGCCTGCACCATGTCTTTTTCTTTCTTAATCCTCAGGTCTCTCTTGAGCTCTTCCTGTTGTCAATTAAAGACAATACAAAGCTGTCATCGAACTCACGTACATGTCGGACTCAGCCAGAGGACTCTGCGTTCCCTCTCTTCTCACCTCCCCTCCCCTTGTTGGAGTGGCTCCAAGGTCAGCCTCATGTGAGGGGGTTTGTAATTTTAGCGTCATCCTCACTATACTCTGAACCCAGTCAAAACAACGAGAAGTATAAAGCGAAGATTACAGAACAACTCGAGATCTGCCAGCCTCTTCAAAGGACACCTGCAGAAAGATGATCCAGTTGCTGAAAACAACGTGCCCCGGTTATTTCTGTTGTTGCTCAGAATGGGGTTACAAGTGTCTTCACCCACTAGCTAGCTGCTTTCTGGCGGCTCACCGTCTGTGTCCTTATAAAAATTTCTTTTTAACGTTTATTTATTTTTTTGAGACAGGGAGAGACAGGGCATGAACGGGGGAGGGTCAGAGAGAGAGGGAGACACAGAATCCGAAACAGGCTCCGGGCTCCGAGCTGTCGGCACAGAGCCTGATGCGGGGCTCGAACTCACAGACCGTGAGATCGTGACCTGAGCCGAAGTCAGACGCTCAACTGAGCCACCCAGGCGCCCCCATCTGTGTCCTTATAAACTGAACATGATTCTTAAAATTTGGCCTGACCAGCCACAAGTTGAAAGAGAGACAGATTTGTCTAATTTATTAGGCTCCTAGGTCTAGAATTTAAAAACGCAGGAAGAGCTATTTTATCAACACACACTCTGATATAAAGTAAAACCCTTACTTCTCTTCACGTGAAATACTTTACAGATACACGTGTTACCTAGTGCTACAACTTATTCTTAGAAATGATGATTATTTCTCTGGAAAAGGCCATTGCCATTGGCATCCATGAACAAACCTGCTGTAAATAAATCACTGCTATGACCAAGCTTTTTTTTTTAAATTTGTTTATTATTTATTTTGAGATAAGAGAGCACGAGCAGGGGAAGGGCAGAGAGACAGGGAGAGAGAGAATCCGAAGCAGGCTCCATGCTGTCAGCACAGAGCCTGATGTGCGTGCGGCTCGAACTCATGAACTATGAGATCATGACCTGAGCTGAAATCAAGAGTCAGATGCTTAACCGACTGTTAAGCATGGTAAGATCTTTTGAATATCACAATAAAAAATTTTTTTACAGTAATTTCTACACCCAACATGCGGCTCGAACTTATGACCCTGGGATCAAAAGTCGCATGTTCCAATGACTGAGCCAGCCAGGCGCCCTGTAAACATCACAAAAATTCTAACAAATAAACCTGAATGGTCCTGGTTTAATGAATCTTATTTTCTCTATTTAGCATCTAGATGGTCCGGTAAGTGAGAAGGTAAGCTGCATGACTATTCAGCAGCCCTCCTCAATGTAAAAAGTCTAAACCTTGAGTGTCATTTTCCTAATTCATATGATGCGTTTATAACGTAGTGAAATGGATTTTAGTAAAATCAAGATGATCAAGATGGTTTGGTGGGGTGGGGTGCCTGGCTGGCTCATTTGGTAGAGCATGAGACTCTTGATCTCAGGGTCATGAGTTCAAACCTCACATTAGGCAGAGATCACTTAAAAAACCCAAAGATGGTAAGTTGGGTGTACACTCGATCCCCCCTTCAAGAACACACCAATGACAGTAAACTATAAAACAGAGAAAAATTGAAAAGATAGAGCCATGTTTGAGTAAAATAAATGTCTCTATGAAATGGAAACACAATACTGAACAGGGCTAAACATGCAGGTCCGGTGGACTCCAGGTTCAGAGGTAGGAGGAGGTGGCCCAACAACAACCGGTCTCTGCAGGGAGAAAGGGACTCAACATGCTGCATGGGGGGGGGGGGGGGGGTGTCACGAGAACAGGCTCCCTGCTTGATGTGGGGCTGGCTGCTCTACACTGGGCTTCCAGGGAGGAAACAGAACTCCTCTCACTTAAGTGCCAAATGCAAATCAAATGAAAACATGTGATGTGAAAAAAGGCAAAGTCAATAACTGAATCTGAATTAATTCCAAATGAAATCAATTTTATAGAACAATTTGACCCAAAACTTCATAATATGTAGGTTTGAGATGTTCAAAGAACTAAATGAAGGTTTAATTTCTATTAAGAAATGGTAAGAAATTACTTTATCAATAAGAGAAGCAGAGAGGGTTGGAGGAAAGATAAAAAGGTGGAACACAGGACATTTTTAGGGCAGTGGAACTATTCTGTCTGTAACTTTGGTTTGACATTACACATTTGTCAAACTCCTAGGACCGTGTAACACAAAGAGTGAAACAATGTAAACCGTGGACTTTAGTTAATAGCAATGTACTACCTGGCTCATCAACTGTAACAAATGGCCACACTGATACAAGATGTTAATAATAAACGTGTGTGTGTGTGTGTGTGTGTGTGTGTGTGTGTGTGTGTGTGTGTTTTGAAGGGGGGTGAGTATACAAGAACTTTCCTGTATAATTTTTCTGTAAATTTCAAACTCTAAAAAACAGTCTATTTAACAAAAAAGAGAGACAAGCAGAAATCATACAAGAATAAAGATATAAACAGGCGCCTGGGTGGCTCATTTGGTTAAGCATCTGACTTCAGCTCAGGTCATGACCCCATGATTCATGGGTTCAAGCCCCGCATTGAGCTCTGTGCTGGCAGCTCAGAGCCTGGAGCCTGCTTCGGATTCTGCGTCTCCCTCTCTCTCTCTGCCCCACCTCCACTTGCGCTCTGTCTCTTTGTGTCTCTCAAAAATGAATAAACATTAAAAAATTTTTTTTAAAGTATAATAAATTTTCTTACTCATTAGATTATGTAATATACGGTTAAGAACACCATCCTGTATAATAGAATATTTACAGAAGCGCTGTTTTTTAAATGGCTGCACACTGTAATGAGTACAGAGACATATTCCGTATGTGTTGTCTCTAGTGTGATTCTGTTTTTGTATAAATTGAGTTTACATATGGATACATACATTAAAAATAATGTAAGTTATATTCTAAAATTATTTAACAACAGTCATCTCTGGGGGGTGCAATGACTTATAAATTTTTTTAATGTTTATTTTTGAGAGAGAAAAAGACAGAGTGCAAGTGGGGGAGGGGGAGAGAGAGAGAGAGAGAGAGAGAGAGAGAGAGAGAGAGAGAGAGACACAGAATCCAAAGGAGGCTCCAGGCTCTGAGCTATCAGCACAGAGCGTGATGCAGGGCTCGAACTCATGGACCATGAGATCATGACCAGAGCCAAAGTTGGATGCTTAACTGACTGAGCCACCCAGGTGCCCCAACTTACAGAATTTTTAAATGTTTATTTACTTATTTTTGAAAGAGAGAGCGAGAGAGAGAGTGAGAGAGAGAGAGAGAGAGAGAGAAAACGAATGGGGGAGGGGCACAGAAAGAGGGATAGAGTGGAGCCCGAGACAGGGTGAAACTCACCAAGTATGAGATCACAGCCTGAGCCAAAATCAAGAGTTGGACGCCCAACTGACTGAGCCATCCAGAATCCCTGACTTAGATTATTTTCATTTGTTGGCCAAGCTAATTGTTTTCAAAGACATCTGACTGTACAAGTCCAATTTATTTATTTATATGTAAAGAATACAGATTATAAATAAATCCCCATTCTGTGCAGAAGATGGAGTAGGAATAGCATATGACACACATTAGATGTTAAATACCAGCTGCATGAATTGAATGGATAAGTCACATTTATATCCTATTCCGCAAGCTGAATTTTTCATTCAAACTTTTCTCATGGAGAATTTTCCCCAAGGAATTAAAAACAAAAAGTACCAATTCTGCACTCACCATTTTGTTACAATGGCAGTCCATTGTGTGGACACCCAAATGCATTTAATCCAGTGGTTCCCAACTGAGGTACCTCTAGAGAGTATTTGAGAATGTAGGTGGAGGGGCAAGGCCATTTTTTGGGTTGCAGGTGACACTATCATTTAGTAAATGCTTTGGTTCTTACAGTGTGTAAAAAAAACTGACCTATGGAAAGGGCCTAAAGTCCTTCTGTTGAGAAATACCGATTACTGTGTGGATTTCAGGATGATTCCAGACTTTTATTATTATTATTATTAACATTAATTATGTCCTTGCTTATAAATCTTGCCTAATTGTTTCTTAGAAGAATTTCTAGAAGTGAAATTATGGATCAGAATATCCACATTTTAAAGAATTTTCATACACTGATGCAATGTTCTCTAGAAATACATATTTTCTCTAAAACGACAGTCTTTTCATTTCATTCCTTGGTATTTAGGTTGACTATCTTTTTGTACATTTATTGGTGTTTGGCATTTTTTAATTTGAAAATTGTGTGTCTCACACATTATTAGAGTGTTTCTTTTTTTTAATTTCAGCTTTATTGAGGTATCCCTGATAAAACTACAAGATATATTTACAGTATACATTGCAGTGACAGGATTTCCCCTCATCTAGTTAACTAATGTTCATCTTTTTCTGTTTTTATGTTCTCCTTTTTCTTACTGACTTAAAGAGCTCTTTAAATTTTAGAAATACTAATTCTGTCATAAATATGATAAAATGTTTTTTTTGTTTGCTATCTGTTTTTTAATATTGTTTATTGTATTTTCTTTATTCCAACAAAAAATTTTTTCTTCTGTCTTCAAATCTGTCTTTTTCCTTTGAAGCATTTGAGATCTGTAATGCGCGGGAGTGGTTTTCCCTACTCCAAGATTACAAAGATGACAGGCCTGTTTTCTTCTATTATTTTTGTGGTTTCCTTTTTTACATTAAAATTTTTGATCTGAAATGTATCTTTAAAAAAAACCTTCCCTACTTAAAACTTAAAATTTACTCACTTATTTTGAGAGAGAGAACACACACAAGTGAGAGAGAATCAGAGAGAAAGAGAGAGACAGAATCCCAAGCAGGCTCCACACTGACAGAATGGAGCCCAATGCAGCTCGAACTCACAAACCGTGAGATCATGATCTGAGCTGAAACCAAGAGTCGGATGCTTAACCAACTGAGTCACCCAGGGGCCCTGAAATGTATCTCACACACAAAAAAATTTTTTTAAATGTTTATTTATTTTTGAGAGAGAGAGACAGAGACAGAGACAGAGACAGAGAGTGAGAAGGGCAAGGGCAGAGAGAGGGAGACACAGAATCTGAAGCAGGCTCCAGGCTCTGAGCTGTTGGCACAGAGCCCGATGTGGGGCTCAAACCCATGCACTGCAAGATCATGACCTGAGCCGAAGTTGGACGCTTAACTGACTGAGCCACCCAGGTGCCCCTGCTATGAAATGTACCTTAATTTAAGGTGAAAGGGAATATTTGCTACTAAGAATTGGCTTTTGTTTATTGCCCTTTGACAACGGTTGTAGTCTCATTTATCTAGTGAGTGACTACCTCACTGAATCCTCTCATAAAATTTAGGGTGGGGCTGTTGATATAATATTATACATTATGATATTATATATACAATATAATATAATATTGTATCATATACAATAAACATTTTACCTTCTTTTTTTTCTTGACTTAATACACTATCTAGAAATTTCAGGAGGTAATAAATAATAATGGTGGTTTTCGGCACTGTCATCTGGTTTTTGACTTTAGTGGGAAGGTCTCTTAATGTCTCAGAGTTGTGGAACCATTGGTTGCTGGGCTGATCAATTTAAAAAAAAATACTTCTCATCTTTTTAAAATATACAAGGCACATTTAGGTATGCTTTAGAGAGCCTACTTCTAAGAAGCTGTTCAAATATGCATGAATAGATGTCTTCTTTCATTTTTAAATAACCCCAAGCAAGCAGAGGGTTAGCAATGCCTACAGGATCAATTACAAGACAAGAAAATACGGGGTCTTATTTAATGGGTGCTCTTCTTCTTCTCCTTTTTTTTTTTTTTAAGTTTATTTATTTATTTTGAGAGAGAGAGAGAGAGAGAGAATCCCAAACAGGTTCCACACACTGTCAGCGCAGAGCCCAATGTGGGGCTTGAACCCATGAACCATGGGATCACGACCCGAGCCAAAACCCATTGTTGGATGCTTAACTGACTAAGCCACCCAGATGCCGCTTATTTAATGGGCACTCTATTTTTCATTCTTCCGACACTGTTTTGTAGTTCTTGGTCTACCTTTCTCATGAAACTTGGCTTCTGATAACTTTTGGCGAGACTATGTCACAGAGAATAAACGCTATCCCCAAGAAGGTGCTCAAAATGTTTTTCTTTAAATCAATAGACTGACCTCTCTTAGAGTGGTTACTTGAGCGATTACTAGACGCCTTCAGATATAAAAGCTCTGTCGTGTTTGAAAAGACATGTGTCCCGCTGCTTTTAGTTTATGCACAAAAATGTTAAGTTCTAGAAACTAGCTGAAATGTAAAGTGTAACCAAAGAGGCAAGGGAAAAAAAAAAAAAAAGAATATAATGACATGCTAAACACTGGCCATGGAAGGAAAGGAAATCCCTTCTTACCTGCACTTGAATTTGTAGGTCTTTGTCCAGGAGCGCTCTCTTTTTTAGTATTTCCGCTTTGAGTTGTTCTTTGTGTTTGAAGAGCAGCGCGGAGAGCTTGGTGGCATTCTGCTTGCTACGTTTCTGTTCCACACTCTCTTCGCGCTTCCGTTTTTTTGCTGCCTGTTTTTCTTCTTTATCTATCTTATCCAAAATATACTTCATCACCTGGTTACAGACAATCATTCTGGAGAGAAATACACAATCCATGTAATGCTGGGCATGTCATTCTGAAAAGCTCAAGACATCATTTTTCTATGTCTCTACGGCTGATACACAAACTTTCTGTGACCGGAAAGCTTCAAAGAGTGATTCAGACCAGTTACGAGCACCCAGTATTGCCAAGTATCCACGTTTAATGAACTTCAGCCGAGATAAAAAAACCAAAACAAACCAACAAAAAAACTTAAACTCAGACGTCCTGTCCGTGTACATGCTAAAGAGGAAAGGCTGACGTACAATGAGACCCTGTGTTGCTGGGTTATAAACGTGTCTTCCTACCTTTGATTCTCTTCTCTTTCAGCTGGAGTCATGGTCTTTTTCTGCTTTAAATGTTCTATTACAGCATTATGCTTCATCACCACCTTCAGGACAGAACAAAATCCCAAAGTGCATATTTTATAATGACTACATGTTGGTATACAGATTAACAGCAGAAATCTGAGCACATGTATGTTTTCCAAAGAAAACTGTAAGAGTTTTATGTCAGAACATAAACAGAATTAGAGCTGCAATATGGCCTGAGTGCTTACCGTGTACTGGGCACTGTGCTACGTAAGCAGCACCTGACATTACCTCAATTATTCCTCATAACGACACCGAAAGGGATAATCTTATAAATGAGATTCTGAAGCATGAAAAAAATTAACTCACTTGTTTGACACGAAAAAAGGAATAGAAGCTGTAATTTTCACCTGGCTATCACGCCGCAACAGCCATTTTTGTTAACATTATGCTCTCTTCCTAGGTATTAATTTCTCCTCCCCGTCCCACTTTGCACAGAGATTAGGATAAAGACAGATATTGTAGTAATTCTAAGTTTACAGACTACACGGTACTAAAAGCTGGGTAATGATGCATTTGAACACACATAGGGCATCGATTTATAAGAAAATTACCACACGCCTTTAAAATCCCTTTGTTGTTTAAAAAGCACTTCTAACGACGTTGCATTAGAATCATCAAACGTGCTAGGAGACAGGATCTCAATTAATCCAACCACTGCAAAGGAATGTCGCTCATACGGCGTGACAGAGGTGCTGACTGCTGCTACAATGGCAATCACGTTCCAAATATCCGTGTACCAAATCAACGTGTTGTACACCTTAAATTTATACACTGCTGTGTGTCAAACATATCCCAATAAAAAATAAAATGCAAAGCGTTTCTATACACATGACCTCATTTAATCGTTACAATAGTCTCACGTGGCTGTCAAGAGAGGGAGTATTAACGAGGATGCGGAGCTCAGGGCAGAGAGGACAGTGTCGTGGACTGCGAATGGGAGACCCAGGAACTGAACGCAAGTCTCATGACTTGGGAACACTGGAAATCCACACTCAACCTCCTGACTAATGCTGAGTGGTGCACGCTGTTGACGCAAAGAAAGTTCCCCTCAGCAACGCTTCAGGATCTTGTACATGTGACTTCATTTTAAGTAGAGTAATTCCGACTCCTCTAAATTGCCTTACTTCACTAAGATGCTATCGTAGGATGCCACTTTTTATTTGAGCTATGGGATAGAAGAATCTCCACCTCTAACAAAGGTGTGGTTAGAAACGCAAATGAGTTTCAATCGTCTGTAATGTGTCCCTCACGCAAACTAAGGAGTGACAACTGCAAATAACTTCAGAGCGCTTCCGATGCCTGAGCGGCTGTAAGCTTAGTTGACCTTCAAGTCCTATATCAATGGTGCGGAAACTCCTAACTCCATCCTTCCCACCTTAGTTCTCCCCCAGTACAGGCAGTTTTTCTAATAAGCACTGATTGTCACATCCAGGAAGAGTTCCAAGCCATGGCAGTCATTCAGTGTTTTTTCGTCAATCCAGTGCTGCTTTCTAAATAGAACCGTCAATGACTTTTGTCTCCTGTAGGAAACCTGATACAACCAACACTAGGTCTACTGCACAGCACAATCATTCAAGCTACTGAACATGCTGCTTTTACTTAATAACTTTACCTGTTTCTGAATGATTTCACTTTGATTAGAAGCTTGGAGAGTGTGTTCCCGCTTAATTTCTATCTGTTGCTGCTTCTTCTTTTGCTGCTGATCCCTGAGTTGCTGAACCCTTTGCAACTGCTCTTGCACACTGGCTGCCTGCACTGTAACCACATTCTGAATGTGGTGAGTCTGCACAGGACTGCTTTGCTGAATTTGAATAGGTAACTGGAGTTTGATTTGCTGGGGCACACCACCTTGCTGAGCCTGTATCTGAGCCACAACCTGCGACTGGATCTGAGAGAGAACCTGGACTTGTTGTTGCAGCTGGGGCACAGCAATGACTTGGGGCTGCGGCTGCTGTATCTGTAGCTGAGGACGGGATGGGGATGAAACAGTAACTTGGTTTAACGTCTGTCCTGATGAAAGAGTTTGAGTTGGAGACTGTACCTGGGGTTGTGATTGTGGCTGGCCCTGGGAAGGTGTCTGAAGAGATGTATGTGGTTGAATTGGAATCGGTTGTGAGGTTGTAGTCTGAACCTGGGATTGCTGTCCGGGAGACACTTGGGATGGAGTCGATGGACGTATTCGAGTCTGTGGTGGACTTTGGACGCGAGCAGGAGACTGTCCTTGGACATTACTTTGAGGCTGACACTGTACTGCGACTTGGGGTTTGGATGACTGTGCTTGGGCGGGTTGTGCTTCAGAAGGGACATGGGATGCAACAGTTGTTGGGGTCTGAGCTTCAGGCTGAGTCTGCACTTCAGGCTGAGCTGGGGACGGGGGCTGGGTTTGGGGCTGGGGCTGAGCTGAAGGCTGAGCAGTCTGTGGCTGGGCTTCTGGAGGACTCACACTTGATGACTGAGCTGGTGGCAAGGTTTTGGCTTGTGGCACCTGTGTTGGGGGTGATAATTTACTCTGTCTTTGTTCACCTGTACCTGTGAAAAAGAAAGACCAAATGTTTCTATGACTCTACAACACAGAACCTTGGTTAAAGAAGAATCTGCAGGGGATTTCCTAAAGGTGCGAATTCTGAATTTCTGTATAGAAGACTGACACCTTAGACATTCCAGAGACACTCCAGAGACACATTTGAGTTAGGACTCTCCTAACCGGGGAGCCAGGCCCTGTCTCTAGAAATCAGCCAGGACTTCTGGGACAGGCTGACGTTAAACCCTCATTGTTTTCCTGGGGAGTGGTGAGGGCAGCCGGCAGTGGGAGGCTAACACAGTGGTTCTGGACCTGCAGCTAAGTGCAGGCCATGAGCCGGATACATCAACCTTCCCCGACATTACCTGCGTAATCCATTGGTGCCCCCGAGGCACCATGACTCCAGTGGTGCCCACAAGGCTGGGCAAGACACAAGTGTGGGCCCAGTTACCATGATACCCACTGTTTTTGACCCCCCGCCCCAATTTTCTGTATCTTTTATGGGGTGATGGAGGTGACAGGGAACCTGTAGGAACAAGAGATGCTGTGAGGTTGACCGGACAGCTCTTAGGCTCACTGGCTTCAGGCATATCTTCCCCAAGATAAACACTGGGCCTCCTTTCCCTCTGTCAGCCCAGCAACTTGTGCAACGACAAGCGGCACGTGTGCTAACCCCAAGTTCTACCTGCTGCCGTAGTGGAAACGGTGGTGGTGGTGCTGCTGGCTGCTGTGGCTGTTGTGGCCAAAGGTGTGAAGAGGAACCGCTGGACAGTACCGTTTGGCATGGCCGCTTGCATCAGCTGCTGTCCTGGGCCCGGGAGTATAGTCACCCCTTGAGGTATCAACTGCAACTGTCCAGTCGTTTGACCTTGTCCTTGAATTACTACTGTCAAACCTTGATTGCCGCCCTATGGAAAACAAAGGACAACGGGTAAACAGTGTTCAAAGCATCAGTCTTTAAGTGTACCACTTTTACGTTGGAAAGATCCTTTTGACGTAATGAAACTACGTATCTGAAGGTCTAGAGAACGGCATCGAAAGGAATTCAGATAAGCTAAAGTAACAATATTTATTTGGAAAGACTGATGTTGTTTAACGGAGAAAATATGAACTAATGGCCCAGAGTTCCAGTCCAAGCTCTCCAAATGGACAGCCAGGTATCTGTCTACAAGTAACACTACTCCTCCAGATCTAAATTTCCCTACTATCTACAAAATAAGGGCACTGAAGTGAATGACTAATGTCTCCACAAAATTCTGATTTTAAACCATCTTATATTCGTATTATTTTGTAATTTTCAAAGCATCTTTGTATATACTGTCTCGCTGGATTCTCACAATGGACTTGTGACTTCGTGGAGTGGGGAGAGAAAATATTACTATAATCTTATCACCAATTAAGAAACTCAAGGTTAGAAAGTTCAAGTCACTTGCCCAAAGCTAGAGATGAACTTAAAGGTGAGAAAAAATGAGGAACCCAGGTCTCCTGGTTTCACTTTTTCAGTATGTACCAGATTACCTATGGTGTGTGTCTGTGTGCACTGAAGGAGAAAAAGCTTAGGGTTTCGACAAGTCGTGGGTCGCTGGGCACAGGGTCGCTAATGCCCAGGTAGTTACCAAAATGGGGACCAGGAACTAAGAACTCTGTATGTACTGCCACTTCTGTCCAGGACCTGTTAATCCAGGAAAATTAACTACTAGGGACACGGCGGAGTTAGAAATCAAAGTAAAACAACCCACCCCAAATTCTCAACAGCCCAGGCTGACGCCACCAAGTTCATATACTAATGCACATATACTTTACTCACGAGTCCCTCGTTTACTCTTGCACATTCGAAAATGCATAAAACACCAAGTATAGTTTAAAAAATAATTATAAAGTAAACATCTATAAAATCAGCACTCAGGTCGTCGTCACCAGTATCCAAGAAGTCCCTGCTGAGATCTGCTCTGATCTGCGTTCCCTTCCTTTCCTCTGGAGGTAACCACTGTTCTCACTGTTACAGTATCATCACACTTCTTCATAGTGCGACTGCTTAAGTACAGACCTTTCTGGGGTTACAGGTTCACAACTTCAAGAATGCCATCCGTGAAAAACATGATGAGAATGAAGCTTCTCTTGACGGACAATGCAGCAGCCCTGTATCCTTATACAGCACAGCTGGTTTTGCCCGTTTCTGAATTTTGTGCAAATGGAATCATAATGTAAGTTTCATACTTGCTCCCTCACAGAACTTGTGGTTCTGTGTGGCCACGGTTTTTCATTTTCATTACCGTAAAACTACAACACAATTTATCGAACTGACAGTAGACAGACTTTTGGGCTGTTCTTACTTTTCTACTCTGGTGAACCATGCTGCTATGAAGACTCATGTTCATTATCCTGGTGCTCACGTGAACAAGAACTTCGTTAGGGAATACGGGAGAACTCCTGGACCAGAGGTATGCATATCCTCAACTTTGCCAGGTCACGCCTGGAGTCGTCCAAACGGCTAAACCAATTTATACTACCGCGGTTGCACATGGAAGTGTATTTTGTTTCACGTCTTTGCCAGCTCTTCATCTTGACCAACATTTCAATTTATACCAACCTCTTATGTACACGGTTCTCATATCCATTTCCCTCGTTACCAATAGAGTTCAGTAGTTTTTTTGATTTTGGATATTTAGATTTCTTCTCTCCTCGTCAAGTTCGTATGCCCCAACTTTTTTTTTTTTTTTTTTTTTTTTTTTACTGAGCTTTGCTCTTTTGCCTTATTTTTAGTAATTCTTCATGTGTTTTGGATAACAGTCTGTGTTTGTGTTACTTTTTATAATGTCTGATGAACTGAAGTTCTTATTTTTAATGGGGTTGAATTTATAAATCTTTTCCTTTATGGTTAGTGTTTTTTGTGTGTAAGTAAGAAAGCCTTTCTTTCTTATCCTAAGGTTATGAAGGTGTTCTTCTCTCTAATCTTCTGAAAGTATTATACTCTTACCTTTCACAGGTAGGACTTTTATCCTCCTGGAAAGGAGTTGGGGAGTGAGGTAGTGGCCCAGTTTCACAGTTTTCCGTATAAATTCAATTGTCCCAGCACCATTTACTGGAAAGTCTGTTCCCTTCTCAATGGCTTGTAATGACATCTCTATCATGGAACAAGTGTTCACACAGGCATGGGTCACTTTTTGCATTCTCTGCTGCGCTCTTCATCTATCTGTCCTAGTTGTCTGCACCTTTCTGTACTAATGAGTGAGGCATTACCATAAATATTTTGATATCAGGTCATCATACAGGGCAAAGCCTCCTGTTCGTCAACAGTTTTATAACTATTCCTTCTCCTTTGCACTTCCATTTTAAATTTTTAAAAAATCAGCCTGTCAGTTTCCATAAGAAAATCTCCTTGATTTTTAAAGGAACTGCATTCAACCCACTGATTACTACTAGAAGAACTGAGAACAGTTGAATCTTGCAAGGAAGCAGCTGATGTACTCAAGTCTTATTTTTCCAATGGAAATTGGTCAACTAATAATGTTTTGGTACTTAAGAGGATTATCCATCTGGCTGTTTTAGCTCACAGTCTAAGGGCTCTAGATGACTGAAACTGATTATATCTCGCCTTTAAGAAGTATTTTTGACTCTACAAAGCAGCCATTTCTTCAAAAAGTACATTTTAATCTTCTGAGAGTAAGTACCTGTTTTTAAACTTACTGCAAGAATAAAACGGATCACCTCGAGAGTTAACTAAGTGGAATTACAAATGAAGACTGGAAAAAGAGAGTTACCATGAAATGCCATTACTTACGTGGCCCTGTGTTAACTGAGTGAGTTGAGCCATGGTGAGCTTCACCTGTCCCTGTTGGGGACGAGGGGCCGGGGAGGGTGAAGGCTGCAGATTTGCACTGGATGTTCCCGAAGTTAATCCTTTCTGTCCTGGTGCTGAGGAAACTGCATTAGGGGTAGAGATCGCAGTGGAAACGGGTTGCCCTCTAATGATCTGGGTCACCACTTGCTGAGGGGCACCTACACAAACAGCAAAACGTTATGAATGCTTATATGCCCCCAGGCAGTCAACGCGTCAGGTGAAGGCACTCTTCTCAGTTTTCGAAAAGACTTATGTGATGCCGTCAGCCCAAGGATGTGCTCAGACATATATCCACGCCCACAGTCCCACCTGGTTGCCAGTGAAGCTACTCTCGCTCAGCTCACACAGCCATTCCCCAGTTCCTGCTATCTGCAGGAGACTGAAAAAACAATATTCTTCCTGGGAGGCCAAAGCTAAAATGACAAGAGGGAAGACTGAAGGAAGAAATATATATCTAATAAGCCATTTTATAAGGCTGCCTTTCCTGAGGAATATTTAAAATAAGATGACAATCTAATATATGATGACTTCATATGACTTTTAAACATAACAGGACTATTCTGAACCAACCACGTTTATGAATGAGCTCTTCCTACAGCTTTTCACCAGTTTGGGAGAACCACGGGGTCAAGATCACTATATCCTTAATATTAGGGCAAAACATTCAAAGAATGCATCCATAGTTCATTGCTTAAGAAACATCTACTGGATGAATGAATTTTAATTAGGATGGCTCAACAGTCTTCTAAAAACTTTAATTCTCATTTAACTTGCTGAAACTGGAGGAAAAGACAGGTGGAATCCGCTGCCCCCTGCCGTGGAACAGTTGCTGAGAGTAATGAGCTGGCAGCTAATTTTACATTCATAATGTCCTAATTCATTATTAATTAGTGAATCACATCACATTTATGATGTTTTACATTCACCTTCTGTCTTTTGTCCCATAGGTGAATACACAGGTATTTCTGTATGTATTTCTTTTAATGAACGGTGTTTAATATCCTTGCCTATGTATAACACTGAATGTCTTCTGTTATTCAAAATACCTTCCCCTTTATCTTTTAATAAATAACGCTACGGTAAAATCCCTGTTCATAAATTTTTATGCACTTCTAGTTCTTTCCTTAAAATAAACTCCTCTCAGTATTACTGCGTTTCTAGTAGGAACACAGTACCAAACTGAATTTTAGATAGGTTATCCCAACTCACACTCTCACCATTACTGAGATTCTATTTCACTGGACCCCTGGCAACCCTATGTACTATCGGTAAAGTACACTATTCCAGCAACCAGAAACGGTCTGATAGTATCATGGTATCTGAATTTCTTCAATTACCATAGAGGGTCAGCATTTAAATCCCTGTCAAGTCATGATGCTTCATTTGTGAGCTCTCTCTCCACACTCCTTCTCATTTCTCTATGTTTCCTACTTATTTATAGTTGATTTTTAGAGATTAAAGATATAAATTATAACTATATATTTTTCCTACTTAAAAAAAAATTTTTTTTGATGTTTATTTATTTTGAGAGAGTGAGAGTGGGCAAGCAGGGGAGGGGCAGAGAGAGAGAGGGAGACACAGAATCCGAAGCTGGCTCCAGGCTCTGAGCCAACAGCACAGAGCCCGACGCAGGGCTCGAACCCACGAACCGTAAGATCATGACCTGAGCTGAAGTTGGACGCTTAACCGACTGAGCCACCCCAGTACCCCTATTTTTCCTACTTTGCATTCTGCCTTTTGTTTCTTTTTAACAAAGTTGTGTGTGTCTGTTTTCTTTATTGTAGCTTTAGTTATTGCTTTTAAAATTTTCCTGCATTCTCTAATCAGATCTATCCTCCCAAGTAAGTGCTTAGTTACGATATATGTTGGCAGACGTCTAGCCAGCCCCCTCCCCCACAAAAATATAAACTGATTATTCTAGGATCATTTACTATAAGTACTGTCTTTCTTTCTTGATTCAAAATGACAATTTTATCACACTGCAAATTCTCACATATAATGCCTCTTTAAGTGAGTCTATTGGTTTAGTTTCCTTTGGTGACCAGTGCTGATCCTGGTCGTGTATCATATGTTCTAACAACCAGCAGCGTATGTTTTCCATCATTACGCTTTCTTCTACAACTTTTCTCCGTTATTCTCTCCCATTTATTAACATGAACCAAAAAACAAAGTACATCATGTGAAGTCAAGTGCTTTAATTTGAGAACTTCTGGACCCCACATTATGTCCCTGTACTGCAGTTTGAGGAACAATGCATGAAAAATTACTTTACTTGATTCCCCTGGTACTGATATGATGTTATCATAAACACAAATGGATTAAAGGGTTGGTAACGATCATACGATGGTCATTCGGATGATCCCCAACACGTACATGGTTGTACGTGTTCTTAATATGAAATTTATTGTCAAACTGGTTTCCCATAAAACACCCAGTGCTCATCCCAACAGGTGCCCTCCTCAATGCCCATCACCCACTTTCCCCTCCCTCCCACCCCTCATCAACCCAACAACATGTACATGTTAATTTGTTTTGAGATAATGACCAAAATGCAAATTCAAATATTAAAAAATTGTTATGGGGCGCCTGGGTGGCTCAGTCGGTTGAGCATCCGACTTCAGCCCAGGTCATGATCCCACGCTTCGGGAGTTTGAGCCCTATGTCGGGCTCTGTGCTGACAACTCTGAGCCGGGAGCCTGTTTCGGATTCTGTGTGTCTCTCTCTCTGCCCCTCCCCTGCTTGTACTCTGTCTCTCTGTCTCCCAGAAATAGATAAACATTTTTTTTTTTTTAATTTTAAAAATTGTATCACATCCAGGGAGTCTGTGGATTCCATTTTGGGAAAGGCTAGTGTGGTGGGAGGAACAGGATAAGCCGATCGATCGGACCACAATCAGAGGTACGCTACACACATCCACCCCTCCTCCACCTCTCTGGCCACGATTCCTAGAATTCCTCCTCATCTCCACTGGGCCTCACCAGACCCACTGGCCATCTGGCTTTTCCTTGACACACAAGACACACTCGTGTAATTATGGATTTACGGACTCACATATGCAAGTCAAACACATAACTGAAGCTACAGAAGGCAAAAGGGAGCAAAAGGCAAAAGGGAACAAACGGCTCTGTACATCTTGCGATCACCCAATTTTTTGTTTTGTAAGTTTCTTATCATTTGTCATCTGTAATTGTTTTTCTCCTTTACATTAGTTTTACTGTTCCCTTTAGTTACCTGACAGCTAGTTTTGAACAATAACAGATACTGAATTTTACCAATTGTTGCTGCAGCATTAAGTGAAATAATGAATCATACTTTCTTTTCTGGAGTAAGTCCTGTTTAGGCTTTAGAAAACTGACTTTAAAAAAAACCAAAACAATGGCACGTGGTTGGCTCAGTTGGTTAAGCATCTCTCGATTTCAGCTCAGGCCATGACCTCACAGTTTGTGAGTTCAGGCCCCACATCGGGCTCTACACTGGCAATGCGGGGCATGCTTGGGACTCTCTCTCTCTCCCTCCGTCTCCCCCCCACCCAAATGCATAAATAAAATTTAAAAACAAAAACAAAACAATACTTTTTATTTCATTTTAGAACTGTGCTAAAATTGCAAACTGAACGGAAAAGATTTCATCTTTTCTGCCCCCTATTCCCTGTAACTACTTCTTATAAGAAAGAAATTGCTTCCTAATCACTTCAAAGAATTTTACCATAAAACCAGGGTCTAGAATTCTTTTTTGTAGGAAATCCTCTAGCAACTTTGCAGATTTCTTTCCTTGAGATGAGTCATTGAGACTTGAAATTTATAAGCCTATATACACTTCTGCTTCATTATTCAAACATATTTAGTTCCTGAATATGGATAGTGAAAATTCTCCAAGGTCTTTGTTTTTTTTTAAGTTTATTTAGTGTGAGAGAGAAAGAGACAGCACGAGTAGGGGAGGAGCACAGAGAGAGGGAGAGAATTTCAAGCAGGCTTTGTGCTGTCAGCACAGAGCCCAATATGTGGGCTTAAACCCACGGACCAGGAGATCATGACCTGAGCTGAAATCAAGAGTGAGATGCTTAACCGACTGAGCCACCCAGGTACCCCTCTCCAAAGTCTTATTAGAAGGATAATTCTACTTGATTAAAAAAAGTTCATTCTATTTTTATAGCACTTTTTCTCATTCCTAATTCTGTAAACCAGCATTTTGTTCCCCTTTCTCAAGATTAGACTTGCAAAAGAAAGGTTTATTTTAATAACATGTGCCCTTTTCCATTTTCTTTTCCTCTTCTTCTTTCTTTAAAGATTTTATTAATCTCTACACCCAAAGTGGGACTTGAACTCACAAACCCCAAGTCAAGAGTCGCATGCTCTACCAAATGAGCCAGCCAGGCACCTTGCCCTTTTCTATTTCCTAATTATTACTTGTATTTTATTTTACTTCCTCCTGTTTTCTTTCAAGACTTATTTTATATATTTTTCTAAATACTGATTAAGACTTAAGCATATACTGGGGTGGCTCAGTCGGTTAAGTGTCCAACTTCAACTCAGGTCACGATCTTGCAGTTTGTGAGTTCGAGCCCTGCGTCGGGCTCTGTGCTAACAGCTCAGAGCCTGGAGCTTGCTTTTGGATTTGGATTCTGTGTCTTCCTCTCTCTGCCCCCTCCCCTGCTCACACATGCGCTCTCTCTCTCTCTCTCTCTCTCTCAAAAATGAATAAACGTTAAAAAAAAATTTTTTTTAAAGACTTAAGAATATGGGTTTTAGTCTGTTTTGTCCTCCAATGTATTTTAATTGCCTAGGGTAGGTGCTCAAGTATTTATTGAATAAATTTGCCTCTGAGTTTAGCTTTGGCAGCATGACTTAGGGGCTACTTAATGTGCTTGAAACTATACATTTGATGTTTCCTTCACCTAAAAGTTACTTATAAAAACACCCGTTTTTAAATTTCCAAGCAAGTAAAAATTAGCAGAATAAGTTATTAACTTCTTGCTTTACTTTGAAGAATGTGGCCTATACACCTTCTACTGTTTGGAAAGAATTCATCAGGTTTTACTATGACTCATTATGTGACCATTTTGGTACAAACAGCCCATAAATATTTAAAACCAATGTGCATTCCTGAAGGTTGAACAGTTGACATGCAGCCTGTTTCTCGTCTACAACGCTCCTGCTAATCCCTCCTTCATATCAAATAGTTTTTGCTTTATACACTCCAATGTGATCTTATTTGGTTCTTAAAGTTCCCAAATTACACCTTCGTTGCAAGTTTTTATCTTTGAGACAATGTGAAAATCACAGACTTCTACTCTGCTCAATATTATTAGTAGGGTAATCCTTATCTTCTGCCCCCAAACCTCATCCCCCTTTCTTTCTTTCTTTTTTTGGTCTTTGCCCATCTTATTATTGTGTACCTTTTGTAGTAATTCAACTTTAGGTATGTTTCTCATAAATGTACAGTTGGGATTTTCTGTTCAATCTTTTAGCGTTCAGCTTTCAATATGGCAGTTTTAACTTATTCACATTAACCAAAGGCTGACACTGTCTCTGTAATCTTTTTTTTACGCTTTCCATTTAAATGCTTCTTAGCTGTTTCCTTGATTTTATCTCCGTCTTTTGCCAAACAGACTGTTGTCTTTCCTCATTTTCTTTATTCCAATGACTTGAATTAGTATATATTCCATCTACTAGAGGTTTTTAAAACATTTTTATTAAGCAAACTTGGATCTATTTTCTCTCATCGGCACAGCCAGAGATGAAATAACATCTATGAATGTACTCCACAATGGATTAGAAATTTAGTATGCTTTGAATACTCATTCACAATGCAGAGTAGTAACCACTATATGATCACAGCCGAAGTTTTCATCCAAATTAGTGTTTTCTAGTATGTAAAGTAGCCAATACAGAGTATTATAGATTTCCCAGACTGGACGTTTAGATGTAAAATGAAAATGCTGGAGGGACGAATACCTGGCTGTACCATCACGGGTGTTCGAATAATCGCCTTTCCTAGTGTTGACTGTTGGAGTGGTGTTCTAATCACCGTCATACCAGGGCGGATCTGAGGCCCTGTGATTACCTATAAATGACACAAAGGAGAATGAATTAAAATGCTTTTAAAAGACTAAAAAAGCATGATGGACTTAGAACACAGTCTTTAAACATCCTACGTTGATAATTACATCTACAGAAATGACAAAGGCTCTTGGGCATTACATTTTAAATTATATTAAGCATCAGAATAATGATGGAATTCTGAGGGAAGAAAATTTAATCCAAATGAGATCATACAAATTCTTTGTCACTGATATCAAGTACAGCCTACAGACCAGAAGGAAGGCACAAGGCTCAGTGAAGCTCTGTCCTATAATCACCGTAGTTGTTCAGAGAAAAATGTTGGGTCGTGTTCTCCCTGAGGTCCAACACATATCTGTCACCCACAGCATACGAGATCGGAAACCAAATGTCCTTTCACAGTTTTAGAGGAGAGACTACAGAGCATATTGTTTTCAGTTTTACAGTTACGTCCAGAACATTTTCAAGTCTGCAAAACTTGAAACCTTTTCCACGATACCAGAGCCAAGGAAATGATGTATCTAATACGTGTGCATGTCGGCCGATAACCAACGAGCTCTAATGCCACAGATTCTATTTTTCATTCCACTTCTCAGTTGCATACCAAGTTTCCCTCGGGGCTCCAATGCTGTCTGCTGTTTTATATGAAGGAATTTTCTCTACAGAATCCTAGAAAGCATTTCTTCTGATTCATAAACTAATATGCTATTATGCTGAAAATTAACATTTCATATATCATTTATGCTTAGATATATAACAGATTTTTTAAAAAGTCAGTACCTTGGCATAGATGAGTAAAAGGTAAAGGAAGATGAGGAGCTAAATTAATCCTGGAAGGGGCCATTCTAAAAACTTCAACTTGATGTGGTTAACGCTTTAAAACAAAAGAAGTCTGTAAAGAATTCTTACTTGTGAAGTGCTTGTGGTTGCTCCAGAGCCTGAGGTATTGGGCCTAATTGTGACTGTTGCTGTCCTGGGCTGGAATGAAGTAAAGGTCTGCTGGCTTGTACCTGTACTTGATGGAATGATACCCAGGACTTTCTGCTGTACTTGAACAACGCCTTAAAAAAAGATGAAGAAGTCATTAGCAACTGCCCCTTTCATAACAAGCATCAGGTGTCACTGGGTTTCTGAGGAGAAACTACGTGTGGCAGGGTTTTATAGTGGGCTACATAGAATGTGAGGTCCAAGGACTGAAATCAGTGAAAAGGAAATGAAAAATAATGGCAACAGTATGATCTGGCAAATGTGAATTAAAACTCTTCACATTTCCCTTACCTCCTTGTGTTGCTGGCACATTTACAGCGACAATCTTGCTGTTTGCAGGAAGTGGCAGTTTGGTAATTACTTTTCCTGCCATAGTGACTGGATTGCCTGTAATTTGGAACGTCTGACCTGTGCTGGCAATGGTTGTAGCAGATGTGGCAGCTGTGCTGGTGGCTAATGGGGTATAAGACATTTAATAAGCTTTAGATTTAAAATAACCAGCAACGTAGTGACTTCTAGGAAGGGCACCAAGGCATGAAATGTGGCTCATTCTTGTCTTTTTAAGAAAAACATTCCTCTCCACTCAAAGTAAGTGAACTATGTAAATGTTGAGAGGGAAATAATGGAAGAGAGGAGTTTCGCTCATGTCATATCATGAATATTATCTGTAACAAACCAACTGTGGCAGCTTGATTGCTCAATCAGCTGCAGGAAGAAAACAATTCTCTAAAGAAATGTTTCATCTCAGTCGGTAAACGATCGAAATTTCTCTTTCCTGAACGAAAGCAATCTTTTCTTTAAGAACGGTCGTGTACCTGAGTTTGACTGGCCTTGCTTAACCCACGTAGCGAAGGTCTGATGGAAGTTCTTGTTTTGCTGGAATGTCACTGTCGCTGGAGATCCAACTTTGGTAGTTAGTACCATTTTAGTTCCGGTTGTAACGGAGCCACTTATGGGGGCCACCATCACTTTCGGCGCTGGGGAGATGGTACTAGTCGTACTGTTCGTTGGGGAAGTGGTGGAAGCTGCAATTGCTGTAGGCTTCTGCTGTTCCAATCGTTTCTAGAAAAGTCAGGGAGAGAAAACATGAACCGAAACAGTTCCAAATAAAAACAATACCATTCTGCAAGAAGTCCACCCACTATTTCTCCAAATCTAAGAAACTGTACCAAATTTCTCAAATATTTTATTTCTGAACCTATGTATTTAAATTTGCCCTTCAATTTAATTTCTTGATGCAGGCCAATATTTTTATGACTCTAAACCACACCTATTTTATTGAAAGTAGTAAGTCTTTCATTCAAAAATGAAGAGCAATCAAATTTTTCCAGCCTATACAAACGTCCAACCTTTCAGATGGCAAATAAAAGAGACACGGGCCATCTTATTGAAGACAGGAACACCTTGCGGCTCAGTGGTGGGATTTAGAGCACACAGCAAATGATGGGAACTGTACAACGTTTCTGGTTTACTGTAGTGTTAATTTATCCAATTATAAAACACAGGTCAGTATTTAAATAATCACTATCCAAGTTGACAAACAGGCAAGCAAGTTGAAAATTATAAGAAAACATCTTTTCTAAACTTCTTATATTACTCAGTTTAAACATTTTTTTTACAGAAAAAATATTTTAGACTATTTTACGCAGGGAAGCATAGCCTGATTACAATAGAGGGTTATTAAAGCCAATTTGTACACCTTCCATCATAGATTGCTAACATTTCCTGACCTTACCAACATGACAATGTAAGCTTCCACATGTAAAAAAAAACATAGGTGCCAATGATTTCAAACCTGATGGCAAACGCATTGTCATAATTATCTTCTTTAATGCTCAGACTGACCCAACAGAGTTGCTGGTATTATAACTTAAAGATGAGGAAACTGAGACTCAGAAAGACTCTGGCCTGGGCAGAGCTAGCTACTGCTGGAGGTGAGAGGTGTACTAAGATAATATGGCAATGCTGAACTATCTCCTGCCACTGCAAACTGCTCACCGGCGACATCACAGCCAGTCTCGACAGGAGTGCTTTTGTAAACATCCTATGCGCGTGAACAGAATGTGAGGTATTTCACACAGTTTCTCATTCCTCAGAAGAAAAGTTTAGTTTTGTATATTTAGAAATGTCATCTGATTCAATCAGTTAAAAAAAAAAAAAAAGAGACAAGGAAACTGAACACATATTAGGTAGTTATTTCCTGAGGGTGCTGAGGATATGCCTTCAAAATTGGAAACGTTGACTGCATTTGTAAATGAGTATTTTAAATACATTTTTAAAAATCACACCAAACTCTTACAGAGTTTTAGCAGAATTTGCTTTTTCATAGACTACAGAGATTTTACAGATTGGAACTTCGCATTTCAAAATTACCCTCAAACTCATGTAACACTGTGTGTCAACTATACTTTAGTAACAACAAAAAATTACGCATTGAATTTTAGATAATAGGTCAAACCACACGAATATATCAACACTGTGCTTTTGGTGTGCATGGATTTGGCTAAAAATGTCAACTCGCTGCCAGGTGGGACTAGTACCAACTCCCCCACCTGCCGGGCAGCCAAGCGCTGCTGTTTGAGGTGAGCCTCCATTTGGGCCTTGAAGTCCTCTGCCTTCTTCTGTTCACTAACCTTAGCCTGTTGCTCAACTGCTTGTGCCTTCTCTTTCTCCACTCTGCAGGAAACAAAGGAGAAATTTTATCAGAAACTACACTATGAGGCATTCGGCATCAAATATTAAGTGACATCTGGCTGACTCTCATGTTCTAAAAAGATGTGAAATTATTTCGATTTCAAAAATGAACATTAAAAGGTAATTAGAAACTGACAAGTGGATACAACACATTAAAATTAGAAATAGGACTTTAATAAGTAATATATATCTAGCACTTAAAATCCAAAGGCGAAGTAAAATTAACTAGGACATACTGAATGAATAAACTTTTAAGGTGGCAATTCTTCAGTTCTGAAGTGATAAAAGCTTCGAGTATCTGAGCACATGTTAACCATTTCCTTACCTTTCAGCAAATGCCCTGATCTCCCATAATTCCAACTCTTCCTCGGCTACCCAAGTTTCGATAATAACAGGGCCAGTTTGCTTGGGCGTTTCTGGTCTCTTTGGCCGCAATGCACTCGATCGAAGGCCTTTTCTCTGAGGTGTAGGTGTTTCTTTGGAAGAGAAATCAGAGTATTTTAAGCAATATAGCTTCTAAAATTGCAGTACTTCTGACATCTCCTCTTATATCATGAAAAACAAGAGTTGGCCAACTTTTTCTTAAAGAGCCAGATGGTAAATACTTTATATTGTGTGGGCCAGATGGTGTCTGTAACAACTATTCAACTGTGCCTTTGTTTTCATGAAATGAGCCAGAGACCATACATAAGTGAGTACATATGGCTGTGGTCCAATCAAACTTTATTAACAAAAGCAGGTGACGGGTCAAGGCTCATGGGCCAGGTCTGCTCGCTCCCGATATAAAAGGCCTAAGAGCCTGTTACATCTGCCCGTAACATTCCTCCTGGCTTCGCCCCCCCCCCTCACATGACTAATGCCTGTTCATCCCGCAGACCCCACCGTGGATACAACATTCTTCAAGAAGCCTACTGTGTTCCTCGCACCTAGTTGGGCTGAGTGTCCTTGCCATGTACATACAGCTCTGGCAATGTGTATCTCCCCATCACAGCACTGAGAAGGGGAATTTGAAAGTTGCCCGTGTAAAGAAGGGATTAGAAACTACTAACTATAGGTAAAATCTCCTAATGTAAGATTTTAAAAAGAAAAAGCAGGGAGAGGCGAGCATTGAACCTTCCCATTTGTTCAGGGACCAGAGAAGCAGCTGAAATAGCAGAAGGACAAAGTGATAAGAGCAAAGAAAAGGGACTCAAGGAGACTGCAGTGGTTTGAATTGAAGGCTCTGGGGTCAAGACTACAGACTGGTCAGAAACTTGCCTCTTCCATCTGTTTCTCTGCCTATCGACTGAGCTACTTCTGTTCCAGGACAGCACTGTTTTAATTACATTACTATTTATTTCATCATTCTACTAGGACAGGTACCCCTTATTGAAGTTCTTTTCAAAAAATCTACTCTCATTTATTCTCCAGGATAAACCTTTGAATTAATTCAATCAAATTTCAAAATTTAAATTTATACATTTTGGGACAGTTAACTTCTATTAAATAGTATGTTTATATCTAAGGACAGCATTCTCTTTTTGCCCATTTTGTCACAGATTTTTTTCCTGAATGGTTTTACTGGACTTCTAAAATAACACTGATTTTAATCTATTTATAGCTCTCGAATCTGGTCACCTGACTGAACTCTTTCTAGCGTAACAGTTTGGATGCTCGTGTCGTAGCATTATAACAACACTGTAACGTTTTCTCTGCTTCTTTGAGAATAGGGGCCACATCCAGTTCTTCCATGTCTTCGCTGTCTAATGCCCCCACGTAGGTGCTCCCTAAATGTTTCCCGAATCACTCTTTGTGCATCTTAGATCATTTCTTCCCCCTGATGTTATTTCAAAACAGCTTTAACTCTTGAGCCAACAAATGTTCAGTGACCACTCCTGCATCTGATTCTGCAGCAGGTGTCAGGACTACAACAAACCAGACGGACTCGGTGGCCGCCCTCTTGGAGCCGATGGTCTGGTGTCAATCACTGTTCCACAGCCTGATTATGAGAAGTTATTATTACAGCTCTCTGTACCCCTCCCTGTGTTCAGCGCGATGCCTGTAGGTATCACTGTGTGTCTAGTGGGATCTTGTTAACTTTATTGAGTATCAAAAGATATCTTCTTCAGAAGTTGAATGAAGAGATAAGGAAACAATTTTAATCCAATTTTAATTCATAAAAGATGTGGCCAACAGGTCAGTAACAAAGAACATTCCTTTCCTTTCTATTTCCATTCTATTCCTTACCTTTTGGTGCTTCTGGAACTCCAATGGGGCAAATGATTTTCCGGATACAATATTCAGATCGAATGCCATAAGGACCAACATCTCGCCTCTTAATTATCTCTGTCGTTGTGATTTCAGTTTCAGAGGTTTCTATGGTGATTTAATTCACATAGTATTAACAACCACCTAAAATAGTCAGAGACTAGAAAAGCACAACATCTGGTGCTTTAAGAAGGAGACACACATGGAATAAACTTTTGAAAACATTTGATGAATTAATGACTTCAGGATCATTGCTGGACTGCAACAATACTGAGTTTCTTCCTCACTGAAAATTTCTAAACTGAGCTGTTTGGGGGCAGCTTGGTTTCCGGTGGCAAACAGTCAAAATAAATAAGAGAAGAGAGAAGCAGCAAGCATAGGGTTCCGGATGTCCCAGTTTAACTGATTTGTTCTCTGTAATAAGATCTTTTAAAAATTCAGACTGATTCACATGTAAGTGCCTCACCTTATACTTTAACCCCCTTTTCCTAGCCCCCAGTATCTCACAGCACGTGCTACCAAACTTTAGCGAAGCTGTATTTTAAAAACGCAAGCCATATATATATATATATTGGGTGTTTTTTAATTTTTTTTTTTTTAACGTTTATTTATTTTTGAGACAGAGAGAGACAGAGCATGAACGGGGGAGGGTCAGAGAGACAGGGAGACACAGCATCCAAAACAGGCTCCAGGCTCTGAGCCATCAGCCCAGAGCCCGATGCGGGGCTCGAACTCCCGGACCGCGAGATCGTGACCTGGCTGAAGTCGGACGCTTAACTGACTGAGCCACCCAGGCGCCCTATATTGTTTTCTTTTTTTTTGATGGCGGTGAAGCACACATGGACGCGAGCTGGGGAGGGGCAGAGAGAGAAAGAGAGAGAGAGAGAGAGAGAGAGAGAGAGAGAGAGAGAGAGAGAGAGAATCCCAAGCAGGCTCCACAGTGTCAGCTCAGCTGGACGCAGGGCTCGAACTCATGAACTGAGCCGAAATCAAGAGTCGGACGCTTAACTGACTGAACTACCCAGGTGCCTCCCAAGCATTATATTTTAATAAGTAACAAAAATGCTTAAAATTAAGTGAACTGTCAAGTGATTTTTCTCTTTTCAACTTAGACTAGAAAAGGAAAAGCCCTTACCTGTCCGTGTGGTCCCTCCTCCTGGAGGAGCCTTGGCTGCCATGTCATCCCATCTCAGGCTTGCCCACAGTAACCGTAACATAAGGCTCACTCCAGCTAAGGACTTTACAGTCTGAAGTCTATACCTGAAAGAAAAACCCAAGAAAAACTACGTATGTATTGTGCACGCACGCGTGCGCGCACACACACGCGCGCTCTATTATTAAACTGAAGGACTATTTCTAGTTCTCATTATTAATAGTTATAATACAATTTTGTAAGCACTTTGGCTATTACATGTCCCTTAATAAAATAATTTTTTTATTCCTAGGCATACCATGCATCTAACAACTTAAAAGGGGTCTGTATGTCACTTCAAACGCCATATAAATTTGTCAAATGAGCATGTTTCATTGTAAGACCGATATGGCAAGAATTTATGAAGATCTTGTAACGTTTAGCCTAATTCCAAAATATGTGCTAGAGAAATTACAAAGGAGAACAAAATACAGAGACGTAATTGTGTTACTAAATGTGGTAAGAGTTTTGAAGGATAAAATCTTAACTAATTGATTTGTGCTGAAACAAACTGAAACTGTTTACATCTTCTCAAAACCCAAAACGAAAAGACCCCCCACAAATCCAGTAAGACCTTTCCATACGAACAGAAATTCTGTATCCAAATGGTGGTTCTGGAAAACATGAACTACTGGATGATGAATACCTGCCAATACTAGTAACACTTGAACCACATTAGTAGCTTTAGAGTTCTACAACACAATGAATAATAAAAAAGGGTAATGCTATATTAGTTATTGATCAGGAGACAAAGGAATCTGTGTGCAGGTTTTTATTAAGCACTGTGTGCAAAGTTATTGAACATTTTAGATATTCCTTTGAAAATAATATTAAAGATACATTTCAAAACGAATTTACAACGGCAATGAATATTTTGTCCCAAAATGGAACTGACCGTAAAATAGTTTTAAAAAGCCCTTGGGTCTCAATTCTCTATTAGTGGTCTTTGAGTAATTAAACACTCTGTTGACATATCCACATGCATAAATAAATAAACTGGTTGTGGTGTACAGAAAACCTATAAAACTAAAATAATTCCCTCCTCTAAGAGAGGTAGAATAAGGTGGACCTTAGACAATTTGTATTTAAGAGGCAATGCTTTCTATTCTAAACATGAAGCTGGGGAAATGAACAGTGTGGGAAGGGGACCGCTCTAGCCAAAAACTTGCTGCATGCAGCTTCTTACATTCCCATCTCCACCTGGGACACCAGTACCTCCTTTGCTGTGCTGCCGCCCTGTGAATCCTGTGACCTGGACAGAACAATGCTCGAATGGGAGGGCGAACACTAACCGCTGCAGGGGTATCCTGGGAGGGGGGAAGTACGTGTCACTTTCAGACCACACCCTACAGAAATGCCTAGGGAACTCTGGACACCAAATGGGGATGTACTTGGAAAGAGAAATGTTTCTCATTCTCTCTTCTTCCTCAGATCACTCTCTACAGTCAAACAGCAACTTCAGTGCGTCTCTATTTCACAAGGGAAACACCGCCAGGTGAGGAACACACCTGAAGCCTGTTCATTCGTGCATTCCTTGGAAGAATACTTGCGTGCCTTCCATGTGCTTTAGACTAACTGAAAGGAGCTGGAGACAGGGATGTGAATTATGATCTGCTCCTGTATCCTAAGGAGCTGTGACAGAGGAGAGCACGAGGGGCACCTGACTCGGCTCAGGGATGGGGATCAGAGCTTTGCTCGAGCCTCAAAGGACAAAGATGGGGGGGTGGCTGCACCAGGGCAAGGGACACACGTTATGTACGCTCAGGAGGAAAGTGTGCAACAGCAGACGCTTCCTCCGGGAACCACATCTGGCATGCTACGACCGGAGGGCAGGGGGGTGGCGGTGCGGCAAGAGATGAAGCTGGCATGGGAGAGGAAGGCAGAGCCAGACGTGCCGCACCAAGTGGAAGGGTAAGAGAAGAGCACTAAAGGCGATCCGTGTTAAGGCCTCGGAAGCGTCTGCAGTGTAGGATGGGTCATGGAGGGAAGTGCTTCTCACAGATGGGGGTGTACAGGCGAAGGCTGTCCCCTACCTGCCCCGCAGCTGAAGGCTTGCTCAGCTCAGTCAGAACATTCACAGGGTAGATCTGCCTTTTAGGAGGATCACTGGGGCAGAGCTGGGGAGACAACTACTGGTTCAAGGTGACAATGAAACACAGAATCAGGGCCCAGGAGAAAGGAAGTAAGGGAATGGACAGCGTGGAAGAAAAAAGAGGCCTAATGAGTTGACAAGACAAGTTTCGCTTTTCACTGCTGCTCAGCCTTACCATTAAATTAATAAAGATCAAGCATGCACCTCTGACATTCTTAGCCTCTACGCTAAGCATCAGACATAATTGATTCAAGTGTGAGTATAAAAATGCATTTCCCATGCATGATTTTTACAGCAATACACTTTTTAAAAATGCATTCTAAAGTCAAGAATAGTTTACATATTTACCCATGCCTCTGTTAGATAAAAGGGATTATGTTTCTCTCAACTTCAGCAAATTCAGACGTTAGCATGTATCTGATGGCAATATCTGTTTAAGACGTACAGGAAGGTATTTCCTTCCATTAAAAAATGAGAAATTAACTAAACAGATACCAGTGGTGCCCACAGTGCATATTAAAACATAACAATACAAGGCTCCTGAAACCCAGCCGTGCAGAAAAGGGCCCTGGGCAACACGTGATCAGAACTGGTTCAGAGAAAAGTACTTCCCAGTTGAGCCTACCTTCCACTTGAGAAAAGAAAAGAGCAGAGAGGTCGGCCTCCACAACTGCCAGGTCATTGTAATTAAAGTATTTGTACATAGTAACTTTTCCAGTGGGAAAGAAGTTACCTGCAGGACAGTCAAGGATACATTTTGGGACCGCTCTCAATGAAGAAAGCAGAAAAGTGCAGAGTAATCCTATAAATCCATGAACTGTAATGAAGAGTTCCTTGATTCCCTGCAGGATTCTGCAAATCCTTCATTGCAGGCCCTGCAGAGAAATTGTACTTTTCAGCTGTCTCTATTGAATGTGTAATGGAGTGATATTTTAATTCAAATCAAAAGATGAGTTATAAAAACCTTGGTCAAACCAAATATGACTGGTCATATTAATAAGTTAATTTCTTTATCGAGAGTACTCATTTACACTTCGTTTTGGTTTTGGTTTTCTTTGATCATACTAGCCAGCTGTAATATAAAAGAAACACACACACACACACACACACACAGGTATGATTTTAACTTAAAGAAAGTGGAACCACAGATACACAGAAATGAAGCCTAACGTGAAATGGAGTCTGCTCAGTCACTTGCTGAAATAACTTTAGGTTCCTATCAAAATCTAGCAGAAATCAAAGACTGTTCCTGACTCCTGAGCATGCCCCACACAACTCTTACGTCTTCGGTGTTTATGTTTCATCCTTTCCAGTGGTGAGGGTGAAAAGATAAAAAGACAAGGACATGAAAAAGGACACAGCAAGGACAGATATGTGAAAATGTGATATAGCAGATAAAGTAGTGGACTGGGGGTTTAGGAAAACCGGGCACTATTCCTAACTCTGTCCCTCTGTGGCCAGAGGCAAATTATTCCACATCTATAAAAGATAAGAATTTCTAAGATCCTTTCCAATATAAAACTACACGATCTTACAGCTGACAGCACTACGTACTTACGACTCATCCCCAAAGCTTAATGCCCAGAAAACCTTAATTTAAGACTATTTCTGGGTTTTAAAAACTCGTTCCTCAGGACCCTCTTGGGACCACCTCTTCGCACATAAATAACAGAGAACTCCAGAAACACATGCTTATCATGCAAATAAATTACATTAGGAAGATTTCCACATCATGATGGACCTTGTGTGATTCACAGGCATGTCTCCTGGATCTTATGTTTTTATGAATTACCTCATAGAAATAAAATACCAAACTCCAGAAAGTTGATTATCCACTTCTGTAACTCTCTCATTCCCCAGGAAAACACATGGCAGTAACTTGGAAAGTCAGACCACAAAAACAACTACGTTTTCCCTGTTTCTTCCGTCTTGTGAAAAGTAAAACTGAATTTCGTTTTAAAGAATTCCCACATATTTTTTTCAGGCTTTTAACATGTTTCCCTAAGTAAACTTTGGTACCTCCCAGCTGGCCAAATTCAAGATTCTCTGTATCTTATTTCCATTACTAACTTGGCCCATTAAATTTCCGCTTCCCTGTCTTATCTCAATTATATCTCATTTTTTACAAAAAAAAAAAGAGAGAGAGAGATGCTTACTAGATACTGCTTTTAAGACTTTCTCCCTTCCCCAAATACATTTTAAAGTACATACCTCCAAGTGATACCAAAGGTTGGTCTAGGAGAAGGATACGGCCATATATCCAAGGCAGGTTTTGCATTGTAATTAAAATAAGGGACTTCTCGGATTCCTCCTTTTCTGGCCAACTTTTTTAAGTCATCATTAGGCAACACAAATATGCTCTTCTTGCTGCTCTTGGTGATAAATTTTCTATAGGATGGCAGAGCAGTACCTGAACGAGTCTTCTTGGGTCTTGAAAACTTCATGAGTTTCACTTTGTCCCTTGTGGAATATTCTTTGCTCACGGTCATAGATGTTACCAGAGTGCCTCCTGCAGTGGTCAGTGAGTCTGTCACTGTTGTGGTGACCACAGTTTTGCTTTGCTCCTTCACAGAGATGATGTCCACGCTGCTGCCCGTGGAGGGTGTGGAAAGCTTTGTTACCGTTGTAGTGGTGGTCGTGACAGTGGATTTGGCACAGTTTTCTGTGGAAGAGACCACAGTCTGCTTATCACCTTTGGCTACTTTGATTACGGTTTTTGATTCCGTGGCCACCGTGGATGTCATAGTGGTGACTTCTGTGATGACGGTTTTCCTCTTAGACTCTCCGTTGACATTTTCGTCTTTGCTGGTAGGCAGCCCATTTTCATCAACAGAATCATTACTGAGGTTAGATTCCTCTCCAGAAGTAACAGGTGAGGGAGTAACTTTCTTAACTTCTGAGGTTTCAATTTCCATATCTTCTACCTGATTTGTTGAACTGCTTTCTGGACAAGACAGTGGAGGTGTGGTAGTATGTATACTCTCAGACTCTTTGGTTGAAGGCAGGGTCTCTAGGCCATCCTGGTAGTCACCTCCAGCATCAGAAGATCTCAGTAAACATGATTTTGTTTCCACGTTGTTTTTTTCATTAAAATCTTCCATGATGACATCACCATTCATGAACGGCTTTACAGCAGATTCTTTAATGGTCAAAGACTTAATATCATTTTCGGGAATTATTTTACTTATATTATTAAGCTTTGGTTCAACATCGCCACTTACTACTTTACTCTCAGAGATTTCTTTCAAGCATTCCCCTTTCAAATGTACTTTAGATTTATTATCTTTTCCATTTATTTGAAAGGTACTCGCTTTCTGTCCTTTCTTTTCAGACTCTCGATTTTCATTATTCTTTTTGTCAGTGCTACTTTTTAGATTGACTTGATCAATACATTTAACTGATCTCTCCTCTAATTTCTGTTCTTGACTTGTTTTTTTACCATTTGCTTCAGTTACCTTACTCTGTGGTCTCTGGTCACAGTTTCCAGTGGACTGATCTGAAACAAACTCACGTTTCAATGGTTCCAAGCCTTCAATACCTTGTTCTTGAGTTATGAACTGTTCAGAAATACTTTCACTGCTATTCTGAACAATCATATCTTCTTCACTGCTGTCTTGAATAGACATAGTATCAGAACTATTTTCCAAAGTGCTATTATATTCAGAGTCACATCCCAGTTTTCCTTCAAAGTCCATTGCTTTTGACAGAGATGGGATATCTCTATCATCGATACTTTTAGGTACTGATGGAAGTGAAGGGCTCTGGGAAGGAGAAACAATGGTGTCATTATCCTCCTGTATGAGTGGTTTTTTGTTCTTATAGATCAAAGTACCAATTTCATCTGTACTGGCTAGTTTGGAGTCATCAACGAGAAAATCACTTCCTTTGGTTTTAATCTTACTAGGTTCCTGGCCTTTACTGGTAGGTTCAGAGAGACTCTCATCTATGTCATTTCCAATAGAATTTTGTTTCTGACAGTTTGTCTCTGGACTCTGAATGGAGACGTCATCTAACGTTTGATCTTTTGGATAAAGTTTGTTTGTTGTATGATCAGGATCACTGATTCCAAGAACTGAGGAATCGCTCTGTGAACATCCCCGAATCAAATCTTCAGATTTATCATTACTTGCATTAGGGCTTTGTTCTTGTTTAATAAGCAAGTCACTTTGACACCCTTCTTTTGCTTTAGTGATTACTGGAGACTCAGAAAGACTTTTCAGAGAACTTGTAGAGGTCTTTCCGATACCCTTAATTCCACCCTCCAACTTCATCTTTTCAAGGCGCTGTTTTTCTTCCAGTGTAAACTGTTTAATTCTCCTTTCAAGAAGTCCATCTAGTTTGGATGATTTAATTTTCTTTTTATAACTAGTCCTTAGATGAAAACCCTCACTGACATTGACCACATCTACTTGAGAACTTTCCTGACAATTTATATGTGGCTCTGTTTTCACATCATCATCTATTTCCATTGGTTCTTCCTTAAAGGATTTATCATTGTCAGAATCTAAAACTTCTTTTACATCTGTGAAATAAAGACATTTATGTAAGTGAAATTTTTTACTCTCAAATGTGGAACTCATAATATTTTTATTTTAAAAACTACCAGTGGTTCTTATTTTCACTCAAGGGCTTAAACATAAATATATATTTGAAAGCTCCTGACATAGGATTAAGATAGGTCAATGGACAGGGCTAAACTTTATAAAATGTTAAAAAACACACACATATTGTAAATATTTAAATATCCTGATTCTTAGCATCTGAAAATAGAATGTTACAATGAAAAACTACTTAGCCTGTGACAGCTACTCGATACACCAGTACCTTCATGTCAGATTCTGTATAAAATATTTTGTAGTCATAAAATATCTTAAGGCTAGTATCTTACCTAGTTTTTAAAACATAGCTTTTCACAAAAGGCAATGTAAGTTCCTCAGAAGGTTGGACACCGAGTTAGCTTAATGACCCAGTAGTTCCACTACTGGGTATTTGCCCAACATGAATGTTCATATCAATATTCGTAACAGCCAGGAAGCAGAAACAACCCAAATGGCCATCAACCGATGAGTGGATAAGCAAGATGTGGCACCATCCACAAAATGGAATACTACGCAGAAATAAAAAGGAATGACAAAATCCTGACACCTGCTACGACATGGATGACCCTTGAAAACATGACGCCAGGTCAAAGAAGCCAGTCACAATGGACCACATATTACATGATTCCATTTATTCGTCATGTCCAAAACAGGCAAATCCAGAGACAGAAAGTACATTAAGGCTGGTGAGGGGAGTTAGGGAGGACTGGAGACTGACTGCTAATGAGTATGAGGTTTCTTTTTGGGGTGACGAAAATGCTCTAAAATTCACTGTGATGATGGTTGAACAACTCAGTGAAATACTAAAAACCACTAGATTGTACCCTTTAAATGGGTAGATTATCTAGAATATGAATTATGTTTCAATAAAGCTGTGATCATCAGAGAAAGACAAGGCAGTACCTCTCCCGCTGTGCGAACTAGATCCTGTGCAACCTTAGCATCCCCAGGCTGCCCTCCACCCCGGACTCTCCTTACCTTGGTCCTTCTTCTCAGCAATCCTGGAAACATCCATTTCACCTTGGTCTGCTCCTTTTGTAGCATCTGAATCTTTTACCTCATCTTTCTCAGAATCAGGCTCTGTTTTTATTTTTTTTGGACTTCGTGGACTTTTTCTTCTATCCGATTCATCCATATTTTCATCCACATTATTTTTGGCTGAAAAAGAATGAAGTATATAATAATGACAGGTATTCTGAATATTAGCAATTTACTGTAATAAATCTAGTTGAGTGGAAATTATCAAGTATTTTCAGCAATTTATACTGCTTTTTTAAATTAAACACACACACACACACACACACACACACACACACACACACACACACTGAAGACAGTATATACTTCCCTAATATGCTTGGCTGACCTAAAGCATTAAAAGAAGACTGCATTTTAGATGTGCTTCAGAAAGAAGCTTTCACATAGGACGACTATTTCAACCTGTTCGATGACTTTACAGATTCTATATCAGTGTTTCTAACATATTTTGTGTTAAAGAATCATATTAGAAGGATAAATACTTAAGTATCTTTCACCGAGACTCCATGGACAAACTTCAAAGATATCCAAGATCCAATGAAATCACAAAAGTTTGTTTACATACTTCCCCTGGCCCCCACCTCCCCCAGGTAAGGAATCACAGCATTTATCACAGAATAAAAGAGACTTAAGGGAAATGACTAAATGCAATGTTTGGCCTTGTTTGGACCTGGTTTACTGCCAGGAGTAAAATGGCCTCTCTGACACAACTGGGGTACCTGGGGTAGGAACTGAGAATCTCAAGATGAATATGTTAAATAGTGTCAGTTTGCTGACTGGATAATAGCATGATGGTTATGAATGTCCACTCTAACTAGAGAGATATATTGTACTGGAAAAGAACATGATTTCTGGAATTTGCTTTAAGTTCAAGGGAAACAACTCTAGGAAAAAAGTAGGGAGTGACAAGTGAAAGAAGAGTGACAGAACTTGATAACTGTTAAAGTTGAATGATGATTACATGGAAGTTCATTATTCTCTTTTACTTTTGTGTAGCTTCAACTTTCCAGAAGGAAAAAAAAAAAAAAAATCAAGGCTACGATATAGAACTATTGTCTAGATGAATTTTCTTAGGCCTTAGAGGCATTTCTACCTTTTCTTTTCACTTGAACCCGAATATCCCAAGGACTTAGCAAGGTGAACCTATTTTTTATTTAAATAAAAATGACTCCTTCCAAAAAGATCTGCCTGAAAGGGGAAAGAGTGCAAAAAACAAAGCCAGTATCTGTCAAGACAGCAGGATATGGGTGAGAGAAGAAAAGAATCATAGAAAACGGTGACAGGATGTGTCTAGACCCCACAGGTAACGAAACGACAAAAAACTAAACTGATACTCTCTTTCTTCAATGCTTCTGTAGTTATTTCAGAATAACTGGGCAATATTTTTTCAATGATTTCAAGTTGCTCACAAAGAGCTTTATATGTCAGTAGTACCCCATTTATAAGCTTTAAGATCCTGGACACTTAAATGGACGATTTATAAAACGTTTGGGATTTCCTCTCCATGAAAGGTCTCCTTGACAGACTATTAACAAAGGGAGCCCAGGTGGCTCAGTCGGGTAAGTGTCTGACTCTTGGTATTGACTCAGGTCGTGATCTCCCGGTTGTGGGATGGAGCCCCATGCTGACAGCATGGAGCCTGCCTGGGAGTCTCTCTCTGCCCCTCCCCCACTTGCACGCACGTGCTCTCTCAAAAATAAATAAATATAAAAATAAATTTAAAAAAACGATTAATTCATATCCGTTATTAACCCTCGCACATTAATACCTGTATTGACACTTATAAATTAATGTGCAAATCAAAGGTATACAGTCCTGAGTTAGAATGGAGGTTAGAGATAAGGGACACAGCAGTCAAGCAAGTCAAATACTCTATAGTCTTCTGATGCTGTCAAGTGTTCCCTGAACTGTGTTTCTCTCTGTTCTTTCTAACACATCTGTGCCTCTATCATATGATCAGACTAGATTAGCCATTATGATAGGGACTAATAGTTCTGAGATTATAAATTGGTGGTTACTAATGCCTTCGCCGTAATTCCTATTCTGTAGTTAAGCTAAACCAACAATGTGCTACCACCTGAGAGGAAAGGCTCCGAAGATGCTAGAAGACCAACCTGGTACCTGAACGGATAAAGGCCCGCCATTTGCACAATAGAAACCATATGCTAAGGAAACTGGATTCAAGATAAATCTGCAAAAGCCTAAATATTTTGCTTATTGATAATCTGGATTTCACTACACAGACAAACCAGGTCAGACATAAGTAAACACAGAGCTCTCTATAATTCTAAGTGCTACATGGGCGGCTGGAGCAACAAAATGGCAATAAAAAAATTGTAACCATCTTTCAGAATTTATCAAAATGTACATTTGGCTTGGATATGATCAGATCATAATAGAATTTAATATTTGCCAAGTACCTACTATCACCTAGGCTTTTTAGGAAAGAACACATTGCACCAAAGACTAGCAAATTATACTGCACAGCAAGCAGAACTACTTTTGAAAATTGCTCAGATTACAAAGGAGATCTTGCAATGTAGTGTGCAAAAAGGACAATGGAAGCCAGGAGACACGGATTCCAGTCAGGATTTTATCCCTGTGTGAACTGTACGTCACTTAGTATGAAATAATCTGCTCGTGTGCTGTGAGTTTCAAAACATATGGTCTCTTGGGGCGCCTGGATGGCTCCTTCGGTTCAGCGTCTGACTTCAGGTCATGATCTCATGGTTTATGAGTTTGAGCCCTGCATTGGGCTCTCTGCTGTCAGTGCGGAGCCTGCTTTGGATCCTCTGTCCCCCCGTCTCTCTCTGCCCTTCCTCCACTCGTGATCTCTCTCTCAAAAATACATAAAACATTAAAAAAATTATATATCTATATATATCTATAAACATAGATATACATAGTCTATAGATATAGATACATATAGTCTCTTAGTAGGGTAGTTCCCCTCTAGAGTTCTGTGATTCTAAATACTAATAAAATTGTTAGCGAGTAGCACAAATTGAGTTAATACCTCGTTTATGTGGAAGTGTTACTGAATTCTCCACCACTTGCTATTTGGTTTTGTTATGTGCCACAATGCTGAGGTTACCAGATATGTAGCTCCTTAGGAAGTCAAGTAATACTGAATTTAAGATTTCAGAAAAACAACTAGGTGGCTGAGACCTTTTTTCTTTTTTTTATTAACAAGTCCTATTCTAGCCTCTTTCTTTAACTGAAACCCTAAGTATCACGATCCTGAGAATAAAGGTTTAAATATTTTATAAAGGTTTAAAATATTTTAGAATTTATACCAACTACATTGGTAGTTCTGCCATGTTCTGTTAAAAGTTTCAGAGAAAACTTTCATCTAAAATACGGTCAGTAAACCTCATTTTGTAAGAAACAGTACAAATCAGAAACATTAATACAGGAAAAATAACTTCAATTACTTACTTCCTTCTAATGACTTTCTGTAATTCACATTAGTATTGCCTGGCAATTTAGGAACAAACCTATACACATGAGTTTTACTAATCCAGCTCCAACCACCATATCCCGTAACTCTGTATTCCTCTCCTTTTTGTTTCCAAACCTGGTGTGAATGAAAACACTCTGATTAAACAAGAATGAGGATGCTTATAAAACATATGTGGTTTTATACATTTTTACCAAACAAGATCCACAGTCAGGCAGATAAGTTTACCAATCAATTTTATTTTCAACAGGAATCACACATTCATGAAAAAACTGAAGACAGCTGAACCCTGAACAACATGGGGGTTTGCTGACCCCCCACGCAGTCAAAAATCCACGTATAACTTGCAACTCCCTCAAAACTAACTACCAACAACCTACCGTTGACCTAAGCCTTACCAATAACACAGTCAGTTAACACATATTTTGTATGTTACGTGTACTATATACTACATTCTTTACAACAGAGTAAGCTAGAGAGAAGAAAATGTTATTAAGAAAATCACAAGGAACAAAAAATACACTTACAGGTACTATACTGTATTTATCGAGACAACCTGTTTGTAAGTGAACCCATGCAATTCAAACCTGCATTGTGCCAGGGCTGACGAGACCCCTTTCTAATATGAAAAATGTAACACAAGTTTTACAGTTTTAGAACAATTTCAACCAATTAGTCTAATAGCCCACCTACATTCTACCGAGACAAACCTCTGCTTATAGAAATCGCCAGAAAGACTTACTTCGTTCCAACTGCATTAAATAAAAGACTGTGCCAAAAGCAAAACAAAATTTAAGTACCTAAAGTTGCAGAATACAAGCCTCAGAAATGGCTAACACGATTTTAAAAGACTATAATAAAAATTACCTGATGTTTAACTGGAAATGTATATTTTACCCACGTGGCTTGTTGCATCGTTTCTTCCTCTTCTTGTTTTTTCTCTTTTTTCTTGACTTTCTCCTTCTCTTCTCTTTCAATTGATGTCATTCTGTGTAACCTAAGAAGATATGAATAGAAAGAACTGCATTTAACTTTGAAACATACATTAAAAAGATAAAAATATAGTACTGCAAGTCAGGAAGTTAGAATCAAAGAATGGTTAGCTATAATCCCACAACCCAGATAACCCCAGTTCACAAAAATCAGCAACAATTCCGTAACCGGAAAAATGAAACAGCAGAAAAAGGCAAAACCATGCCATCCTTCCCATATGCCCTCCGATAAGAAATACACTCACTTATGGCTTATTCCTGCAACTACTAATACATATATACACACCAATATATTTACACAAAAGAGATATATTACAATCACAACTACACAGTTTTTAATCAATGAATAATTGCAGTAGAAGATCTTTCCATATACCAGAAGATATGGATATTCTTAAAGTATTACATAATATACACCACTGCGTGGACATACTATAATTAAACCAGTTCCCTATTAAAGAATACATTATTTCCTTCCCTCAAAAAAGACCAAAAAATCCAAAAACCTACCAACTAGTATTTCTAATTCTACCTAGCACTGGGGGGTTTAAAGCCTTTACACTAATGTAGAATTCAGGCTTTCTACATCCACAGAGAAAAGGGCTGACAAGGTTCCTGCTTTTGGGTAAGAGGAAGGAAGGACCACATTGATGAGGCCACCAGCCACTGAATAGCGCATAGGCCACACTCTTTTTCCAGGGTGGGAAACGGATATCATTGCACCCAGTAATAAGGAGACAGGCAGGCCTGGGGTGAGGCTCTACATTAAGATGATTAGACTGGAGGGATGCCTGGGTGGCTCAGTCGGTTGAACGTCTGACTCATAGTTTTGGCTCAGGTCATGATCTTGTGGTTTCATGGGTTCGAGCCCTGCACTGGGGTCTGTGCTCGTAGCATGGAGCCTGCTTGGGGATGCTCTATCTGCCCCTCCCCCACTCACGTGGTGTGTCTCTCTCTCTCTCTCTCCCTCAAAATAAATAAAACTAGACTGCATTTTTGTGAATGGGAATATTCCCCATAAACAAGGACACTGACCAAAACCTATGAAGAGAGGACCCTGTCTCTGAGACCTCTAGTGGTAGAAAACCTGCTTTATTACACCCTACCCAGATGTAGCCAATCTTGCATGCATAACTTTGTGGAAAAAAATAGAGATCTTTTGTCAACCTGGGGGACAAGGTGCTAATAAGATACGAGAGGGGAATTTAATCCTTTTGATCTCCATCCCCCCACCAAAACTCCCTACTGAGCTCCACTTTCAAGAAAGCTTTGTGCCCCTGTGAACCTAGGACCCTAGAATCTAGGCTACTGCATACCGAGAGCTCATGCCTATCAGCCGCACAACCCTAGAACAGCATTCTTCATTCTCTCCCAGTTGACGGAAGGAGAGGAAAGCGAGGAGGTTCTCCCCGGAGACTAACTTACTCAAATACCACCCGTGTGCCACTACTCGTGGAACCAGGGAGCGGGGCAAGCTCTGTAGGCGCAGCATGGTGGATAACCTGGCAGCCTCAGCCTGCCAGAGGAAGGAGTGACTGACCCAGGCTCAGGTAGCGTTTCTCAACAGAGGTTTTGTGGGCTAAGTGTTCAAATCTCTGCAAGTTGAGGTCTGACATGGCAACTGAACTATCTTCGCTGACAGTGGCCAGGAACAGAGTACTGTGGGGGGAGAATACGGGAGCAGTGACACTCTGAGAGCTCACAGCTGGGCTGGGTGCTCAGCCTGTGCTTTTGTGTTCACATGGGAAACAGGTCCATTTTCATCACCAAATATAAAGGCTCCATTTTGCTGAGGACGCCAGGCCACTGAGGTAGTATTACAGCTAATCTGTGATGTTAGCTACTCCTGAGTAAATTCTATTGCTCTCACTGCCACCAAGCCAATCTTTAGGTTTCGGCAGCAAAAACGGTGAGCTCTGAAGGAATTCAAGTCCATTTGGTTGGGCAGAAACCTGGGCTACCGCTGGCAGCCCGGAGGCCCCAGAAAGGAAGAAGCCCCATCGGGCTGGCAGCGCGTAGCCTCTAGCTGCCAGTCCATACGGGGAGGCACACGGGGTGGCAGGCGTCTCTTCTGTACCTCCATGGTTCGACTGAGAGCCTGACCGAGAGTACGGACCAAGCTTCCCTCCCACTCCTAATCTCCACGTGGTGCCCTGGGTCGTGTCGTGCCTGCTTTGCTACTACAAACAAAGCCATAATGAACAATGTTTTACGTCTTTCCTGGTAAACTTGGAGAGTGCTCACGGTGTTCCCCAGCGGTGGGGTAGCTAACTCCAAAGGTCCTTGAACTTAAAATGCTGACAAGTAAAGCTACACTGTTCTTCAGAATTGCACATTTCACGCTGCCATCAATGACAAAGCCACCGTGTTTTCCCATACCTTCACTCAAGTTAGTAACAAACTTCTAGATGATCAGCCCAAGTGAGAGATGAGAAACGATATCCCACTCTTTTGATTTACATTTCTTTAATTGCAAGAGAGTAAACATTTTGTTAATGTCTACTGGCCTTTCGTATTTATTTTTCTGCAAAATGCCTGTTCAAATCCTTTGTCTTGTCTGTACTGGACTATTAGTCCTTCTCACTTATAAAAGATCTTTGTCACTTAAGGTAACTTTCCATTTGTGGTGCAAATATTTTTCCTCAGTTTGTCATCTTTTGAGTTTGATTATAATATTATCTTTCCACTCAGAATTTTAAATACATATATCCACTTTTTTTCCTCTATGGCATCTGGGTTTTATATCTGTTTAAAAAGAAAGTATCACAACAAAAACATAAATTAATCCACGGTTTCTTATTGAAACTTTTTGGTTATTGTTTTTTAAAAAAATCTCCGTTTATCTGAATGTTTTTGCCAAGGCAGGGAGCTAGGCTGAAATTTTCTAGGTCCTGCTTCCTTCTCTGACATGCAGTGCTATCATTGCTAGATGCTCACATGTGCTTAGGCCTATTTCTAGATTCTTTGTTCTACTCTACTACCCTAAAATCTTATTTTTATTGTAGCTTCGAAAATGTTCGAATATTGGGGCACCTGAGTGGCTCAATCGGTTAAGCGTCCGACTCTTGATTTTGGCTCAGGTCCTGAGATCAAGCTCTGAGTTGAGCTTCACACAGCGCATGGAGCCTGCTCGGAATTCTTTCTCTCTCCCTCCCCCTGCCTCTCTGCCCCTCCCCAACATGCGCTCCCCTTCTCTCTCTCAAAATAATGAACACTGAAAACAAGTGTTCCAATATCTATTCCTTTCTTCCTCATACCTACTTCCCTTTTCTTGCAATTAATTTTCCTAGATGATAGATTAGTATCATTTTGATCAAGCCTGTGTGCCCCTCAAGGAGGGAAAATCTTATTCAAAATGCAAATGAATATTAATTTTAGAAGATTAATATAATTAACATAATACACGGTTTCAGAAAATGTAATATACACATCTAAACATAGGATATATCTTTATCTTTCATTTACTGAGTATCCTTTCTATCTTTTTTTTTTTTTAATGTTTTTTATTTATTTTTGAGACAGAGAGAGACAGAGCATGAGCAGGGGAGGGGAAGAGAGAGAGGGAGACACAGAATCCGAAGCAGGCTCCAGGCTCCGAGCGGTCAGCACAGAGCCCGATGCGGGGCTCGAACTCACGGACTGTGAGATCATGACCTGAGCTGAAGTCAGACGCTTAACCGACTGAGCCACCCAGGCGCCCCTCCTTCCTATCTTTAATAAAGTTTTAATGATTCCTTTACGTGATCCTAAATATTTCTTGTTAAATTCATTCCAGTTGTTTGAGTTTGTTTTTTTTGTTTTAATTTTCTTTTATGTTTATTTATTTTTTTGAGACAGAGAGAGACACAAGCATGAGCAGGGGAGGGACAGAGAGAGAGGGAGACACAGAATCCGAAGCAGGCTCCAGGCTCTGGGCTGTCAGCAGAGCCCGACACGGGGCTTGAACCCACAAGCCGCGAGATCATGACCTGAGCCGAAGTCAGATGCTTAACTGCCTGAGCCACCCAGGCACCCTGAGAGTTTTGTTGTTATGGGGATCTTTTCATTACAATTAAAAAATATATATAAAATGTAACCAGATTAAGAAAGAGAACTTTATCAATAAACCAAATACATCTGAAGCTAGTGTGTCCCACTCCCAGGCAGTCATTATCTTGACTTTAGGGTTATTATCCCCTTTTCTTTATAGTTTTACCACCCATGTGTATACCCCAAACAGTAGCAAGTTTGGCTTTTGAAAACTCAGTAGCAAGAATAAAACTAGCTGCATGAGCATAAGAGCAATGCTGTTACTATTAAAAGAAGGTTCCCAGGAAAAAATAAACCTGTCTCTGTGTCACAGCTTCCAAGAGCCTCTTCTGGTGAAATCCGAGGGTGAGGGCATGAGCAAGGTCTGGAAGACACTGGGCTCACCACACTCTGGGTCATTTGGTAGGGCTGTAAGCAGGTACGGATCCAAAGTGGACTGCTATGGACTTCCTGCTTCTGTGCCATTTGATTATTCTGTGGTATAACTTGGGAAAATTCTCAGCTCTCCCCATTGACTTAGGATATGGTCCTCTTTGGTAGGTTATCATTTGTCTACCTGGATTACTGCTTCCATGGCTTTATTGGTGCTTTATTCTCTATTGTTCCTCTCTTCTCCATGGGTTTATGCTTTAAAAAAAAAAAAACCCTTTGCCATAGTTTTCATGGAGGTAAGCAGGGAGCAAAATTAAATGTGTTCATACAATGTTATTTTCACTCAGAACTCCTACAGTATTTTCTACATAGTTACTGTCACATAAAATGCATTGTTCAATATGGCAGCCATCTTTTTTAGTTTTCAGATTGTTTCTGATAGTTTTTCAATTTTCTTGGGGTTTCTAAGTGTCTACTTAGGTCAACTGCATATAATTATGCCTTCATCTGCCAACATGTACATACATACACATATACACACACATGTATATGTATATGTATATGTATATGTATATGTATATGTATGTTTTCTCTTGACAAACTCCATCAGTTAATACTTTTAAGAAAACTTGGGAATTCAAGCTGGTGCAGCCACTCCGGAAAACAGTATGGAGGTTCCTCAAAAAACTAAAAATAGAACTACCCTATGACCCAGCAATTGCACTACTAGGCATTGATCCACAGGATACAGGTGTGCTGTTTCGAAGGGGCACAGGCACCCCCATGTTTATAGCAGCACTATCAACAATAGCCAAAGTATGGAAAGAGCCCAAATGTCCATCGATGGATGAATGGATAAAGAAGATGTGGTATATATATACAATGGAGTATTACTCAGCAGTCAAAAAGAATGGAATATTGCCATTTGCAACTACGTGGATGGAACTGGAGGGTATTACGCTAAGTGAAATTAGTCAGTCAAAGACAAAAATCATACGACTTCACTCATATGAGGACTTTAAGAGACAAAACAGATGAACATAAGGGAAGGGAAACAAAAATAATATAAAAACAGGGAAGGGGACAAAACAGAAGAGACTCATAAATATGGAGAACAAACTGAGGGTTGCTGGAGGGGTAGTGGGGGGGGGGGAGTAGTGGGAGGGGGGATGGGCTAAATGGGCAATGGACACTAAGGAATCTACTCCTGAAATCACTGTTACACTATCTGCTAATTTGGATGTAAAATTTTAAAAATAATAAATAAAATTTAAAAAAATACTTCAAGAAAAGTTAAAAAGAGGGGCACTTGGGTGCTCAGTCTGTTAAGCATCTGACTCTTGATTTTGGCTCAGGTCATGATCTCACAGCTCGTGGGATTGAGCCCCACATAGAGCTCCACACCAATAGCACCAAGCCTGCTTGGGATTCTCTCTCTCCCTCTTTCTCTGGACCCTCTTCTCCAATCCTTTTACCCAAAACTAGAAGCCCAGTGAGCCCTTCTTCTACAGATGCAGGAGGCCTGAATACTATGTTAGTGGACCCTCTGAGGGTTTAAAAGCCCTAGTGCCAGTGAGAGAGAATCAGAAATACTGACTGGCATATCCTCTCTTCTATTCTAGATGTTGGTTACTTGTGTTTTCCCCTTTGTTTTTTCTTTCCCGATAATCTCATCAGATGGGCTCTAAGGTATGTTTATTTTCTATTTCATCAAATATTTAATAGTAGTTCTTAATATTTGCTTTCTTTGAGGTGACTTGAGATGTATGCCTAGCTAACTAATTTGGAGTTTTTCCTTTCTAACGTACACATTGAAGGCTATCAATTTCCCCTAGGTACTCTTTGGTTGCAGCCTACAAACTTCAATGTATGTAGTATTCTCATAAACTCTCAATTCAAAATGTTTACTAGTTTCCATTACGATTCTTCTTTGACCATTTGTTATTTATTTAAAAGTGTATTTCTTAAAAAAAAAAAAAAAAAGAGGTTAGAGTGGGAGAGAGCCAAAGCATAAGAGACTCTTAAAAACTGAGAATAGGGGCGCCTGGGTGGCGCAGTCGGTTAAGCGTCCGACTTCAGCCAGGTCACGATCTCGCGGTCCGTGAGTTCGAGCCCCGCGTCAGGCTCTGGGCTGATGGCTCGGAGCCTGGAGCCTGTTTCCGATTCTGTGTCTCCCTTTCTCTCTGCCCCTCCCCCGTTCATGCTCTGTCTCTTTCTGTCCCAAAAATAAATAAAAAAACGTTGAAGAAAAAAAAATTTAAAAAAAAAAAAAACTGAGAACAAACTGAGGGTTGATGGGGGGTGGGAGGGAGGGGAGGGTGGGGGATGGGTATTGAGGAGGGCACCTTTTGGGATGAGCACTGGGTGTTGCATGGAAACCAATTTGACAATAAATTTCATATATTGGGGAAAAAAATAAAAATAAAAAAATAAAAGTGTATTTCTTAAGTTTCAAGCATATAGCTCTTGCATTTCTTTAAAGTTTTACTATAAATCTCTGTATCCCCAAATAATATTTTAACATGATATCAGCATATACGCTTTGAAACTTTACATAAATTGAATCCTACTCCATGTATTTTTTAAGAAAAGAAGTGTTTTCACTCTCTTGTACATGCATGAGAGCCAGTCTCGTTGACACTTACTCTGGCCTCACTGCTGTATATAATAGCCCATTACAGAACCACATCATAACTTGAAGGTGCCTCATTATGGGCATTTAGGGACTGTTACCAAATTTCACCATTACAAAATATTATCAGAAACATCTTCCTACAGGTCTTCTCATACACACATGTAAGGTCTCTCTGACGTACTTAATTAGGAGTAGAATTGCATTTTCAACTTTGTTTTTGCCAAATTATTCTCTAAAATGGTTGCAGTAACCAGTATACAATTGCTCTTTTATCAACAGTGTATCAATTCTCTTCCTACTTATGTCACATATTTACCAATACTCTTTAAATTTTTAACAATCTGATGGGTGTGAAAGAACAGACCCTAGTTTTCTTTTCTTTTTTTTTTTTTAATTTTTTTTAACGTTTACTCATTTTTAAGAGACAGAGAGAGACAGAGCATGAGCGGGGAAGGGGCAGAGGGAGAGGGAGACACAGAATCCGAAGCAGGCTCCAGGCTCTGAGCAGTCAGCGCAGAGCTCGACGCGGGGCTCGAACCCACGAACCGTGAGATCATGACCTGAGCCAAAGTCGGACGCCCAACCGACTGAGCCACCCAGGCGCCCCAGGCCCTAGTTTTCATGTGCATTTATCTCATCTTACCAGGAAGGTAAAATATGTTTTCATATTTTTTACTATTTGTGTCTCCTCTTCTGTGAATTATGTTTGTATCTGTAGCCTTTTTTCCTACTAAGTAGTTTGGTTTTTTTCTTTTTGAACTGTAGAAGTTCTTGAATATACTGTGAATACTAACCCTCTTTTGATTATAGTACCAAAAAAATGAATGTACCTTTAACCTTTCTATGGCTTAGTTTTTTAGAATGATTTATTATTACAAAACTCAAACAACAGAAAACAATCCACCATTCACTGATCTATACATATGTGATAAAACTACATAATAAAAGGGAATAACAAACACTTATAAATTATGGTTATCTCTAGGGGTGCCTGGGTGTCTCAGTCGGTTAAGCATCTGACTCTCAGTTTTGGCTCAGGTCATGATCTCGTGGTTTCCGGAGTTCAAGCCCCGTGTTGGGCTCTGCACCGGTAGCATGGAGCCTGCTGGGATGCTCTCTCCCTCTCTCTGCTCCTTCCCAACTTGCACTGTCTCTCTTTCTCTCTCTCTCAGAATACATAAATGAAAAACTTAAAAAAAAATTACAGTTATCTCTAGAAGGAGGCAGGGTAATGTAAACAGAAAGTAGATGTAATAATGATAATGTTCTTATTTGTAAATTGGTTGATGAATTCACAGGTGTTCCTCTAATTATGACCCATTATTGCTTATATATTACAATCTTATGTATGTATCAAAATATTAAACGTGAAAAAAGAAAGTCATTTGTAACTGCAGATACACAGACACATAAAGGTACACTTATTCTTACCTGATAGATAACAGCTTATAAATGGAAGAAATAATCCCACACTTAGGTACATTTTGGGACATAGTGAATGAATCAGGAAGGAAAGAAAGCAATGGAGAGTAAGAGAAAAGGATGAAGTGTGGAAGGGAGGATGGAAGAAAGGGAGAAGGAAAGAATATAGGAAAGAGGCAAAGGAAAAAGGGATGGAAGGAAGAAGAGAGGGAAGTAGAGGAGCCAGAAAGGAGAGAAGGAGGAACTGTCTTCATTCCAAAATCATAAAGAGAATCTTTTGTATTTTCTTCGTGCAGCTTTGCTTTTCACCATTTAGGATTTACTCTGCCTGGAGGGGACTATAAAGATATGGGATGTGTAGGATACAAAAAATGAAATCCAATTTTCCTCTATGTAGATAACTCAAATTGCCTCATCACACTTGTTACTGAAGAATTCACCCTTTTTAATGCTACTCTCTATCTATTATATTTCCATATATGGTCTGGTCTCTTTTTGGATTGTTTACTCTGTATCACGAGTCTATTTCTTTGTATCTACACCACAGCATTACTACCAAGTAAGTTTTGTTACCTGGTAGGACGAGTCTTTCTACCCTGTCCTTCAAATTTACCCTTTCTATTACTGCCCTTGTCCATATAAATTTCTTTCTTTAAAAAAAAATAATAATAAGTTTATTTATTTTGTAAGAGACAGTGCATGAGTGGGGAGGGGAAGACAGAGAGAGGGAGACAGAGAATCCCAAGCAGGCTCTACAGCTGTCAGCGCAGAGCCTGATGCAGGGCTCAAACTCATGAACTTTGAGATCATGAGTTGGACGCTTAACTGAATGAGCCACTCAGGCGCCCCTCAATATAAATTTCTTAATCACCTTCTCAAATTCAGTAGAAAGCCCGATGATAATTATCAATGCTATCAAAATTAATTTATGTAGTAACATGAGGAAAATTAACATTATTAAGACACTGAGTTATTCCTATACATGAACCTGAGATATATTTCCATTTATCTAGGTATGCTTTCATCTCTAGTATTGTTTTTCAACAAAAACTTTATAGTTTTCTCAAAAAAATCATAACTTATCATTATTTTTTAAATGCTCTGCAACTGTTAGATATTTAGAAGGCTCTCAAAGCTTTATTATTGACTATCACAATAAGCAACCATTTTAAGAATAAAATATCTGGTTGACTTTCTAGACTGTTCTTTAGGGCCAAATCTTAGAGGTCTGTCACCTGGAAGTTTTTGAGGAGAGCACTGAGGAAAGTGAAAGTCCTATTACTAATTTCTATTTTTTCTGAATCTCGGTGTCTAATTTTTTTTAAATTCAGAGTATTCTAAGGGCACCTGGATGGCTCAGTCGGTTAAGTGTCCGACTTCAGCTCAGGTCATGATCTCGCAGTTTGTGAGTTCGAGTTCTGCATGGGGTTCTGTGCTAACAGCTCAGATTCTGAGCCTGACTCTGATTCTGTGTCTCCCTCTCTCTCTGTCCCTCCCCAACTTGCACTCTGTCTCTCTCTCTCTCAAAAAAAAAAAATAAACATTGAAAAAAAAAATTTTTTTTAATTCAAAGCATTCTATTTTATCTCACTTCATCATATTAAAAAAGAGTTCTTTTGGGGCGCCTGGGTGGCTCAATCGGTTAAGCGTCCGACTTCAGTTCAGGTCATGATCTCAACAGCTCATGAGTTTGAGCCTCGCGTTGGGCTCTGTGCTGACAGCTCAGAACCTGGAACCTACTTCAGGTCCTGTGTCTCCCTCTCTCTCTGCCCCTCCCCCACTCACACTCTCTGTCAAAAATAAACATTTAAAAAAAAAAAAAAGAGTTCCTTCATATATATGACCAGGTGTGTCATACTAATACAAATATAATTCATGATATAATTTTATAGCTTTAAGTAACCTGTTTAGAAGACTAATCCTAATGACAAACCAGGAAGAAAAAAAAATACCTTGATTTAAAAAAAAAAAGTCAAATTCCATCTTCCATTAGAATGTTTAAAATTGAGAGATGAATTTATAAAAGGTAGGATTTAGTCACTTTAAGTTACGTTTGAGTATTGGAGTTTATTTAGCAACATTTAGCTAAGCTCTAGTTCGCAAAGCACTGATCTCTGTCACCAGAGACATGGCTGCTTAGTCCACCACCAGTAGCTTCCGGATGACCGCTGAACAGAAGAAAGTTGGGGCAGAACTGTTTTGGTCATGTCTCGAGGTAAATGGAAGAAGGAGCAACAGCCTTGGACTCTCCTTGTTCTAGCGTGATAAAAGAGATCAGTAAGAAGTAGAAAAAAGGTATTAACTGACCAGAATTTCAATAAAAATGTGAAAAAAATAAATAAAATCTTAAAAAGAAGTAAAATAAAGGTATGCCACCCATTCAGCTCTCCTCTCCCAGTGAGCACCATCTGTAGCACCTGAACTCAACCCTCTTTTTTTTAATCCTAGGAAGAATTAAATCCATCCCATTTGTGAAAGCCTCTATGAGTAGCAGCAGTTACATTCAAAATAAGAGGGAGAAAAGAAAGAAAATAAGTATCCATAAGATTTATGTGAGGAAAACACACACACACACACACACACACACACACACACACACACACACACACACACACACCTTGGAGCAATCCTTAGTAGATGAAAATTTAGCAGGTGTAAACGACTTTTCTTAAAATACTTTCCATTGAAAAACAATAAAACTTTGTAACATAAAATAAAACACAGATGTGGGAAGCAACACAAAATCTGTGTATATTAACAAAATAACAGTGTTATATGATCTGTAGAGGGGCATAAAATGATTCTTTTCACTTTGAATAGTAATTGACATTTTTTTACCATAAGCTCATAGTAGTTCTGTAATAATAACTTTTTAAAGACTAATTAAAGTTAAATCCACTAGAGCTAAAAAGTAGAATCAAGCCACAAAATTTATCTGTTTTTTTTAAGTATCTGCTGAAGCCACACAGCTCTGGGTCTACTTAGGAGATGAATGATCTCTGGACATTCAACTCTAAATCACATGCCTAGCACAGTACCTGAAACATTGTAGAATATTAAATGTGAATACTCTATTCAATAAAAATGCTTTTTATTTTAAAAAGTATTTTAATCTCTTTCCATCTTCATCCAGTCCTTTATCACAAAAAATACATATTTACTCATGTTACATATCTCATGGAGGGGAAAACGAGGCCAAGAAGAGTTAAACGTAACATGTAAATGGCCTTTTCAATACACGAACTTCCATTATTAAGAGACTAATATTCCAAAAGGGAGCGCGGCCCACCACGTACAAGGCTCAGAACTCACTTACCTGGTGTGTCCTAAAGATTCTCGCCATATTGGCAGCATCACAACAGGCTTAACCGCACACTCCAAAATAGCTAAAGCCAATGCAAATTCTCTGGGTTTGCTACACATCTGAACTGCCTTGATCCAATTCGCCCTGTATGTCAGAAGGAGAAAAAAAAATTCTTTCACTTGTTGGTCTTCAATTAAAAGCACAAGAGTTGTGATTCATGACTCCACCTCATACGGCAGATGTTTCCAGGCCAAGCAAGTATCAATACACTGCTACTGGAAGTTCCTAACTCACCGAGTCACAGATTTTGAACACTAGAAGGAATCCCAGAGGTCAGTTAGTCTTTCAACTCCTTAAATGTTCTACAGTGTTCTGGAACTTTGTCTTGCCTTCACTTGACTCCAGGGATAAAGACTTTGCTTTCCAGAAATCTTCCAAATGCTAACGCTGGTTCAATAACTTGGAAGTACACTCACATCCCTCATGTCCTCAGTGTTTTGCTGCCTAAACTGACTGCATTCAATTTATTGGTAACAAGTTTAAACCGAGCACCTGCAATAAGCATTTCGCAAATATTTAGTATATTCACAGCAATAAATGAACCTTAGTGTCCTTTACCTGTGTGAAGCCCAATTTGGATGAAGAAAGGATGAAGGGATATTGTTTTCCAGTTGGGTGATAGTCAGCCTCAGTGTAGATATGGTAAGAACTTTGGACCCATGGACAGAACCATTCCATTTGAACTCTCCTGCTGGAGTCAGACAGAATTTATGTGCAAGATGCCTTCTCTTATCATGATCTTCTCTGTGCTGGTGCTTATTCAAAGCAAATGAATTGGTGGAGTACTGATTGTGGTAGACTCGATACTTCCCTTCTTGACCCAACTTAAAATAATTGTTGATATTTCCTTTCATGACCACTTCCTTTTTGGTGCTCAACCGTGAAATTTCTCCTTGAGAGTTAACTACCAGTACCTGACCAAGAAGATAAAGAGACTCATTATTCATATCAAATATGTAAACTTGATCAACTGTCTTTTAATGATTTGTAATTTATCATTCCAAATAAGGTATACCTTATGACTGAACTTTTGAAATGTTACGTTTATTTATTTTGAGAGAGACACAGAGTCTTTAAACAGGGGAGGGGCAGAGAGATAGAGAGAGAGAGAGAGAGGGGCGCCTGGGTGGCGCAGTCGGTTGGGCGTCCGACTTCAGCCAGGTCACGATCTCGCGGTCCGTGAGTTCGAGCCCCGCGTCGGGCTCTGGGCTGATGGCTCAGAGCCTGGAGCCTGTTTCCGATTCTGTGTCTCCCTCTCTCTCTGCCCCTTCCCCGTTCATGCTCTGTCTCTCTCTGTCCCCAAAATAAATAAACGTTGAAAAAAAAAAAATTTAATAAAAAAAAAAAAAAAAGAGAGAGAGAGAGACAGAGAGACAGAGAGACAGAGAGACAGAGAATCCCAAGCAGGCTCCACACTGTCAGCACACAGCCCAACCTGGGGCTTGAACTCACGAACTGTGAGATCATGACCTGAGCCCAAATCAAGAGTCAGACGCTTAACTGACTAAGCCACCCAGGTGCCCCGTGAACTTCTGAAATTTATAAGCGAAATTAAAAGCTAAAGCTAACTGTTTACAATTAAACAACCAAGATCTTCCCACAAAGAGAATCTGTATTATACGTCAGACATTATTATTTTCATGCATCTCAAATACACACACAAAACTGCATGTGTATATCATTCACCAATCGTTAGTTCCAGCCTAAAAAACACAGGTTAGGGAAGAAGGAAACCATGGCATGTACTATTCCCCAAAAGATATATTCCTAAAAATATCTTTTCTTCTGTTCCTTTTATCATTCCAGCTTTAGCATAAGAGCCCACAGATACTTTAAAATCATGTTTTCAAACAGTTGATCCCAATCCTTTAGTGAACCATGAAATCGACAGTGGATCATATTCAACTTTATAAAAAACAAAGTATAATATACTCGAGTAGACTAGAAAACACCAGAGTGCATCATACACAGTTAGGTAAAATCCTTTTTCAGGAAACTATTGAATAGGAGTCCTGGGTTGCTAAGAAAAATGTCATACTAAGGGTCAGAGTGAAAAACCAGCTTGAAAACTGCTGCTTTAAAGCAACTCCTATAGGGGCGCCTGGATGGCTCAGTTGTGTAAGCATCCAACTTCAGCTCAGGTCAAGCCATGATCTCATGGCTCATGAGTTCGAACCCCGTGTGTCGGGCTCTGTGCTGACAGCTTGGAGTCTGGAGCCTCTTTGGATTCTGTGTCTCCCTCTCTCTCTGCCCCTCCCCCACTTGTGCCCTGACTGGCTCTCACTCTTTCTCTCTCTCAAAAATGACCATTAAAGAAAAAATAAATAAAATAAAGCAACTCCTACAATGTTTATAAAAGAATATTGTATATTCTTGCATATCTACCTTGTAAATAATTCTTAAATGTGGGAGACACATTGTGGCATTATTCTGCCACCCTGGCTAGCTGGGGGGCAAATACTAAGTCCTAGCTGGGGTGCCTGGCGGGCTCAGTTGAGGTTTTGAGTTCGAGCCCCACACTGAGTATGGAGATTACTTAAAAAAAATTTTTTTTTAATTACTAAATCCTAGCTTCGGTCTTTTTGTTCATAATCAGAGCTAGGATGCTGTGCTGTTCTGTGCACCGTACTCTGCTACTATCATGGGGCAAGCAGAGACCCATCCACTAGCTGCAGGTTCAGCTAAATTTATTATAACCAGCACTGAGCATTAGGTCATCTATAACTCTTTACTAAAGCCCACAAACAGGGTACTCATTACCATATGTGTAAAAGAAGGCTCTATCTCTTTAGAATTATATACAATAAAAGTAGCCATACAGAAAGAAAGTATACCACCCATTTATAGCATTTCCCTGCATGAACTGAAATTTGGGTACACAACTATACTTACTGTAATACAGGATGAAACTAACCACTTTCAATCTGGTTACCCACTACACTCTTGGAAGGAGAGCAAATAGAATTCAAAAGGAGGTCTACAAACTTCCCATCCCTATTTTTAAGGCATGATAAATAAAATTATTTCACACTCCAGAGATTTTTGTGTTAAGCAGAAAAAACATACCTCTTTGCCCTCCTTAAATAATTTATTTGCTTCATGGGCTGCAGCAGCCACCTGTTGGCTCTTCAGCTGACTCAGCTTGCTGTCTGGATTCCGTAATCTGGTGATAATTCGAGTTGACCCAGATGTCCCTCTTCCAGCTCCAGGAGACTCACTTATTTCTCCATTAGACTTCTCTGATTTGAAATCACCTGTTAGCAAACGAAAAGCCAAAAGTAAATGCTAAGAGTAAGTAAGTTATAACAATTTCTGATTTATCCAAAACTCATACCTGATGCACATCTAAGATCCAGAAAGTAAACAAAAAGTCCTTGAATAGCCAAAGCAAATGTATTCATTCTTAAGGGTTTTGCTTAGAAGAAAGTATGTCAGAACTTTACTGTCATTTATTATTTTACAGAAAATTCAAACATGCCAGGTTATCTGTATCAAAGCACATCTACTAGAAAACATGAAGGGCTGCTACAAATTTATAAACATCATAACTCAAAATGCACACTAATAAAATGTTGCCTCATATATTCAATGTGGATTTTGTATACAAAGTAAATGGTATAATTAATTTTAGAAAGATGTCCACTGAAATTGTTTAAATACATAATAGTTTAAAGCTTATAAACATAAATGCCAAGTGAATTTTCACCTAAGAAATCTAGATAGTTATCTGTGTATACAAGTAATTATACATGCAAAATCAACTAAATCAGGTTTTTTTAATGGTATAAAGACCTCTCACATTTTCATAATAACTTAATTTTTTTTTTTAAGTGACAGATTGTTATGCCAAAGGACATTTTCTGCTTTTCCATGAATCTCACTTTGGCTGAGAATTTCTCTACATTCTTAAAACTTTTGCATCACTATCCAATTTCCACTGGCCAGATAGCTGAACAAGATTTCTCTTTTCAATTTAAAACTTTTTAAAATTTGGGTTGCCTGGGTGGCTCTGTTGGTTAAGCATCCGACTTCGGCTCAAGTCATGATCTCATGGTCCATGAGTTCGAGCCCCACATCGGGCTCTGTGCTGACAGGCTCAGAGCCTGGAGCCCGCTTCCAATTCTGTGTCTCCCTCTCCCCTTGCCCGTCCCCTGCTCACTCCCTGGCTCTCTCCTTCTCAAAAACAAATAAACGTTAAAAAAAAAAAATTATAAAGTTTTTTAAATTAAGAATTGTGTGGCACTGGAAAATGAAAGATTAAACAGAAAACTTGCTATATTTTATAAAAATTGCATTTTGAGTAGAAAAAAAATTAGAATGGGAAAACTATTTTAGAAAATATAAAATTCAGGAAAGCATTTCTTAATTTTATCTGACCAACACCCCTTCTTTCCTTTGGAGATATGCTTTTCCCCTACTTCAGTCATATTATTCAGCCAGGGCTACAAAATAATTATCCTGCTATATTGGGTAAACAATGTCACCCAGCTTGGCCAAAGAGAGCATATCACTGCCTGGCCACAGTGACTGTCCAGATCTGGCTATGTGGCCCCAGCCATTCAGCCCACTACTCTAATTTTCAAAATCTGGTGACAGATAAAGCCTCTTGCTTTTTTAAAATTCTATTTTATTTTATGTACGTATGTATGTAATCTCTACACCCAATGTGTATATATGTATGTATGTAATCTCTACACCCAACATGTATGTATGTATGTATGTATGTATGTATGTATATAAACAACCTCTACACCCAATGTGGGGCTCAAACTCTCGACCCCAAGACCAAAAGTTGTATGCTCTTCTGACTGAGCCAGCCAGGCACCCTGGTCTTGTTTTTTGTGTTAGTGAGCAGAAAGAGTATAAATTAGGGGTTGTCTACTTTTATCTCACAACATGGAAAAAAGTTTCAACAATAAGAGACAATAAGTTATTGGGGAGGGAGGGTGGATACGAGGAAGAGAAAGACCCATGGTAACCTCGTTTGGCTCCCACGGTTCAATAATGTACCTGAGGCTGTCTGTCACTCCCTCTAGACTTCCCAGAAGCATCAGCCAATTAAATTCTCTTTTTATTGTAAGCAAGTCTGGTGGATTTCTGTCACTTACAACTAATAAATTCTAAATAATCCAGTAGAATATTTAAAAATGTTTGAGCCCAAAATATGGCACTAACTAAATCAAGGTAGGGTACAGGTATTATCAGGTGTTTTTCTGGCCCAGGTTGAAAAGCCAGAAACCTTCGATGTGTGACATCAAAGCGGTTGGTCAGACTATCAACAATTTTCTCTTGGGTCTCAGACCATGAGCCTACCAATGTTGAAGTTCATACCAAGATGTTGAACTACAGTAGCTATTTCCTGGGACCATTAATACGGCCCTACAATAAACACTTCATAGAAAGCATCTGATCTAGGCTAAATTTCCTAAAACCAGCAAGGGCAAGCACAGTGCTTTTTAAGAGAAGCCCTTCAACTAAGAACCTGAGAGTCCATCCTTTGACACTTTGCTAAGGTGCCTTTTTTTTTTTTTTAAGTTTATTTATTTATTGAAGTAATCTCTACTCCCCATGTGGAGCTAAACTCAAGGAACTAAAGATCAAGAGTCGACCCGAGGGGCACCTGGGTGGCTCAGTCGGCTGAGCGTCCGACTTTTGACTCTGTCCGACTTTGACTTCGGCTCAGGTCCCGTCATGATCTCATGGTTCGTGAGGGGAGTTCGAGCCCCACACTGGGCTGCCTGCTGTCAGCCTGCTTCCGCACAGAGCCCGCTTCGTTTCCCCAGCTTGAGCTCTCTCAAAAATAAATTAATATTAAAAAAAAAGAGTTGACCCCCAAGATCAAGAGTCACAAGCTCTTGCAACTAAGCCAGCCAGGCACCCCTGACACTTGCTAAATTGCATGCAAATAAGAGAAAGGAGGTATAAAATTCATCCTTAGGGGTAAGACTTGAAGTGGCAGAGAAAGGGAACAAGGCCTGTCTCACAGCCCGTACCCAGAGGCCACATTCCTCCCATTATAAAGGAGTGAATCACTTCCATGCAGCCTGGAGGCAGAGTACAGAGCGGCTTTAGGCCAGCCTCTGGAGCTCGTTGTTTAAGGATGGCAGGAGGCAGAAGCCTAGGCAGACTTTATTTACCTGAAGGCTAAGGAATCTGGTCTGAAGAGCAGACCCACAGAGCAAGTACGGTGGCTACACCTTCAGAGACCCTGAGCAGAGTTTCTGGGTATTAGGTGCTAGGCTGGGAACCCAGGCAATCTACCAGGGAGTGCTACTGCCAGAAAAAACTCCCCATCTGCCATGCTGAGAGAGATGATTATTTAAACCTACAGCAATCCCCAGCAACCCATTCTGGAAAACAGCCAGCAAGAACCAGGCTGCTAAAGCAGATTGGCCTCTGGAAGGGGGATCTTCCCAGGTACTTCTCACATTTCATCCACAGCCATCCTCCAAAACACCAAGGGCAGCCAGATTCACCAGAGAATACCTTCCACTATCAGGATAGCAAGTGTCATAGAAAGTTTAAATTCATAATCTGGCTCACAGATTGTGAGATTGAGAGAAGCTACACCCAGACCAAATCAAAAACAATACACAATACCCAGAAGTTCTAGATAAAGTTACAATTACCAGATGTACTTTGGGGAAGTTTTTGAAAACCTCTTCAGTTGTGGTGAGGTCTTCACAGTGTGTTCAGCAGAGACAGTTTTAAATTTGAGTAAATATGTTTGTACCAAAGGGTAGAGCTGTGGGTACTTGTTTCCTATCTTTGCAGCATCCCTCTTTCTTTGGAAAACCACTCCTACCCCGCTCCAGTCATACACTTTTGCTGGAGCCATCAAGTATAATACCTTGCCTGCCCTGGCCACAGGAGTGGGAACAATATGTCCAAGATAGGCCACTCAAATTTCTTCCTCAAGGACTTTTGATTTGGAGCAGGAGTAGGGGCCTTGCCTTTGGGTCACAGACCTTGGAAAGATAGGAATACAAACCGCTGGTGCCATCTTCCCTGCCACTTGGAAAAAGCCTGTCTGCATCAGGAGAGAATGAAGTTAACACACAAACACATGCCGATCAAAAGGTGGGAGAGAAAGAGAGGAAGACAGAAAAGCTTTGATACCTGGGGGTCCAGGTATCTGAACTTCCCAATTACATGAGCTAATTACATTCCCTTTTCACTGAAGCTACTTTGTGCTGGTTTGGCAGCTTGCAACTGAAAAGAAGTTCTAATTAAAACAGATCTCTATCTCATACCATACACAAAATTATACAGGATTAAAAACAAAGTTACAGAAGTACTATGTGAAATTACTATAAAACATGTGCATGCTTGGGGTAGGGTTTTCCTGAGTAAAACACAAAATCCAGAGAAAACTTAAAGAAAGAAATTTAACTATATAAAAATATCTGTATAACAAGATAACAGGAAGAGTTAAAAGCAAGCAGTGACTATGTAAGTATATACATAAAATCAAAGATAATAGCCAGAATACATAAAGCATTCCTAAAACTCATTAAGAAAAACTGTCAAAACTCAACAGGAAAAAACGAACAAAAGATAGGAATCAGCAATTCACTAAAAGTCCAACCAACACATAAAAAGAAACGCAACCATGTTAGTAAGCAACGATATGCAAATTTTTAAATGAAATATTTTTCACCATTAGCAAAAATGTAAACGGTGGATGATGTTGAATTCTTCTTCGTATGTATGAAGAAATAACCTATTATGTAAATTATTGGTATAAATCCCTTTTAATGTACAATTAAGCAGCAGTCATCACTATTTTTAAAATGTACCTACCATTTGACCCAGCAATTTCACTTACTGTTCCTATACTGCCAGAAATACTTACATAAATACACAAAGATATATGCTAAGGATGTTTAAAAAGGCACCACTATTTGTAACAAGAAAAAAACTGTTAACAGACTCAATGTCCACTAATAGAGAAATAGTAAATAAATTACTGTTCATCCATACTGTGGAGTACCATGCAGCAGTTAAAAAAAAAAAAAATGAACGAACTCAATTTATATCATGAAAAGGTCCCCTACATGGAAAAAAAGCAAGATGCAGAACCATACATGCAAAATGATTCCATTTTTGCAAAAAAATAAAATAAAATAAAAATAAACCTTCTTGTAAACACACATACATTATGTAACCACGTGGAAAAAAATAGAAAATGTTACACACCAAACTGCTGACAGTGGTTACCTGTGGGGAGGGGGTAGTAAAAAGATTTTTTCCTGTGTGCTTTTGCATTTTTGTAAATAAAGACAATGAATGCAAGTGCTATTCGTGCTTAAAAAAAAAAAAAAAAAAAAAAAAAAAAAGAAGCAAAAAAGGCAAAGAAAATCTAGGTCTTCCCACCCCATCAAACTTTTATTCAAAAAATTAAAAATTAAAAAAATTAAAAAGCTCGCTTGAATGGATGAAGCGTATTCTTACCTATCTCTTCTTGAATAGAGACAGGTGTATGAGACTCTCTTTCTCCATTTTCAGGCTCATCAGCTGCCTTAGCAGATTCGCTCTGGGAAGAATTTAGTTCACTGCTGCTGTTACTGTTTTCCAGATTAGGCTGGATGGAGGTAGTGGTAGCACTAGTGTTACTGCTGTCACAGGTCTTGTTAGGGTCTTCTAGAAAAATAGAATATCTGATTTTTAGATTAGAAATCACATGAAAAGCCACTGCTTTGCCAGAAAAGACATTTCGCTGTTTTAGGTTTGCATTATAAAGCTAGATTTCAAAAAGAAAAGCTGCTCACGTAGGAAGGATGTAATGTCTGAGATTTATAAGCAACACCCTAGGAGTTGTTTTTTAAGCCTTTCAGTCTATTAACTCAGACTCTTAGCATCTTAGTCTCTAGCACAAGGCAGACAGCCTTTCAGTTACCCCAGAGCTGAAGAAGAAGAATAAAGTGATAGAATTATCCCACAAAATGTAGAAATGGTTTTGAGATAATCCCTCAAAATCTGAAATTTATATTCTTTCCAAAAAGTAGTCAAACAGTATTAGGAACAGTATTAAACAGGATTATTTATCTCTAAGATTTTCTGCTTGAATTCTGTGTTCCCAAATTAACTAGAAGGTAACGCTTAAGTCATTGTAAATTTTAAGACCAATTTAATAGTTAGCAGTAAGAGTACTGCTCCTAAAAGAATCATCAAAATGAACGCTACCATGAACGGAGAGCCTAGGTCTTTCCATGGTAGTTCAGAAATTAAGAGCCTCCCTCCCTCTGTATTTCATTTTGCCACTAAGATACTTTTAAAATCAATCCCCTAAATTAAAAAGTGGTTGGCCGTATATCACAAAGGCTATCTCTAACGAATAATGAGTTCCTAGTTTTTTTTGAGAGAAGAATCCCAACAACCTGATAGGAAAATGAGAAAATCTATAAGCAGTCACAAAAGAAGTAAAACTGGCCTTGAAACATATGGAAAAATACTCACTTAATTCAAACTAACAGAAATGCAAAGAAAACTATACGGAGCTTCCCAGCTATCAGACTGGCAAAATTCCAAGTCTCACAATACATTCAGGTGAAGAGGCAGTTTGCTAACAGGCACTCCCACACACAACACTGTGAGAGTGAAAAATGGGGCAAAGCGCATAAAAAGGAACTGACAATATCTACACGTGCACTCACTCGTAACCTACCAATCCCATGTCTAGAAATCGATCCCGAAATACGCTGGCAAAAAAATACTAAATTACTTATTTACAGAGCTACTCATTCCAGCATTATTTAGAATGGCGAAAGACCAGAGACACAATGTCCATCAATGGGGCACTGGTTGAAAAAAAGGTGACACACACATGAAATATCATGCACCATAACAGGACTAGGGAAATCACGATATCCACATATGAATGGTTAAATGTAAAAAAGCGAAGTGTGAAACAGTACTTATAGTATGCCAACTTCTGTGTAAGAAGGGGAGAAAAATACAAGTTTAAGGACAGATTTTTGCCTTTACTTATAAAAATTTTTAAAACGCTGGAAAAATAACCAAAAATTAATAAAAATGACTACCTAAGAGGGAAGGAAAGGAAATGATTACCTAGAGAGGGAATATACACAGTTACACAGCTTGATTTTGGAATCATGTAACTGTTTTACATTTTTTTTAAATTAAAGTTAGAAATGCAATCCCTAAAAATTGAAAACTGAAATAAACCTAATTGTATATCAAGTTGTTGACATAACCATAAAATAAAAATTATTTTAAGTGACTTTGAAACACAGTACTTTGACTATACGTCCTTAATGGAAATACAGCATAAGGATGAATAGAGAGCTACAAAAAAAATCTGAAATGCTATTCAGTGGTCTTACTGTCAACAGTAATATTGTTATTACAAAATGGCTATGATATACAAAATAATTTCCTTTTTTTTTTTAATTTATTTGAGAGTGCACACGTGTGCATAAGCTGGGGAGGGGCAGAGAGAGAGGGAAAGAGAATCCCTCTGTCAGCACAGAGCCCAACATGGGGCTCGAACCCATGAACCATGAGATCATGACCTGAGCCAAAACCAAGAGTCAAACACTTAAACCGACTGAGCCACCCAGGCGCCCACAAAATCATTTCTTATTAATGTATACCATGGTATTAATATTAATAACATTATTATTAATGGACATCTGTATGAGAATAAAGCAAAAATGTAAGTTACTACTCTGTTAAGAGCTAATAAGGCTTTCAGTGTGAGAGAAGTGATGCAAGTTTAAAAACAAAAACAAAAAAAAAAAAGAAAAAAACACCAAAACTAAGTATGAAATCCTCAATCTGAATTGAAATGTCAATATGAATTGATGGTCTTTGTCTTTTCAAAAATACTTATTTGCTAACACCACCCACCAAAAAGGCCTAGAGGCAGTGACAGCCCAAAGCAGTAATACTCTGGGTCCAGATTGTGGTCTCTAAATATCATTCCCCACTAAAAGGAACCAGGGCTTCTTGGAGGAATGACTAATTCCAGGACTGGTGTAAGAAATACATAAGGGAAGCCCCACACGTCTTATTCTGCCAAAAAGTGGAGACGCTATCTAAGGTTACCAGGGTTATGGAAAAAGGACTCAAAAGCCAACACGAAGGGGACTGTGGTCAATATAAGCAAAATAAATAACTACAACTGAATGAAAGAAACTGAGTATATGAAGGTCCAGGATCTCAAACAGATTCTTAAAATGAGAAAGCCATGCCCTGTGTAAAAGTCCGTTAACTCATGACTCACCACTGAAGGTAACTGTTATACCAACTCCCGACTCTGAAAATTAAAATTAAAGAGAAATAATTTAAGCATTTATTCCTGCTCTGACTACAGTTCAAGGTATTCACACAGCCTTGGTTAATGAGGGAAAATTCTCCACAGAATTTCAGTTAAAAAAAAAAATAGAAAAAACAAAAATCAATGTATTATAATCTCCAAATAGATAACTATTTCTGAAATGACCATGAATGAATGAGAGGTTAACAGGAAATTTTATAATGTCACTACCTGAACTCACTGATCAATTTCACCATTTATAAAGGCAAAACAAACATACATCATATCATGAGCCTTTTGATGCTATATGGTATGAAGTACCCAGAGCACATAGCTTATGGAATATTCTTGCCAAAAACAGTTAACAATGAATGTAATCAAGCTTTTAGAATAAATTAAAGAACACTAAGAAGAAGGAAACAGACAAATTCCAAATGCAGGATACCCATAGGAGGATTACACTAGTATTCTTCAACAAGTCAACAGCGTAAAAAAAAAATTGGGGGAAACAGAGTACTCTAGACTAAGAGACTCAAGAGATGTAAAACCATATGTAATGGGGCACCTGGGAGGCTCAGTCAGTTGAGCATCTGACTCCTAATTTTGGGTCAGGTCATGATCTCACGGTGTGAAACCAAGTCCTGTGTCCGACTCTGCATTCAGCATGGAGCCTGCTTAGGATTCTCTCTCCCACTCTGCCCTTCCCCCGCTTGTCCACAGTGTCTCTCTCTCTCTCTCTCTCTCTCTCGCTCTCGCTCTCGCTCTCGCTCTCTCTCTCTTTCCCTCCATCCCTCCCTCCTCCCCTGCCTCAAAATATATAAATATTTTTTTTGAAAAGGTTCTAGGGGTGCCTGGGTGGCTCAGTCATTTAAGCATTTGACTCTTGATTTCGGCTCAGGTCATAATCTCACAGTTTGCGGGTTTGAGCCCCACGTCAGGCTCTGCGCTGATAGCGTGGAGCCTGCTTGGGATTCTCTGTCTACCTCTCTCTCTGCCCCATCCTCCCTCTCTCTCTCAAAAATAAATAAATAAACATTTTGAAAAAAGAATATATTTTTAAAAGGGTTTTAAATAATATGTAACACAATACACCTGCTATCAAAATTAAAACAACTAAAAGAGAAATATACAGTGTTTTTTTTAGCAGATCATGTAAATCAATTCAACGAAGCAAAAGCATGTGAATTATACATCACTTTGAGCTCCAGTATCAATAGTCTTGATTCCACGGTGTATCCCTTATAAAAACAAAACATGTTAGTGAACACAGGTTTCAGAGTGACAATTTACTTCAGGCAGGGGAGAGGGAGGCAGGGGATATGACTGGGGAGATGATTATAGATGCAGCTTAGTTTCAAAGCAGGACTTAGCTCTTTGTTTTAAGTGGCAGGTTCCTAAGTATTTATTTTCATTATCATTAAGCAATTTAAAACCTTAATGAATAAATTAAGGGGGACACACAATGGTCAATGATGAGTACAATTAACTAAGGATTATGATTTATCTAACAATGTACACCTAGGGTCAAAAAAGAAAACAATTTGGGGGCACCTGGGTGGCTCGGTCGGTTAAGCATCCGACTTCGGCTCAGGTCATGATCTCGCGGTCTGTGAGTTCGAGCCCCGCATCGGGCTCTGTGCTGACCGCTCAGGGCCTGGAGCCTGTTTCAGATTCTGTGTCTCCCTCTCTCTCTGCCCCTCCCCTGTTCATGCTCTGTCTCTCTCTGTCTCAAAAATAAATAAACGTTAAAAAAATTAAAAAAAAAAAAAAGAAAATTTTTTATTTCAGCAAAAAAAGGGCGGAGTAAAAAAAATCACGGGTAAAGCAAATATGACAAAATCTTGACAATTTTCTATCTAAGTGTTAGATATATGGTAGTGGGGGTGCAGCCATTATACTCTTCTCTTAACTTCTGTGTATGTTTGAAAATTTTTATAGTAAACAAATTTTATGTGGAGGATGGAAATAATTTAATATCTGACAGCTGCAAACCACTAACACAATCAACTAACTCTTGTTGGAAAAATGCATATATCTGAAACAAAAGAGGTCTCACGTGAATAATATCAAATTCTTCACTAACCATTCTTTTCACAGCTGTAAAGTCTAGATTTGTAAAGCGCAGCAGTCCTAATTTATAAAGGTCTAATTAACATCTTCTCAAATAATGAAACAATATATAAAGATAACCATCCCAAGAAAGAAAGAAAGAAAGAAAGAAAGAAAGAAAGAAAGAAAGAAAGAAATCCTCTCATTTATGAGCTCAGAGTTCAGAGTGTACTTTCTCACAGAAAAATAAGAAAAAGTGATTAGATTCTACACCAGCCCACAAAAACTTTTTTAACATAATATACTCCAAGTATGGTTTTAACTAAGAAAATACTTCTGGGGGGCACCTGGGTGACTCGGTTGAGCACCCGACTTTTGATTTTGGCTCAAGACATAATCCCACAGTTGTGGGATCGAGCCCCACGTCAGGCTCAGGCAACCCTGCTTGGGATATCCCCCACCCCCACCCCGCCCTCCCCTGTTTGCATGCAAGCTTATGCTCAAGCACTCTCTCTCAAAATAAGTAAGTAAGGGGCGCCTGGGTGGCGCAGTCGGTTAAGCGTCCGACTTCAGCCAGGTCACGATCTCGCGGTCCGTGAGTTTGAGCCCCATATCAGGCTCTGGGCTGATGGCTCGGAGCCTGGAGCCTGTTTCCGATTCTGTGTCTCCCTCTCTCTCTGCCCTTCCACCATTCATGCTCTGTCTCTCTCTGTCCCAAAAAATAAATAAACGTTGAAAAAAAAAAAAAATAAGTAAGTAAACATTAAAAAGAAAAGAAAAGAAAAGAATTCTGGAATAGGAACTTAAGAGATTCTGACTATACACATCTTAAAATTCTTTAGAGAAAGTGTTTTCTGCTAGTAGGGAGATAATGGTACTTCATAAAGAACAGGGAATCAATCCCTTACCAGGTATTCTGATATTTAAAAAAAGCCAATAACCCACTGAAAGCAAATGGGAGTTCAGATTCTATCCATTTAAACTTTCGAGGTGACAATAAGCTGAGGACTACCACAAACTCATAAAACATATAGCTTTTTTGTTAGTTTGTCCCCAGTTAATTTGTCTTGAGTGGAAAACAGTGTTTTCCTCCATTTCAGTGTAGCATACTGACTTTGGGTTTTGTTTTGGTTTTTTTCAATAATTGTTCTAGGGGCGCTTGGCTGGCTCAGTCAGAAGCGGGTACAACTCTTGATCTTGGGGTCATGAGTTCAAGCCCCACACTGGGTGTAGAGATTACTAAAAAAATTAATAAATAAACCTTAATTGTTCTAGAACTCTTCACTTCTTTATTTCATTTGGCTACAGAATTAAAGGAAATATGAACCGTTTGCTTCAAAACACCACCAAGAAGGTACTGTCTACCAACATACATTTTTTAATATTTATTTATTTTTGAGAGAGAGAGAGAGAGAGAAAGAGAGAATGCACTCACAAGCGAGGGGAAGAGAGAGAGGGAGACAGGAGGATCCGAAGCAGGCAGAGCCTAACGGGGGGCTTGAACTCACAAACCATGAAATCGTGACCTGAGCCAAAGTCAGACGCTTAACCTACTGAACTACTGAGGCACCCCCACCCCCGCAACATATACATTTCCAAATGTTCCAAAGGCCAAATGTTCTAGCCCTATGGCAAATATTGTAAGTTTTGGTACTTACGATACCATTGTCATTAGACATGATGTAAATGAGTAAAAATAAGGTAATTTTGTAGTCATCCCCCAAACCAAAAATACCCCTTGATCTTCAACGCCTGAACATTAACACCAAAGCCTAAAAAATTTCTAAGCAAAGTACTACAAAGAGAAAAAAGTAAATTTTCCTTCTGAAGGTACTAAAGGAATTTTTTTAAGGAAAAAAATGAGGTAAAATAACCAGAATGTATATGACTAGAAACTAAAACCAAACATATTAAAAAGAATAAGAAACAAAAGAGTATTTAGCTGCAGAAGTTCCCAAAGCCTTTACCGATCAACTCAGTGAGCTAAAATGTGGCTACTACATGAGATCACATCTAGTACCAATAGCTTCTTACCCACTGAATTTCCCTTGTAATAAAATGCAAAACTAAAACACAGTGCCTATCTTTTAAAATGTCATTATCTCAGAAAGTTAAGAAATAGATTAAATCAATGTTCTTTTAGTTGAACTTTATAGATGTTAGAGTTTCAATATGTCCATGGAAACGTGTTCAGACAATTATAGTTATGGAAATAAAGCCAGTTTTATCTACTACTCATATGTTCCTAATCCCAGTGATTAAATCTAGAGGCATGAATTTAAGACAGACACTGTATGCATTATGTTTGAATACAAACACTCAAGGTGGATTTGACTTTAAAATGTTACAAAGTTATGTGTCCTTCTCTCTCCACTTATGAATTTAAAACTCAACATTCTGGTACAAAAAGCTTCTCATCTAAAATCCAGGAAAAAAGTGTAATTCCTAAATTGAGCCTTTGTTAACTATAACGAAGTTATACTAAATAACATACTTGCTACATGGGGTTGTTTTTGGCAACATAAGTATTTTCATGAACTAAAGTGAAACGTCTGGAACACAGATGCAAGAAAAAAATCTAAGGAACAGGTATATTAAGAGATTAATTTTTTTAAGTGATGGCTACCAACCTTGCCCAAAATATGGCTGCCAACTTTTCAGCTTCATCTTCAATCTTAGCCACATAAAATCTTTCTGATCACTGATCGTACCCAATATGACATCATGAAACCTGCCCACTTTTCTCATGTTCCCACTCCCACAAATTTTTAGACCATAAATTTGTAATGTTTCCTTTGCGTAAATTCATCAATCATATTACATAAAAATGACAGTACTCTCTGACAAGACTTTATGTCAAAATACAGCTTGAAATACTATACATTTACTCTTTTCTTTTTTTTAAGGCTTTAAAAAAATTTTTATTTTTTTTTATTTTTATTTTTTTTATTTAAAAAAAATTTTTTTTTTTCCCAACGTTTATTTATTTTTGGGACAGAGAGAGACAAAGCATGAACGGTGGAGGGGCAGAGAGAGAGGGAGACACAGAATCGGAAACAGGCTCCAGGCTCTGAGCCATCAGCCCAGAGCCTGACGCGGGGCTCGAACTCACGGACCGCGAGATCGTGACCTGGCTGAAGTCGGACGCTTAACCGACTGCGCCACCCAGGTGCCCCAAAAACTTTTAAGCTATATCCAACGCAGGGCTCAAACCCATAATCCCAAGAGTCAGACGCTCTACCAACTGAGCCAGCCAGGCGCTCCAATACACATTTACTTCTAAAGAAATTCTAAAGTACATGTCTTTCTCAAGAGATTCTGGATATATTTCTAAGGAAATTTAAATTCTCACATTATTTAAAAAACGCCTTTCTATTCCAGAAAAGATATACAATATAAACACTAACCAAAAGCAGGCTATGGTAGCTTAGAAATGTTATTAAAGATAAAGGATTATTTTACAATGAGAAAGTTAACTGAACAAGAAATATAAAGATTATGTGCACCTAATTACACAGCCTCAAACTATGTAATGCAAAAACTGACAAAAAGAAACTCCACAGTACACTGTTAGAAGTAATTTTAAAATAACTCACAGAGAAGGAAAACAAATACTAGGAAGGATATAGATTTGAACGCCACAATTAAAAACCTTGACCCAGGGGCACCTGGGTAGCTCAGTCGGTTGAGCGTCTGATTCTTGATTTTGGCTTGGGTCATGATCCCAGAACGGTGGGATATAACCCAGCATTGGGCTCTAGGCTGGGCGTGGAGCCTGCTTAAGATATTCTCTTTCTCTTTCTCTCTCTCTCTCTCTCTCTCTCTCCATCCCTCTCTCTCCATCCCTCTCTCTCCCTCCCTCTCTCTGTCTCCCTCTCTCTCTCTCTCTCTCCCCCTCTGCCCCCCTCCCCCGCTGGTGCTCTCTTTCTCTAAACAATAAAAAAAATAAAAAAATAAACCTTGACCTGATAGTCCAATACTGCACCCAACTAAAACACATATATTCTCTTCAAGCGTGCGTGAGACACTTGTCAACATTAACCAAATACTGAACCATTAAAAAAAGCCTCAACAATTTCTCTGATTACAGTGGGGAAGCTAAAAATCAGTAACAAAACGATAACCAGAAGGGGCGGGGGGGAGAAAACTATATCATAATGAAAATTAGAAAATGGTTTAAACTCAATGACAAAGACAATATAATATTTGTGGGATGCAGCTACAACAGCACAAAAAGGAAACTTACAGCCTTGACAGCAGAATAGAAAAACATAATAAAAATAGAAATAGAAAAAATAAATAAAAACTAAAAATCATAAAGCACCCATCTTGAAGAGCCAAGAGAGAAATAACATTTTCATCTAAATGCAGAAGGATGGGGGGGCGCCTGGGTGGTTCAGTTGGTTAAGCATCCAACTCTTGATTTTGGCTCAGGACATGATCTCAGAGTTTGTAAGTTCAAGCCCTACGTTGGGCTATACACTGCTTGGGATTCTTGCTCTCTTTGCCCCTCCCCTGCTCCCTCTCTCTCTCTCAAAATAAATAAATAGATAGATAGATAAATTTTTTTTGAATGTAGAAGGATAATTAGTATCAACTAGGATACTCTTTTGAGGAGGTTTTGTTTTGTTTTGTTTTAATGCAACCAACAAAGGGCACCTGGGTGGCTCAGGTCACGATCTCAAGGTTTGTGAGTTTGAGTCCTGCATCAGGCTCCATGCTGCCAGTGCAGAGCCTGCCTGGGATCCTCTCTCTCCCTCTCTTTCTGCCCCTCTCTCACTTTTGTGTGTGCGCTCTCTCTCTCTCAAAATAATAAATAAACTTAAAAAAAAGTGCAACCCACAAAAATGCTAAAAATTTAAAAATTTTAAAAGCAGGGGAAAAAAGCCAGGTGATGAATATGTTTGTCACAGATTGTGGTGATGGTTTCCTGAGTGTATATTTATCTCCAAACTCATCGAGTATACATTAAATATGTACAACTTTTTGTATGCCAATTATAGTTCAATAAAGTTTTTTTTAAAAAACAGGAGCAGTTAAAAAAAAAAAACCACCACAAAGATGCAAAGGAAATAATAAAGACAGGATCAGAAATAAACTGGAATAAACACAGAATCAAAAAAGGATCAACAAAGCCAAAAGTTATTTTTTTTAAAGACTAATAAAAGGTGCTAACAGTTTTGTGAGATTTAACAAAGTTTTGTGAGATGATTAAAAAGAAAACAAATAACCAATTTCTGGACTGAAAAAAAAGAGAACATCACTATAGATCCCTGCAGACATCAAAGAAACAGGATGTTATTATGCCAATAAAATTTAAAATTTAAGCAAAATAGGTAGATTCCTAGAAAAATGCAACTTACTAAACCTGACATAAAACAACAGAAAATATGAATAGCCCACTATCCATCAAAGAAATCAAATCTAAAATTAATCTTTCCCACAATAAAAACCCCAGGGCCCGGGTGCCTGGGTGCCTCAGTTGATTAAGCGTCTGACTTCAGCTCAGGTCATGATCTCACGGTTGGTGGGTTCGAGCCCCGCGTCAGGCTCTGTGCTGACAGCTCAGAGCCTGGAGCCTGTTTCAGATTCTGTGTCTCCCTCTGTCTCCCCTTCCCTGCTCACGCTCTCTCTCTCTCAAAAATAAACATTAAAAATAATAATAATTTAAAAAAAGCTCCAGGACCAAGTGGCTTCATGAAAAAAATAAAAAGCCCTTTATTTAAGTAATAAATAATACCAACTCACAGAAACTCCTGCAGACAACAGAAAAAGTGGGAACTAGCCCCAACTCGTTTTGTGAGGCCAGCATAATCTGGACACCAAAGCCGGACATGGACATTAACAGAAAAGGAAAATTACAAGTCAATCTCACGTATCAGTGCAGACTCCTAAATAAAATATTAACGAACTGGATGCAACAATATATACGAATGAAAATATACCACAACCAAATGGTATTTATTCCAGGAATATGAGACGGGGTTAACACTTACAGAATCAACGTAGGAATTTCTGCTTCCAGATGGAGCAGGGGGCTGGATTTAACCCTCTGCCATGAAACAACCACAAACGGAAAAGAGACCACATAATAGAAAACAAAGGAACTAACAGGTACTTTACAAAAGAGGGTTAACCAAATGACCTATATATACACATATACTTTGTATACATGAAAAGGTGCCCAACATCTTTAGTCCCCAGGGAATTGCAAGTCCAAAGCACCAAAAGATATCCCTACATTGCCATCAGAACGGATAAAATAAAGGGGAAAAGAAAGAAGAACGCTACTGATGATACCAAATGTTAGCAAGGATGTAGAGGAGCTAGAACTCTTGTAGACTACTGATAGAAGGGTAAACTTGTACAACCACTTTGGAAAACCAGCAGCACCTATTACAGATGAGCATACATAAAATGAATGGCCCAGGAAATCCACAACTAGATTCATATCTCTAGAAAGGTACATATATGAGCATAAAAAACATGCAAAAAAATATTCATAGTAGCATTATTCACAATGGTCCCAAACTGGAAACCATTCAAATGCCCATCAACTCAGAAAATGAATAATAAATTAATAATTAATCGCCATCTATCTATATCATAGAATATTATACTGCAATAAAAAGGAATGTACTACTATTACAAGCAACATTTGGATGGCTCACACATATAGTGGAGGCAAAAAAAACTGGACATCAAAAAGTATATACTGTATGATACTATTTTTTTAAAGGTAATCCTAATTGGTGTTTCTAGAAGTCAAGATGGTAAGTACTTTTGTGGGAGTGAGGGCAGTGGCAGCTAAGAGGGGAAATGATGTGGTTACACAGGTGTGCTCCACCTGTGTAGATATTTGTAAATATCTATCAAGCTATTTACTGAATATTACTTAACCAAGTGCTATACTTTAATGAAAAAGTTTATCATAATATATCTTTCCATACCGAACACTTGCCAATCTGACAGTCTTCTACTGATAAACTTTAGTTGTTAAATTAGGTGTCTAAATACATTCTGAAGATTTAGAAAAGAAAACCCTGTGAGATGCCTTCTATCAGTTGTTATTTTTCATCCACCTAGAATAACCCCCCTCTCTAGTTCTTGTGATACCACATCTCATCTACTGACCACAGAGTGGTCAAGAATGGTAACAGAAATTGGTCCGGGGACACCACAAGGTACCTAGCACACTGCCAGGCACCATTACACTCAATAAATATTTGCTGAATAAATGAGCTCATAGAGAAAGAGAAACAGAAGGAAGCAGAGAGACACGTTATAGTCTTCTCTGAGGGTCAGAACTCTATTAGGCCTGTCTACTGCCCATTAGAAAGTAAAGTCCTCAAGGGCCTTGACTTTGTCCATTTTGGTCACTAGTGTCATTAAGTTTTACAGTCAGGGACCTACCAAAGTAGATACATTTATCTACTTTAAATGTATCAAATTCCTCTTTAAAGACTGGTGTGGTATGTTTAATTAGTATCTTTAAAAATGCTTCATAGGGGCGCCTGGGTGGCGCAGTCGGTTAAGCGTCCGACTTCAGCCAGGTCACGATCTCGCGGTCCGGGAGTTCGAGCCCCGCGTCAGGCTCTGGGCTGATGGCTCGGAGCCTGGAGCCTGTTTCCGATTCTGTGTCTCCCTCTCTCTCTGCCCCTCCCCCATTCATGCTCTGTCTCTCTCTGTCCCAAAAATAAATAAAAACGTTGAAAAAAAAATTAAAAAAAAAAAAAAAGCTTCATATTGGGGCGCCTGGGTGGCGCAGTCGGTTAAGCGTCCGACTTCAGCCAGGTCACGATCTCGCGGTCCGGGAGTTCGAGCCCCGCGTCGGGCTCTGGGCTGATGGCTCAGAGCCTGGAGCCTGTTTCCGATTCTGTGTCTCCCTCTCTCTCTGCCCCTCGCCCGTTCATGCTCTGTCTCTCTCTGTCCCAAAAATAAATAAACGTTGAAAAAAAAGAAAAGAACTATGATTTACTAAATGGTCAGGTTTCGAATTTACAGCATCTTCAGCTATCTAGCACTCTGATCCTGCTAATGGCCCCAATCCACTCTGATCACAACTACTGACAATTGCTACTATTTGCTCCCATTCTAGCTTTCTTAACACTTCTTATTCGGGTTCTCATCTAAATCAATTTTTCATGACTACGCATGAAGAAAACCACTTGAATACAAAGTTTAAATACAAAGGATCTCATTTAGAAGAATTATGTTAACTACTAGTGAGTGAATCAGTAAATGTATAATTCAACTCACCCACTTTATTATTTTTTTTACTTGCTGGGCTTTCTCACTCTTTCAAAGAGTTGACTATACAGCAATAAGGACAGTATCCAACATTTATTAAGCAGTTAACATGCGTCAGATACTATGCTAAGTCTTTTATATATATTATTTCACTTGGTGCCCTTTAAAAGTGTTAAGTCAGATACTAAGATAAGAGTATCTCCCCTTAAACCATTCTAATAACAAAAATAACAGGGGTGCCTTGGTGGCTCAGTTGGTTAAGCGTCTGACTTCGGCTCAGGTCATGATCTCACGAGCCCTGCATCAGGCTCTGTGCTGACAGCTCAGAACCTGGAGCCTGCTTTGGATTCTGCGTCTCCCGCTCTCTTTGTCCCTCTCCCCCCTCCCCCCACTAACACTGTCTCTCTCTCTCTCTCTCTCTCTCTCTCTCAAAAATAAATAAACATTAAAAAAATTTTTTTAAATTATGTTTATTTATTTTTAAAGACAGAGAGAGAGAGAGAGAGCACAAGCAGAGGTGGGGCAGATAGAGAGGGGGACACAGAATCTGAAGCAGGCTCCAGGATCCGAGCTGTGAGCGGTCAGCACAGAGCCCGATGCGGGGCCTGAACTCATGAACTGCGAGATCATGACCTGAGCCGAAGTCGGACGCTTAACCGACTGCGCCACCCAGGCGTCCCTAAAAAAATTTTTTTAAAAACAAGTATCTCAGGGGCGCCTGGGTGGCGCAGTCGGTTAAGCGTCCGACTTCAGCCACCTCACGATCTCGCGGTCCGTGAGTTCGAGCCCCGCGTCAGGCCCTGGGCTGATGGCTCAGAGCCTGGAGCCTGTTTCCGATTCTGTGTCTCCCTCTCTCTCTGCCCCTCCCCCGTTCATGCTCTGTCTCTCTCTGTCCCCAAAATAAATAAACGTTGAAAAAAAAAAATTAAAAAAAAAAAAATAAAATAAAAACAAGTATCTCAGAGAAATTAATAAGCTGGTAATAAATAACTTAAAAAGCAAATATCTGCTAAAATCTATGCAAAGTTGTTAACTCTGTTTGGTTTAAAAACCAAACAAGTAACTAGTATATGAACCCACTATAAGACTAAGACTTATATTATTAATCAATCTAAAAAGACAAATATTTTAAGAAGTATTTACTAAGGATATAATCACAATTCTAATAAAAATGGAATTTTGTTCACCAAATTATTTTGGGCCTAGTACTCTACTTTCAAATTCTGACTTATGAAGGTGTTAATGTCTTAATAATGCAATATTTTAATTAGGACCTAGAGATCTAACCATAAAATTATAAATTGAATTCTAAATCTCTGGGTCTCCAGCCCATTCAATAAAGGACTCTCACTGAAACGATCTGATAGGTATTTACTAAATGCATCTAGTGAACGGGAATTTATTATTCTCTAAACAGCTGTAATTTGAAGGAAGTTGTTAGCATTCGGTCACAATAGTCTTCACTCTTATTCCTACTTATTTGACCTAATACCCAACATTTCAAACATAAGTCTAATCTCCCCCTCCCCCAACTGACCTGTCAGTAGACAATTATAGAATTTTCATCCCACCTTCCCCTTGATAGCAAGTCTATTCTTTTCTAGGCTCAAAAATTCGTGGGAGCCTGGGCGGCTCAGTCGGTTAAGAGTCCCAACTTCAGCTCAGGTCATGACTGGCAGTCTGAGAATTTGAGCCCCGCGTCAGGCTCTGTGCTGACAGCTCAGAGCCTGGAGCCCGCTTTGGATTCTGTGTCTCCCTCTCTCTCTGCCCCTCCCCTGCTCATGCTCAATCTCTCTCTCTCTCTCTCTCTCTCTCTCTCTCTCTCTCTCTCTCTCTCTAAAATAAATAAACATTAAAAAAAAAGTTTTTTCATTAAAAAAAAAGTTGTTTTTTTTTTAAATTTGTTTCTGTATTCATTTCACCAGATAGCAGTTTCCAGACTTTTCTTCATCTTAGTGACCAGTCTCTCATTAGCATAAAACATGGTGAGCTTATTATTGTGATTCTTCGGGACCCTCCACACACATCACTGCATGTAACCTAATGTTACACTGGTGTTTTCAGCAACAGTTTACTGTTCATAGACACTCAGTTGAGAGCAGTCACACAAGCACTGTTGATCATCAAAATCCTTCAAGTTAACAGAACAGGAACACTGAGGCCTTGCAAGATTAAATAACATTGACTTAATGACAGAAGCAGATCTAGAATCAAATCTTCCAACTGCTAATGCTATCTTCCTCCCAACACATCAGAATCACATCCCCAGTATGAAATGTAGCAACGAAAATACCGCAAGTTGGAAAATATGTGATATTCTTATAATATATAGAAAAAAATCATTAAGGATTTCCATCAAGGTATTAGTTACAATTCTTAATTTCTGGTAGGATTACCAGTGTTTATTTTGTTTTACTCATTGGAATTTTTTAGTTTGCTTTTTAAAAAAATACACAGTTCCTATAATAAAAATTCTTTCTCATTTAAAAACAAGGCAAAATGAAAGGTATAACGACATCCTTCGTGTGTGATAAAACTTACTTCAAGTATAATTTTAATTTTAGAAAAGCTTAAAATATGGATTATTGGTTAACTTACATTTCAAAATACATCTTGCACAAAATGTTTTGTGACAATGGTTTTCTATCATAACATCATGGTTTGAAATGTTTAAAAAAAACCACACAAGCACATGCAAACATAAAATTAATTTGTTAGTACGTACAGAATTGGAATGGTCAAATCATTCAACACTGAGCCATTAGTATGTAAGTACTTAAAACCAAAATGTCTGCCACTATGATCTGGTGATAAAATATACAAATAAGTCTATTAGTCAAAACCAGCTAAATGAACTTAAAAAAGCATGAAGATTATGATGAGTTTCAAGCACTAACTGCAAGAATGTGTCAAACTCCGAATGTTAGGTGACAATTTAGCAATCAGGGATGGCACTTATGTAAGCAAGCAGCATGAATGAACACATACTTTAAAATTCCAGGTGACATTCAGCTCTTACTACCAAAGGGAAGGATTCCCCCCATTACAGAGGCATTGATACACTGCCCTCTGTACCTGGCACGTCCTGGGGGAGCTCAGATGCCACCTTCTTCTCTGCCATGTTGCTGCTATCATGGGTTTCTGAGAGACACCCCACGGGACTCCTCCCTTCAGAGGGACTAGTCTCTTCTGGAGAAGCATTTGTTGTGTTGTCGCCAAGATTTGCTGACACAGAGTTACCTTTATCCCCAACTTCTGTTGGCTCTACAGTAAAATGCACAACAAAACTTTAAAGATATCCTTTAAATTGCTCTAGGACAAATGGCCACATTCAATCAACTACTAAAAATGAATGATCACCAAGAAAACCTGCTTTTATTTGATGGCCATTTTGAAGCAATTAGATTTTGGGATATTTTTGCAGTAGGTAATCCAAAGAGTATTTAAAATATTAAGAACGTTTAAGTAATTAATATAAAAATGAACGTAACACATACAAAAGTGTATATTCTGGTACAAAAATAGTGATTGTTTTCACCAACAAATCTTACAGGGAAAGGGTATCTTATTAGGAAGTATAAATAGAGATATGGGTATATTATAGCAAATCTACCAATACATAAAACTCATTACAATGATTATACATGTTACAAGAGGAAAGGATATCCTAATTTCTTTAGAAATATAAAATTATAGAGGTATTAGTAATAAAAAAAAGGATTCATTTTCATTTTGAAAGCAAAATTGGAGGTTTCATAAATAACACTGATGAAATACTATTTTCTAGCCAAGTAATTTTTTTACCCTCGGATTTTCCTTGCTCAGGATCATCATCTGGTGCTTTGTCATCACCATCTTTTTCAAGGGACTGGTCTTCAAACTCCTCTCTGCTTTTCTCAGCATCTTTGGAGTTATTATTCTCAGTCTCATTCTTGTCCTTTTCTATTTCTTCTGGGCTTTTAACAATATCAATGTCTCCTTTTTTGGCTCTTATGGATTCCAAAATTTCTTCTACAATAAAAACAAAAAATTTTGTTTCCAGGTATACCAAATATAGAAAAAGTACTACAAATGTCACTCAAGAGTTTCAATACAAGTTATTAAAGTTACATATGTCAAAACACCGGAACTAAGAAATAAGGATCAAGATTACCGATACGATATTGATGCCCATAGAACACAACCAATGGGGTAATCTTCACTTCTAGAAAATATATGGTAGGGGCACCTGGATGGCTCAGTCGGTTAAGCATCTGACTCTTGGGGCACCTGGGAAGCTGAGTCGGTTAAACTCAGGTCATGATCTAGAGGTTTATGAGTTCGAGCCCCACGTCAGGCTCTGTGCTGACAGCTCGAGCCGGGAGCTTGCTCGGATTCTGTGTCTCCCTCTCTCTCAGCTCCTCCCCCACTAGTGTTTGCACGCTCTCTCTCTCTCTCTCTCTCTCTCTCTCTCTCAAAAATAAAGAAACATTAAAAAAAATTTTTTTAATAACAAAAAGTACACTACATGCTGAATTACACTGAAATATAACATGCTCATAGTAGGAAATTTGAAAAATATAAATAGAATACCAACTATAATCATTCTATGCTAGTTGGTTATTTTTTGATAAAAGCTGGTCTATTACCTAGTTAGAGAAAAAGAATTTTTTTAGAGAAGAAGAATTTAAGTACCTCAATGACCCAGGCACTGTTTTTGCATGGTATCTTGCATAATTCTCCAATTCTCTAGTGTTCCACCACATGATAATCCATAATGGAATTAACTAATTCCTCTATATTGGACACTTTTAGTTTTTCACATTCCCCTAAGTCAGACCACTAAACATTTTAATTATACATCTTATTTTGGTTTTGTTCATTAGTTAAGATGATATTATGTACATAATTTTGTGAATAGGCAAGCTCACTCTAGAAAATATTTCTAATTTAACATATTTGACAAAAACACACTTAACATTGCTTTTTAAGGGACTGGACAGTTCTTTATTATCGTACTAAAAGCTGAGAATGCAAGAATAAAAAGGAATTTGTCGATTTTTTAAATGTTTTTTTTTTTTACTTACTTTTGAGAGGGAGAGAGCACGCGTGCGAGTGGGGGGGGGGGGGGGGGGCGCAGAGAGCAAGGAAGACACAGAATCTGAAGCAGGCTCCAGGCTCTGAGCTGTCAGCACAGAGCCCGACGCGGGGCTCGAACCCATGAACCAACCATGAGATCACGACCTGAGCCAAAGTCGGACACTCAACCAACTGAGCCACCCGGGCGCCCTGAGATTTGCCGATTTTAATGCCATGATTCATGAAAGAAAACTAAGAGGGATATAGCCTGACTGAAAGTAATAAAATTTCTTACTATTTGATCTACTGTATGGATAGAAAATAGTAAGAAGGGGATACAACCTCCCCAAAGAATTCTGACAACTAAAACTTATCTGATGAAAATGTTACATATTTTTCTAAACAGATGTAACAGAAAAATACTTCCTACCACCAGATATGAATAAACACAATCCTTGGTAATCAGTCTGCTAGTTTCTGAAGACGAAGTATATTTGTATGCAACAGTATTTATATATAACAGTATGACTATAGCATTCTCAAAAAATACACATGAATTAAAGGCACTACAGACGCAGAGCATGTAGGAACAGGCTCCGATATAGCTTAAGTAGATATATTTATTAAATATAAACATTCTACTTTAAGCAAATAGAAAATGGGGAAATTTTTCAGTAAATGGAGAATGGGAAAATTAATAGGATTATATCTGTAGCAGATAACATATATAGAAGAACAGAGCCAGGCAGTTCAAGTGTACTTTCAAAGTCTTAATCATTTTATCTAAGACTAAAATGCACTATTAGAAAACACAGGTGATACTTATTAAACAAGCAGAGTATATCTGGCAGGATTTTAAAAATGGCAATAATAGCATGTCTGGAAAAAAAGTAAGGTGAAACGGGATTATGAAGGAGATTCACTTTTCACTGTCTACCCTTTTATACTATTTGAACTTTTTAAAAAAATCCTAAGTATTTATTATCTTTTACAAAGCAAGAAGTTGAGCAAGAAAGTAAATTAGGTATTGAAATATAACCCAAACTATAAAGTAAATATCCATAATCCAAGGTAACCCAAGGTAAATTAGGTATTGAAATGTAACCCGAGCGATAAGGTAAATATCCATGAGTCCACAGTGATATAAATAAATGACTGAATAATAAACTAGAAGAACAGACAAATCTCCTGTTTCCTGAAGAACAGAAAAATCCCAAATAATTTATGTAGATAGCCACTACCTCCAGGAGGGAGAGCCTAACTCTCCCCTTCCTGAGTGTGGGCTGTGCGTAGTGACTTTCTTCCCCAAAGCACAGCATGGGTAGAAGGAGTAATTTTATAGTGGAGAAACTTGACAAACGCTACCTGAGCCAGGTTAACATGATCAGTGATAAGTCACGATGACGGCACATAATCTTGGTATGATGATAAGAATGGCACTTTTCACCTCTGTAGTCTTCCTCCCCAAATCCATAATCTCAGTTGGGAGAAGAACATGAGACAAATCCAGACAGAGGGCATTCTACTAAATACCTGACCAGTACCCGTCAAAACTGTCAAGGTCATCAAAAATAAGAAGTCTGAGATGGGGCGCCTGGGTGGCTCAGTTGGTTAAGCGTCCGACTTCGGCTCAGGTCGTGATCTTGCGGTCCGTGAGTTCGAGCCCCACGTCAGGCTCTGTGCTGACAGCTCAGAGCCTGGAGCCTGCTTCCGATTCTGTGTCTCCCTCTCTCTCTGACCCTCCCCCGTTCATGCTCTGTCTCTCTCTGTCTCAAAAATAAAGAAACGTTAAAAAAATTTTTTAAAAAATTAAAAGGCTTGGACGGAGTGTTGATTTAAAATTTTTTGGGGGGCGCCTGGGTGGCGCAGTCGGTTAAGCGTCCGACTTCAGCCAGGTCACGATCTCACGGTCCGGGAGTTCGAGCCCCGCGTCGGGCTCTGGGCTGATGGCTCGGAGCCTGGAGCCTGTTTCCGATTCTGTGTCTCCCTCTCTCTCTGCCCCTCCCCCATTCATGCTCTGTCTCTCTCTGTCCCAAAAATAAATAAAAACGTTGAAAAAAAAATTAAAAAAAAAAAAAAAGCTTCATATTGGGGCGCCTGGGTGGCGCAGTCGGTTAAGCGTCCGACTTCAGCCAGGTCACGATCTCGCGGTCCGGGAGTTCAAGCCCCGCGTCGGGCTCTGGGCTGATGGCTCAGAGCCTGGAGCCTGTTTCCGATTCTGTGTCTCCCTCTCTCTGACCCTCCCCTGTTCATGCTCTGTCTCTCTCTGTCCCAAAAATAAATAAACGTTGAAAAAAAAAAAAATTAAAAAAAAAAATAAAGGTTAAAAAAAATTTTTTGTAATAAATAAATAAATAAATAAATAAATAAATAAATAAATAAGAAGTCTGAGAAACTGTGACAGTCTAGAGGAGCCTTAAGAGACATGATAAGTAAATGCAATGTGGTGTTCTGGATGCGACCATGAGACAGAAAAAGGATGTCAGTAAAAATAAGGAAATATGAATAAAGTATAGAGTTCAGGTATTATAATGTATTAATATTGGTTCACTACTTATGACAAATGTGTCACACTAACTACATTACTAACAGGGGAAACCTGGCGCAGGCTATACGGAACACTGTTCTACCTTAGCAACTTTTCCGTAACTATAAAACTATTCTAAAATTAAGTTTTACTTAAAATAAAAAAGAAAGCAAAGACTAAATTTTAAAAGAATACTATTTCTCATAATTAAAAATAGGGTTCCTAATAATAAGGTAACTTGAATTAAAGAAAACAGTTGGGGGGGCACCTGGGTGGCTCAGTCGGTTAAGCGTCCGACTTCGGCTCAGGTCACGATCTCACGGTCTGTGAGTTCGAGCCCCGCGTCGGGCTCTGTGCTGACAGCTCAGAGCCTGGAGCCTGCTTCCGATTCTGTGTCTCCCTCTCTCTCTGACCCTCCCCCGTTCATGCTCTGTCTCTCTCTGTCTCAAAAATAAATAAACGTTAAAAAAAAAATTTTTTTTTTAAATAATAAAGAAAACAGTTGGGGAAATATTAGTAATGACCGAGGCAATATACAAAATGCTAAAATGCATAGCATCCCTAATGTATGCTGGGATGAACAAGATTCTCTTGGGAAAATGAAAGTATTGGGAATTAAAATATACATATTTGAGATGTTAGTATCTTCAAATTTCGTAGTGACTTAATACCAAGAATTTATCTCAAATTTAGTGACAAGTAAAATGAGAAGATTTCCCTCTTACCATTAGCTGCCGCCAGAAAGGATTTGTTACTGCCCCGAGCCTTATTGGTCAAGTCTTCAGTTATGTCCATGTGTCGGTGGATTTCTTCACGCATTTCTTCCAGAATTTTGCAGAGTTCTGCTTCCCAGTAATCTTTATCTAGACAGTCAATTAATTCTGCAAGTTGGACCTTTGTGCTGTAGTACCAAATTTTCTTCTCATTTTCATTTTCTGTATCTTCTTCTCTGTTTAAAAGAAGAACAAAAACACTTTCTATGTTAGCTATAATGGCACTGATTTGACAGCTGCCATCTACGCAATGAAAGTTAAAGTATGTAACACAAACTGCACGTTTTAAGGTGTTCAGTATATCTGCTCATAAAAACTCCCCTCCGGTCTCATTCAAACTCGGGTTACTTTTGTTCTAGTTGAGCAATCTCTAAGTATTTGGATTTCCTAGCCCACAGCAGCTTATGATAGAATAATCTGTGGGGCCTCTGGGTGGCTCAGTCGTCGGTTAAGTATCCGACTCTTGATTTCAGCTCAGGTCATTATCTCACAGTTGTGAGACTGAGCCCTGCATTAGGCTCCACACTGGGCATGGAGCCTGCTTGGGATTCTCTCTCCCTCCTCCCCCCTCCCCTGCCCGCCCTCTCTCAAAAGAAAAAAAAAAAAAAAAAAGGAAAAAAAGTAATTTGTAATAGTGGGGAGAGAGGAATTAGTATAGCAGCAGAGAAAGGTATCTAAAAATATGACACACAGAAACAGAATCTCAAGGGGCACCTGGTTGGCTCAGTGGAAGGAGCATGCAACTCTTCATCTTGGGGTCATGAGTTCGAGCCCCACATAGCATGTAAAAATTACTTACATAAATAAAACTTGAAAAGGGAGAAAAAAGAAACAGGACCTCAAAATTCAAAGTGTGGGAGTGCTCGGTGGAGGACAGTCTTGGTTCTACTTCAGTCGACTCTGATATCATCACTCTAACCATACGAATGAAATTTTAACCAGAAATATTTAAACTATACTCAGAGCAGGTCGACACTACAATCCAGTTTATTTAAAAAAAAAATTTTTTTTTTCAACGTTTATTTATTTTTGGGACAGAGAGAGACAGAGCATGAATGGGGGAGGGGCAGAGAGAGAGGGAGACCCAGAATCGGAAACAGGCTCCAGGCTCCGAGCCAACAGCCCAGAGCCTGACGCAGGGCTCAAACTCACGGACCGCGAGATCGTGACCTGGCTGAAGTCGGACGCTTAACGGACTGCGCCACCCAGGTGCCCCTACAATCCAGTTTAGAACATTTCCATCAACATGGTATAAATGCTCTGCTAAATTCTGGTCCTTGAAGAGTGATCTCAATGAGCAATAATGTCTCGTGTCTCTTCCCTTCTTACGGACCAAGTTCAAAATGGGGAGAAGAGGAGCAGCCCCCGGCCCTGCCTACATCTCTCCAAAGGTCCCACCCACTTGTAACGGAGGTGTAGACTCCAGCAGGGATGGCCACTAACTACAAACCCAAGGCAAATTCAGGCCTACGACGGGACTATGAGAAATACATGTGATGATATTCTCTCATTCGAAAGGAGTCCAGGAGCATGTGTGTGAGGTACCTGCCGAGAGTTTAACTTTCCTGTCTACTCAACAGCAAACTCACAAAGCTGAAAGAACTAGGCTTCAAGAAAGACTTGGCTTTAGGGGCGCCTGGGTGACTCAGATGGTTGAGCATCTGACTTCGGCTCAGTTCATGATTTCATGATCTGTGTGTTCGAGCCCCACGTGGGGCTCTGTGCTGACAGCTCAGAGCCTGGAGCCTGCTTCGGTTCCGGTCTTCCTCTTCTCTGCCCCTCCCTCCCTCTCAAAAATAAACATTAAAAAAAAATTTTTTTTTAAAGAAGGATCTGGCTTTAAAATGGGTTCAGGCGTTTATGAGATATGCAACCATGAAAAAGACACCACCTCTCTGAGCCTCACCTAGCTGCTAAAATGGGAATAACAGTATCTATTTTCAGGGTCGGCAATAAGAATTAGAGGTGTTGTAATAAGGCACAGATTGTAGTACCCAGGCACATTGTTAGTAATCAATAAATATAAAATATGATTACTACTATTAAGGTAGTAAATAAATAAAAATTGAGCAGAATTCCAGGAATGAATCATCCAGTAATTCTAAAGAAAGACGGGACATATCAAGTCATGGATAAATAAATGGATATCGAAATTATCAAAACTTTTCAAACATTAACAGAAAAAAAAAGAGCAAAGCGAGATAGCATTTAAGTTTTATTTAAGTAATCTCTACCCCAAACCTGGGGCTCGAACTCATAGCCCTGAGATGGAGTCGCATGCTCTTCCAACAGAACCAGCCAAGCACCCCCTGCTTTGCTCTTTAAAATCAGCATCTGCTAACATATGAAATTAGTATATTGCTCTGTTAGAAGCTTTCTAAAAAATTGCTGAAAATCATTTTTTTTTTTAAATCTGCTCTATAAGGGTATTTTTACTGACTTCTCATGACTGAGTGATGACAACAATCTTATCCCAATTTACAATGTTAAAGATGTCAGAGTCCTCTAATCAAAAAGACTAATAAAATGCTTTCAAAAGGCAATACGGTATCAAAACTCTAATTAAGTGACAATATCAAATCAGAAAGTACTTAGCTTTGAGCGTAAGAGTTATAGGACAGCCTGATTATAATCTAAAATATCAATCTTAAGGATTTCACTGTTATAAAGACGTTAAATTCTTTCTTTTACAATGTGCTTTATCCTCTTTATTCAGAAATATCTACCAGTTTCAATGAAACAAGAGAAACATTCTGTATAAAAACATTTTGGGGTTAGAAAACAATTTACAAGCATAAGATTTCAAATGATTTCATTTTCACATGAAAATGGGGTTCTATGGGAGCCAATTTAATTAAATGGACATTCTATTTTTTCAAGTAACTCACATACTACTGAAAAAAGGTTCCTAATAGCTGACTTAATCCATATAGACACCTGCATAATTTCCATTTAAACAAAGAATAATTTCAATTTTAATCTTAAGTTTCATCTTAGAGGAGAACTCACTACTCCATATAGCAGTCCGCTCTGGATTGGAATTGCCCTTTTAGAAAGTTCTTCCTTTTAATGTCATGACACAAACCTGGTATTTCCGCCAATTAGGCCTGGTTCTGCCTGCTGGAGTTACGTGAAATAAAACTAACATATCCTCCACACACAGTCCTTCAAATCTTTCACTTCAAATCTTTCACATCTGTAATTTTGCTGTTTTTTCTCTTCAGGCCAAACATGCTCAAATACTTTAATCATTCTTTTTTTTTTTTTTTAAGTTTATTTTGAGAGACAGCACGTGTGGGGGAGGGGCAGAAAGAGAGGAAGAGACCGAGAATCTCAAGCACTGTCAGCATGGTGTCCAATGTGGGGCTCGAACTCATGAACCATGAGATACTGACCTGAGCCAAGACCAAGAGTCAGACGCTTAACTGAGCCACCCAGGTGCCCTTAGTCATTCTTTACAGCACATTTTCCAGTCTTCACTCCCCTGATTTTCTTCCCTTAAATGTCCCTCTACAAATGTGGTGCCCAGTAACTTTCTTATTCTGCTCATCAAAGGTAATACACAACACTGACAACTTTTTTCTTCTTGAAGCTGTAGAAGGATAAATCTGTTAAAAGCATAAAGTAACAAAACAGTGAACAATAACTGCTAATGTTTTCAAAGAAAAGCTGTTCTGTTTTTGTTTTTGTTTTTTTAAAGCAATGTCTGTGCCCAAGGAGGGTCTCAAACTCAACCCTGAGATCAAGAGTCACGTGTTCTACTGACTGAGCCAGCCAGGCACCTTGTGAAAAGTTGTCCCAATGCTTTTTTTTATTGTTTTATTTTCATTATTTTATTTTATTTTATTTTATTTTATTTTTATTATTTTATTATTTTTTTCATTTCCACACCCAACATAGGGCTTAAACTCACAACCTGAGATCACAAGTCACATGCTCTACTGACTGAGCCAGCCAGGTGCCCCGCCAAATTGTCCCAATACTTGAGGACTTGGGCACACGTTGTCAGAGTTTATATCATCAAAATTATTTGTTCTAATTACAAAAGTGACAAAAGCTTTCCTATATAAATATACACCGATGTGTATGTATATTTAGTTTGGGGGTCAGAATGTGGTTTCTATTGACGCTCTGACCCTACAGTGCCTACAATGTTCCTTCTGCACACCCAAACTGGCCTGGCTTTCCTAAAGACACTAATCAGCTCAAAGGAGCTCACAGGGTGGCAGGGAAGACAGGTTGGAATGAAAACGTCTGCCAAAAACATAATTAAGAGCAAACATAAATATTACAGGTCTCCATGTTAAAGTCTGTTTGGCTTTCACTCAGGCAAGACAAGGAGGAGGTTAAGACTAACAATAAGTCTCCAGTTTCATTTTTAAACAAACCCACAGAAACTAAGAGTAAGGAACAGTAGTAGTGGGTTGAATGGCATCCCTCCAAAATTTATGTCCATCCGAAACCTTAGAACGTGACCTTATTTGGAAACAGGGTCTTTGCAGATACAATGTGATTAAATCTGGTGTCCTTGTAAGTGGAAGAGAAGACACAGGGACACACAGGAAAGGTGATGTGAAGGTGCGGGCAGAGATTCGCATGGTCCATCTGCCTACAGGCCGAGAAATGTCAAGGGCAGCCAGGGACCACTAGCGCTTGGAACAGTCTCCCTCAGAGTCTCCAGAAAGAACCAGTCCTGCTGACACTGAGGTTTCAGACTTGTGGCTTCACAACTGTGAGAGACCAAATTCCTGTTGTGTGAAGCAACTCCGTGTATGGTGATTTGTTACGGCAACCCTAGGAAACTCAACTTTCGGTACGGGGGAGATGGAGCCCTCTGACAAACACCTAAGAATGGGAACATGGCTTTGGAACTGGCTGATGGGGAAAGGCTGGAGGAATTTGGAGATACTGGATGGAAAAGGCTTCGGCTTCCTTGAAGAGACAGAGGTAAGCAGAGATTGGAATTATGTTGCTCACGAGCCAAGGAACACTTGAGCCACTAGAAGCTGGAAAAGGCAAGAATGGATTCTTTCCTAGGGCCTCCAAAGGGAACACGGCCCCACTGCCACCCTGAGTTTAAACTTCCAGCCGGCACAACTGCCAGAGAATAAACTTCTGCCACCCAGTTTGTGGTACTTGGTTATAGCGGCCGCAGGAAACCAACCCAGCTAGGGATTTAGCAGTTAAAGCACCAGCTAGGTCAGGCAGTCCGAGCAAATCAGGAGCACACATTCTGGAGCCAGAATACCTGGGACTAAATCCTGATTCTGCTACTTATGACTAGTTGTGCGACACTGAATACATTATTTAACCTCTCTGTACCTCAACTTCGGTCTGAAAAATGGGGTGGCAATACTTCTATCAAAATGTTGTTGTGAGGACTGAGTTCAAACACATAAAACACTTAGAATGCTGCCAGCGTCGACTGGGTATAATAATGCAGAGTTGCTACTATTTTCTTCATCTTATGAAGTATGTGATGTCTACCTTAAAACGAATAATTACAAGTGGGATGGGTGTTTAAAAAAATAAATAAAGGAGGGGCGCCTGGGTGACTCAGTCAGTTGAGCATCTGACTTGCTTTTGACTCATGATCTCGCAGTTAGCGGGTTCAAGCCCCAAGTCGGGCTCTGCACTGACAGTGCAGAGCCTGCTTGGGATTCGCACTCCCTCCCTCTCTCTCTGCCCTTCTCCCACTCACGCTCTCTCTCTCAAAAATAAAAATCTTAAACTTTAAAAAAAAAAATCTTTCAAGGTGCAAAAGGGAAAGAGGTTCAGGGAAAGAAAGCCCTAGGAAAGGGCCTATATAGGCCAAGACTTGAGAATAAGCCAAAAGATTCTGGATGTTTTAGTTTGTTGTTTGTTTGTTTGTTTATTGATTGATTGATTGATTGGGGGGGGGGTAATGGGAAGCAAGAGAATTAAATGTACAAAATTAGGGAACTGTGAACTTTCTGTTAAGAGCAAATGGAGGTAACTGAAAGGTTTTTCAACTTGAGGGAGAAAGAGACCTGATCCAAATTGCTGAAATCATCCAGCTATGGAACAGAGACTTGAACTGGGTAGTGGGGAGTTACACACAGGGGCAACTACTAAAGGAGTCCAATCCAGATGATGTTGGCTTATGTCACGATAAGGGCAGCAAGAATGGAGAAAATCAGATTCAGAATTTAAGGAGTAATTAAAAGGTATAATAAACAATACAAAACAAAAGCCTATTCCTGAGTTTCTTGCTTGAGCAGCTGGTGCAATGGTGATCCCATTTACTACAGATAGAATCAATGGGTGAAGGGTAGGTAATGCGGGGGAAGTGACGAGTTCAGTTTTGGACATGTTGTGTTTGAGGTGCCTGCTGTGTGAGGCGGCTTACGAGCTAGAACGGGGAGGTATGGGTGCAAAGCAATATAGATTTAAAATTATAATTTAGTACATTTGAAAATGAAAAAAAGTTTTTAGGTATATTTACTTATTTAATCTCCACCCCCAACGTGGGGCTCTAACTCACAACCCCGAGATCAAGAGTTGCATGTTCCTCCGACTAAGCAGGGCCAGGTGCCCCCAAAAAACAGTTTTACTTTTTTTAAAGTTTACTTATTTATTTTTGAAAGACAGAGAGAGAGAACATGTGCACAAGCAGGGGAGGGGCAGAGAGAGAATCCCAAGCAGGCTCTGGGCCTATAGGAAAGATAGCGCTGCAATTAAAAATTGGTTCACTACCCCAGACTTTGCTTTAGGTATGCCCCCCTTGGGCAATAAGTCCACTGATTTATCATTTTAACCGTCCAGGGAGAGTATATACCAAATCTCCACATACTGTCAACTGAATAATTCACATGGTTTCAAGTTTCACCAGGCGTCCACATATAATCTACCACAAGAGGGCATCACACTGAAATTGTCTTATTTTAATCTAACTTTTAAAGAGATGTAAAATTTACGCAAATTATTGACAAGGAACACTTAATTATCACTAACAGTAATATTTAAAGTTTTGTATTTGACTTGGGGCACCTGGGAGCCCGATAGCGGGCTCGAACTCACAAACCGTGAGATCATGACCAGAGCCGAAACAAAAGTTGGGTGCTTAACCAACTGAGCCATCCAGGTGTCCAGGATTTTATTACTTTTTTTTTTTTTTTTATAATTACTCCTATCTTATAGGTCTTTTTAATGTTTATTTCTGAGAGAGAGAGAGAGAGAGAGAGAGAGAGCACGTGCGAGTGCACGTGAGCATGAGCGGGCATGAGCAGGGGAGGGGCAAAGAGGGGAGACGGACAGAGGATCTGAGGTGGGCTCTGGGCTGACAGCAGCAAGCCCGACACAGGGGCTCAAACTCAGGAACCGTGAGATCATGACCCGAGCTGAAGTGAGACGCTCAACTGAGTGAACCACCCAGGTGCGTGCCCCTTATTACTTTTTTAAAGGAGGAAGATTCTAAGAACAAAAGAGCTCTTAGAAAATAAAAATATGATAGTAAAAAAAGAAAATCTAAATAGTAGGGCTGAAAGACTAAGACAGGGAAATCTTCCAGAAAAACTGAACAACACACATATATACTCACTCCCTCCCTCCCTCCCTCCCACCCCAAAGAAGAAAAAAGACAAAGAGGAAAACTGGAGGAAAAAGGTAAGAAAATCAGAAGACCAAAACAGGAAGACCAGTGTTCAACAAAATAATAGCACAAGATAAATACAACAGGGAAAAGGAGAGGAGGAAGTTCTCAAGACAAGTTCTCAACCGAAGGACTCAACTGCCAGATTTGAAAGTGCCCACCAAACACCCGGCGGATAAAAAAAGGACTCAGACGAGGCCGTATCACTCTAAAACTGCAAAACGCTACAAGCAAAGAGAAGATTCTAAGCTTCCAGGTAAGTCCCGACAGGTCACATACAAAGAATCAACGAACAGATTCCGATTTCTCAACAGCAACACTGCAAGACGACGACTGCACAGAACTGAGGACCTGTTCACTCTGGGCCATCTTCGTAAGTGAAGGGGGGGCCTGGCTGAGACGCCTCCCTCTACCTGGCGAGGCTTGCCCAGGCGCCGAGGAAGTTCCTGCTTATCTTCTCCAAGCCCTGCTCAATGTTCCTTTCAGCCCACCACTGGTTTTATAAGATCTGACCTAATTCTGAGAGCTGCAAGAAGGCTGTGAAGACTTCAGAAGCTGAAAATACAAAGCAGCCCACTCCCTCCGATCGTATTTCTACAAGACGTCAAAACCAAGTCCATACTCCGACCCTGCCCGACACGTGACCGAGGTAAATGCTCTGCTTTCCCAGACGGTCTCCTGTCCTTCCCCCTGACCTGCCTGGAAGAGCCTCTTGAAAACCCTCAGAAAAGCAGAAGTCAGGCTGCGACCATGAGTCTGTAGAGCTTCTCTCCTCCTGGGAGACTACGGCCAATGATGACAAAACCGATCTTTCCTCAGACGGCTGGTTGGTTCTTGCCGGTCCGTTTTACGTATGGATGTAGCGAAACCGAAACGAGAGGAAAATCCTAACACCAAAATAAGGGTGGCGATCGCCTCACGATAGGCTGCAGGGATGCAGGGAATAAAGTCAGGGAAGGGCCCCCCGTGGCACCTGCCTTGTAACAGTCTATCTCCCATCCCAGGCAATTAATACCCTGGTGTGTAATTCGCATGTTTTCGCACACTCTTCTTTCCCTACAACTTAAAAAGCTGTTTTAAGGTATGTATTCCTTCAAGTCAGAAACTACTTAACTACGTAACTCGTTATTCGATCACAAAGGTTTATATTCCATCAGCGGCCGAGCTCGGTTTTCTCAGTCAGGAAGGAAACTGGCTCGATTTTAAACACACACAAAAATTAAGACCGTCACACTTACATTATGAGTCTCCGGTTTAGGAACCAGTATTTCCTTCGACTTCGGTCATAGCCAATAGGTTCGTGTCGAATGTACGGTTTGTTTTTTTGGATTTCGGCGACACAGTCGGTCACACCAGGCACCTTATGCGCTACGCAGACTTCACACTGCCACTCGTCCTCCGGCACCTCCTCGAGAGGCGGCTTCACACATTCCAAATGGTACACAGCCGAGCACGTCTCGCAGCAAAGCAAATCCCCAAGTTTGTGGCAAACCCGACAGTGGTCGTCATACTGGATCACCCCTTCAGACATCAACTCCTCCCGCGCAATGTTGGTGGTAAGAAACTGATCGACTAAGAACTGCAGAACTTTGATCTTGTTCTCTACTGGTCCATAGGGATAGTCCTCTGCTTCTTGGTAAGGAAGAACGTGATGGTACTCCTTATCGCTCTCACAGTACACCCGCAGCACCTCCGGCCACGTCATCCCGTCGATGAAATAGAGCGTGGAATTAACGCTGTCTTTCAGATCAGCAGGTCCGAAGGTAGTATTGGAAGTGTCCTCCTCGCGCAAAACCGCTTTCAAGAGCACGACGTGCATTTCCGCCATAAGCGTGCACTGCTCCTGACTCACCAGAGCCGCGCAGAAGTCCTCAAAGCGAAAAGGAGACAACCTTAAAACGGTGCCAAAGTTCCGCAGTACCTCATAAATGGCAATGACATTCATTATATGCTCATTAGGCACCATTAAATCCTCAGAGGACTTGGGAAATTCAAGGGGCGGGATGTCTTTTTCTTCCAATATCGGAGAACGAGGCCGATGTACTCTCGGTTTTCGCCTACCTGCAAATAAAGAAATGGCATAATTACAAATCAATCCGTCATTTCTGCAAACTACGGTTTTCTAGCTTCTCCCTGTCTGGACATACACCTCAAAAAACAGATAAGCACACTCCGATTTTTCTAATAACTGTCAAGTTAAAACAGGATCAAGAAGCAATGATTCAGCTCTAGTTTTTAAGTCAAAAAACATCCGAACTCAAAGTTTTCCCATTGTATCACAAACTAGAAGTAAAAAAAAAAAAAAAAAAAAAAAAACAAATTTAATTGTAATCACCTCTCAATTATCTAGAGGGGGTAAGTGGTTTCCAGGTAACTATGGTAAAAAGTAACAGTGCACTCAGTGAAAGATCTGTAAAGAACATAAATGAGAAAAAAACATCCCCATGTGAGGTAACAGGCACAAGAGAGCTCACACTGCGTCAGCTGAGATACAGAAACGGCTCTCGACAAACAGGAAGTTCTCTGGTATAGCACCCCTTCTCCTCTGCCAGAAATGCTTCCTGAGAGCCACGTATCGGAGAGTTCCACAGTGCAACACAAAAGTTAGGGCCGAGACAGAAAGGCAGAAGAAAGGAAGAAGTAAAAAAAGAGAAGAAAAAAGGGAGGCTCACCTAGGAAACAGACACAGATTGTATGCATTTTTTAGCAGTGGGTTAAGCAACTGTAGGTACCTGTTATGAGATGTGATGTCCAGGAATATATATGTATATATATAAATGTATCAATATACAACGCATTTGAGAGCTTAGTTTGTACGAAGCATATAGGAGCTCATCTAATTTTCTGAATGAATCTATGAGGGATTTTAATAAGCCCCACTGTATAATAAGAAAACTTGTTGAGGGGCACCTGGGAGGCTCTGTTGGTTGAGGGTCCGACTCTTCATCGAGGCTCAGGTCATGATCCCAGGGTCGTGGGATCGAGCCCCACATTGGGCTCCAAGCTGAGCATGAAGCCTACTTAAAATATTCTCTCTCTCTCTCTCTCTCTCTCTCTCTCTCTCTCTCTCTGTCCCTCCCTCCCTTCACCCCTCCTCCCTGCTTGCGCTTGTTCTAAAAATAAATTTTAAAAAGAAAACTTGTTGAAACAAGTGTCTCCTAAACAGCTGTGCCTATATTATTTTTTTTATTATTACTTCCAATGATGTTTACAGAATAGGAAAAGTATCTTTAAATATCAGAAACAATTTTAACAAGATAAGTTAACCTTAATTCACTGTTGTACAATTAGCTTCTATCAACCATGATTTGGGGCTACTGGTAACCTCTGAACTGCCTGCCCCCTCCCCCATTCCTGAGACCTCCTCACTTTGAGCTTAGTCTCATGACTAAAAGGGTGTAGGGTGTCAGGAGAAAAAAGCATGCTAAAGAATATAAAAGGTGAAGATATTTTAATTTATCCAATGCACACCCAATATTCATTCATTGAAAAGATTTTCCAAATAAAAGTGTATCCGTTACTTTCTGCAGAAAAAAGTCCAAAGGATGACCCTGGGCCAGACACTGTTGGTGAGCCTCCATCTCGGCAAACTTCACGAAAGTGATACCATCTACACAGATGCACTTTTCACAGATTCGATTAAATCCCAGAATCACCGTGATAATAAGCACCATGATGGGTAACCCAGCCCATTTTAGTGCCTCCTGGAAAATCTGGGCTTCATCTGTATAAATATAAATGAGAGAGAGGAGTAAAAGGGAAGGCTGAACCTAGAGGGATTCCCTCAAATAAGAGAAGAAACAAGTCCGCAAACAAGACAAAACTGCTTACAGACCCAGTCTCTGCATTCCCTCAGCTGTTTATGCAAAACACTGTCAAAGAGCATCCTCCAAGTAAAGAATTCCAGAAGGAAGGCTGGAAAGCAGTTCTGGGACCAGAATGTAGAGTCTTTAGGAGTCTGTAGAGTACTTTATTCTGGCAGTGATGAGGGTTACCAGGTTTTTTAAGCAGGGCAGGGACAAGGGTACACTGTTCCAGAAAGACTTCTCTGGCTTCACTGAACAGAAGGAACAGGACAAGGAGGAAGAGACCAGAGACAGGGCATATTCTGCAATTAAGCAGAAGATAAAGACCTGGATTCCGAGTCTGGCTGTGAGAATAACAACAAAAAGATGGGTCCAAGTGACTTATGGAGAAAGAAACCAACTGGTGTGGAATATACCACCACCTTGAGATTTAACTCTGTATTTACCATTATGTTCAAAAGCTTATTCTAATCTCCCCAGGCTCTTCTGAATTCATGTAGCCTTCTGTGAACCATGTTACCTCATATTATATTACCTTTTCATGGTATCTACTCCATCTCCCCAGCTGAACACCCAACTCTTTTTTTTTCTTTTAAGTTTATTTATTTTTGAGAGAGGGAGAGTAAGAGTGCACAGGCCGGGGAGGGGCAGAGAGAGAAAGGAAGACAACAATCCGAAACAGGCTCTTGGCTCGGAGCTGTCAGCACAGAGTCCGACGTGGGGCTCAAACCCACCAACCGTGAGATGACCTAAATCGATGTCGGGCGCTTAACCTACGGAGCCGCCCAGAATGTGGCATATTTCTTTCATTAGCAGTATTTTCCCAGCATCATTCCCTTTTAAGAATTTCCCTTCCCCACGCCGTGATTGCGATGGGGCCCCAGTCACAGTATGGCATGGAGATATGACCCAGGGCAGGCCAGCAAGACTCTCCTTGGGATTTTATATTCAGATGAGAAGTGCTCTGAAGCCCTTTCTCTCCATGAATGAGGCCAGAGCTGTCCATGGCTAAGTCATCTCTACTTCCCTCATGGAAGAAGGGAGTAAAGACGATGGACAAAAGCAGAAGCGACATGTAACTACTAACAATTCTTGAGTCCTTGGTGGAACCTATCCTTCGGATTTCCCAGTTACGGAAACCAAAACCATTTCCCTCGTGCGTAAGTGAACATGTTTGTCTTCGGTCACTTGCAAACGAGAATACTTAAAAAAAAGTATCTGACACTGTATATACAGCAGGCTTTTTATAATGAGAAACACAATAAATTACTGAAGACTATCAATGAAAGCAGTTAATGTTAAAAAAAACAAACTGCTGATAGGAATCTATTTTAAAGCGGTAACAGAAGTATTATCTAAATTAATTTAATGTCTAATTTTAAAGCATCAGCTTTCATACATTCTGAAAGACTTTGGATAACCATTGCATAGATCTGAATTTTAACGGATTATATAACTTCATATTATTAATCAGCTAAAGTTGGGGCACCTGGGTGGCTCCGTAGGTTAATGTCCAATCCTTGATTTCGGCTCAGGTCATGATACCAGGGTTGTGGGATGAAGCCCCACATCGGGCTCCCGGCTGAGTGTGGAGGCTGAGTGCGAAGGCTGCTCGAGGTTCTCTCTCCCTCTGCCCCTCCCCCAGGCTTGCCTTCCCTCCCTCCCTCCCCACTCTTCCTTTCTCTCTCAAACTTAAAAAGATTCTCTGCCCCTCCCCCACTCTCTCGCTCTCTTTAAAAAAAAAAAAAAGCTGAAGTCTGTTCATTTTGTTGGTTTTAGAAATAAAAGGGAAAAAGGCAAAAAAAAAAAAAAAAAAAGGCCCATAAGTTCTACATTCTATACATCTAGCTGGAAACCACGAAAGAGCTTCTATTCAAATCATGACTATAGTCATGTACATAGTAAACAGAGTGAGCACTTTTGAAAGTTAACATTAAATATAGGTCAGTTTCCTCTGAAGCATTATTGGGAAAGTATAAATTATTTCACATTTTAAAAGGCAATTTGGCAAAATCTATCTGAATGCATAACCCTTTGACCCAGCAATTCAACTTCCCAGAATCTATCCTACAGATATACACATATGCATTTAAGTAAGTACAAAAAAGTCTAGTGCAAGGGTTTATGAAAGTTGAAGTTTTGGGGGCGCCTGGGTGGCTCAGTAAGTTAAGCAACTGACTCTTGATTTTGGCTCCAGTTGTGACCACTGGGTCGTGGGATCTAGATCTGTACTGGGCTCTGCCCTGACAGTGTGGAGTCTGCTTGGGATTCTCTCCCTCTCTCTCTCTCTGCTCCTCTGCCATTCACATTCTTTCTCTCTCAAAATAAATAAACTTAAAAAAAATTTTTTTTAAGTTGAAGTTTTGTGGGTTTTGTTTTAGCCTGAATATACATCAATACCTAAATGAATTATGAATTATGATACACTTACACAATGGCAGTTGGAAAGAATAAAGTAAAACTCATATATGCTGAAATGAAAAAGACTTTTTTTTAATTTATTTTGAGACAGAGAGAAAATGAGTGGGGGAGGGACAGAGAGAGGCAACGAGAAAGAGAGAATCCCAAGCAGGCTCCACACCATCAACACAGAGCCTGACACAGGGCTCAATCCTACAAACTGAGATCACAATCTGAGCCAAAATTGAGTTGGACACTTAACCGACTGAGCCACCCAGATGCCCCAAGAATCCTTAATATTTTTTAAGTTAATTAATTTATTTATTTATTTATTTGAGAGAAAGAGAGAGAGAGAGCTCACACATGGGGGAGAGGGGGAGGGAGGGAGGGAGGGGGAAGAGAGAGAGAGAGAGAGAGAGAGAGAGAGAGAGAGAAGAGAAGAGAAGAGAATCTTAAGCAGACTCCACACCCAGTGCAGAGCCCAATGTGGAGCTTGATCCCAAGGCTCTGGGATTGTGACCTGAGCTGAAATCAAGAGTCAGATACTCAACCAACTGAGCTACCCAGGTGCCCCAAGAATCTTTTTAAAGTACTTGTTTCTAGGATTTCAAGATGTACTACAAAGCTGTAATCATCAAGACAGTATGGTACTGGCACAAAAACAGACACTCAGATCAATGGAACAGAACAGAGAACCCAGAAATGGACCCACAAATGTATGGCCAACTGATCTCTGACAAAGCAGGAAAGAAGGTCCAATGGAATAAAGACAGTCTCTTCAGGAAGTGGTGCTGGGAAAACCGGCCAGCAACATGCAGAAAAATGAACCTGAACCACTTTCTTACACCATACACAAAAATAAACTCAAAATGGATGAAAGACCTAAATGTAAGACGGGAAGCCATCAGAATCCTCGAGGAGAAAGCAGGCAAAAACCTCTTTGATCTTGGCCACAGCAACTTCTTACTCAACATGTCTCTGGAGGCAAGGGAAACAAAGCAAAAATGAACTATTGGGACCTCATCAAAATAAAAAGCTTCTAAACAGCGATGGAAACAGTCTGTAAAACTAAAAGGCAACTGACAGAATGGGAGAAGATATTTGCAAACAATGTATCAGATAAAGGGTTAGTATCCAAAATCTATAAAGAACTTATCAAACTCAACACCCGAAAAACAAATAATCCAGTGAAGAAATGGGCAAAAGACATGAATAGACACTCCTCCAAAGAAGACACCCAGATGGCCAACCGACACATGAAAAAATGCTCAACATCACTCATCATCAGGGAGATACAAATCAAAGCCACACTGAGATACCATCTCACACCTGTCAGAATGGCTAACATTAACAAGTCAGGCAACAACAGATGTTGGCGAGGATGCAGAGAAAGAGGATCTCTTTCGCACTGTTGGTGGGAATGCAAGCTGGTGCAGCCACTCTGGAAAACAGCATGGAGGTTCCTCAAAAAACTAAAAATAGAACTACCCTACGACCCAGCAATTGCACCACTAAGCATTTATCCATGGGATACAGGTGTGCTGTTTCAAAGGGACACATGGGGTCAGGTTCAAAGGGAACATTGGGGTCAATGTTCATAGCAGCACTATCAAAATAGCCAAAGTATGGAAAGAGCCCAAATGTCCATCGATGGATGAATGGATAAAGAAGGTGTGGTATATATATATATACAATGGAGTATTACTCGGCAATCAAAAAGAATGAAATCTTGCCATTTGTACTATGTGGATGGAACTGGAGGGTATTATGCTAAGTGAAATTAGTCAGAGAAAGACAGATATCGGATGACTTCACTCATATGAGGACTTTAAAAGACAAAACACATGAACATAAGGGAAGGGAAACAAAACTAATATAAAAGAGAGGGGGACAAAACATAAGAGACTCATAAATATGGAGAACAAACAGAGGGTTACTGGGGGGAGGGGGGAGGGGCTAAATGGGTAAAGGGCATTAAGAAATCTACTCCTGAAATCACTGTTGCATTATATGCTAATTTGGATGTAAATTTTAAAAAAATTAAATTAAAAAAAAATTAAAAATAGAACTACTCTACAACCCAGCAATCGCACTACTAGGTATTTACCCAAGGGATACAGGTATGCTATTTTGAAGGGGCACATGCACCCCAATGTTTACAGCAGCACTATCAACAATAGCCAAAGTATGGGAAGAACCCATTGATGTCCATTGATGGATGAATGGGCAAAGAAGATGTGGTGTATATATACAATGGGAGTATTACTCGGCAACCAAAAAGAATGAAATCTTGCCATTTGCAACTACGTGGACAGAACGAGAGGGTATTATGCTAAGTGAAATTAGTCAGAGAAAGACAAATATCATATGACTTCACTCATACGAGGATTTTTAGAAACAGAACAGATGAACACAAGGGAAGGGAAGCAAAAAGAATATAAAAACAGGGAGGGGGATGAAACATAAGAGACTCTTGGGGCACCTGGGTGGCTCAGTCGGTTAAGCATCCGACTTCGGCTCAGGTCACGATCTCATGGTTTGTGGTTCGAGCCCCACATCAGGCTCTGTGCTGAGAGCTTGGAGCCTGGAGCCTGCTTCGGATTCTGTGTCTCCTCTCTCTGCCCCTCCCCTGCTCGTGCTCTGTCTCTGTCTCTCAATAATAAACGTTAAAAAAAAAAATAAGAAAATTAAAAAAGGAAACATAAGAGACTCTTAAATATGGAGAACAAACAGAGGATTACTGGAGGGGTTTGGGGGGGGGATGGGCTAAATGGGCAAGGGCCATTAAGGAATGTACCCCTGAAATCACTGTTGTACTGCATGCTAACTAACTTGGACGTAAATTAAAAACATAAAATTAAATAAATAAATAAAGTTCTTGTTTCTGAGAGGGAGAACTGGGAGGGCAGGGGGAAAAAACTAATTTTTTTTTTACTTTTTTATATTTTTTAATATCACATGCGTATATTTTTATTATGGTAATTTAAAAGGAAAATGTTAAACAGGTATCTGTGCACACATATGAAACATTAATATTCAAATCAGTAAAATGACACTGGTACTAATGGCTTACTGATGGTATTGTAGGAACACAAATATAAGATCACTATGCCAAATTCAAAGATTCAGGTTTATAGAACTGAGCGCAAATTAGAATGTACAAAGAGAAAACTCAGAATTAAGCCACGTAAGCCCCTCAACTGTCAATCATCAGCATTAGCAAATCATTTCAACGGTTCATTAAAATGTATCTATCATATGCCACCAAGGATTACACTCATTACCATTTTCAACGCTATTCTAATATCTAGCAGATATATTAAATTTTCCTGTATTAAAAAAGACGGGGGCGGGGCGCCTGGGTGGCGCAGTCGGTTAAGTGTCCGACTTCAGCCAGGTCACGATCTCGCGGTCCGTGAGTTCGAGCCCCGCATCCGGCTCTGGCCTGATGGCTCAGAGCCTGGAGCCTGTTTCCGATTCTGTGTCTCCCTCTCTCTCTGCTCCTCCCCCGTTCATGCTCTGTCTCTCTCTGTCCCAAAAATAAAATTAAAAAAAAAAAAAAAAAAAAAGACGGGGGGGGGGGGGCGGGGGCGGGATTGACATCTGCCTCACTAGTTATCAGGACAAAGCAAACAAGACCACAGTGAAATACTGTGTCATACCCATCAATGGACACAGACTTAAAAATCCAACTAAGTAAAATCTGGGGGAGAAGGCAGTACAATGGGAACAGCAATCCACCATCAGCAGCACTACATACGGACACCCCCAGTTCTGAGAGTAGCTCAGTACCGGTTAAGATGGTGCACATAACCCTCAGAGAACAGTCTGCAAACTCCATGTTCATGGCCCAAAGTAAAAAATAACATTTTACATCTCAATCCAGCACACAACACCAAAGCAAAAGTCCTACAAAACGCTACTCTTAACCGTATGTCTTATAACCTCTTCTCTTCTGTCCTAACACCGTCTATTCTGTCAACTTTCAAAACATGCTGGCTGCAGTCCACAGTTTGCAAATCACTTCTCTAGGGAAACCTTCCTTGTGCATATGCAGAGTATTCAATTTGTTTAAAAGAGCAAATAAGTAGCGAATCAAACTAGAAACAACCAAAATGTTCACCAATAAGGGAAAGATTAAATTGTGGAACATACACTTGATAGGATTCCAGAGAGCAGTCTTGAGTAATTTAGGGCTACATATGTCAGCACGTATCAATCTTAAAAACAAAACACCATGGGACAAAAATGCTACAAAAGGATAAACAATTTGAAACCACGCAGAACTGTTTTATCTGCTGCTTATGGGAAAATACACATGTACATACATAAACGTCCATAAAGTAGTAAATAACCATAAGAATGTAATTTTCTTGGGCCGCCTAGGTGGCTCAGTTGGTTAAGCATCCGACTTCGGCTCAGGTCACGATCTCACGGTTCATGGCTTTGAGCCCCTGTCAGGCTCTGTGCCGACAGCTCAGAGCCTGGAGCCTGCTTCAGATTCTGTGTCTCCCCCTCTCTCTTCCCCTTCCCCGCTCACACTCTGTATCTCTCAAGAATAAATAATAAAACATTTAGGGGCGCCTGGGTGGCTCAGTCGGTGAGGCGTCCGACTTCGGCTCAGGTCACAATCTCACAGCTCGTAAGTTCGAGCCCCTTGTCGGGCTCTGTGCTGACAGCTGGGAGCCTGGAGCCTGCTTTGGATTCTGTGTCTCCCTCTCTCTCTCTGCCCCTCCCCCACTTGTGCTCAGGCTCTGTCTCTCAAAAATGAGTAAATGTAAAAAAAAAAAAAATTTTTTTAACATTTTTAAAAAAAGAATGCCTTCTTTTTTTTTTTATTTTTTAATTTTTTTTTCAACGTTTATTTATTTTGGGGACAGAGAGAGACAGAGCATGAACGGGGGAGGGGCAGAGAGAGAGGGAGACACAGAATCGGAAACAGGCTCCAGGCTCTGAGCCATCAGCCCAGAGCCCGACGCGGGGCTCGAACTCACGGACCACGACATCGTGACCTGGCTGAAGTAGGACGCTTAACCGACTGCGCCACCCAGGCGCCCCAAGAATGCCTTCTTAAAGGCAGGGAGTTTTGTCTGTTGTTGCCATGAATAGTGGCTAGCACACAGTAAGGTACATAATAAATATTTATTGAAACACTGTGTAGTTTTTAAGTGCTAGCCCACACAATTGCACAAATGTCAGAAATGTGCTTTTACTCCTCACTATGTAAGTAAACAGAGGACTACAACTGGAACCCCTGGAACAGTGGTCTGCAAACTTTGTATAACAGAATCGCCTGGAGAGCTGACTCTGGTTAAAAGAGTTGGATTTAATGGTTCTAGAATAGAGTCTCAGAATGTGCATTTCTAGTAATTCCCAGGTGCCGCTAACTGTGCTGGTCTGAGGCCCACGAGTTAAGAACCATTGCCCTACAACTCAGAAAGGCTATCCCTCTGAGATCAGACAATCAACAATACACATCAGATTAAATGCACTAATTTCAAAGAGTACCTTCAAACCATGCTACTCAAAATGCGACTGGCATCATCCAAGATGCCTGCAAGAAATTCAGCAGCTCAGGCCCCGCTCCAGAAGGGTCTCCTACAGAAGGATTTGCAGTTTCTCTAAATCTTCAGGCGATTCACATGCTCATTAAAGTTCGAGAAGCTGCCATGAAGCAGCCGTCGTAAAACTGGAGATGCAGCAAAGTCACATAGTAAGCTGTTAGAAGTCGAGTGTCAACATGCATCCCAAATTTACTGAACCCCAGGTTAAGCTCAGTAATCTGTATTTTTATCTTTCTCCCCAGATAACTCCATTGTGCAGCGAAGTTTGAAAACTACTGCTCTCCAGAAACCGGATATCTCCCCTCTCAAACAGAACGTAAGGCTTTCATGGAAACTCAGGCAAGAAAACTAAGGGGTTGTCTCAGGAGGCAAGACTGGAAGAGGACTGATTTACAAGACAGCTGAAGCCTAATCAAAGACTACAAAGCCTACAAAAAAGAAAATGCCAAGGATGGAAAGTGGTCTGCATGAATTCTGGGGGGAAAAAGAGAACCAAAGAGGAAGAATGTGTCAATGAATTTCCAGCATAGTCTAGGTTAAGGGAGAGAATTTCGTGCCTGAAAATAAAGATTCTGGCCCATCTGAAATGTTACTACTTTAACAGAAGAAATGTGTTACTATGTATAGATACTTAAAAAAAAAAATGACCAGACTTGCAAAACTTTCCACTCTTTTGTATTTCATAATAAAAGTCTAACTGAACCTGATAGGGTGTTGTAGGGATGCTCTTTTTTGAACGCTTTGGAAGAACTGGTCAACAGTTCTCACCAAGTGTTAACTTTTGGTCGGGGGCCCTTTTCTACATATCTGGGTTTTTAAAATATGCACTGTGGGCACAATCTGCACTTGTTTGGTTAATTTCTTGCTCTTTTTTTAAAGACGTTATTTTTTTAATGTTTATTTATTTGAGAGAGAGAGAAAGAGAGAGAGAGAAAGTGTGCGTAAGTGGGAAAGTCAGAGAGAGCAAGATACAATCCCAACCAGGCTGAGCACAGAGCCCAACGCGGGGCCCAAACCCACGAACCGTGAGATCATGACCTGAGCCAAAACCAAGAGTCTGATGCTAACCAACTGAGACACCCAGGAGCCCCCAAGATTTTATTTTTAAGCAACCGTTACACCCAACATGGGGCTTGAACTTACAACCTTGAGATCAAGAGACACACACACACTCCAACTAAGCCAGAGAGGCACCCCTAATTTTTTAATTAAAGGGGGGGAAAAACCCTTCTCTTTACACTTTAAACAGAAAATGCCTTAATTTGCTAAAGTTGTGAGAAATCCCAGACCTTTTCAAGGCCCTGATCAAATGTCACCTCTTCTGTTCTCTCCTGTGCCTCCGAGAACAGTGCTTCCCTGGCACTTTGTACAGCTCTCCATTACAGTTTTGAGTACATTTATACTACAGGCAATCACTCATGTGCCCCCAGCTCATTTGTTGACTTTTTTAGAGCACAAATCATGTCTGGCTTACTGAGTAACTAAAAAGTGGTTGTTCGGTGACACCCAGAAGCAACACTACTTATACAAGGTGGAGGTCCAGTGGCGAAGTCATGCCAGGATTAAAACCCTGATGCCACTATAGATTTTTCAAAATTTAGCTTATAAGTTTTTACTGAATTAATTCTATCTAGAAAATTGTCTGAAAGTGTTCAGACTTCTAGACCCCATAACTCTCTATATAATTTGTGTTTCTAGAGGGAAAAAATGTAATATTGTCTCCCTATTTCTCATCAGTATCTGAGAGAAAAATAGTATGAGTATAGGGGGTGAAGAAAGATCATTTTCATCAGAATACTCTAGATCTAACAAAATTTAATTACTTAATCTACTGTTACACATACATAAACTATGGATACATAACAAAATATCACCTATGATACCTTTACTAGTCATTTTTTAAAAATTATGAAAATGATTTGTCATAAGTAAAAAGGATTCCTCCTTTCATCTTTCCCATTCTGGCTCAGTCCATAGAGCATGCAACTCTCCATCTCGAGGTCATCAGTTCAAACAAGCCCCACGCTGGGCATAGAGCATACTTTAAAAAGTGTGTTGGGGGGGATGCTGGGGGGCACCTGGGTGGCTCTGTAAGTTAAGCATCAGACTTCCGCTCAGGTCACGATCTCACAGTTCGTGAGTTCGAGCCCTACGTGGGGCTCTCTGCTGTTAACACGGAGCCTGCTTCGGATCCTCTGTCCACCCCCCTCTCTCTGCCCCTCCTCCGCTTGCACTCTCTCTCTCAAAAAATAAATTAAAAAACCTAAAAAAAAAAAAGTGTGGTGGGGAGAGGAAAGGCACCTGAATGGCTCAGTGGGTGGAGCATGTGACTCTTGATCTCAGGGCTGTAAGTTCAAGCCCCACATTGGGCACAGAGATTACTTAATAATAATAAAAAAAAAAATTAAAGAAAACGGTACAGAAAATTTGTTCTAAAGTTCCTTATTTTTAATTATTTCAATTACTTGTTTTAATTTTTTCAATATATAGAGCTAACAGGAAGTATGTTACAGCCTGAATACAGAATAAGATTAAATAAAAAATATTAACTGTAAAACTGACAAAACTTGTAGTTTTGAAAACATCAACTGAAACAAAAACATCAACTGAAAAAAATGAAAAAACGTCAACTGAAAGAAAACATCAACTGAAAAAAAAAAAAAAAACAAGAAAACATCAACTGATACCTGGGATACAAATTACTATAACAATTCACCTATTTTTACCTCGCCTTTCTGAAAACATCTAACACCTCTGGGCACATCATTCTTCAACTTCCTGCTGCCACCTACAATTCAATTTCCTTGACCAGTTGTTCTTCCGTCATACACTGCTTTTCCATGTGGGCTCTCCCCAAAACGTAGTCCTCACCACATTCTCTGACTTTCCCTCAATTATCAGTGGACTCAATTATCACCAAAATACCAATGACTTCTAAATGGATTTCTCTACCCAGACCTCTCTTCTAAACCCCAGATACATTATTTCTAACTGCCTATTCGCTATTTTCAACAGGATGTCCCAGGTAAACTCCTGTGGTAGGAAATGAAAACGAAATGAAGTTATAAAACTTTAATTCAAAACAAAACTTTAAAACCCCTAAATGGAACAGATATTTTATAATGATAAAGGATGCAGTCCACAATGAAGATATAAAAATCATAAACCTCCATAAAACATAAATGTGGGGCACCTGGTTGGCTCAGTCGGTTAACCGTCCAACTCTTGCTTTCAGCTCAGGTCATGATCTCACAGTTTATGAGTTCGAGTCCTGTGTCAGGCTCAGCATGGAGCCTGCTTGGGATTCTCTCTCTCTCTCTCTCTCTCTCTCTCTCTCACTCTGTCCCTACCCCGTCTGCATGTGCATTCACATGCATGATCTCTCTGTCTCAAAATAAATAAATAAACTTTAAAATAATAAAATAAAAAATCTGAAAAAAAGTTGCTGCATGAATTAATAAACCAAATAAATTGGCATCAAACTGTATAAAGCAAAAATGTAAGAAATCTAAGAAGAAATGGACAGAAACAGAATTACAGCAGACTTATGACACTTCTTTCTGTCCTTAACATATCTAGTAGACTGAATCAATAGTTACATGGAATGCTGGTTACAAATTCAAATGTGTACAAAGAGGAAGTACAAGGAAAGTAAGAGGACAGAGGTATCTACAGGGTCCATTTAAACTGGAATTGACTTGGATGCCTGGGTGGCTCTGTCGGTTAAGCATCCAACTCGTTTGACTCTTGATTTCGGTTCAGGTCGTGATCTCAGTTTGTGGGACAGAGCCCCAAACTGGGCTCCGTGCTGACAGTGGAGAGAGCCTGCTTGGGATTCTCTGTCTCCCTCTCTCTCTGCCCCTCATGCTCACTCTCTCTTTCTCTCGCTCTCAAAAATAAATAAATAAAAATTAAAAGAACGCTAATAAAGTGTAAAACCTGGGTGAAGGAATGTTTGTTAGAAAATTAGTTACTAATCACCAAAACTAAATCAAAACCAAGAAAACAAACCAGTAATGATGAGAAATTACATGATCGTCTCAAAAGAAGCTAGAAAAATATTTCATAAACTACAATAGCTACATCTGATTTAACAACAAAAAAAAAAAACATAAAGCAAACAAAAATAGGTGAATATACTCACCACAATTAAAGATCTCAAACCACCAGCCAGCATAGCCATTAACAGTAATATATTGGCATCAGTCCATTAAATATGAAAAGCACAAAGATGCCCAGCATGACAACACTGTTTTGGAAGTAGTAGACAATACAATTTGAAAAAGAAGAAAAGGAGACATAAACATAAGAAAAGATTGGGGGTTTTAGGATTTTTTTTTTTTTTAATATTTTTCACTTCATGAGTCCACAGCGGAAAATTCAAAAGTGGGAAATTCATTTAAATATATCATAACTCATTAGCTAATCCTCAGTTTCTTGTACAGCAATCATCCACCATTTCTTGTATAGATTTAAATTGCATTTAACCTAATAACTGCAACACTAACAAAAGCCTTATAGGGGCGCCTGGGTGGCTCAGTCGGTTAGGCGTCTGACTTCAGCTCAGGTCATGATCTCGCAGCTTGTGAGTTCGAGCCCCGCGTCGGGCTCTGGGCTGACGGCTCAGAGCCTGGAGCCTACTTCAGATTCTGTGTCTCCCCCTCTATCTGCCCCGTCCCTGCTCATGCTCTGTGTCTGTCTCTTGATAGTAAATAAATGTTATAAAAAAAAAAAAAAAGCCTTGTAATGTACAGTATAGATAAAATAACATGAGTTTACAGTATTAGAATGTTCACTTACCAATATTATCATCATTTCTTTTTGTCAGTCTTGTAAATTTCTACTTAATGTTTGTATACCTTGCATTTTCCATATTTCATTTCAAAATTATCACTAAGAAACTAATAATTCAGGGGCACCTGGGTGGCTCAGTCAGTTGAGCGACCAACTTCAGCTCAGGTCATGATCTCACGGTTCGTGGGTTCAAGCCCCACATCGGGCTCTGTGCTGACAGCTCAGAGCCTGGAGCCTGCTTCTGGTTCTGTGTCTCCCTCTCTCTCTGCCTCTCCCCCACTCATGCTCTGTCTGTCTCTGTCTCAGAAATAAATAAACATTAAAAAAATTTTTTTTAAAAAGGAACTAATGGGGCACGTGGGTGGCACAGTCGGTTAAGCGTCTGACTTCAGCCAGGTCACGATCTTGCGGTCTGTGAGTTCGAGCCCTGCGTCAGGCTCTGGGCTGATGGCTCAGAGCCTGGAGCCTGTTTCCGATTCTGTGTCTCCCTCTCTCTCTGCCCCTCCCCCGCTCATGCTCTGTCTCTCTCTGTCCCAAAAATAAATAAACATTGAAAAAAAAAATTCTTTATAAAAAAAAAGAAACTAATAATTCATATGGATATGTGTATATGTGTGTGTGTGTAACTAATTACTATGTAAATGTACTAGAATTTGAAACGCATTGATTGAGGTAATTTGATCTGTGTCAAAGATGCTGTAAAAAATAGGATCATTCCTCATTTCTCCCTCTCAATATTTTTATTTTATTTATTTTTTTCTAAATTTATAGCCAAGGTAGTTAGCATATAGTGCAACAATGATTTCAGGGGTAGATTCCTTAATGCCCCTTACCCATTTAGCCCTTCCCCCCTCCCACAACCCTTCCAGTAACCCTCTGTTTGTTCTCCATATTTGAGAGTCTCCTATGTTTCATCCCCCTCCCTGTTTTTACATTCTTTTTGCTTCCCTTCCCTTGTATTCATCTGTTCTGTGTCTTAAAGTCCTCACATGAGGAAGTCATTTGATATCTGTCTTTCTCTGACTGATTAATTTCGCTTAGCATAATACCCTCTAGTTCCATCCACGTAGTTGCAAATGACAAGATTTCATTCTTTTTGATTGCCGAGTAATACTCCATTGTATATATACACCACATCTTCTTTACCCATTCATCCATCGATGGACATTTGGGCTCTTTCCATACTCTGGCTATTTTAATAGTGCTGCTACAAACACTGGGGTGCATGTGTCCCTTCAAAACAGCATACCTGTATCCCTTGGATAACAGATGCTTAACCCAGTAGTGCAATTGCTGGGTCATAGGGTAGTTCTATTTTTAATCTTTTGAGGAACCTCCATACTGGCTTCCAGAGTGGCTGCACCAGTTTGCATTCCCACCAGCAGTGCTAAAGAGATCCTCTTTCTCTGCATCCTCACCAACATCTTTTGTTGCCTGAGCTGTTAATGTTAGCCACCTGACAGGTGTGAGGTGGTTATCTCGTTATGGTTTTGATTATTTCTCTGATGATGAGTGGTGTTGAGCATTTTTTTGGATTACTTGTGTTTTGGGTGTTGAGTTTGATACGTTCTTTATAGATTTTGGCTATATGTTGTTTGCAAATATCTTCCCCCCATTCCGTCGGTTGCCTTTTAGTTTTGCTGATTGTTTCCTTCGCTGTGCAGAAGCTTATTTTGATGAGGTCCCAATAGTTCATTTTTGCTTTGTTTCCCTTGCCTCCAGAGACACGTTGAGTAAGAAGTTGCTGTGGCCAAGATCAAAGAGGTTTTTGCCTGCTTTCTCCTCAAGGATTCTGATGGCTTCCTGTCTTACATTTAGGTCTTTCATCCATTTTGAGTTTATTTTTGTATATGGTGTAAGAAAGTGGTCCAGGTTCATTTTTCTGCCTGTCGCTGGCCAGTTTTCCCAGCACCGCTTCCTGAAGAGACTGTCTTTATTCCATTGGACATTCTTTCCTGCTTTGTCAAAGATTAGTTGGCCATATGTCTGTGGGTCCATTTCTAGATTCTCCATTATGTTCCACTGATCTAAGGGTCTGTTTTTGTGCCATTTAAGATTTTTTTAAGCTTATTTACTATGTGAGAGAGAGTGAATAGGGGAGGGGCAGAGAGAAAGGTGGGGGAGAGAGAGAGAGAGAGAGAGAGAGAGAGAGAGAGAGAGAGAATGAATCCCAAGCAGCCTCCTCGCTGCCAGCACAGAGCCCAACACAGGGCTAAAACTCACAAGATCATGACCTGGGCCGAAACCAAGAGTCAGCTGCTTAACTGAATGAGCCACCCAGGTGTCCCCATAAGAAAAGATTTGTGCATATGATTCATATTTGCAGATGATACAATTTCATTTCTAGAAAATCCACCTCAATCAACAAATAAGCTACTAGATACAAAAAAGAACAGGTGAGTAAATACAAAGTTTACTTCTAAAATACATGGGCTCTCCACTAGATGCTCCATGAGAGCAGAATATTTTTTTAAGTTAATTAATTTTGAGAGAAGAGCGTATGCACATTCATCAGAGGCTTAACCTACTGAGCCACTCAGGTGCCCTGAGAGCAGATATTTTTGTAGACAATTTTATTTAGATATAGTAAGATCCTATTGTATAAGAGAACTACAAAGCCAATTATAGATATAACGATATGTATGTTTCTACACGTGACTATTCATCATATACATACACACATTCAAAGACGGGTTACCAAAGGAGAGCAACCAAAATATTAATGTAACCTTCTGACTTTTAAATTTTTTTGTTTCTTTCCTGATAAATGGGAAAAACAAAAGTAAAATTCTTACTAGACTTTCAGAAGTGTTATTTTAAAAATTCAAAACTTTCTTCCACTTTTAATGATCCAAATCACAGATTAATGAACATCAAGAGCTCAAAAGAGGGTTGGCTAACCATGACCGGCCACAGCCTTATTTTTTTTTAAATAAAGTTTTATTCGAACACAGCCATGCTTACTTGTTTACTTACTGTCTATGGCTGCTTTTGTGCTACCATAGCAGAGTTAACTAGTCGCAAGAGGGTCTGGCTCACAAAACATAAATATTTACTATCTGACAATTTAAAAGACAAAGTTTGACAATCCCCTGCCAATAAGATCATGTAGTCCAGGCAACAGTTTACAGATGAGTAAACTGAGGCCCACAGAGGAATGACTTTTCTAAGGTCAAACTCAAGCTAAGAAGCAATAAAGAACTCCATTCCAGCCTAGCCAGAAACTTCTCAAAACAAACATCTGCCCCCTCCCCCAGTCTGGAAGCTAAACCTCAGGCTCTCAAAACACACATATATTTACCAGCAAATGATGAGGCCTAATCCATATCCAAGACCACCTACTAAAGGTCTCAGTATAGTTGGCTAGATTCTAGAAAGAAGTTAATTTAAAAACCACATGGGGGGTGGGGGAGGGGGGCTCATTCAGGTGAGCATGTGACTCCTGATTTCAGCTCAGGTCATGATCTCACGGTTCGTGAGTTTGAACCCCAACAAGGGCTCTGTGCTGACAGCATGGAGCCTGCTTGGGATTCTCTCTCTTCCCTCCTTCTCTACCCCTCTCCTGCTTGCATGTGTATGTGTGTGTGCTCGTGCTCTCTCTCTCTCAAAAATAGATAAATAAACTTTAAAAATATATAAACAAAATAAATAAAATAAAAACCACATAAGCCTAGGGATGTGTACTGTATAGCATGACTACAGTTTTAACAATATTGTATCATATACTTGAAAGTTGCTAACAGAATAGAGCATAAAAGTTCTCATCACAAGAAAAAAAAAGTATAACCATGTAGTGATAGATGTTAGCTAAACTTACTGAGGTAATCATTTTGCATAACGTGTATGTATTAAATCATTATGTTGTATACCTAAAACTAATACAATATATGTCAATTGTATCTCAAGTAAAAATAATTAATTTAAAACTTAAGTATACATTAGGGAAGGTTTAAAAACAACCAGGTGATGAGAGCATAACCTAGTTCAGCCTATTAAATATTACCCAATAATCCCACTCTTAGGAATCTACTCTGTAAGGGCGGCTGGGTAGCTCAGTTGGTTAAGCATCCGACTTTGGCTCAGGTCATGATATCACGGTTCGTGAGTTTGAGCCCCGCATAGGGCTCTGTGCTGACAGCTCAGAGCCTCGAGCCTGCTTTGGATTCTGTGTCTCCCTTTCTCTCTGCCCCTCCCCCGCTCATGTTCTGTCTCTCTCTCAAAAACAAATGTTAAAAAAAATTTTTTTAATAAATAAATATCACTCAACAATCCCACTCTTAGGAATCTACCCTATAGAAACACTCAGTATCTAAGTAACTACAGATACATCTCTAGCACATTTAGGACAGCACATTTCAATAGGGCTAAATGGTTTGTTTTTTTTCTTCTTTTCTTTTCTTTTCTTTTCTTCCTAAGTAAGCTCTACACCCAACGTGGGCTTGAACTCACCACCCCAAGATCAAGAGTCACATGCTCTACCAACTCAGCTAGCCAGGCATCCCTCAATATGGCTAGTTTTTTAAGGCAAATAAATATTAACAGCAAATGCAGTTATGTACTAACAAATTTTAAAAAGGCCATTTCAAGTCTTTAACTTACATACTTGAACCCTGTAGGCATTTGAGGTTGTAACCTCTGCCATAAACAATCTCCACTGTTAGGTTTTTCCTGAGACACGGGGAAGATTCACAACTTAAACTACTTAGGCAATTAAGGACAATACATCTGTAAGGAGATAATCTTCTAAGTTTACAGCAGAAATCAAAGGCATTTCATCTGGATAATTTTGGACCAAAAAGTTCAAATATGTATCTGAAATTACAGTAAAACTGCTTTCTAAATTTTTTATTATTTGCATAGCACTTTGTTTAAATTTTTTTTTAATGTTTTTATTTATTTTTGAGACAGAGACAGAGCATGAGCAGGGGAGGGGCAGAGAGATGGGGAGACACAGAATCTGAAGCGGGCTCCAGGCTCTGAGCTGTCAGCACAGAGCCCGACGTGGGGCTCAAACTCACGGAGTGTGAGATCATGACCTGAGCCGAAGTCGGATGCTCAACTGACTGAGCCACCCAGGCGCCCCTATTTAAAATTGTTTTTAATGCTTATTCATTTTTTTGAGGGGGTGAGGGGCATAGACCAAGAGAGACACAGAATCTGAAACAGACTCTAGGGTCTGAGTTGTCAGCACAGAGCCTGATGCAGGGCTTGAACCCACGAACTGTGAGATTATGACCTGAGCCAAAGTCGGACACTTACCCACCTGAGCCACCCAGGTGCCCACATAGCACTTTAAAAAAAGCAGAATATGGTCATGAGTCGGAGAATAATATGGTCATGAGTCGGGATAATTTACTGAATAAGGCTTCAAGGAGTATGTGAAAATTATTTCAGTGTCTAGAAGAACAGGGGAAAATGCTTTGATAGGAGATGCTAAAATTTTACTACCTATTTTATTTTTTTTTTTTTAATTTTTTTTTTTCAACGTTTATTTATTTTTGGGACAGAGAGAGACAGAGCATGAACGGGGGAGGGGCAGAGAGAGAGGGAGACACAGAATCGGAAACAGGCTCCAGGCTCCGAGCCATCAGCCCAGAGCCTGACGCGGGGCTCGAACTCCCGGACCGCGAGATCGTGACCTGGCTGAAGTCGGACGCTTAACCGACTGCGCCACCCAGGCGCCCCTTACTACCTATTTTAAATGTTGGGACTATTTCCTCAGACAAGTCTTGATATCGCTGTGCGAGCTATTAGAAGGAAAAAGGACCAGAAGAGAAATTCCACACAGATTAATATGTGCATTTCTGAAATACTTTTTAAGCTCCATAAATAGAATATACTATAAACAGACAGATCTCAAAAGGAGGCAATGTTAAGACACTGAAATCTAGCAGGAAGCCATGACAGGAAAATATAGAAATTGAACCTAATGAACACTGCCATTTGGTATGAATTTCTCTCGGCCAAGCAGTCTCCCAAGTATGTGAATTCTAGAAAACATCGGTGAGCAGAAGGGTCTAATAAGCATTCAGTTTCTTAGCAAACCTCAGAAGGTTTCACAGTTGCAATTTAACGTCAATTAAGTAACAAAAGAATCCTACTCAAAAAAAAAAAAAAAAGTGATGTGTTTTCCTTGAAAACTATTAAATAATTTGGCCAGAGTTTCCGGAGATGTTTTATACAGCAGAATGAACACCCTGGAACACACCAGTATCTCACAAGTCAGTTCATACACCAACTGTTAAACTTTTACAACACTGCAATACTCTAAATTATCAAATTAAATTTCCCAACCCAAACCTCTAAATTGGAATCCTTATTTCCCTTCCGTCCCACATCTATGACTCTTAGCTTAATTTTATCAGGATTGCGGCAGATTTTCTAAAACTAAGTATTAACTGATTGCCTCTTCCCCCTACGACCAAGAACAACAAATGTAGTCATTTCAAAGATGATCCCAAGTCTGACTGCAGAGATACCAATTACATATGCAAATAGTGCTGGGCTGACGGTCTCAATAAAGGAGGACCAGGGCCAAACTATTGGAGCTACCCAGGCCATGCAGGATTCAGAGGAAAAAAGGCTAGAGGAAAGGCTAGAGGAAAAAAGATGTTAGGTAAATGAGCAGAGTCTAGCAGAAGCTAACTACAACAGTGCAGTCAGTCAAAGAGAACTTTCTGCAAATAGTATTAAAAGATCCAAATGTTTTACATCTATGTTTGTGCAATATGGGAACCACTAGCCACATATGGCTACTGGGTACTTGAAATGTAGCTAATGCCGCTGAAGAACTGAAGTTTGAATTTTATTTAATTTAAATTTAAATAGGCACACGTGGGGGCACCTGGCTGGCTCGGTTGTAGAGCATGAGACCCCTGATCTCGTGATTGTAAATTTGAGCCCCCCCATGTTGAGTATAGAAATTACTAAAAAAAAAAAAAAAAAAAAAAAATCTTAAAAATAAATTTTTGGGGGATGCCTGGGTGGCTCAGTTGGTTGATCAATGGACTTTGGCTCAGGTCATGATCTCACAGTTTGTGAGTTCGAGCCCCACGTCGGGCTCTGTGCTGACAGCTCAGAGTCTGGAGCCTGCTCTGAGTCTCCCTCTCTCTTCTGTGTCTCCTTCTCTCTCTGCCCCTCCCCCACTCATGCTCTGTCTCTAGCTCAAAAATAAACATTAAAAAAACATTTTAAATAAATAAAAATAATTTTTTCAATAAAGAAATAAATAAATAGCCACATGTGGCTAGTGGTTGCCATAATGGACAGCACAGAACTAAGAGTGAAAAGAATCCAGAGACTTTCTTGAACTCACACACTCTGCTGAACAATTACCTCTGCTGCCTATTCATACTGGAGACTGAACCAGGCACTAAGGGGAGGGAGATGAATGAGACCCCGCCCTAACGTAGGTTCTCATGAAGGAGACAACCATAATTGACAGTCCATTTCAGTAAAATATCTTAAGAAATAAAGATATAATGATAAAGGGGTCAAGTAATCTAGAGGATAAAATAATCTCTCCTAAAAGCTTATGTACTTAATAACAGAGCCTAAAAATACTGAGACTAATAGAACTCCAAGGAGAAACAGGCAAATCCTAACAACAGTTGTGGATTTCAACACCCCTCTCTTAGTAATCCGTAAAACAAGTAGATGAAAACCTAGCAAGGATACAGACCTTAACAGCACTGCAACCAACTTGGCCTAACATTTATGGACCACTCCACCCAAGAGCAGAATACACCTTCTTTCCAAGTACACTTGGAATATTCACCTAGAGAGACAGTATTTTGGGGCACAAAATAAGCCTCTAAAAATGTTTTGCAAAATTAAAGGCATACAAAGTATATTCTCTGCACATAACAGAATTAAAAACCAGTAACAAAAAGATACCTAGAAAATCCCCAAACGTTTGGAAACTAAACAACATGTAAGTGTACAAGGTTCTACAGGGTAGAGGAAAGGTAAAAGAACTTAGCCCTACCTGGGGAAAAGAGAATAGTGACCAGAGAAGGCAAGCTGGACAAGGTGATGGCTGGGTGGCTAGGAGTTAATCATCACAGCAGTATAAAACGATAAGGTGTGTGAGAAGAACGACAAAGAATTCCGTACCACCTGATGATCAAATTCAAGGTGAAGAGAAATGAGTTGTGAATAAAGAGAAGTAAGATTTAGAAGTCAATTCATCCTTGACCCCTTTCCTTCTTTCGCCACACCCCACCTAACCAATTTATCACTAAAATGAGTCATTCTAAACCTTAGAATATTTTTTTGGATTATTTTTCTTCACTCCTACTGATACCAACCTAGTGCACGATCTGTCAAGTGGTTTACTTCAACAGCCGAGTTGCCTTCATCCACTCATATCCCACTCCAATTCGTTCTCCATTCTATAGCCAGAGAGACTTCTTTAAAAGCACAGATCTGGGGGCGTATGGCTGGCTCCGTCGGTGGAACAGGCAACTTTTGATCTTGGAGTTGTGAGCTCGGGCCCCAGGTGAGTGTAGAGATTATTTTTTAAAAAAATAAATCAATAAAACCTGGGTGTCTGGGTGGCTCAGTCAGTTAAGCATCCAACTTCTGCTCAGGTCATGATCTCACGGTTCTTGAGTTCGAGCCCCACATTGGGCTCTGCACTGACAGTGAGGAGCCTCCTTGGGATTCTGTCTCCCTCTTTCTCTCTCTGCCCCTCCCCTGCTTGCTCTCCATCTCTCTTTCTCAAAAATAAATAAACATTAAAAAATAATAAAAATAGATAAAACCTTAAAAAATAAATTAAAACACAAATCTAATCACATTACTTCTTACTTAAAACCCTTCACGGTTTTCCCTCCAGTCCACGGCACGTGATGATCCTAGGGCCTACAATCTTCTTTCCTCTCTTTAATTTTGAGCTTAACTGTCAGCTCTTCAGGGAGGCTTTCTCTGACCCCCACAGACTAGATCATATTTACGTGCCCCCTTGCAAAACACTTCTCTTACTGACGCACTGTGCCTTCCCTGCCACATCAGGGCAGGGGCCTTATCTGATTCATTCTCAGCTCTATTCCAGATAGTGCCTGGAACACAGCAGGCACTTAATAGTTTTTTTTAATTGAACAAATCAATGAAGCAACAGAAGATGAAGTTGGGACATAAATGAAATGAAAGCAGGTCAGGCAGGCAAGCTGGTTCCTTCAAGAAGCCAAGTGATGGATGAAGAGGGCCTGATTTAGGGAACCATTAGCATGAATGGACAGAAGAGTTAAAAGATATGTGAACTGAATAGGACCTGATGACAGTCCTGCACACTGAGGGTGAGGCGTAGGGAGGAGTTTGTTACTTCCTCACTTCTGACTTGGGCAATTCAGTGGGCAGTGCCGTTATTTGCCGAACAAGGAAATGGGACGTTGGGAGTGGTCACTAAAGAATGAATTCTATTTGGAACACGTTCAATGTGATGTGTCTATAGAAGATCTAAGTGGAGGGGTGCAAGAAGTATTCACCCACTAATGAGTTAAAACACAGGAAAGAAATCATGACTACAAATAGATTTTGACATCAGAGGCCACGAAAGTATTAAATTTTATTAGCAAAGAAATGCAAATTCAAACAAGAGAGCTTTTAACCCATCGAATGCAAAGATGCTTTATAAATAACCAGTGCTGGCAAAATGACAGCTGGTGAAATAGATATTTGTATACGGCTGGTGAAAATATATTTACTGTATTTATAATATAATGGTATATCATGTTACATACATATTATAACATGCATAGTATATATTACATATATGTATTTTACATACTATTTATAATATATTAATAATACATAGTGAAGCCTTAAAAAAAAATCAGGGATGCAAACCAAGATCTATCTAAAAGAATAGCCACTGAAGGCAACCATAGCCAGTAAACAGAGTACAGCTTAACTATTTTGACAAAGCCTTAGGATGGAATCTTACGTAGTTATTAAAAGTCATATTCTATCAGTCTTCTCCTATTACAAACATCCTATATGCGGCACTTCAGTGGCTCAGTTGTTTAAGTGTTCAACTCTTGATTTCAGTTCAGGTCATGATCTCACGGTTCAAGCCTCGAGTCAGGCTCTGTGTTGACAACACAGAGCCAGCTTGGGATCTTCTCTCTCCCCCTCTCTCTGCTCTTTCCCTGTTGGTGCACATGTGCTCTTTCCCAAAATAAATAAGCTTTTAAAAAATGCTATACCTAATTACATAAATCCTATAAACCAAAGCCAGACTTTTTTTTTTTTTTAATCAGCTTTATCATGACATGTTCCACTTTTAAAACACTCAATGACTGTCAACTAAGTACCAATTTCTCAGACTGGCATTCATTCAAATTGGACCCAAATACAATCTCCCTTTCTCTATAGCCTTAGCTGAACACTCAAACCACAAGCATGTAGACCCTAAACAGGCATCTTTCTGTCCATCTGTTATAATTCATATCCTCCTTTCTCTTATTCAACCTCTACTTGGAGAAATCTTACCCAACTTACAAAGCATATCTAAAGTTCAACCTTATTCTTGACACTGGTTCTGATCTCCCAATAGAACGTGACTTCTCTCCCTAATTTCTCTTTTTCTTACAACACTTACCATGGTCTACCCTACATTATAGTTATTTTTTTTCTTATCTTTATTTATTTTTGAGAGAGAGAGAGAGACAGAGAGAGACAGAGCATGAGTAGGGGAGGGGCAGAGAGAGAGAGAGGGAGACACAGAATCTGAAGCAGGCTCCAGGCTCTGAGCTGTCAACACAGAGCCGACGCAAGGGCTCAAACTCATGGACCACAAGATCATGACCTGAACAGAAGTCGGACACTCAAGCAACGAGCCACCCAGGTGCCCCATGTTATAGTTATTTATGCACTGTGCTATCATTCCTTCTTCAAAAGAATAAATGCCCTGAAAGCAAGGACCATTTCTTTTTGGGGTTTTTTTTTTTTTTTTTTTTTTTTGTCTGTTTGTTTGAGAGAGAGAGAGTGGGGGAGAGGGGGAGAGGGGCAGAGGAAGGGGGAGGGGAGAGAATCTTCAGCAGGTTCTATGCTCAGCATGAAGCCCCACACAGGGCTTGATCCCACAACCCTCTGATCACGACCTGAGCCCAACTGCACCACCCAGGTGCCCCTGCAAAGGCCGTTTCTTATCCGTGTCTGCATCTCTTTGAAGTTTTTAACCAGTACCCTGCACACTAAGTATTAAATTTTTTAAACTTTTTTTATAATTGCATTGTAAGTAAATACTTACAGAGACTTTATATATGACTAAATTATAACATAAGTTAACATCCTTTTCCTCTTAACACTTGGAAAATTAACAGTGAAGAAATACAAAAGGCAAAGACATACTAGAACAAAGAGAAAAAAACACAATGAGATATCACCTCAGAACTGTTAAATGGCCATTATCAAAAAGGCAAGAAATAACATGTGTTGGCAAGGGTGTGGAGAAAAGGGAAACCTTGTGCACTGTTACTGGGAAGGTACATCAGTACAGCCACTCTGGAAAACAGCATGGAGGTTCCTCAAAAAACTAAAAATAGAACTACCCTACAGCCCAGCAACTGCACTACTAGGCATTTATCCACGGGATACAGGTGTGCTGTTTCGGAGGGCACATGCACCCCCATGTTTATGGCAGCACTAACAACAATAGCCAAAGTATGGAAAGAACCCAAATGTCCATTGATGGATGAATGGGCAAAGAAGATGTGGTGTATACATACACAATGGAGTATTACTCGGCAATCAAAAAGAGTGAAATTTTGCCATCTGCAACTATGTGGATGGAACTGGAGGGTATTACGCTAAGTGAAATTAGAGAAAGAAAAAAATCATGTGACTTCATTCATATGAGAACTTTAAGAGACAAAACAGGTGAACATAAGGGAAGGGAAACAAAAATAATATAAAAACAGGGAGGGGGACACAACAGAAGACTCATAAATATGGAGAACAAACTGAGGGTTACTGGAGGGGGTGTGGGAGGGTGGACGGGCTAAATGGGTAAGGGGCACTAAGGAATCTACTCCTGAAATTGTTGCACTATATGCTAAGTTGGATGTAAATTTTTTTAAATAATAAATAAATAAATAAATATAAATAAATAAATAAAAATTTGAGTGGCTAACAATATAAAAAAAGAGGTCTTAAAAAGTTCTCATCACAAGAAAAAAAATTTAATAATTTTTTTACACTGTTTTTTTTTTTTTTAATGTTTTTATTTATTTTTGAGACAGAGAGAGACAGAGCATGAGCAGGGGAGGGGCAGAGAGAGAGGGAGACACAGAATCCAAAGCAGGCTCCAGACTCTGAGCTGTCAGCACAGAGCCCGACACGGGGCTCAAACTCGGACTGTGAAATCATGACCTGAGCTGAAGTCGGACGCTTAACCGACTGAGCCACCCAGACACCCCTACGTTTAGTTTTGAGAGACAGAGTATGAGTAGGAGGGGCAGAGAGAAAGGGAGACACAGAATCTAAAATGGGCTCCAGGTTCCAAGCCCGACGCGAGGCTTGAACTCACGAGCTGTGAGATCATGACCTGAGCCGAAGTCAGACACTTAACCAACTGAGCTACCCAGGTGTCCCAAGAAAAAAAGTTTTTAACTACATTAAGTGATAGATGTTAACTTATTGCAGTAATCATTTTCCAATATATATCAAATCATTATGTTGTACACAACTACTTTAATGTTATATGTCAACTGTATCTCAAGACAAGTGGAGAAGGGAGAAAGTAACAAAAAAAAAAAAAAACAGAGGAGAGAAGAAGACATAAGCAGTAAAGCAATTTTTGAGAATTTGTGGAATGTGGAACTGGGAGAAGAGGAATCTGACTTCGCAGAGAGGAAGAACTTTCAGAAGTGGAGGGGAGGAATCAGACAGCTAATTCAGGGTTCCTAATGGGAAATTTAGTGACACGTGCATACACGTGAGAGCCCTAGCCACCTTCCGTCATCTAATTTCCCAGGATACTGGGCATACACACTCTCTCAGACCCCTAAGTTCCAGCCACAGGCAAGAAATTTAAGAAATCTTCCCTTAAGAAAGCAAACAGACTCACAGGAGAAAAATAAAAAAGAGAAAAATGAAAATACACAAAAATAAGAAATACTGGTATCTGGGGTTCCACCAAAGAAAAGGAAGTCTCACTCCCCAATCACTTTACAGTGAAACTTACCAGTTGAGAAACCATGGCCACCCATTACCCAGAGTGGGTGCTATTCAGTGTCTCACTCCATGAACAGCTAAGGTTCATGGTATCCAAAAAAAGCCTCCACTATTAAGGAGAGAAAACTGAAAGAGAAGAATGGAATCTGGGGCACCTGGCTGGTTCAGTCAGTAGAGCATGTGACTCGATCTCAGGGTTGTGAGTTCAAACCCCACATTGGATATGGAGCCTACTAAAACAAAACAACAACAACAACAACAACAACAGCAACAAATTGGACACCTGGGTGGCTCAACTGGTTAAGCATCTGACTTTAGCTCAGGTCATGATCTCGCTGTTCATGGGTTCAAGCCCCACATCGGGCTCTCTGTCAGTCAGTACAGAACCTGCTTCAGATCCTGTCTCCCTCTCTCTCTGCCCCTCCCCACTCATCGCACACACTCTCTAGATCTCTCTCTCTCTCTCTCAAAAATAAACATTTAAAACAAACAACAACAAGCAAAACAAAAAGAATGGAATCTGAGGTAACAAAAAAAAAAAAAAAAGCTCAAGAAAACTATAATAAATGTCATCAGAGAGATAAGAAGATAAGAAAGGGCATTACTTCCAAGAAGAGGATGATCTAACATAGGAACAGAGGAAAAAGCTTTGGGAAGTTATGTAACATAAATAATTATTGTTAGCTAAACTTTCCAAATTCAATAATAAAAATTAAATATTTCAGTAATTCAATAATTAAAAATTGGGCAGAATATTTCAACAGACACCTCACCAAAGATTTGCTTCACAGACAAGCAAATAAGTATATGAAAAGATATTAAGCATCATTAATCACTAGGTAAATGCAAATTAACATGGAATTAACATGGCGGTGCACAGCCTTGTATGTGTTTGCCAAAACTGAGAGTCAAAATTATATACTAAAAAGGGTGAATTTTATTATATATGAAAGGTGTACTTCAATACTTTTTTAATTACCATTAATAAGAAACATAAGAAAATATATCGTTAAACAGGATGCTTCTATAAAAAGGCAACAAAAAAAAGCAACTTTTAGAAATTAAATAACTGGGTGCCTGGCTGGTTCAGTAGGTAGAAGTGTACAACTCTTGGTTTCAGGGTCATGAATTCAAGCCCCATGTTGGTCATGGAGCCTAGTTACAATAAATTTTTTTTTTTAATTTTTTAACGTTTCTTTTTGAGAGACAGAGAGACAGAGCACAAGCGGGGGAGGGACAGAGAGAGAGGAAGATGCAGAGTCCGAAGCAGGCTCCAGGCTCTGAGCTGTCAGCCCAGAGCCCGATATTGGGCTCAAACCCACGAACCGTGAGCGTTGGTGGTACAGTGGTGAGCATAGCTGCCTTCCACGAACCATGAGATCTTGACGTAAGCCGAAGAAGGACACTTAACCAACTGAGCCACCCAGGCACTCCATAAAAAAAATTTTTTTAAAGATTAGAAATTAAATATCTGATAGCTGAAATAAAAACTTAACAGAAAGTCTGGAAAAGAAAAAGAAAGAAATCGCCCCGAAAGCAGACCAAAAGGACAAAAAGACAAAAAAAAAAAATCTAAAAAGACAAGAAACTTAGTAAGATCAGTCTAACAGATCCAACACCGAACTAGGAGTCCAAGAAGAAAACAAAGCAAATTTGGGGGCAAATGAGCAAATAACAGAAAAAACTTTCCCAAAATTAAAGAACACAAATAAATCTCCATTTTAAAAGGGCCCACCAAAAGTGCCAAGATGGCTCAGTGGGTGGAGGGTGTAGAGTATAGGAGTCCTGATCTCAGGGTCCTGAGTCTGAGCCCCACACGTGGTGTCCAGTTTACTTAAAATAAAATAAAAAAATTTTTAATTAAAAAGAAGGGAGAGGGACCACCAAGCACCCAGCACAATTAATGAAACAAAAACCTACATCAAGGGATATGGTATTACTGAAAAACCTCATGAAAGTAGAGACCATAAAAAGAGCCTAAAAACTTTACAAAGGAAAAAAACAAGTCACACGTGAAGAAAGTCATCAGAATGGCCCTAGACTTCTCAGCAGCAACACTAGATTCTGGAATACAATCAAGCAACTCTTTCAAGTGAAACTGATTTTTAAATTTAGGATCCTATATACCCAGCCAAACTATCTATCAAGTATTAGAGTTGCAAAGGGCATTTTAAACATAAATGATTTTTTTTTTTTAAGTTTATTTCTCATGCACATCCATTCTTAGGAAGCAACTAGAGGTTGTGCTGAAAAAGAGAAGTAGATCAGGAAAAATGTAAGACTCAAAAAACAGAGTCTAGGGGCGCCTGGGTGGCGCAGTCGGTTAAGCGTCCGACTTCAGCCAGGTCACGATCTCGCAGTCCGTGAGTTCGAGCCCCGCGTCAGGCTCTGGGCTGATGGCTCAGAGCCCGGAGCCTGTTTCTGATTCTGTGTCTCCCTCTCTCTCTGTCCCTCCCCCGTTCATGCTCTGTCTCTCTCTGTCCCAAAAATAAATAAACGTTGAAAAAAAAAATTTAAAAAAAAAAAAAAAAAAAAACAGAGTCTACATGGGGAAGCAGCAAAAAAGAAGTTCCAATGTGATGTTCAAAAAATCTACGAGAGCAATCAGTTCAGGTGAAAGCGTAAATGGAGAGGGGTGCAGAAGGGAGATCAACAAGCAAAAAACATGGAACTGTTATTTTTTTTTAAACATTTTATTTTTAAGTAATCTCTAAACCCAATGTGGGACTCAAACTCACAACCCCAAGATCAAGAGTCACATGCTCTACCAACTGAGCCAGCCAGGCACCCATGGAACTGTTACATTTGACAGTTTAGAAACTAGGAGATATTTTACAGACTTGACAGTGCACTGGGCTAGATACATAGAACATTAACCAAGTAAAAAAATAAGGCAATGAACTCCAGGAAAATAGTTAGTAATAATAATTATAATTATAGCACGGTATTTGGTTCAACTGTCAATATTTACATACTTATGATAATGTAATATATTCCTCAACATTTATCCAAAAATCATGCTATAATGAGAAGATATGGAAAAGGGTAATTATAATAAGGCTAAATCTTCATCTATCATTAACAAAGTCAAAAGAGAAATGTCAGAAACTGATAAACCAAATATAAGCATATTATTTTAAAATATTGTGGTAAATCCCGGGGGGGGGGGGGGGGGGTACAGCCACAAGAATTGAAAGTCACCTTTGGAGGGGTCTTGGGTGGAAAGAGGTAGAGGCAGGGAGCTGCTTTTGTTCACTATGAGCCTTTAATACAATTTTAATTTATGTTACCTATGTTCATACACTACCTTGATAAAGACCGTGACAGGGGAAAATCTTGCTATATATCAATTAAAAACAGTTTGTTTGATATAATCCTAGTTGTACCTTTTTAAAAATATGTAGGTAAAAACATGTTATAGGAAATGGTATAAAAACATTCCTGGTAGTTACCTCTGGTTGGTGAGATTATAGATTTTCATTTTCATCTTTGTATTATGTGTATTTTCCCAAAAGAGTAAATCTGCACTATTTTTATAATTTTTCACCACAATTCTTAAAAACAACTTGAAAACAGATGAGCTCCCCGGGGAAGAAGGGAGATGGTGAGAGGGCCATGCATGGGCTGGTTTGAAAACCTGGAAAACTGGTGTTGAAGGAACAGGCAGAGAAAGGCAGCACGAACTACCAAAGAGTTAGAGTAGCAAGAGTGCTTTCTATTACTTTAATGACCGCTGCAAATAACTGAAGGAAATACATTATTTATAATAGTTCTGGAATAAGTCAGATGTGAAGTAAACCAAATTTTTTTAATGGGTAAGTTAAACATTCAATATTTCTTTTTGGGGGGTATTAAAGCTCTGTTTTAATGCATATTTTTACTTAAATGGGGTCCTCAAAATATTTTTAGACCTGGCGAATAGGATGACATCTTCTGACAGAATAAAATACTACTTCACTAGACTGGAATTAAGGCCCTGATATCTTCACAGAATCTCCATCTTCAGTTCAGGAACGTATCAACAGATAATAATAGCTACTATCTGTTGAATCTTTATGCCATGTGCCACTGTCCGAGGCATTTCACATGTATTAACCATTTAATCCTCACAACACCCTGAATCAAATGCTATGATATCTCCATTTTATGAGGAAATGAGCAAAGTGAGACACTGTTAAGCAAATGGCCCATTCACCACAGAGCCCAGATTCAAATTCATGAAGTCTGGTCCAGATTCTCCACTTTAAATCTCTATGCTCCATGCTACCTCTTTAGATCCTTGACACACACAAAATTTATCTATACTCCTCAGATTCTCATACATCTTAACAGCCTAAAATTTTGTGGTGGGCTCACACACGCAGGTGCCTGCCACAAGTCCCTACACTCACAGTGTGGAAATCAATGGTATGACTCCACTCACAGTAGTCTTCTGACAAATCCTTCCGGAACAAATTATCCAAAATGACCTAAGGCAGTCCAAAAATCACAGATAATATGAAAGACTTACAAGCCAGCTCTCATTCATCGTAAGAGAACGGTTTTAAAACTATCGTAACAAAATGTCTGATCAAAATGATTTTATCAAGACTGTATTTATAATGATCCGCCAATTCCACTCCCAGGTTATACCCTTAAGAAATGAAAACACTGTGGAGACAAAAACCTATACACAAAATGTTGATGTCAGCATTATTCGTTAACAGGCAAAAAGTGGAAACAGTTCAAATTTCCGTCACTGGACGAATGGATAAACAAAATGTGGTATGTCCATATAATGGACTATGATTCAAATATAGTACTGCTACATGCTACAACATGCATGAGCCTTCAAAACATTATGCTAAGTGAAAGAAGCTACATGTTGTATGATTCCATGTATATGAAATTTCATCCAAAAAAGACAAATCAACACAGAATGAAAATAGTTATTGTCAGGGGGTGGCAATGGAGGAAAGAGAGAACCGGGAGTGACTGCTATGGGTATGGGTTTCTTTTGGGGGAAGATATGAAAAACTGGTATGAAATTAGGGAATGCCGATGGCTGCACAACTCTGTGAATATATTAAAAAACACTCGATTAGACACTTTAAAAAAGGGTGGATTTTATGAAATATATATATTTATATCAATAAAGCTGTTGTTTCAAAAAATGGAATTATTGGGGGGTGCCTGGGTGTCTCAGTTGGTTAAGCGTCCGACTCTTGATTTCAGCTTAGATCATGACCTCACGGGTTTGTGAGTTCAAGCCCCACAGTGGACTCTTTGCTGACAGCATGGTACCTGTTTGGGATTCTCTCTCTCTCTCCCTCTCTCTGCCCCTCCCCCATTCTCTCTCTCTCTGTCTCTCAAAAATGAATAAACTTAAAAAAAAAAAAAGACTTAAAAAAATGGAATTATTGGGGTTCCTGGGTGGTTCACTTGGCTAAACCTCTGACTCTTGATTTTGCCTCAGGTCAAGATTTCATGGTTAGTGAGATCCAGCCCCAAGTGGGACTCTAAACTTATAGCATGGAGACTGCTTGGGATTCTCTCTCTGCCCCCCTCCCACTCATGCATGCTTGTGCGCAGACATGCACATGCTCTCTTTAAAAATAAATAAATAAAACATTTAAAAAATTAAAAAATAATAAATACTGTTTGAGAGTTATTCAGTAATTTAGGTGTCCAATCAATGTTAGCTATTACTGTTACTATTTTAAAAAATCATTCAGTAGTCAAAACGTAATATTTGAGTAACAGAACTTAATAGCTAGAAAAATATAAAATAATTTTACATATACCAATAAACAAAACAATTAAAACATAATTACATCGAGTTATAGGCACTTTCATTCTTTCTATATGATTTTACATATACGCACTTTTAAAGTGCATTTTGCCGGGATGCCTGGCTGGCTCAGTTATCTTGGGGTTATGAGTTCAAGTCCCACATTGGGCGTAGAGATTACTTAAAAAGATAAAATCTTAAAGTGCATTCTGCAAGTGTAAGTTTTGTGTTTTCTTTTTTTTTTTTTTTTAATTTTTTTTTCAACGTTTATTTATTTTTGGGACAGAGACAGAGCATGAACAGGGGAGGGGCGGAGAGAGAGGGAGACACAGAATCGGAAACTGGCTCCAGGCTCTGAGCCATCAGCCCAGAGCCTGACGCGGGGCTCGAACTCCCGGACTGCGAGATCGTGACCTGGCTGAAGTCGGACGCTTAACCGACTGCGCCACCCAGGCGCCCCAGTTTTGTGTTTTCTTAAAGAAATGTTCTGCCTCCTGAGGCTTAACCATTTTAAAGAACTGAAAGCATGAAAAAATTAGAATGAGGGTCAATGCTAAACTAGTGCTCAACTATGAAGTTGAGCCTATGATATAGGCTATAAGCAGGCATTCAAAGAGAAAAAAAGACCAAGGTGAGCAACAGTACTCTGGGAAGACTTCTGGGAGATGCCTCCTGGAAAGCAGGAAGCGGGATTCGGGGTTCAGGCTTGGCTAAGGGGCAAGAAGGGAGGAATCAATTCAATGCAAAGAGGGTATCTGCTAGGATCTGCTCCGGTCTGAGTCCCCCACCACAATCACCACCTTACAGCCCCTGTACACCCCCTCCAGGGATCCGCAGACACAGGGAGCACACAAGGTACTGAAGACGAAAAGAGAGTCTACTAGACTAGATCAGAGCTCCTGGCCTCAACAACCCCAGTCCCGCCGTCCGTACACATTTCAGTACATAGGTCCACTTCCAAGTACATCCCGGGAAAGAAGATGAACGCAAACTGTACACAAGACAGCGTACTACTGCATACCTCAGATGTCCCTGCTCGCCACTCACAGATCAGGCTGCCCAACTTTTTAATAACTCGTTGAGGTCCTCATTTTCTTTCTTTTACTTCTCATGTTTAACCTCTTCAGATACAGATACATGAAAACAGATCCCACTCATTTCCCTTATAATCCTGAATTCCTATTGCCACTCAAAACACGACCGTTCCTCCAGAAGCCTATGTGACGCGTTCCTCTGTCTACACTTCTGATGTTGTCGAGGCCTGGAGAACTCTGAGGAACCTCCTGAACTGATCTTCCATTCAGTGCTTCCAAACCCCTCCGGATCCCCACTGGCTACCTCACCCTCCAATCCATCCTGCAGAACAGAAGCCATGCTAAACTTGCTAACATCCTACTAAAATCATACTCCACTTGTTTCCAGATCTTCTGATCGATCACCAATACCCGCAAATGAAACAGAATTGAAACAGATGGGGTAGGGGGCAGCTTCAGAAACTACCTCCTCCAGTAATACTCTCAATTTGGGGGGAATGAGCTGGCTGCAATGGTGACTTAACAAAAGTCTCCATGATTTGATTTGGTTTTGTTTCATTCTCCTGCGTGCTGCTGATGGGAATACAGCACATCCCCCGGGTGTTCCAGGAATGAAAAATGACAGAGGATCACTGATCCAGCCTGATATTTACCCTACAGATGAGAGTCGGAAAGTACAAACACTATAGCCTGGTTCTCTAGATACTGCCCAACGACAGACCTTTACAGTTTGTTTGTTTTTTTTAATTTTCTCTTAATGCACATTTATTTTGAGAGCAAGAGCGGGGGGGGGGGGGGGGGGAGAAAGGGAGAAAGGGAGAAAAAGAGAGAGAGAGAGAATCCCAAGCAAGCTTTGAGCTGTTAGCACAGAGCCCGACGTGGGTCTCAAACCCACGAAGTGTGAGATCACGACCTGAGCTGAAATCAAGAGCCAGATACTTAACCAACTGAGCCATGCAGGCACTCCTACAGTTTCTTATTTACATGCTCATGCTCTTGCTAAACCAGGTTACTGAAGACTGCCCACACTTTAAAATCAGTGCCTAGCTGGCTCAGTCTGTGGAGCATGTGACTCGTGATCTCAGGGTTGTGGGTTCAAGCCCCACGATGGGTGTAGAGGTTACTTAAAAAGAAAATCTTTAAAAAAAAAAAAAAAATCAGTGCCTTAGTTCATGTTCCTCCCTCCCTTGGTCTATCCATCATCACCTTGCACATGCCCATCCAGAAAGCATATACCCACACCAACTCCCCCAAAGAGGGTATGATCTCATCCTCCTCTAAATCTCTACTGCATTTTGTAGTTGACTTGTAGCAATCAGGAATTACACAAACACTGAAAAGATACTTGGTTGACACTGGTTGGAATAAATAATGCCAAACCAGTAACAAATTCTGCTTCAGATAAATCTACAGTTCGTTCATGGCACAGAGGTCACTGTTCTCTGTCATAATCCTTAGAGGATATAAATCACCTACTCTCCCAGGGTACCACCAGGTCTTTGGCTTTCTGAAGTCATCAGAGGTTCCAAATTTCATAATTCCAACTAAGTATAATACCTCAGAAGTCCCACACAAGTTATATGAAAAAAAAAAAAATTCAGTTTCAAGTATGATTTAATTTTTTTAATTTAGCAAATGCTTGATTTTAAGGTGCTGCCAGAATTCCACCAAATGCCTATTAAAACACATTTTTGGGGCGCCTGGATGGCTCAGTCGATTAAGTGTCTGACTTCAGCTCCGGTCATGATCTCATGGTTCATGAGTTCCAGCCCCGCATCCGGCTCTCTGCTGTCAGCACAGAGCCTGCTTCAGACGCTCTGTCCACCCGCTTCCCTCCCCTGCTCGTACTTTCTCTCTCTCTCAAAAATAAACATTTTTAGTTTTTTTAATTTTTTTTTAAACATTTATTTACTTTTGAGAAACAGAGACAGAGCGTGAGCAGGGAAGGAGCAGAGAAAGAGAGGGAGACACAGATCTGAAGCAGGCTCCAGGTTCTGGGATGTCAGCACAGAGCCCGACGTGGGGCTCGAACTCACAGACCGTGAGATCACAGCCTGAGCCAAAGTCGGACACTTAATCGACTGAGCCACCCAGGCACCCCACTCAAAAATAAACATTTAAAAAATAAATAAAAATAAAAAAAAAAACACATTTTCTATATAGTCTTTCTCAGTGTGTTGACAAAATATATCATAAAACCTACAGGCTAAAATATTCTAAATTAAACAATAAAAATAAATAAAAGAATTTTTGGCCAAATGCCTCTAGCTGAAAAAACTAGATGATTTCAATTTTATATTAACAAACTGTCATCTCTATCATACTGTCATGTGAATACCTTATGTACCCATTTAAAATTTTCCTCCATAAAAGGTAAACCTTTAACTCTCCAATGAAAAAAAACTTGTTAATCTATGATTTTAGGGGTACCTAGCTGGCTCAGTTGGTGGAGCATGCCATTCTTGATCTCTACCCATTGGGAATAGAGATTACCAAAAAAAAAAAAAAAAACCAAACAAACTTAAAAAAAAAAACTTAAAAAAAAAATCGATGGTGGGGGGCACCTGGGTGGCTCAGTCCATTGAGCCAGTCTTGATTTCGGCTCAGGTCACGATCTCACGGTTGAGGAGTCTGAGCCCTTTGTGGACCCAAATACAGAGCCTGCTTGGGATGCTCTCGCTCTCGCTCTCTGCCCCTCCCCTGCTCGTATGCGCTCTCTCTCTCAAAATAAATAAACTTTAAAAAAAATTGACGGTTTTAGAAAAGTAAGCTTGCAGTACCAACCAACGTCTTTGCATCATGAATAGTCATATTACCTACATAGTAGTCAATAGACGAATAAACTAGTGAATAATTTCTTTTGCTGGGAATTTAACATGTTAGTACTTAAGCCAAAGTTCTAGTCTACAAAAATTAATCAAGTTGTTCTAAATTACCAATAAAGAGTAATCCTTTGACAGTAGCTTTGACAGTACAGGATTCAAAGCCACCAATCCTAGTTCTTTATGTGCTCTTGGGATATCAAGTCCCACAATGTTTTTTTCTTCCCAAGCATACACATATACACATTTAGCTGACAGCCTCCTTCCCAGCCTTTATTGTCTGGAAGCACAGACAATACAACCAATGAAACTCGTGCTCAGCCTCAACAACTCACTGTCATGCACTGTTACTCATTCCAGCCAAGTGGACATATTCTCAAAGTTTAGAACACAAAATGCATGATCCCTTTTACCCTAATCTTGAGAAATAATGTGCTTTAAAAAGTAAATCATCCAACAAGTTAACACCACATCCAATAAAGAGAGGCAAATGCCTGGCAGGTAATATGAAGTAGCCGTACGAAATAGGAAATAGTGTAAACGAAACACACTAACTCTGCTACTAAAAACACTCACTGGTCAAACTATCAAAATTTACTTAGACTAATTTTTAGTTTCCCAAATCCCCAATATTTAGGAGCTATGGCACCCATTGCAGAATTATCAAAACTTCCATCTATTACAGCTCTTACCTAACAATCATTTATCTAACCAATCTTTGATGAGTGGCTGCTATGTGCAAGATACTGTACTAGGAACTGCAAGGGATAGAAGATTAATACAAAAAGATATAATCCTTAACTTCATGTAAACATAGGACAAGAATCCTACCAGGTAGGATACAAATATCATTAATAAAAACAAAATGTCACGGAAATACACAAATATACAAGTTTGCTTTTTGTTTGTTTTTTTTTTAAAGGAAACCTAAACACAAATTGTAATTTAAGTCGGCATACACACAAGCTCTCAACCCTAAGTATTGCCTGCTGGTCCCTCAAAGAGAGGTCAAAGTTAGCTGAACAACCCTGCCAAAATGCCTCAGCTCTGTCTAGCCCCAAATAACTTGCTCAGATAGTGTAATTCAGTCTCTATGGGTCTTTCAATTCTGGGCAGAAAGAACCACATGCGATTTCGTAAGGTAAAAACTATTACTATAAAAGATACTAACTTGGCGAGAAATGAAAAGTGGCATGCAGTTCCTTCTACGTGCAAGACATAAATGCTTGAACTTGATTCATTCCCTTCAATCTCCTCCCAGCCTCCCTTCCTTCTCCCCACCCCCCCCACCCCCCAACGGGGCAAAGGCAGGCAACTATTCTGTCAGGCAAAAAAATTACCTTCTGCACTTGCTGTTAAGACAACCCCTATGAGTCTAGTCTGGTTAATACACTCCTCCGTAAGTAGTTAAGCATTTATAAAAAAATGGAAATATTTTAATTGAACCTCTTCTGCTACCCTAGTCTCTTTTTAAAACCAGTGACACGCCTTAATTACTTTGTTAACATCCTATTTCTTCATAAACTTAACTTTGTAAATGATCGTAAAACTGGAATCTAATTTAGGTAATCCAGACTAACGAAAATGGAAAGGAAGACTCTTGTAGATTATTGTTACAAATTACATTTTTTTTCACAATTTAGTAACCTGCAACTGCGTATTTAATACAAAGCAGCAATTGTGTGTTTGAAATCAAAACAAAACAAAACAAATGCATCTCAGCACCAGCCCAGAGAAACTTTCTGTGAGAAAACAGGAGAGAAGTCACCCTGGAGAAATTCATTACACATCCAAGGAAGACTTATCCTTAGAAACAGAATGGGGGAAAAAAAAAAAAGTCATTTTGTAATAAATCCCCACGTACTTCTGCTGTGTAACTTAGAAGTTAGTCCAAAAGTTCACCTTCAGGAATTATGTCTGCATGATCAACTATACATCTTCTGCAACAGGTGATCCGAAACTGCATTTCTCAGGCGAAGCAAAGGGATCGAATTAGCTAAGCCGCGTGTTGCTAACGCTTTCCTACTTTTATTTTGGATTTTACCAAAATGACTTGGAATCGAATGCACTGCCAAATTCGTTTTGGTTTCGTCTGGTTTTCTACGTTGCTTTTTAATCAGCCATTTACTCGCAACTGTTGCACGAGCCCATTAGCACCCGAGAATAAAAACAAACACACAGGACCAGATAAGGCTCCCCTACTAACCCAACTGATCCATTTCCTTAACACAATTTTAAAACCACACTGCTAGGAGTGTGAAGAGAGGCATGTTTTTGTGTATCTGTGTGCCACAATCTGTCTAAATCCTCAATTCCCTTTTAAGGAACAGATATATAATAAAAATCTAAAAGAAACCACATTAGAAATGCAAAGAGGTTTGCAAAACAAGAGGCTTCTTTCATTCCAAAAACCAAACCAAAACAAGGGGAGAAAAATGAATGCAATGGAAATGTGTGTGCCAAAGTTTCAATCCTGCCCGGTGGAGACACTGCACTGGCACAAATTTTGAAGAGGAAAAAGAGGGGGTTGGGGGGAGAGAAAGAGAGAGCGAGTGTGTGGCCTGCAAACTGCAACAATGCAATCTCCATTTTGAACAATGCGCCTCTTTCCTCTTGTAAATCTAGTTTTTTGCCACTTGATGTGCCGTCGCATTTCCCCTCCGTTTGGGGGGGGGAGGTGGGGGTGGGGGGAGACCAGAGAGGGAGTGAGCAAGGGGGGAGGGTAGAGGAGGTGGGGAAGGAGTCTGCAGCAACTGGGCTGGGTGGGTACCTGGAGTGCTGCTATAGGTGCTATGGCTCCTGAAGCTGCTTTCCGTGCAGTAACTGGCGTCGTCGTCGTCGTCTTCCATCTCCTCCGGATAATCGGAATCATCGTCGTCCTCCTCCATCTCATCCTCCTCGTCGTCCTCGGAATCTTGGGTCTCCTCGGCGTCGCCGTCCTCCTCCTCCTCCTCCTCCTCCTCGGAGACCATGTCCTCCTCCTCCTCCTCCTCCTCTTCGCTCTCGTGGTCATCGTACACCACTTTGTTGACGGCCCTCCGGGCCGGGGTGGTCCGGGCCAGGTGGCCGCCGCCGCCCCCGCCCCCCGTCCTGCCGCCCCCGCCTCCTCGCCCCCCCCGGCCCGGGGCGCTGGTGCTGGGGGGGGCCGGCGGCGGCGGCGGCGGCGGCTTCCTCCGGCTACTGCTGCCCCCCCTGGGCGAGCTCAGCCGCGTCTTGGGCGCCACCTCAGCCTGGGCGGCGGCCCACCTGCCCCGGCTGCTGCCGCGGTGCCGCGAGCGGAGCCCCCCGATGGGTCCGGACGTGGGCGGAGGCGGCGGCGGCGGCGGCGGGGCCGGGGTGCAGCGCTCCGCAGCGGGAGCCGCGGGCTGCTTGGGCGGCCTGCCCCGCCGGCCCCTCATGTCGGAGCCGAGGCGGGGGGAGAAGGGAAAGCGGAGGGGGGAGGGGCGGGCGGAGGGGTGGCGGTGGGGGGCGCCGGGGCCGGGTGGGGAGGCCCGCGGGGCCGGGCGGGAGGGGCCCGGCCGGCGGAAGCGGGTGGAGGGAGAAGGCTCAATCCGAATTGCTGGGGCCCCACTCCGGATCGCCTTCAGCCGCCATCTTGTTTCTTCCCTCTCGCTCGGTGACTGGGGGAACCGACAGCGGCCGCAGGCCCGGAGCGCGGTCACGTGAGCTGCGCCGCCGACGAGCCTGGGACGGAGCGAGGCCGCGCGGCGGCCGCTAGGGGGAGCGCGGGAGCGCCGGGTCGGGGGCGGGGAAGCAGGGGCGCCTCCGCGCGGCGCGGCGCGGCTGGACCGCGGACTCGGGCGGCGCGGCGGAGAGGGGCGCGGTGCTCGCGAAGTGCCCCGGGGCACTGGCCGGGGGAGACCACTGCTTCGGCGGAGTCCCCGCCGGCGCCTGGACTCAGCAGATCCTCCCTCTCACGTCTCCTCTTCCCCGGCTCGGAGAGGAGGGCAGGAGCGGCTCCATACTCGTCCCCCGCCCGCCCCCTTGGGGGAAACTGATGCTGAAAGAGCCAAAAGATGTCCGGAGGGGGCCTCCTGCACCAGCGCGAGAGGGAAATTAACCGGGGCCCGGGGAGACGAGCCCCCAGAAATGTGAAACTCCTAAGACCTGGTTCTAGACAATCCTAAAATTGATCCCAATGACAACTACCCGGGGGCTGTGCCAGGAACCACGCCCTGGGCTGCCAGACCCTGAGGGAAAGTCGCTCTGAGATTCAGTGGATAAAATCCCCACCCGAAGAGCCTCAGCCGCAACGCAGCTATATTTCAGTCTCCTTCCACCTTTCCCAGTGTTCCAGCTAGAAACTCGACCACCTTGGCAAGAACTTTCCAATTTCTTATTAGCAGTAGAAAGGATGACTTCCCGCCTAAAACCTAGTTCGAAATGTTGTGTGTTTGTGTTATCTTTTCTGGAAATAATTTTAATTTCTTAAAAGTCACTAGATCTCAGCTTAGCCCAGGGAACGAATCATGATGATGAAGTGTCAGGGACCGCCAGACCAAGTCAGGTGTTCAACTCACAGGAATCAAGGTCAGCTCGGGATTAGAGAAAAGTTTTATACATATATTAATATCTATCAAGGGGCGTATGGGTGGCTCAGTCGGTTAAGGATGGGACTCTTGATCTCAGCTGAGGTCTTGATCTCAGGATCCTGAGTTGAAGCACTAAGTTGGGATCTGCGCTGTTCCTGAAGCCTACTTAAAAAAGAAAAAAAAAATCGAATATGTGACAACCAAAAAGTGATATATTTTTTTATGTTTTTATTTATTTTGGGGGGAGAGAGAGAGAGACAGAGCACGAGCTGGGGAGGGGCAGAGAGAGAGAGGGAGAGAGATACAGAATCTGAAGCAGGTTCCAGGCTCTGAGCCGTCAGCACAGACCCAAGGCGGGGCTGGAACTCAAACATGAACTCATGAACCTCGAGATCATGACCTGAGCCAAAGTCAGGTGGCTAACCGATTGAGCCACACAGGCGCCCCCAAAAAGTGATTTAAAAATAGTTAGGAGGATCCTGTCCACCAAGTGGCTTAGTACAACCTAGTTAGAAGAACAGAACACAAGTGAAATGAAAATGAAAATACAAGCATTAATTGCCAAGTAAACTCAGTATAATTCTATTTCATCAAGGGTGGCAAATTTATAGGCCTTCAAGGACCACGTAAGCAAAGAAAACAAAGTGGGCAAAGTGAAGACTGGCAAATGGAAGAGCCTGTGCTTTGTTTACAGAGGGCAGCTATAGAAATATGGGTGTAAGATGGCCAGATCTTCAAATTCTTCAAGAGAAGGTGGAAGTGTGCATTTCATAGGAAATCTCTTGGTTTATATAGGGCAACCAAGTCGATTAAAAAAAAACAAAAACACGGGGCGCCTGAGTGGCTCAGTTGGTTGAGCATCCGACTTCAGCTCAGGTCATGATCTCATGGTTCGTGAGTTTGAACCCCGCGTCCAGCTCTGTGCTGACAGCTCAGAGCCTGGAGCCTCTTTGGATTCTGTGTCTCCCTCTCTCTCTCTCTCTGTCCCTACCCCGTTTGCACTCTGTCTCTCTGTCTTCTCTCTCAAAAATAAACATTTTAAAAAATTAAAAAACAAAAAACAAACCACTTCAGACTGGTCAAAATAAATGCAGTTCAGATATAGCCCAGAGTCTACAAGTTTGCAACCTGTATCCTTCACTATGTAAAGCACAGCATTCTGGGACATCTGGCTGGCTCAGTTGGTAGAGCCAGCGAAGTGCCAAAAGTTGGTAGACTTCTAATTTCGGGGTGTAGGTTTAAGTCCCACATTGGGTGTAGAGATTTCTCAAAAACAGTCTTTAAAAAATAAAATCTTTAAAAAAAAGTTTAGGGGGGCGTGGGTGGCTCAGTTAAGCATCCGACTTTGGCTCAGATCATGATCTCACAGTTCGTGAGTTCGAGCCCTACCTTGGGCTCTCTCCTGTCAGCGATGAGCCCATTTGGCATCCTCTGTCTCCCTCTCTCTTTGCCCCTCCCACCTCCCCCCCTCTCAAAATGAAATAAACATTTAAAAGAATCTTTTTTTTTTTTTAACGTTTATTTATTTTTGAGACAGAGAGAGACAGAGCATGAACAGGGGAGGGGCAGAGAGAGAGGGAGACACAGAATCGGAAGCAGGCTCCAGGCTCTGAGCCATCAGCCCAGAGCCCGACGCGGGGCTCGAACCCACGGGCTGCAAGATCGTGACCTGAGCTGAAGTCGGACGCTCAACCAACTGAGCCACCCAGGCGCCCCTAAAAAAATATTTTTAAGCACAGTGTTTTATATACTATAGGGAATACAAAGATAGTAAAAGTACGGACAGCCTTTAGGGTTTGCAAGCTAGTAGTGGAGGAAGACCTTTATAAAAAAAAAAAAATTAGATGCCATAAACCGAGGCTGGTTGGTTGTTTTTACGTAAGCTCTATGCCCAGTGTGGGGCTTGAATTCACAAGCTTGAGATCAAGAGTGCCATGCTCTACCAACTACGCCAGCCAGATACCCGAGAGGTATTTTTGTATTACTTGGAGGTTTTAGTTGCAAGCAATGGAAACTGACTCTAGCTCATTTAAACAGAAAAGGAACTCCTGAGAAAGATATGAACACCTCCAGAACTGCTGGGTCCAAGTATAAATGGAATCCACGCTCTCGAGCTGTTGTCTTCCAGCTGGCTGGGTAGCTGTATTCCATGGACCATTCACTACAAAGCCAGTTGTCGGGGTCCACAACAGGGCTAGGAGTCCGATAGGACAGCCGGTTTCTTTCCTCCTTTCACTGTTTAGTTCCTTGGTCAGATGCTGTTTTGGACCCAATGTTTGCATACCCAAAAATTCATATGTTGAAACTGTACCTCCCAATGTGATGGTATTAGGAGATGGGGCTGGGGCGCCTGGGTGGCTCAGTTGGCTAAGCATCCAACTTCAGCTCAGGTCACGATCTCACAGTGAGTTTGAGCCCTGCATTGGGTATTGTGCTGACAGCTCAGAGCCCGGAGCCTGCCTCAGACTCTCTCTCTCTCTCTCTTTCTCTCTCTCTCTGCTGCTCCCCCACTTGCACTCTGTCTCTCCCTCTCTCTCAAAAATAAATAAACATTAAAAAGAAAAAGATTCCCCAGACTATGGTAATTTGTCATAACAGCCCAAAGTGAGTAAGACAGGTGCCATGATGTATACGTAAGATACCGTGATGGCGAATAAGGTCTGTAGTAAACCCATCCAAGATGGCGACGGTAAAAGCATTGCTGGTGGGAAAAGCAAATCCAAATTCAGTGTAAGCCTCTTCCCAAAGAGGCTTGACTCACTGTACCCACCGTGATAGAAAGAATCCATTCTAATGATTCTTGCAAACATGGGCACTCAGCAGTAGCAACAGCCAGGTCAGCCTCACCGAGGAGAAACCCATGTTTGTGTGACCCCAACAAACAGGCATTAGCTTGACTAGAAAAGGAGCTTGATCTACAACCACAAGGCGGGTCTTCTTGTCCACCAGCTTTAACCTTCTTTAGCCTCGGGAGCATTCTGGTAAGTGTTCAGGCAGGACACAAACGCTCTTACTTTCTCGGTCTGCTCTGAGAGGTTCGTCTATGTTCTCTCACTCAGACCTTGTCACCAATCTAAGTCCCTGACCACCTGCCCACGAATTGGTATAGAGTCTTTCTCCAGGCAAAGAGGACCACGAGAATACCCCTCAAAGCTCTACCCACTGGGCGATTCCCTTGTGCCATTGTCCTTCCAGGACCATTTGCAAGCGCAACTATAACCCCTTAGCAATCCACTCCCGGCTGACACCATCTGTAAAACAAGCTCAAGGGACCTCCTTCGTCACATGGTCATAGGACTTTCCCAGGAGGCCGCGGTTGTGAATTGAGGGAGGATGATAGTAAAATGTGAGTAAACATATTGGGAGTTGCACGATTGTGTCTTCTCCAAAAAAATGCTCAGGCCTGCTCTTATATATTCCACGTCCTCTTGAGGAAGGGAGGACTCCTGGGCACTTGATGGCCAATGGGGACAGATAACTCGGCTCATGATAAGCCATGTAGGTTACATGGTCACCTGGTACTCCAGGGCCAGACTGTCGATCTTGCCAGGGCCCAGCAGCAACTTAAGAACAGTTTCCAGAGGGGCACCCGGGTGGCTCAGTGGGTCACGCATCTGACTCTTCATTGCGGCTCAGGTCACGATCTCACAGCTCGTGAGTTTGAGTCCCACATCCGGCTCTGTGCCGACAGCTCAGAGACAGGAGCCTGCTTCAGATTCTGTGTCTCCTTCTCTGCCCCTCCCCAACTTGTGCTCACTCGCTCTCTCTCTCAAAAATAAACATTAAAAAAAATTAAAACACAAAACAGTTTCGAAAAAGGAGAATGGTTGTTAGCCAAAGAGAGCAAGCTTTGCTCCAAAAACCCTAAGCACATCATAGTGATGCTCTTTTGGGGGCCTGCCACAGGCTCTATACAGCATCCCAGCATGTGGTTGTTCACGGAGCACCAACGGACCCACTGGGTCATGAGGAACCACTTACATTGTTCCTTGCATTGCAGCCTAGATCTGCTGAAGAACCTTTTGCTTCGTGCTGTTGCTCAACGTTTGCGAGCTTTCGGGTCATTTAGAAACTGTGTTAGGGGCGCCTGGGTGGCTCAGTCGGTTAAGTGTCCAACTGCGGCTGAGGTCGTGATCTCATGGTTGGTGAGTTCGAGCCCCTCGTTGGGCTCTCCGCTTCGGATCCTCTGTCTCCCTCTCTCTCTGCCCCTCCTCTGCTCAAGTTCTCTCTCTCTCTCAGAAACAAATAAATAAATAGAAAATGTGTTAAAGCAGCATATATATAAATGTGGTATATATTTGTCTTGTGAATCTAAGAGAGTCGCCAAATATTCAGCACTGTCGGAAGAAAGCTCCACACCCCACAGTCAAAATTTTCACATCCATTGTATGTTCTATGGTTACAGCCATTCACTCTTCTAAAGACTTGCCTTTAATTCCAGGTGATGCATATTCTGTTGAATTATTTTGCCGTGAGATGTTTAAATCTCAAATCTCGGGGCGCCTGGGTGGCTCAGTCCATTAAGCGCCTGACTTCGGCTCAGGGCACGATCTTGTGCTTCGTGAGTTCGAGGCCCGCGTCGGGCTCTGTGCTGACAGCTCACAGCCTGGAGCCTGCGTCCGAGTCTGTGTCTCCCTCCCACTCTGCCCCTCCCCTGCTCATGCTCTGTCTCTCAAAAGATAAATAAATGTTAAAAAATAAAATAAAATAGAAAATAAATCCCAAATATTAGAAGCAGCATTTTCTCTATCATCCAGCTCAAAAGACTCTCCAGAAAGTCACAGACCATCCCCACCCCATTTCCCTGAGAGTCTATAGACTTCATCCAGTCTGGTTCCAATTTCTTTATCCAGTTGGGTTCTTGGTTGTAAGCAACAGAAACCAACACTGCCTGATGGAAGCTCACAGGATCTCTGGGAGTGCCCAAGAACCAGCCTTTGAGTATGCAACCAGGAAGTGCAAAATCAGGCTGGCGATAGCCTGGTTGTTGCCTCCTGGCACAGGTCCCAGCTTGTCCTGGTAACACACCGACACTAGGCCCCGGGCACTGCCCCACAGCGCTGCCAGCTTCCAGTTCCGAAGCTGGGATGTGTGTGCGTGAGTACAGAGTCTGGCTGCAGGGAAGGCCGGGAGGGGAGGACCTGGGTTTCAGCTCCCATAATGTGAAGGGTTCCTTCCCCCGGGGAGGGGATATAGACCGAGGGAGATCTGACACACAGAGAAAGAAGTCAACACGAGTTGACTTGGACTTGAGTGACTCAGAGAGTGATGGATCACAGACCTGCTGTTAAGACTCAGAAAGTCAGCATGGGCGCTGCTTTAGGAAGGAAGTGATTAGCTCTGTGACCTTAGCTCGCTCAACCCTGGCGGAGCCCGGGCTTCCTCATGAATAAGTGAGGGGGACTAGGTTAGACCTGTGCTTTCCAATCCTTTCACATGCCAGCACCCAATGGAACTAGAGGGTCATTTCAGGGGCATACTGCATTTGTAAAAATAAAGTGTTCTCTTCCTAAGTACAATGGTACTAAAAATTAAACTTAAACATATAGCGGTAGATAGAAGATATCAAACAGTGAATTTGTAACGCTTCCCCACAAGCCCTTTTTTGTATTAAATGAGAAACTTGCATTTGAATCCCGGGACCTAACTTTATATTCTCAGCTTTGTGTTTTAAATAGCTCTTGCAATTCCTGATCCAGACGCTTTAACAGTGATCTCTTTAAATGACAAGAAACTGTTTGCAGCAGTAGGTGATAAAAAAATGGAAGCGTCTTTTATAACCGTTGCAACACTTACCACGGTAGAAATTATACTTCAGTTATATTTAAAGCTCTTCCTTTTCTTTCATTGACAAATGCGCCCATGAAATTTCTTGTGGATGTTAGAGCCAATCAAACTTTTTCGTGGCTAGTATTTCCAGATAACGAGACACAGGCATCATTAGAATGGTCACCTCACGGCTTGTACATCGTTTGCGGCACATCAGCCACAGGCAAAATTGTCCAACATAAAAGAGCGCGAGGGGGCGCCCGGGTGGCTCAGATGGCTCGGGTCACGATCTCGAGGTGTGTCAGCCCCGTGCTGGCGGTGGGGAGCCTGCTTGGGATTCTCTCCCCCCACCCTCTCTTCCCCTTGCTCTCTGCCCCTCCCCTACTTGAGCTTTCTCTCTCTCTCTCTCTCAAAATAAATAAACGTAAAAAAATAAAAGTACGCGAAGACAGTTTCTGAGCTTCTGCGCTAGGATCTTCACCCCTACGCCCTCCCACCCCCCCACACACACTCACCCATACCCCCCTCTCCACCAGATTGCTCCCCACAACCCTTGGGCACCTGGGTCACAAACCCCTCCAGCCTCTCTATGTGGACACTGATGTGCCCTGCAGCTGACTGCCAATGGTTGTCTTTTGCTCACTATCAGACCGCACTCTCTTAAGGCCATCAGAGAATGAGGCCATAGTGGACAGAGAGGTAAAATGTCCGGGGAGGATGATGAACTCCGAGGGCAGGGAGGATGAACATCTCCACCTGCCCAGATCTCATTCACCGTGCTCTAGTGTGTGCCATAGCTCCCTGGTGTGGCAGGTCTGGATTCGGTCATCTCTATGCTTCCTTCCAATGCTAACGTCTATGATCATGATCCTGCCATGGTTCATACTAAGTAGGCTGGATTTGGCTTGTTGGTGGGGAAATGAAGTGGAAATGTCCAGGAGATTGTTTGAAATGCGGACGGAAGCTCTGAAGAGATTGACACTGGAGGTAGAATTTGAGAACCGGCCTCACTGAGATGTAAACGGCGGCCATGGGGGTAAATTAAGCCGTCGTGGAAGAGAGTGCAGAGAGAGTACCTCGTACAGACTTTGGGGAATCGCTTACATTCCAGGAACTAGAAGAAAAGGAAGAGAAGTCTAGAGACAGAACAGCCAGTATTAATAATGGCTCTGGGGTAAGGCGTGGCCAAACGGAAACCAAGAACTGATTGGGGACACTGGGCCCCAAACCTGCAAACCTCAAATTCGACTTTTCCTCCTATCTCTTTAGCCACTCCCCTCATTTCTTTTGTGGATTTCTTTCCCTACACCTGTTGGCTCACATGTCATTTTCAAGCTGCTGTCCTAATTACAAATTTCCCAGATCCTCTAGGCCACTCCCTTGACTTCACGAGCCACCATGAGTTCACGTCCCCCAGACCAGCCCCTGTTGTCCAGACCTAGGCTCCGATTGCTTGTTTCTCAAGCAACCTTTTGATTGGTTGTCTCACTTCCCTGGGAGCAGGGAAAAGTCCCCCGAATCCAAGCCTAAATCTTCTACTCACCTAGTCCTCTGTGTGATGCATCAGTCCTTACTCTGGGAGGAACACAGCCTGGCTCCTGCCGAGAAGACAAACCTCACCTAAGAACTTTGTAGCCTTGGAAGTTCCCTGTGCAGTGAGATAGGAGAACGTATCCCAGTTTGCTAAGGACTCTCTCCCAGTTTGGGTACCCAATGGCTGGCATCCCAAGAAGTGCCTCAGGTCCTGGCAAACCAGATGGGTGGTCACCCTACAGGGGGGCGTCCTTTGTGAGGTTGGCAAGGGCAAAGTCCTGGAAAAAGAGTGGCTGTATCTATCAAGAACCTACGTTTTGAAGACTGGGGACATGGGATGGAGGGGCAAGTATGTTCTAGCTACGCCCTAGGTCCCTTAGGGCCTTTGCAGAGGTCTGCAGGAGCAGGTGGGGGCAATGAGGCAGAGAAATTTGGGTACAAGGTGAATGTAGCTTCATTAAACCCACAGGCTGGAAAGGCCCAGGGACGTTGGGGATGTATTTACATAGCCAAGATGAGACCACATACACCCCTTTTGTTCAGTGCCTTTGTATCTGTGACTCTACAATATGTTCTCACAATTTAATGGCTGCAGAATGCTCCAACAAGAGGATTTTGCTGGTTTCAAATTTTTGCCGGCACTTCACAAACATCTTTGTGCTGACAGCTTCTTTTGCTGTATGTAAAATTCGTGTTGATCCGGCTCAGGTCATGATCTCACGGTTCATGAGTTCGAGTCCCGCATCAGGCTCGGCGCTGAACGCTCCCTCTTTCTCTGCCCCTCCCCGGCTTGCTCTCTCTCTTTCTCTCTCTCAAAAAAAAAAAAAAAAAAAATTAATTAATTAATTAATTTTTTAAAAACATGAAAAACTTTTTTTAAAAAGTTTTTTGTCAGGGCAGCTGGCTGGCTCATTCAGGAGAACATGCAACTCTTGATCTCAGGGTTGTGAGTTTGAGCCCCACGTTGGGGGTAGAGTTTACTTAAAAACCAAATTAAAATTGGGGAGCCTGGGTGGCTCAGTCGGTTAAGCGTCCGACTTCGGCTCAAGTCATGATCTCACAGTCCATGAGCTCGAGCCCCATGTTGGGCTCTGTGCTGACAGCTCAGAGCCCGGAGCCTGTTTCAGATTCTGTGTCTCCCTCTCTCTCTGACCCTCCCCCTTTCATGCTCTGTCTCTCTCTGTCTCAAAAATAAATAAACGTTAAAAAAAAAAATTAAAATTTTTGTCAACAGTAATTCAAACATATCATTGGTTAAGTGTATATATGATGAAATGTTATCTCATTTAACCCTCTCAGCGCTGCTCTGGATTAAGTATTATTTCCCCTAGGTAGAAACGAGAGCCTAGGGATTACATAATTTGTGTAGGTCACATAGCTGGTGCACGGAGCCAGGATGTGAAACCCGAGGCACCATACGTGTTTTAAAATATGCTGATGGCGAATTCTGATTCGTTCAGGGCTGCATCGACTCTTGCCTGGGTTTGCTATACTGAGCCTTACAGATGCGTCTCTTTGTTTGTGGTCATATGTTGAGCAAGTGATCACATGTGTCTCTCTTTTGCACTTTTCTCGCCATGTTGTATTTGCTTGTTCACACACCTCCACCTGCAAGTGGAGAGAGCCCCTTAGGGTAGAACTGCCTCTTGTTCATCTCCTTCCAGCGTATCTAGCATGATGGAGGAGAAACTGAAGAGAGACTCGTGGTTAAAGGCACAAAAAAGCCACCGATTGGTAGCTTGAGACTGAAGGGAAGGACTACTTCAGGGTTGAAGGGACTGGAACAGCTTGATGGGTGAAAGCTGATCATTTTGTAGGTGCTCAGAGGAGGCGGTATCCCTGGGGGGAAAGGACTTGAGCCAGGCAGACAAACCATCCTGGCCTGTGGGAATGGGGGAAGCAAATTTAGGGGGTTGCGAATGTCCATGGGACACCTTCCCTTACTCAATAAAGATTTACTTTTATTATTTATTTACTTATTTTTAAATAGGCTCCGTGTGCAACGTGGGGCCTGAACTCACGACCTGAGATCAAGAGTTGGATGCTCCACCAACTGAGCCAGCCAGGCGCCCCACTCAATATTTATTTTTATTTCTTTTTTAATGTTTATTCTTATTTTTGAGAGAGAGGGAGACAGAGTGCGAGTTGGGGAGGGGCAAAGAGAGAGGGAGACACAGAATCGGAAGCAGGCTCCAGGCTCTGAGCTGTCAGCACAGGGGGCTCGAACTCACAAACCGGGAGATCATGACCTGAGCCGAAGTCGGACACTTAGCCACCCAGGTGCCCCTGAACTGTACGCTTTAAAATGCCTAAAATGGGGGCGCCTGGGTGGCGCAGTCGGTTAAGCGTCCGACTTCAGCTAGGTCACGATCTCACCTCTCACGGTCCGGGAGTTCGAGCCCCGTGTCAGGCTCTGGGCTGATGGCTTGGTTTGTTTCCAATTCTGTGTCTCCCTCTCTCTCTGCCCCTCCCCCGTTCATGCTCTGTCTCTCTCTGTCCCAAAAAAATAAATAAAAAAACGTTGAAAAAAAAATTTTTTTTAATAAAAAATAAATAAATAAATAAATAAATAAATAAAATGCCTAAAATGGAGGCAGATGGGTGGCTCAGTTGGTTGAACGTCCGACTCTTCATGTCAGCTCAGGTCATGATTCTAGGGTCACGGGATGGAGCCTGGAGTTGGGCTCTGTGCTGAGCGCAGAGCCTGCTTAAGGTTCTCTCTCTTGCCCTCTGCCCATCCCCCGTTTGCTCTCTCTCTCTCCAAAATAAAAACAATTAAAAACTTAAATGCTTAAAAATAAATAAGTACATAAATAAAATGTTTAAAACGGTAAATGGATTTTAAGTTAAGTGTATTTTTCCATGATTAGAAAACTTATGCTTAGTGAAAGAAGCCAATCACAAAAGGCCACATATTATATGATTCATTCACATGAAATGTCCAGAATAGGCAAATTCATAGAAACAGAAAATAGCTTAGTGGTTGCTGGGAAATGGAAGAGGGGAGAATGGGGAGTGACTGCCAATGGTCACCAGGCTTCTTTTTGGGGTGATGAGAATGTTCTGGAACCAGATAGTGGTGATGGTTACACAACCTTGTGAATACACGAAAATCTACTAAATTGTACCTTTATTTAAAAGGGTGAATTTTATGGTATGTGAATTATATCTTGATAAAAATTAGTAAGAAATACGTAAGTGCTTCAAGGAATGGGGGAAAGTTATAGGTATGCTTCAAGTCTTCTTTTTTTTTAATTTTATTAAGTTATCTCTACACCCAATGTGGGGCTTGAACTTACAACCCGAGATCAAGGGTCACATGCTCTACTGACTGAGCCAGCCAGGTGCCCCACTTTAGGCTTCTTGTAATCAGTTCTCTTCACCCTTTCAGCAAAAAAATTTATTTTCAGCCGACAGTGTGTTGTTTTGTTTTGTTTTAAGTGAACTGTACCCCCGACGTGGGGTTCGAACTCACCACCCAAGATCAAGAGTCACATGCTGCATGGACTAAGCCAGCCAGTCTTATATTATTAACTATTATTACCTCTGATAATTCTGATAACTGTTATTACCCATTAGTAAACTTTCTAGTCCCTTTTCTAAGATTTAGAGAGACAGACACACACACAGAGACGGACACAGAGAAACAGAGAAAATATGCAAGGTGATTTGTGGATCTGTTTTCCTTTGTGGTTTTTACACTCTTCAAAATTAAAAACGTATTTTTAATGTTTATTAATTTTTGAGAGAGAGACAGAGACAGAGTGCAAGCGGGAGAGGGGCAGAGAGAGAATCCAAAGCAAGCTCCAGGCTCTGAGCTGTCAGCACTGAGCCCGATGCAGGGCTTGAACTCATGAACCGCAAGATCATGACCTGAGCCAAAGTCAGACGCTTAATGGACTGAGCCGCTTAGGCGCCCTGATACTTTTCAAATTTTTTCTTTTACTGTGTCTCTGCTTCTACACCTTCCTTTTTTTTTTTTTTTCTTCCCCTCCATGGACTTTCTTTCTGTCTCATTTGGACTCTGCTTAAACTGACCTAGTTTTGTCTTTAATCAAATCTTCAGGAACCAATTCATTACCATTAGAAATGATCTAACAAGCTTCATTTTGATCATTGTTAAAAACCCTTTTTTATTTTTGGATAACGCAATCACAAAGTAAAGAACGCTATCATTTATTTGACCGGTAAAAGACAACACTTATGAATAAAATTTGAAAAAAAACATATGCCAGCAGGTTTACCTTGATGATAAAAATGATTGCAGCTGAAACCTGCATCAGCCAGACAATGGTTTTAGATCTGCCGTGTGCCCTGAAAGCCGTGAAAAATGTATCGCCCGGCATCTTGATAAGGAAATCAATTACCTCCCTCATTCTGAGTGAAGGGAATGAAAAGATTAAAATAATAATAACAACCCAAAGGGCAAGGATAAAACAAACTGGGAAGAGACGCACATTTCAAGCTAGTGTTGCTTTGCCTGAAAATAGACTTTATGCTTTCAAATATTCACAGTGATTTTTAGTCCTTCATTCCCGAGTCTCAGAAGCCACTGGGAACACCCATCCTAGAAGCAGCCAGCTGCCAGCCTTCAGCCACACCCGGTGCCATTCTTCTGAGATTGTCAGGACAGTTACAGGGTCGCCTCTGATCCTCCCTACCACAGGCACACCATTCAAGAATCCGGAGCCCCCCCCCGCCCCCCCCCCCGCCCCGTGGGCCTGGCAGTACAAAACAAATTTAGTTTCCGGGGGGGCAGTGACACACAAGCTTTTTTTCTAACCGGGGGCTCCATCATACTCTTTGGGACCTCGCTGCTCCCTGAACAGCCCTGGCAAATAGGCAGTGAAACAAGTACAAGTATATCCAAGCCCCATTGGGTCTTCCTAACAGGTCATTTTCCCTGAGCGATACGGGGACGGAATATTTTTATTTCCTGACCGTGGAAAGCTACCCCGAGTAACATCGGCCCCTTCGTTATCTCCTCACCCTCACGAGTGCCGCTTTCTCAGCCAGGCAGCTAGACAGCCAACGTCTTAGGAGACTCCAGCTTTTATTAAACATTTATTTGCTTTACTCCAAAGTGAATGCATGTGAGCTTGGTCATAAAACGAATGACCTTTTTTTAGGGGAAGGGAAGGTGGTGAATGAAACATGGGACTCATTTGCCAGCTGATGCTGGAGGCATAGAGTAAATAAAGAGGCTATGGGGAGAGCTCCCCACGCCTCAGCTGGGATGGTGCACCCGTGGATTGAGACTAGAAGGAAAGGGTCCGCTTTGCCCTGCCGTGGGAACGCAGGCACACACACAGGCACACACACGCGCACACAGTGGATCACGCTTGAGGGCAGTCATGGCCAGGCTGGACCTAATTTCACAGGCTCTGCTGTTTGGAAAACTAGAAGCAGATCACAGAGGCAGGGAATGGAAGGCAGTCTTGCAGACATGCCTCAACCTGTTTGCAGAGAGGGGGTCCCCTGGTCAGAGCAGTGGCCCAGAGATGGAAGAAACAGAAGCACATCTAGCAAGGGGCCTCAGATTGCCTGTAGCTCTGCCTCCTTCCTGACCCCTCCACTAGGGGACCCTGGGCTCAACGTAACTGAGGAGGGGGCTGGCCAGGCTGCAGGACTCAGGGGAGGAAAGTATAGTGGATCCTCAATCTAGCCCTACTTGCAATCCTTTCCTTAAGGATGTCAGCTGTATCTTTGGCCTTTGAACACTCAGAGTACATTTTGATCAAGAAGAATTTTTTCTTTAAGTTTGACTTATTTAACTAATCTCTGCACCCGATGTGGGGCTCGAGCTCACAACCCTGCAATTAAGAGTTGCGTGCTTTTCCGACTAAGCTAGCCAGGCGCCCCTTAATCAAAAGAATTTTTAAGCTGTGTCATGGAAGGATTCGTGGTAAGGCCAGATTTGAAATGTTTTACGAAGAAATCAGGGTGTCGTATTTAGAACCCAGATCACTCTGGATCTAAGGGGATGGGATTTAAACACAGATTTCAAGATAGACCTGGAGCAATTCAAAGACGTGGCAGTGCTCTTAGGCTTGGGCGATGCCCCTGTTCTCTTCCAGGAGATGAAAGGGACCAGGCTAGCCCTCAGGACATCTTCCACCAGGTAACATCCTCCTCCAGACCTGCCTGAGCCTCCGTCCAGTGGTTCCAGACCAACAGCAAGGGCGCCACCTCCAGGCCAATCCCAAGAAGTGTAGTTTGGTGATCCAGACTGATGTTCCTGGACACATCTGTGTATCCTCAAGACGAAAGGTAAAAAGGTCTGGGCTCGGGGGTTAGGAGCACCTTCCCCCAGGGAATTCTAGAATCGAGGGTTTCTTTGGGGATCAAGAATCTGAACAGTCCATGCCCTATTTTTCCACCCTGATTGCCCCAAGTGACTTCAGAAAAGAGTTGGGATTCCTCCCATACCAGCCTCGCTGTGTGTTTTATTTCAGGGATCGTTCTTTATTTCTAACTTGTCCTTGACCTCCATCTAAATCACTCTAACCTTATATCCTCAAAGCCAACCCTTCCAGCCTGTCTCAAGAAGTCCCCAGCCTGGGGCGCCTGGGTGGCTCAGTCGGTTAAGCGGCCGACTTCAGCTCAGGTCATGATCTCGCGGTCCGTGAGTTCGAGCCCCGCGTCGGGCTCTGTGCTGACCGCTCAGAGCCTGGAGCCTGTTTCAGATTCTGTGCCTCCCTCTCTCTGACCCTCCCCCGTTCATGCTTTGTCTCTCTCTGTCTCAAAAATAAATAAACGTTAAAAAAAAGAAGTCCCCAGCCTAAGCGACTTCTGTTGTGACATCATGTGAGGAAACACGTAATGGCTAACGCATATGACTCTGTCAGGGAGACATTGCTACTGAGCCAGTGGTTGTCTGGGAGGGTAGTTCCCATCAGCTGACAGCCAGCTCCTGTGCCTGGAGCTCTCTTGGTTCAGTGCCTACCTCATCGCAGTCTTCAAAGAGTTGTATATTCACATTTGCCAGCTGAGCAGCCCAAACTGTCCGGTAGATACCCTGTCGCATTAGCTGAGGGTGGCAGGAAAGCCCCACCTCCAAAGCCCCATGGCCCGAGAACTTTGCATCATGCCAGTTTGGTTGCTACTGGTCTAAGCAATTCTGCAAGACTATCACCGAGTTGGCTGAAATTCAAGTCCACCCAAAGGTAAGGAATGCATGGATCCTCTACCTCCTGAACAGCCACCCGTACCCCGGCAGCATATACTGCACATCAGTGTTGAGATCAGACGAAGCATCACTCAGCGTGTCATTGAGGATCATTCAAAATCCTGAACGTGATCGTTCAAGGGGACTTTTGGTGGCCCTGTGGTCTGGAAACTGCCCCTGAGGTCTATCAGCTCTTGAGTCACAGGTACTCTGGCTGAGGACAGACAGTAATGGTTCTAAGGATCAATGGCCGCCTGCCTTGATGCCCATGGCCATCACGTCATCATGGTGGGAAGCAGGTAGCCTAACTAAGGTGGCACAGTTCACCCTCACCACTGAACCTTACCACTAGATTCCTGATGGAATACATCAGTCAAGCTCTAGAGAACTCTCTCTGCTGCTCCCTGACCACCAGGTGACACAGCTGCACCGCCCACCTTAACTCTGCAAAATTTGCATACAGTTCACTACATTGCCATGTCTACAATACGCTGACACGTATCTCCCCTTCAACCTTCTAAATCACGAACCACCTTACCAGCAAATGGTCAGGACCCCAAGGGTGTACATTAGAATCACCTGAGGAGCTTTAAAAACCCAGAGGTCCCACCAGAAGTAGACACGTATATGGCCACCTGGTTTTCAACAATGGCATAAAAGCAATCCAGGGGTGGCAAACCTAGGTGGCTCAGTCAGTTAAGCATCTGACATTGGCTCGGGTCATGATCTCGTGAGTTGTGAGTTCGAGCCCTGTGTCAGGCTGTCTGCTATCAGCACGGAGCCTGCTTCAGATCCTCTGTCCCCCTCTGTCTCTGACCCTCCCCTGCTCACGCATTCTCTCTCTTAGAAATAAATAAACGTTAAAAAAAAAAAAAAAAAAAAAGGAATCCAGTGGGGAAGGGAATGTGCTTTCAACAAATATTTCCAGGAAACTGTATATCCATATGGAGGTAAAGAAACAAACAAACCCCAACCTCTTACCTCACATCATAGACAAACATCGATCCATGATGGATCCTAGACCTAAATATAAAAGCTAAAACTTTAAAGCTTTTAGAAGAAAACACAGAATATCTTCACCACTCAAATATAGGCAAAGGTTTCTTAGGACACGGAAAGCAACAACCACAAAAGAAAAAAAGCCAACAAAATAGACTTATCAAAATTTATAACTTTTGCTTATCAAAAGACATCATTAAGAAAATGAATAGATGAGCCACGGACTGAGTAAAAGTATTCTCAAAATATATATCTGACCAAGGAAAGGTATCCAGGATTCAAAAAGAATTCTTAAAACCCAATAATGAAAACAATCCAATTTTAAAAATAGGCAAGCGATTTGAAAAGACACTTCACAAAGACAGATGGATAGCCAATATGCACATGAAAAAGTGCACTCCATCATTTGATCGGCAGGGAAACTAAAATCACAATGAGATATGTCTACACTGCCACCAAAATGGCTAAAATTCAAGACTGAACACACCAAATGTTGAAGAGAACATAGAGTAACCAAAGTTCTTTTTGGGTAGAAGCTTAAAATGGCACAACACACCTGGCTGGCTCTGTTGGCGGAGCATGCAACTCTTGATCTCAGGGTCATGAGTTCGATCCCCACGCTGGGTGTAGAGATTATTTAAAGTGAATAATAAAACTTTTTTAAAAAATGGCACACCTTTAGGAAAATGTATGACGGTTCCTCATAAAATTGAATATGCACCTTACCTATGACCCAGCACATCTGTTCCCATGTATTTACCCAAGAGAAATGAAAACAGGTGACCACACACAGACTCCAAGTTGTACAGAAATGTTTATGGAACTTTTGTTTGTTTGTTTGTTTGTTTGTTTTCCTTTAAGTGGGCTCCATGCCCAACGTGGGGCCTGAACTCACAACCCCAAGATCAAGAGTTGCATGTTCTATTGACTGAGCCAGCCAGGCACCAATGTAATTTACTTTGAAATGCATGAAAAATGAGACGGTTTGATGGATGGATAGATGGGTGGAGAGATGAATAATTGTGTAATAAGACAAATAGTAAAAGGTAAATTATAGAATCTTATGGTGAGGAGATCTATTATCACTACACGGGTTTTTCAATTTTTTTGAAGTCACAGGATCACTAAATTCAATTGGCAATTCTTATTTCTCCGGTGGTAAACACACGTGGATGTTTGTTACACATCTATCATATTTTTGCTATTGAAATATTCCATAATAAATACATCAATTACCAGATAAATAAGTAAATGTCACCTGGTGATTCTGACACCCACCACGTTGGGCCCTGACGGCTCAGAAGTCTCTGTGTATAGCATGATGAGGAGCTATACAGCACTTATCCTGAAGGTTGGAGAAGAGTTTCCTGTGTCTGTTGGAACAAAACATCACAAACGTAAAGGTTTACGATCATACATGTTTACTATCTCACAGTTCTGGAGGTCCGAAGTCAGAAATGGCTCTCGCTAAGCGAAACTCAAGGTGCTGTCAGGGCTGTCTTCCTTCTGGAGACTCTAGAGAATCAATTTCCTTACTCTTTCCATCTTCTAGAGGTCATTTTCTGGATGCCTGGCCTCTTCCTCCACCTGTGAGATAATGACCTGAGCCAAAATCAAGAGTCAGACATTTAACCAACTGAGCCACCCAGGTGCCCCCCAAATTTCTTTTTTAAGTAGGATGTATGCCCAACATGGGGCTCAAACTCATGACCCAGAGATCAAGAGTCCTGTGCTCTTCTGACTGAGCCAGCTAGGTGCCCGGGCAGTTAACGTTATTTCCCGTATAGAGTTCTATGTGTCAATGGGTCCATTATACTGATAGACTTTGCTTTGTCAAAGTCTATGTCACGTCTATGTTTTTAGCTTTAGGGACACTGCCAAACTGTGGTTATTAAAAATATCTCTGGGGGTGCCTGGGTGGCTCAGTTGGTTAAGCATCTGACTTGAGCTCAGTTCATGGTCTCATGGTTCGTGGGTTGGAGCCCTGCATTGGGCTCCAAGCTAACAGCACAGAACCGACTTTGAATCCTCTTTCCCCTTCTCTCTCTGCCCTTTCCTCCCTCCCTCCCTCTCTCTCTCTCTCTCTCTCTCTCAAAAATAATTAAATAAGCATTAAATAAATAAACAAATATCTCTGCAATGAACATCTTTATTCAAATTACTTCAGTTTCCTTTTGGGTTATTTACTTGGGACTAATCACGAACACAAGATAATTGGGTTGAGGTATTCATCTGTTCCTTCTTTGTCTGATGCACGTCCCTTTCCACTGGGAACAGCCTCTCTCCACTTTATGGTTCTGATGTGTTTTCAAGCAAAAGTCCCCACCCGTCCTATCCCTGGGGTGGGCATTTGAGCCAATTTGCTCATGGTAGAGTGATAACAACAAACCACAAATCTCGGTGGTTTATTTCTTGGTCATATCATTGCTTGATAAGAGTTTTTGGGAGATAGAGGGGGTGGGACATGGGAAGGCCCTTTTATAAGTAGAAGCTCATATATAAGTTCCTTCCTTTTAGTGTCTTCAGGGTTCGCTAGGGCTTCTTTGGGGCCCTTCATTAGACCTGTCCACCATTAACGAGCAGAGAGCAGGGAAGATTGGGGGAGGGGGTACATTTTAGGAGTCTGCTCAGAAGTTGTACACCTTACTTCTGCCGTATTTCATTGGCCAGAATTAGTCACATGCTTTCACTAGACATGAGGGCCCCTGGGAACTGTAGTCTTCTATGCTGCCCGGGAAGAAATGAAACAGTCTAGTCAACACACAGCATTGTCTTTGCCAATTCGAGTACCCCATACTTGAACATGAGGTTGCTCAGTAATGGGCATATGACCTAAGTAGATTTCTCAGAGTTATTCTGGCGGATTGCTATGGATTCTGGGAATCTTTCTAGGGATGGTAGCTGTGTAGCTCTTGCCAACATGGAGGAGGCAGGGCTTCTTCCCCAGCAAAGAAAGAGAGGAAGGTTGCTAGAAAACAAAGCCAGAGGGGGAGAGCCCAGAAGCTCAGACCCCCAGGTATGTGCTTTGAACTCTTGGATCCAGGACCAACTCTCTTGGATAGATTCCCTTTGCTTGAGCCAGTCTATGTTGGATTTCTGTCACCTTCAAACCAAGGGAGTCCTGACAAATGATACATAGGTCAAGACACAAAAAGATTTAATAATATTTGAAATCTACTTCTAGATTGCTCTCTAAAGCAACCTAGTAAGTCAGCTTGTTCCCCAACTTTTGTTTTTATCACTTAGATTTTTAAGCATGATACCTTAATATTGTCATACTCAAATGTTTTATTGCTGGGAGAGCTGAATCTTTTTCACAGTTTACATGCTGTGGTTTCTCGGGTTTATCTCTCTAACCACATGTTAAAGATATTGATTATATAAGTCTGGATAAAAGCAGTCTATGAGTCTTACTTTCCTTATATATTTTGAAGGGTAACCTGTTATTGGTTACATCCATCACGTAGAAACGTGCACAGAGGCTTAGGTGGATGGTTGTAGCAGGAATGTCTTCCATTCTCTCAGCAGAAATTTACTTATTATGAGAGCTAGTATAGCACAAGGGTTGAGTGTAGGGGCCCTGAAGCAGACTTCCTGGGTCCAAAACCTGGTCTATATACTTACTAGCTGTGTAATCTTGAGCAATACCATTAACCTCCTCCTCGTCTTGGAAATGCAGATAACATCTACACTGCAGATTTTTTTTTTCCTACAAGGTTTTTTATGAGGATTGGATGAGGTAATGTATATAGAATGATCAGAACAGTAACCGGCTTCAGGAAACACTCATTAGGACGCTGGCTTTGTTATTATTATTACCCAGCACCCACAGCTGGCCAGACACTGGCCTAGCCACTTGGGATACAGCAGCAAAGAAACCAGATAAAACTCCTGATTACCCATATGGAGCTTATGTTCTAAAACAGACTGATTAAATAAGGGAAGTATAGAGCATGCCAGATGGTGATTAATGCAGCGGAGGGAAATAAAGCAAGGAAAGGAGATACAGAGTAGTGGAGAGGGTGTTCTGATAAAGGCATCACTGAGACGCTGATGTTCAAGTTCGGACCTGAAGCTGGGGAAGAAATGAACCACACGGCTATCTGGGAGAAAGGTGCTCCAGATAGAGGGAGAGGCAAAAGCAGGGGTGCGAAGGTAGGAACAGACGTAGCCACGCTGACCTCCATATTGGTTAGAGTGGAGTGGAGTGGAGAAGTCAAGGCGAGGGAAGGGGATGGGACCTGATCATGCGGGGCCTTGATGGCCTTCTTTGTAACATATTTGGATTTTACTCAGAATAAAGTAGGAGCCACTGGAGGGTTTTGAGCAAGGGAGTGGCATGTGATGACATGTTTTAAGGGCACCGCTCTGAAGAAGCAGAGAGACTAGCTAGGGGGCTACTCAGTAATCCCCGTGGAAAATAACGCCGACAGCTCAGAGCAGGCAGCCAGCATTGAAATGAGCAGAGTCGAGTCAGAGTCCGTATGTATACTGCAGACAGAGACGACAGGGTCTGCAGGTGGATATGACACAGGGAGAAAGGTCCTTCAAGAATGACTCCAAAGTTTCGGCCTGAACAACTAGAAGGAATGCCGTTAGCAGATGTGGGGGAGACTAGGCAAGGAACAGGTTAGATCAGCGTTCAATTTCACACTTGTTCACTGTGAGAAACCTACTAGTTCTGCGTTTATTCCTCGTTACATTTGTGCAAACTTTCGCATAGCACGACTGGTAACTACTTATGATTGGTCATCTTTGTTGTAAGTAAAACCTCTATCTCAATATTTTTCCTATTACACTGGTTCTGTTGGTTTTTCGGTAGACAGAAGACGAAAAACCTCACAACACTGTGCTAAGGTCTCCGTGATTTCTCAGAGGGCCTCAGAGTTCTTTCATTCTGTGTTCTTTCCTGTTGCCCACGAAGAGAATTTTTTTTTTAAGTGACCTCTACCCCCAGCGTGGGGCTCAAACTCACAACCCCAAGATCGAGTGTCGTCACTTGCTCTACCAACTAAGCCAACCAGGTGCCAGGGCACCAGGGCACCTGGGTGGCTCAGTCAGTTGAGCATTGGGTTCTTGATTTTGGCTCAGGTCATGATCTCACAGTTTGTGAGATGGAGCCCCCCGCCTTGGGCTCCGTGCTGACAGTGCGCAGCCTGCTTGAGATTCTCTCTCTCCCTTTCACTCTGCCCCTTCCCTGCTCCCACACACTCTCTCCCTCTCTTTCAAAATAAATAAACATTAAAAAGAAGAAGAAGGAAAAGAACATGTACCAGAGGGGATGCCTGGCTGGTTCGCTGGGTAGAGCGTGTGACTCTTGATCTTGGGGTCGTGAGTTCGAGCCCCATGTTGGCCGTAGAAATTACAAGAAAGAAAGGAAGAAAGAAAGAGGAGCCAGAGGATGATGGAAAAGACCACTTTGTTACAATTAGAAATAACCCTTTGGAAACTATTGGTTTTCATTTTACTCTAAAACTGCAAAGGTAAATGGGATTGATGGTAGATCTGACCTTTTCAGTTTCATCTCATCTAGTTTTAAAATTCCATGAATAGGAGGTCAAATATGTCAAATGACATTTATCACTGGCTTTTAACCAGTGTTTCATGGAGATGTTTGGGGGAGGGGAAGCACTGAAAGGATGGGACTCCAGGGTCACCCTCTGTGTCCACGGGGAGCTCGCTCTTACATATTACATAGACCCTGTCCGATATATAAAGCTTCTGAGCAGGAAGGACTTCCTATGAAACAAGTTTCTGCCATTTAAAAAAAAAAAAACTGTGAAAATAATGTGGCACCATGTTATTTCAAGAATTAGGGTCACAGTCACATGTCCTATTTTCCCAACCAGTATTGTTTTATAATGGCTAAATTTGAGAAATGTGCATTTTCTTTTTCCTTCCTTTTTGTTTTTAAGTAGGTTTCACAACCGGTGCAGAGCCCAATGGGGGCTTGCACTCACAACCCTGAGATCAAGACCTGAGCTGAGATCAAGTGTTGGACACTTCACTCAGTGGCCCCCCGCAGGCCCCCCAGAAAGATGCATTCTCTTTGAGTGGCTCTTATATGTCCAAAGTGAAGTTAATTCCTAAATATTTACTGGTTGATTTGCATTTACCATTGTCTGTGGGACCTTTCCCTTCCCGCTGAATTTTCCACCTGTTTTTCCAGCAATGGACTCTTTATAACCTACACTCTTTTTTTTTTAATAATTTTTTTAATGTTTATTTATTTTGGGGAGTTAGAGAGACAGAGTGGGGGACGGGCAGAGAGCGTGGGAGACACAGAATCTGAAGCAGGCTCCAGGCTCGGAGCCTGTCAGCACAGAGCCCGACATGGGACTTGAACCCACAAAGCAGGAGATCATGACCTGGGCTGAAGTCAGACATTCAACTGACTGAGCCACCCAGGCGCCCCTCTTATAACTTAAACTCTTGCTGAACCCATTGCTGAACTCCAGTAGGTTTTTGTTTTTTGTTTTTTGTTTTTTTAATTGTAAGAGGGCTCCACATCCAATGCGGGGCTTGAACTCATGACCCTGAGATCGAGAGTTGCTCGCTCTACCAAGTGAGCCAGCCAGGTGCCTCTGAACTCCAGTAGTATTGGGCAAGATTTTCCTAAGTATAAATATCTTGACTGCCAAAAGTGATACATGCAGTTCTTTCTTCTCAATTCTTTTGTATCTTACTTTTCCTTCTTAGAGAATTATGACAAGCATGTCTAATATAGCATCTACTAAACTAAATCGTATCAGTTAAACTAATCAAACTACATTAAGTTAGGTCATCTTGGTTTCGCGCTTTGAAAAATTCATCTCATACATATATATATATATATATATACAGGTTTGAAAATTCAAAGGTTACAGATAAAAGCTAAGTGAAAAGCAGTCTTTCTTCCTTACCATTTATCCTACTCCCTATAAGGCAAATAGTTTTTTGAGCTTTGAAAACAAATAACTATATATGTGAAAATGTGATGTGTGTGTGTGTGTGTGTATGCACAAATTCTTTTTTTTTTTTCCAAAAGTTCTTAATTATACAATTACACCTGTCTTTAATGATTCTACTGCTTGCCAATTAAGTGAGGATTCTGGATAGGAGCAGCACTCCTTAGCCTCTTAAACCAGGAAGGAAGAGAAAGAATGCATTCACCTGGTCCTCTTCAGCATTTGCCATTTTGTGATGAAATTCTTTCTGGACTGTTGCATAGCCTCTCTTGTCATCATTATTATTTCTTTTCTGATTAAAAATACTCTGGTTAATGCTTTTTGACAAGTCTTTCCTTTCTTGAGATATGTTCATTGGGAGTTCCTTTTCAGCTCCCCTTCCCCTTTGTGGTGGACTCACTGAGGCTCCGAGGGGTGCCTGTGTTCCTTCGGGTCTTGGAATGTGAGCACGCCCCGGGCGGGGGCAAGCCCTGCCAGGAGCCTGGCTGCCTGTAAGCGAGTTATCTCCTGGGGAAGAATGGATCCTAAGAGAAAGCAGCAGCATCCAGCCAGACAGACCTGGCCTCAAGAATAAACCTCAGGTGACAATATAGAGGGGGTGTTTGTCACTCATGCTTGTCTAGTCTCCAACCTAGCCAACTGGACTGAGCTGTCTCAGCCCCTAGGCAATATATATAAACTAAATCTGGAAGAGCTGTTTCCAGTACAAAGTCTATACAGGACTGGAAGGAATGACGGCCCCTTTTACTTTGTCCATGTGACACAGTATGTTGGTAAAGTAGGGAGAGTGGCCTTGCTCTCCACTTCTACGTGGACATGTATGGAAGACAGAGCCCTGAGTCTGCCAGAGAATACAACACAGCTTTGGCCTCCTGCTCATCAATATGGTTGGCACTCATGCATGATGATCTGTTCAATGGGTCAACGTGGCTGTTAAAATATCTGGTTATTCAATCAAATAGTAATCGAAGTGTTGCTGTGAAGGCATCTTGTAGATGTGATTAATATCTACAGTCAATTGGTTTAAGTAAAGGAGATTATCCTTGATAATCTGGGTGGGTGTTATTCAATCTATTGAAAGGCCTTAAGAACAGAACCGAGATTTCTCTCAGGAAGAGATTTGTAGATTGTAACTTCAGCCCAAGAATTTCTTGCTCAAGAGTTTCCCCGCCTGCCCTGCCCTACAAATTTCAGACTTGCCAGTCCCCACAATCACAATTCCTTACAATGCATCTTTTTTTTTTTTTTTTTTTAAGTAATCTCCACACTCAACTTGGGACTTGAACCCACAACCCTGAGATCAAGAGTCACATGCTCTTTCAACTGAGCCAGTCAGGGGCCCTTAGAATAAATCTTTTTAAATCTAGGGGTACCTGGGTGGCTCAGTCAGTTGAGCATCTGACTTCGGCCCAGGTCATGATCTCACGGTTCGTGAGTTCAAGACCCACGTCAGGCTCTATGCTGACAGCTCAGAGCCTGGAGCCTGTTTTGGATCCTGTGGCTCCCTCTCTCTCTGCCCCTCCCCAGCTCTCGCTCTGTCTTTCTCTCTCAAAAATAAACTAAAAACATTAAACAAACTAAAAAAAAAAATCTGTCTATCCATCCATCCATCCATCCATCCATCTATCCATCCACCTTGGTTCTATTTCTCTGGTAGAATCCTGACCGATATACCAGGAAAGTGGCTGTGCTCAAGAAAGGCAGTGGTGAAGCCTTCGGTCAAAATGGCAGTGCCTATGTGACGTTGTCCTGATTGTGGGTATCAGAAAAATGCCAAGATGCGACCCTGTACCTTCTTCACTGGACGTGTCGCTGAAAGAAGCCAGGGTGGAAGAAACAGACGGTTGGTGAACACGTGTGCACACCCTCTGGGGATGTTCAGACCTATCTAGGTGAGACTTGAAGGTTGGTCGGGGGGTCCTTCCTCATCAGCAGGTGTCAGTGGGAACCCAAATAATACAGTTAAGCCTCATGTGACCCCATTCATAGTTCCAGAACAGTGTGGTGCAGAAAAACACGGGGCTTGGGTTCCAGCAGGAAACGGACGGCACACCCAAATTATGATCACGCAAGGCGGGTCTGACAACCGGACTCTGCACTCCAGGGCAGGCCCTGCATGAGGATACCACAAGGGACAGTCCAGTGCTCCGGGGGCTGGTAACGGCCTGTTACTTCTCCTGGGCTGAAGGGACAAGAGGAGAGAAAGATTCCCAAAACTGGAAAGAGAGTTGTGTACGGAAGTTTGCCTTGCAAGAACCAGGAAGCGGAGGGATGGTCAGAGCAAGGCGACCCCTTAGGAAGGGAGCTGATCTCCCTTTGTTTCTTTCTCTGATGTCTTGATGGGCTCTTCCCATCTAGGAGCCAGGGACACAAGAGGCCCTTTATGAGATCCATACAGGTGAGCCTCTAGCTAGAAAGCCAGATAGAGAATGATGGAGAATCATCTGGAAGGGTAGAGAAATGCTGTCTGGCCTATACAGATTGCACTGAAATACTGAACTTAGGTAGATCTATCCTCTCCCCAGAAGACATTTTAAAAAAAATTTTTTTTAAGTTTATTTATTTTTGAGACAGAGAGAGACAGAGCATGAACAGGGGAGGGGCAGAGAGAGAGGGAGACACAGAATCGGAAACAGGCTCCAGGCTCTGAGCCATCAGCCCAGAGCCCGACGCGGGGCTCGAACTCACGGACCGTGAGATCGTGACCTGAGTGAAGTCGGCCACTCAACCGACTGAGCCACCCAGGCGCCCCCCCAGAAGACATTTTTTAGTGTTATGTTATATTTATAGTTTCTCTTTCTTCTGGAGATTTTTTTTTTGAGTTTATTTATTCGTTTTGAGAGAGAGTGACCAAGTGAGTTGGTTTTATTTACATATGTGTTGCATATAAGATGTCATCAATTGTAAAACACATCCCGATTTCAGACGTAATATATGAAAAAAAAAATCAAGAATCTTAGACTTGACAAAATACAGTTCTTTAACTCGGTTCTCTCAGCAACCCTAAAAAATGTAGGTTGATGTTATTTCTATGTACCAGTGAGAAATTTGAGGCTCAGAGGGAGTAGGTAACTTCCCAAACGGGAGGTTTTAATCCAACAGGGAACTTATTTCTTCCAGAGCTTTCTCTGGAGCCAGAGATGCTCTGACATGTCCGTTTAGCAGGAATTTGGGAACAGCAAGTGGATTGGAAGGAACTGGAAGCTAGCTTGTCTTGAAACCTATCTGGGAAAAGTCATAGGCTTACTTGGGGTGTGTTGGGGGACTCATAGGGATACCGGTGGGGATTCAAATATCCCCAAGCCACCCCCTTGGGGCTGCCACTGCTTGGAGATGTGAACCGTGAGCCCTGACTTATCTGTCAGACACTAGCAGTCCGGGCTGGGGACTCCACCCTTGCCAGACCCTCTCAGGACACTGACTGACTCCGCCCACCCCGCCCTTTGGCCCCAGCTTGCCTGAAGCCACGGTGAGTGTCAGGTTTCCTGGAACCAGGTTCCTGATACCTCAGGGATGACTCTGAAATGCTGAAGGATTGTGGGGACTCCACATAGGCCACACAGCCCAGCCAGTGCTTACGCTCTGCCTGGGGCCCCACCGATTCCGGGCAGGCCCCGCTCTCCCTTGAGATCTTCTGTCTCTTCTAGAATCAAGTCTGAAGTGTCTAAGAAACAAGTCCAGAACCCTGGGCTCCATCCCCAGAGGCCCCATCAGCTCTACTTAGAAGAAAGACTATGGCTTCAGGCTCTCGTCTGACCCTGCGTGTTACGGAAACTTCTGCTTGGATATTGGGCATATCTGAGAGAAACCGGAGACCCAGGCGTGCCTCTCAACATGGATGCCCTTGCTTCTAGAAAGGTGTGCTGGGGCATCTTTGCGTATAAAGAAAGCATGTTTGGCCTACATTGGCTTATATGTTCAGCTAAGAATCTTGGTTTAAGACTCTAATGTATTAAGAATCCTAGCGAATTGGCCCTCAGTAGGGCCTTGTGGTTTCTTCAGGGCTTTGGAAGCCAATGTAACATTAAAGCAAATTTCAGACAAAGAGAAAACCTCAAACCAGAAGAGAGTCTGAAATACGGAGAACAAACTGAGGGTTGCCGGAGGGATATTGGGTGGGGGGATGGGCTAAATGAGTGATGGGCATTCAGGCGGGCACTTGTTGGGATGAGCACTGGGTGTTATATGTAAGTGATGAATCACTAAATTCTGCTCCCGAAATCCTTATTACACTCTACGTTAAGTAACTTGGATTTAAATGTTTAAAAATACTGAGACGTTAAAAAAGGAAAAAAGAGACAACCTTATCCCCAACCCCGGCACCTTAGCACTGTTTCCATAGCTACACATCACTCCTGCTACTTATTTATTGAGCATGTACTACGTGCCAAGCACTGCACATACATCACTATGTGCAGTGCTCTTAATTACATCCATCCTGGTTCCATCAGACATTCTGCTTAAAAGAGCAGGCTCGTAACTGATTCATAAACATTATTCACATTTTCACATAAGCCTCATGATTATTTTTTCATGATGACTACTTTCAAAATGTAATACATTATACAAATTTCGCAAACTAAGCAGGAAAATATCCTATCTCAGCACCTAACAAGCCATTACCTTCCCTGTGTGTTTCTCTACGCGCTTCTATACAAAACAGTAATCCCGCATGCTACTTTTCCTAATGTCCGGGTCCAAAGTGTTTCCCCACCTCGTTGCCCAGCCCTCTTTCAAAATAGCCTTTGCTTCTAGAAATTTCCAGCTTACTGGCATCTTCCTGCCCCTCACTTCCGGAGCATTGCTGGAAAGGTGCCAAGATGATTGTCTGAGTTGGGATTTGTTCTAGGTGGTTTCTTGTGTTCTTGCGGGAGTCCGTCCTGTCCCTGTGTGAGCGAGGGCTCTCCTCCATGAGCCCCCCTCAGAAAAAGGGATGAGATCGACAGAGTGTTGCAGCTTCTTCCTTTGCCCCCCCCCCCCCCCTCGCTCGCCCTCTCCCCCCATCTCTGATGCCCATTTCTTCCGGTGGTGGAGTCAGATAGTCGCGGGCTCGGCCATTCGGCAGAGTGACCGCATCTCTGAACCTCTGCGTTTCCTCAGCTGTGGGACGCAGCCCCTGTCTTCACGGGGACGTCCCTACACCCGAGGGACGGTGCAGGTAAAATGCAAGCAGAAGACTTGCTACAATTGGTGCTCTGAAGTCATTCTGCGCCTGGAGTTTGATCTCCACCACTGAGTCTCTGCCTGGACCTGACCCGTGGACTCCCAAGCCTGGGATCCAGCTACGAGCGAGTTTGGCAGATGAACCGAGTTCTCTGGGCCCGAGATTCTATAACCCTGTTACCCAGAGCCTCCACATCCTGACCTCTGCCATGCCAAGACCTGTCCCTCGGTTTGACCTCCTCACTAGAACAGTAATCCTCTTACTGACCGGTGGCAACGTCCCCAGGCCCCAAACTTCAACAGCCCCGTCCCGTCTGTGCTGCCTAACTCCTTCCCCTCTTTGCTTTGGATCTCCTGACATAAGCACCCATCCAGACACCAAAGCACTGAGACCAGCCGATGCCTTCTACTCAGGACCTGGCTCCTGACGTGCCTTGCGCATTTGTCACGTGGCTGCCTACAGCGAAGTGTCTTGCACACACGTCCTTGGCCGTGTTAAGAAAGCAGTATGATTCGACGAGTTACTAAGATAATAAAAATAAAACCTTGCATGTGTAATAACAATTGACACTATATATAAGGCACCTGCTGGCAAGTTATCACCTTGGATTATCACAGCAGTTTCCTGCGCGAAATAAGAATAATTTCACTTACTTTGAAGATGAAAGATGAAGGCACAAAGGAGTGAATTGCCCAAGATTGGTGACTTCGTGGTGGCTCCAGAATGAGTATCCCAGGGGCGCTGGGTGGCTCAGTCAGTTGAGCGTCTGACTCTCGATTTTGGCTCAGGTCTGGATCCCATGGGTTCGTGGGTTCGAGCCCCGCATCGGGCTCCACGCTGACCGTGCAGAGCCTGCTTGAGATTTTCTCTCTCTCCTTCTCTCTCTGCCCCTCCTCCCGCTCTCCCTCAATAAATAAACATTTAGAAAATTAAAGAAAATAAAATGAGGGGCACCTGGGTGGCTCAGTCGGTTAAGTGTCAGACTTCGGCTCAGGTCAAGATCTCCCGGCTTGTGATTTTGAGCCCCGCGTCGGGCTCTGCGCTGACAGCTCGGACCTTGGAGCCCGCTTCGGATTCTGGGTCTCTCTCTCTCTCCGCCCCTCCCCCGTGGCTGCGTTGAAGGCTACAGAAGCTACAGAAGCGAGCTGCCATGCCAATTTAAAAAGGAGGAGGAGGGGCACCTGGGTGGCTCAGCCAGTGTAGGCCTCGGACTCTTGATTCCGGCTCAGGTCATGATCTCACACTTCAGGAGTTTGAGCCCCGCGTCAGGCTCTGCACTGACAGTACAGAGCCTGATTGGAATTCTCTCTCTCTCTGCCCCTTCCCCTCTCACGCTCTCCCGACAAATAAATAAGTAAACATTAAATAAAAATTAAAAAATAAAAAGGAGGGGGACTGAGAGAGGGAGCAACTCCGAGGGCAGCAAGGGGGGACATAGGGAAGCAGAGAGAACTTTTAGTCCCGAGGGTAGGGGCCCCCAAGCTTACACTTTGGCACGCTTCACAGAAATGGCAAGTGCTCAGAGGAGATGGCTCATTGGCGTCCCCAGGAGCCTAGAGCCTTGGCCCTGGGGCGCCCACTCCCGCCACAGTGAGAATTCCTGGATTTCAGACATGGCACGGAAACAGAGATCTGCAAGACTTCAAGGGACTTCAGGGTTGGACAAAAACCATGGTGGGCTGACCATCCCCCATATCTCTGGCATCATCAAAACCTCCTGGTAGCTATGGAAGGTGAGGGGAGAAACCCAATCGTGACTGAGATTGCATTGCCTAGAAGTCTGCTGAAACAAACGTAAAAAGTAGGATTTAAGTTGATTTGATTTAAAGAAGAAAATTAGGGTGGTTCTTGAACCCCTGGGGCTGTGGATGCAACAGCTACCATTCCTCTTTCCTTCATTCATTAAGAATGTAGCTAATATGGGGAGCCTGGGTGGCTCGGTCGGTTAAGCACCTGACTCTGAATTTCAGCTTAGGTTGTTTTGTCGCTGTCGTGTGATGGAGCCTCAAGTCGGGCTCCGGGCTGGGTGTGGAGCCTGCTTGGGATTTTCTCTCTCCCTCTTTCTCTGCCCCTCCCCCACTGGCATGGTCACACGTGCACTCTCTCTCTCTGAAAAGAAACAAATAAATACAAAGGGGCACCTAGGTGGCACAGTCAGTTAAGCGTCCAACTCGATCTTGGCTCAGGTCATGATCTCATGGTTGAGGAGTTCGAGCCCCCATTTGGGCTGTGCGCTGATGGTGTGGAGCCTGCTTGGGATTCTCCTTCCTTCTCTCTGCCCCTCCCTTGCTTGTGCTCTCTCTCTCTCTCTCTCTCTCACAAAATAAATAAATACACCTTTAATACATTTTTAATGTTTATTTTTTTTTTTTTTTGAGACAGAGAGAGAGAGCAAGCCAGGCAAGGGCAGGAGAGAGGGAGAGAGAGAGGGAGAGAGAGAGAATCTCAAGTAGGCTCCACAATCGCTACACAGAGCCCCCCACGGGGCTCAAACCCACGAACTGTGAGATCATGACCTGAGCTCAAATCAAGAGTCGGTCGTTTAACCGACTGAGCCACCCAGGCACCCCCAAATAAACTTTAAAAAAAATAAAAAAGAGTTTAGCTAATTTTATTGAGCTCTGAGGAGGTACCAGGCATTGTGTCAGGCACTAGGAATACCTTTTGTATTGATATTACCCTTACCTGATAAAGCAAATAAATAATGGTAAATAGTTGAGGCACCTGGCTGGCTCAGCCGGTAGAGCACAAGGCTCTTGATCTGGGGTCATGAATGCAAGCCCCATGTTGGGTGTAGAGATTGCTTAAATCAACTTAAAAAACAAAGGGTAAAAAGCAATACATAGCAAAAAAAAGGAATTGAAGAAGTTGAAATGATAGAACATAAGGTAAGAAAAAGGCAAATGAACCCTACTAAGATAAGGTAGTCAGGGGGAGTCTGGCTGGCTTAGTCGGTGGTGCATGCAACATGTAACTCTCGATCTTGGGGTTGTGAGTTCAGGTCCCACGTTGGGTGTAGAGCCTACCTAAGGGGTACCTGGGTAGCTCAGTTGGCTGAGTGTCCGCCTCTTGATTTTGGCTCTGGTCATGATCGCGAGGTTTTTGAGTTCGAGTCTCACGTCAGGCTGTGTGCTGGTGGTGTGGAGCCTGCTTGGGATGCGCTCTCTCTCTCTCTCTCTCTCTCATAAATGAATGAACGAATAAATAAATAAACTAACATTAAATCACATAGGCCTCCCTGAAGAATGCTGTCCATTATCTTCTGAGAGTCCTGTTAAAAATGCAGATTCTGGGGACACCTGGGTGGCTCAGTCGGTTAAGCGTCCGACTTCGGCTCAGGTCATGATCTCACAGTTCATGAGTTCGAGCCCTGCATCGGGCTCTGTGCTGACAGTTTAGAGCCTGGAGCCTGCTTCAGATTCTGTGACTCCCTCTCTCTCTGCTCTTCCCCTGCTCATGCTCTGTCTCTCTCTCTTTCAAAAAGAAAGAAAAACATTAAAAAAAAAAAAAAAGAAAGAAAGAAAAAGGGGCCTCTGGGTGGCTCGGGCCATTGGGCATCTGACTCTTGGGTTCAGCTCAGGTCATGATCTCACAGTTTCATGAGTTCAAGCCTCACATTGGGCTCTGTGCTGCCAGGGAGGAGCCTGCTTGGAATTCTCTCTTTACCTCGCTCTCTGTCCCTCCCCTCATTCATGCTTCTGTCTCTCTTAAAATAAATAAACCTTAAAAAAAATTTTTTTTAAAAAGAAAGAAAAAAAAATGTTTTAACTTAAAAAAAAATTGTGTCTTCAAAAAAAAGTTGTGTCTTCTTTTGGGGTGCCTGGGTGGCTCAGTTGGTTAAGCATCCAACTTTGGCTCAGATCATGATCTCATGGTTTGTGAGTTCGAGCCCCTCAGGGGGCTCTCCACTCTCAGCACGGAGCCAACTTCGGGTCCTCTGTCTCCCTCTCTCTCTGCCCCTCCCTTTCTCTCTCAAAAATAAATAAAAATATTTTTAAAATATTGTGTCTTCTGTAAAGAGCAATGGTCTTGACCTCATTGTTGTCCCAGTCCTTGGCCAAACTCAGCTCCTTCACATTGAGTGTCCCCTGAGCATCTATCCTGGACCTGCCTTAAGTCCTTACCTGCAACAGTAACACCTATAGGTCCTTTCCCCCGGCCCAGCCTCCAACTTTGCTTAGCTCAGTGAGAGTGAGAAGGAAAAAATTGTTGGCAATGAGAAGTCAGTAGACTTCTAAGAGGAAAGTAACTCCAGTAAAAATAATCATTCCTTGGGGCGCCTGGGTGGCTCCGTCGGTTAAGCGTCCGACTTTGGCTCCGGTCATGATCTCATGGTCTGTGAGTTCGAGCCCCGCGTCGGGATCTGTGCTGACAGCTCAGAGCCTGGAGCCCGCTTTGGATTCTGTGTCTCCCTCTCTCTCTGCCCCTCCCCCGTTCATGCTCTGTCTCTCTCTGTCCCAAAAATAAATAAAAACGTTGAAAAAAAAATTTAAAAAAAAATCATTCCTTTCAGAGACTCCTTATCATGAGTTCCGGGATTCCTTCCAGCCTACGGGTCTGGGGGTGAATGCCCACTGGGGGCGTCCTCCACGCAGAACACTTTGGGACCATTTGATCCTCTCCCACCAGCAGCTCAGTAAGATTGTCCTGTGTGGCCATGAAAGAAAACCCTATGTGGAATATCCCTGGGAGCTCCAGGACCACCTGGGAGGACCTGGGGAGAAGCAGAATTCAGAGAGAGCTGTAGCATGAGGTTGGGCACCCCAGCACCTAGGACACCTCTGTGACAGAGCTGATACCCATTGATGATGCTGCCAATCACATTTTGCGTCTCACCAATGACAAGAATGAGAACCAGAATAACTCCAAGGACGTTCCAAGGACAATGGTTCAAGGGACCACTGCTCTCTCTAATCCCTTGAAAACTATCTTGGATTTTACCTCTGAACCCGCCCACTAGCCACATGGGAATGAGCCCGTTTTCAAGGTGGAGGATTCTTCCCCAGACCACGTCCCTTCCAAATATCCGACCCAGGGGCCTCCATCAATCTGCCTAATGTGGTCCTACTCCCATCCAACTTCTTTTGCCTGGATCCTGACACCCTCTACTCGTCCTAGGTCCTCCATGGAGCAACCGGCCATCTCACCGTCCCAGGAGCCAAGAGGCAGCCCCAGCTGTGCCGGGTGAGGTAGGAGATGCTCACTGGAGTAGGAATGGGGCCTGCGTTCTCTCAGACGACTATGAAGACAAGGGAGAACTGAGGTAACAGTGCTAGACACTATCGATACTCTATTTCAGGTGTTCTTGTGTCATGCAAGCTTCTGTGGGCTGACCTGTGGTCTGCAAGCTCTGCATGAGCCAGGATCCACATCTTTCTTCTTTTCTTTTCTTTTTTAAAGTGTATTCATTTAGGGGCACCTGGGTGGCTCAGTCGGTTAAACGTCCAACTTTGGCTCAGGTCATGATCTCACAGTTTCTAAGTTTGAGCCCCGCAAACTGTTAGCTGTGCTGACTGCTCAGAGCCTGGACCTGCTTCAGATTCTGTGTCTCCTTCTCTCTCTGCCCCTCCCCAGCTCTCTCTCTCTCTCTCTCTCTCTCAAAAATAAATAAATATTAAAAGCTAAAGAAAAATTGTTTAAGTTTATTTATTTAGAGACAGAGAGAGAGGAGAGGGGCAGAGAGAGAAAATCCCAAGCAGGCCCTGCACCGTCACCACGGAGTCCGATGGCAGGGTTCGAACTCACAAACCATGAGATCACGACTTGAGCTGAAACCAAGAGCCGGACGCTTAACCAACTGAGACACCCAGGAGCCACATCTATCTTGTTCAGTGCTGTATCCTCTGACCCCAGAACTATGCCTGGCACAAGCAGGCACTCATTTAATATGTGCTAAATGAGAAACAGCCTGGGATCAAAACTATTGTTTAAAACATTGGCTCTGGGGGCGTCTGGGCGGCTCAGTCAGTTGAGCGTCTGACTTCAGCTCAGGTCATGATCTCATGGTCTGTGGGTCTGTGAGTTCGAGCCCCACGTCAGGCTCTGTGCTGACAGCTCAGAGCCTGGAGCCTGCTTCGGATTCTGTGTCTCCCTCTCTCTCTGTCCCTCCCCTGCTCACTCTCCCCCTCAAAAATAAATAAACATTTAAAAAATGTTTTAATAGAAATAAACAAATAAAGCATTGGCTGTGGTCTAAATTCCAAATACCTAATTACCTTCATGGTGACAGCTGGCACTCACATAGAGCCGACAGTGCCCCGGGCATTCGTTCACTAGATGGCTTCAAAGCAACCTGTAAAGCAAGTCTTGTTATCCCACTTGCTGGATGTGGAAACTGGGTCTCAGGATGTGACTTGCCTAAAGTTTCATGGAGATGAAGAACTGGGGTTTGCGAAGAAAGGCTAGGGGATCCCATAGTGTGTTTCTGTTAACACATGTTCGCTGGGATACAACCTGGGTCCAGTTCCTACAGATACATTCTTCTACGAATTTATTTTTTATTTATTCTGTTCTGAGTCCCCTCTCACCGGGTGGACCCCCATGGAAGCAGCCAGGCTCAGTGCTCCCCCGGAGTTGGGTTACTGTGGACAAGTCATTTGACTCATCCTGTTAGCTTCTTCAGAGAATTTTTAGAGTCCCCATTCCCCAAAGAGATACTGTGAATGTAAGGGGGAGAGAGAGATGAAATCGAATACTATTGATAGTGAAGTTTTATACACTCATAAAAATGAGGTCTTCAGATGTGACCGAGTAGTGAACTTAAGAATACAAGTTAAGTAGTTTTTAAGACTTGCCTTCGAACCAAGATTTGACCACAGCTCCAATCCTCTCCTATGGACAGGCCAACTGGCCATTTCAACACACTTTACAAGTAGACTAGAATGAGCTAGAAACACCCTATATTTAGAAAGTATTTTGGGCACCGGCTGGCTCGATTGGTAGGGCATGCAACTCTTGATCTCCAGGTCATGAGTTCACCCCCCACGTTGGGCAAAGGGTCTACTTAAAAAAGCAAATGCAAGTAGGAAGTATTTTCATATTGATGGAATATGTGCGTGTATGAGTGTATTCAGTTTCTTTAAATCGTTATGAAAATTAATTTCGGATGTATACAAATGTAGAGAGACTAGTATAATGAATCCCATGAACTCATATGTAGATTCAACAATCATCAAATTCATGGCTTAGCACCTTTTATCTAACCCCCTCCTTCTCTGCCTCCCCATATTATTTTGAAGCAAATATTAGAAAGCATATTTCTTACATAAATATTTCAGTATATATCTCTGAAAGAGAGGGGCTTCCTTTGGAAAAATATAAAACAGCTAAAACAAAATAAAAATAATTCCTCTTATCGTCAAATATCTACTCAGAAATCCACCTTCTCTTTGTATTTATCACACGTTTTTTGGGGTTTGTTTAAACTGGGATCCAAATAAAGTTCCCGTATCACAACTGACTGATGTCTTTTAAGTCTCTTTAGATGAGACTTTCCCGCTCTTTCTTATACTCTTGCAATTTATCTTGTAGTCGAAAACCTAAATGCTATTTTAAAAGCCTCGAAATAATTAGAATTATCCTGAGATCACACGTTGGTCTTAAAGAAAAACTGTATCAATTAAGAGAAGACAATCATCCATGCTTTCTCCCTTTTGTAGTCAAACATGGATTCATTTACAAGGTGGTCATCAACAAAAAGATACATTACCTTGTAGTACACAGGCGTCCCTGCTTAAGATAATTTTTAAATTGTATAAATAAACCAGTTTTTAAGCCATGGAAATCCTATAGAGCTACTCCTTTCATTCGTGGTTTCTAAAAGGAAAAATAAAGTCCCCGAGCACATCGTATATGAAAGAACAGCATACAGAGCCGTGGCAAGGGCGAATACCCAGGGCACAGGGCAGAGAGTGTTCTGCGTGGATAAGAGCATGAAAGTGCATAGAGATTAGCTGCTCTTTATTTCGGGGCTCAAGGCTTCCAGAAACATGAAAGTTTAAAGATACCTGGTTGCTATGGCTGCACAAACTAAAGAGAGACAATCCTCCTTTACCTACAACGCAAGGAAGAGTTTAAGGGGCTGCTTTTATCTCCATAATTGCTTTAATTTCCCATTACCCACTGCGGGAGGAGAACGAGCGGAGCTCCTGCCGCTAACGGGCCTTGGCTGAAGCCCTGTGGTCCCAGGGATGAGCCTGGGTGGGGGAGGGGAGGGAGAGAGGACCTTCTCTCCCTCCTGTCTTCTCTGGGCCGTTTCACCCCTTGCCCTTTGACTCTTCCCAGGGTACACCCTGCCCCGAGAGGGTGTTTCCGGGCCGAGAGCAGAGCAGCTGGGCCTGGCGGTTGGTCAGAAGGGACTGGGTGTGGACTGTGGTCTGGATGACGCGAGGGGCGCCTGCCCTGGGAACGGAGCCAGGCTGCATTATTTTTCTGGCTATTGTGGGTCTCAGTATACATTCCTGCCTCCCTGTCCGGGCTGGAAATTCCATTGCGCTGAGCATGGTGTGTGTGAGCACGTGTGTGGTATGAAGAGCATATAGGGAGAGGCTGGAAGGACCCGGGCTGGTGGCCTTCCCAGCCCTCAGCTCCCAGCCAGGGTGTCGCCCCTTTCAGGTAGAGCAAAGAGGCCCTCAGTCCCCTCCAGACCACCTTGACGGGGCAGGGGGTGGGGGGTGGGCAGCGTCAGCTTGACATTGAGTGGAAAAATTACAACACTAACAGGCCTCGATGGAAGGCTCCGGACCACAGCCTGGCATTTGCTATGCATTGTTTATCCTCCTTGCAACTCCCCCGCTGGACGGGAAAGGCCTGGAGGGGACGCAAGGAACGGGAGCGGGAGCTGGGTGAGGCCGAGCAACGTGCTCGAAGGGAAGCCGATGAGCGCATTTGGCTCTGGCGCTGCGATTCTAGGCAAGTCATTTGGCCCCTCGGAGCCTCGGTTTCCATAGTTGCGAAGTGGAAATAATAGAAATACCCACCTGGAGAAGTTAATTCAAAGAAAAGATGAGCTAATGTGTGGAAGGTCGAGTGATGAACTAAAGCACCATCCAAAAATAAGGTCAGGAGGTCGGAAAGGAGCTTGCTCGGCCCAGACCCAGGTGCTCTCCTAGTAACAAGGCACAGCTTCTTGGATGAAATACTTCCGGTGGGTCAATTAGGTTATCTCATTGTAAGAATATCTTGTCTCTTTGCATAACATTCAAGATTTTCATATTATGTTTTATTTACTTATTTATTTTTGTTTTATTGGGGAGGGGCAGAGAGAGAAGGGAGAGCGAGAATCCCAAGAATCTCCCTCCCAAGGGGGAGAGAGAGAGAACCCCGACTCGCGGCTCACTCTCATGCACTGTGAGATCAGGACCTGAGCCAAGATCAAGAGTCAGATGCTTAACCGACTGAGCCACCCGGTAAATTTGGGGGCAGAGGGAACAGCCTGAACAAGGACTGGAGGTGGGCTGGCCCCAGGTGAGGCTCAGAGTACGGGACAGGTAGCCAGGGGCCAGATCATGCAAGGCTTGGTGGACTATAATAAGCAATTTTTTTAAATGTTTATTTATTTTTGAGAGACAAAGAGAGGGAGGGGCAGAGAGAGAGGGAGACAGAGGATCTGTAGCAGGCTCTGTGCTGACAGCAGAAAGCCCGACACGGAGCTTGAACCCATGAACCATGAGATCGTGACCTAGGCCGGAGTCTGACGTTTAACCGACTGAGCCACCCGGACGCCCCTTACTTTTATTTGTTTTAAGCAATCTCTGTACCCAACATGGGGCTCGAACTCAGTACCAAGGGTGCATGCTCTACTGACCGAGCCAGCCCAGTACAGGCTTCTTAGAGGGCATGTGTGGACCAGTCTGATTTACATTTCAGGGTCCCATTTACTGCTATGGAGAGGAAGGACAGGAGAGAAGCCGGGGGGAAAGTAGGCGGGTGAGAGAGGACGAAGGCGTGGGAGGGTGGCTGCAGTAGAAATGCCGAGGAGGCGCTTTTGAAATATTTTCTGGGTAAGGTCGACAGGACTTGGCGACGGATGGGGGGGGCAAGGGACGTGTGGCATCAAGTCCCCATGAAGTCCAGGGCAGGGTTATTTCCCCGATAAATACAGTGCAGTGCTATAAGTGTATTTCCCTCATGATTTTTTTAAACATTTTATTTTTAACAGAATTTATTTATTTGTATTTATTTTAAAATTTTATTTATTTTTTTTATTAAAAAAATTTTTTTTTGTATTTATTTATTTCTGAGACAGAGACAGAGCATGAGCAGGGGAGGAACAGAGACAGAGGGAGACACAGAATTAGAAGCAGGCTCCAGGCTCTGTCAGCACAGAGCCCGATGCGGGCCTCGAACTCACAAACCGTGAGATCATGCCCTGAGCTGAAGTCGGTCGCTCAACCGACTGAGCCACCCAGGCGCCCCAAATTTTATTTATTTTGAGAGAGAGAGAGCACACAAATGGTGGAGGGGCAGAGAGAGAGGGAGAGAGAAAGAATCCCACACAGGCTCCGTGCTGGTTTGACATGGGGCTCAAACCCATGAACCACAAGACCATGACCTGAGTCAAAACCAAGAGCTGGGACGCTCAGTCAACTGAGCCGCCCAGGTGCCCCATAGTTACATTTTTTTCTCTAGCTCACCTATTGTAAGAATACAGTGTATAATACATATACAACATGCAAAAGATGTTAATTGACTATTTATGTTACCAGTAAGCCTTCCGGTCAAGAGCGGGCTATTACTGGAGTTTTGGGGGAGTCAAAAGCTATACGTGGATTTTCAACTGCAAGGTGGTCGGCATCCCAACCCCTGTGTTGTTCAAGGGTCGGTCAACTGTATTCATAAAGTGCTTCTACAACGTCATGTTTTCGAGTGATTTGACTCTTCCTGGACAATCCATGCTCCTGTATGAGCGGCCATCCTAATTGTGGACACAAAGTCTCTGGGAGAAGTCCTGTAACCAAACACCTCACAAGGGAGTCCACTTTCGCTCAAACAGCAGTGACGGGGCCCCACCCCAGCCTCTGGGTGGGCGGCACTGGGAAGGAAGGGAAGATGTAGATAGACTTCCAACAATTGTCTTCCTGGTCTTGCCCAAATCTGTTTACTTCAATCACTATAAAACCCAGGTGCAGGAACTCAGGCAAATAAGAGGAGAGAGAGGCGCAGGAGGAAGTGCCCTTGAACTCTCCAATCAAAAAGAACCCTTCTCCCTTTGCTGAAATGATCCTTTCGCGAGCAAGGGGCACGTGCTGGCGAGGATGCTTACCAATCAGATCCCTGGCTCTAGAGCTGCCTGGTGGTTCACGGTCAACAACGTCAGGGCAGAGGGCTTCGTTTCTTTATCTCGAGGCCCTGGCTGCCTCCGTGCACCAGGCGCTGACCTAATGCTTGCAGTTAAAGCAGAGAACGAGACAGGGATTCTGTCCCCATGAAGCCCGAACAGACGAAAAAACTCCCAACAGATTAAGAAGTAAAATATAAGGGGGGCGGGGGGGAACCCGGGTGGCTCAGTCCGTTAAGCTGCCGACTTTGGCTCAGGTCACGATCTCACGGTTTGTGAGCTCAAGCCCCGCGTCAGCTCAGAATCCGAAGCCTGCTTCAGATTCTGTGTCTCCTTCTCTCTCTGCCCCTCTCCTCCCCTCCACGCTCTGTCTCTCAAAAATAAACATTAAAAAAACTTTTAATAGGGAAGTAAAATATAGGGGATGTTGGATAGTTAACAGTTTTTCTGGGTGGAAATGAATGAGGGAAAAAGACATTAGAGAGTGGCATTGTGGGCACAGAAAGGGAGGCTTCGCTGAGGTGCCATTTGAGGACAGACCCCAAGGGGGGCGGGGGGAAGAAAAAGATTCAGGAAGAAAGAATAAGGTACAGAATTGCAGGAGCAAGACAGAGCAGGAGAGCCGCAGATGAGGTCGGGAGGACTACAGTGAGGAGAGACACAGGGACGCAGGTTTGAAAGACACTCACGTGATTTGTCGCCTTCTTCTGATTTTTTAACAGGATCGCTCCATCTGTTACACTGAGAACGGACTGCAGGGAGCCAGGGTGGAAGCAGGAGGCTGTCTGGAGGCTTCTGTAGTAACCCGGTGGAGAGAGCATGCCACCGGGAGTCGGAACTAAAAAAGCAGTGCCTTTCAAATCAAAACCACGATGAGTTCCTGCCTCATACCTGTTAGAACGGCGACTGTTAACAACCAAAACCACACCCAGAAAACAACAAGTGTTGGCAAGGACGCAGAGAAATTGGCGCCCCGGTGTCCCGCTGGTAGGAATGCGACAGCGTGGCAGTTTCTCAAAATATTAAAAATAGAATTACCGGATGATCTAGTAATTCCACTTCGGGGCATACGTCGGAAGAGTTGAAAGCAGGGTCTTGGAGAAATATTTGTACATCCGTGTCCACAACGAAGGGGTTCAGAACATGCACCATGAAATACGCATTAAGAATTATTTGTTGTTGTTGATTTGAGTAAGCTCTACACCCAACGTGGGGCTTGAACTCACAACCCCAAGTTCACATGCTTGAGAGTCATACGCTCCGTCGACTGAGCCAGCCAGGCGCCCCGATAGAAGAATTATTTTGAGGGGTGCCTGGGTGGCTCAGTTGGTGAAGCGTTTGACTCTTGACTTCAGCTCAGGGCATGATCTCATGGTCCGTGGGATCAAGTGTGGGGCCTGCTTGGGATTCTCTCTCTCTCAAAATAAATAAATAAAACTTAAAAAAAAAAAAAAGAATTATTTTGAGCTGAAAGGAATTGGAAAAAAAAAAGGGACACAGGAAAAACTGCCCCCCCCCCCCTTACAGGACAGGAGGGCAGGACAATTCTTGATCATCAGAGACACCTCTAGACTCTAGCTCAGAAATAGCACCAGAGGACTCCACATAACAAACCCTATTAGGTAACCTTTATCCTCACTCTCTCCAAATATTTACCTTCCCACAGTTTGCTGCCCGTAGAAGCACATAGTCCTGGTGCTTTGTCTTGTCACTTCTCTATCAGATTTATTGTTCTTTTGTTCGATGCACTACAAGCCCAAGTCCTAATCGCCCCTTTGAGTTCTCCGGTGCACATACGCTCATGAAGAAACCATTCTTCTCCGATTAATCTGTTTTGTGTCAGTCCAGTGTGCAGGGCGCCAGCCAGAGAACCTCAGAGGGTAGAGGGAAAAGTTCATTTGCTCCTCCCCTACAACGGCAGCATTACTCGCAACAGCCAAACATGGAAACACAAGTGCGACACCAACAGAATGGATAAACAAAAAACGTACATACGTGCGATGGAATATTATTTGACCTTCAGAAAGGGCATTCTGACAGAGGCTACCACGTGGATGAACCTTAAAGATATGACGCTAAGGGAAGTAAACCAGTCACAAAAAGCCAAAGATCCTATTTCACTGATGTGAGGCATCTACAACAGTCAGACTCAAGGACAGAAAGTAGAATGGTGGTTGCCAGGCACTGGGGAAGTGGGGAAAGGGAAGTTGTTTAATGGGCACAGAGTTTTCAGTTTTGCAAGATGAAAAAGTTCTGGAGATTGGTTGCACCACGGTGTGAACGGACTTAACATCCCTGAACTGCACACTTAAAAATGGTTAAGATGGTAAGTTTTATGGTATGTGTATTTTACCACAATTAAAAAAAAAAAAAAAAAAAAAGCCATGCTTTTATCTATTACAAGATAAAGCGGTTCAGGAACCACTGACTTAAAGCCAAGAGTTGAACACAACTGACGGAGTCACCCAGGCACCCCCACTGTTCCTCACGTCTTTTGCGTCCTCCTATAAATATTCTAAATGTAAACATATCCCATTATTTATACTAACCATAGCACTGCACCTTGCTTTCTGTTTTCATCTATTATATTCTGGAGACTGGTCCATATCAATACATGCTGACCTGTGCCCCTTTTTAACGCCACTCGCTGTATCAAACCATTGCACCGATGTATCGTATTTATTTATTTGGCTAGTGTTCTCTTGGACATGTAAGTTATTTCCAAAAAGGGCAGGAATGAATATCCTCCTACATGCTTCTGTGGGCACATGTGCCCTACATCTGTAGAACAAATTCCGGTGAGAGAGGAGTGAAAAGATACCTGATTTTCACTTTCAGTACATATTGTCAAAATTTTCTTCTGATGAGGCTATACCAAATTTACATTTACACCTAAACTGTAATGCATGCTTGATTGCCCACCTTGTCACATCTGTTCATAAAAAGCCCAAACATTTCATCAGCCAACTTAATCTGGTCTACATCCCTCTTCCCTACACTCTTGACTGCAGGTGGCTCTGGATTTACTTTCCTTGTTTTATATCCAAAACACAATTTCTGATTCTTATCCTTTAACCTCATGACTCATGAGCAGCATTCCATCCCAGAAGGCTAGTAAATAGCCCTCAGTACCATCCCCTTTCCACCCCCTTGCTATAGGGGGGCAGCGGTCTGATGATTGGGACTTCTCCATGGAGATTCTCCCTTTACAACCAATAGTTCTGCAACATGAACCGGATCACGCTTGCGATAATCCAGATTACTCACTGTGCAATTCAAACTCCCCCATCACAACCCTCATGGCACTTAGTCACTTGGGAGCCTTGCCACACGCTGCAGATCCCCTCAGCTGGAAGTAAATAAGGCCCCCCGAACAGTAGGTGATAAAGAAATATTCTCAAATGCCATTTTATCCCAATGATCTGAGGGGCAGTGCCTCAAAGTGCCCTTCTTTGGTACAATCTGTCCGTCATGACCCCAAGTCTGTAGGTAGGAACTTCTCCATAGTCTGAGCTGATCTCTAGGTCCTGCCATACTTGCTGCCCTGGGACACATCATGATCTTGCGTTTTTGTTGTTTGTTTGTTAAAGGCTGTATCTTTAAGTAATGTCTATACATACCCAAGATGGGTGTTGCACTCAGGACCCCTACATCAAGAGTCCCACGCTCCGCTGACTGAGCCAGCCAGGCACCCTGGGATCTCGGTTTTGACGTCGTTTATGCTGTTCCCTTCCTTTGGAAGTATCCTTCCCTTTCACTGCTGTATTTCCCGTCTTTACCATTTTATAAGACAAACTTCAAATGCCACCTCCTCCACAAAGCCTTCCATGATTCCCTAACTGGGAGCAACCTTCACCCTCCTCAAAACTCCCCCAGCGTTTAGGACACTTGACATTTTCTAACCTTTTTGCTTACAATACATCTGGGCTTCCCTGTAGGCCTGGGATATACCTGAAGGTGGGGACGGGACAGCACTTTACTCACCTACATACTCTGTGCCACCACAGGCGGGTTACTTAAGTCATAGGCTCCTGGATATCCTGGCAGAAGTTCCGGGGCATGGCCTGTTTCACGCTGACCCCATAGAAAACTACCTGTACCAGATGTCACAATGCCCTCATCTAGTTGCTCATTCTGGTCAAATTTATTTATTTATAACGTTATTTATTTTTGAGAGAGAGACAGAGTGTGAGCAGGGGAGGGGAGAGGGAGACGCAGAATCTGAAGCAGGCTCCAGGCTCTGAGCTGTCAGCACAGAGCCCGAGGCAGGGCTCGAACCCACGGACTGCGAGATCATGACCTGAGCCGAAGTCGGATGCTTAACCGGCTGAGTCACCCAGGCACCTCTCTGCTGGTCAAATTGAAACCTCTGAACAGAATCCTGGCACTACCGTACTGCCCGCATCTGGGCGTGAGTCTCCGTAACCTTCCTGGGCCTTGCTCTTCTGGCCATACTTACCCAACCCGTGCCACCGTTTCACGCACAGCAACGCAGCCACTAAGCTTAAAATTACACGTGGACTCGGAGCGCTGTCCAAATCCCAGGCTAGGCATGGTATGCTTCTTTCAGGCTGGGTTGTTTCATTTCCTTTCTGCAATGATCTCGGAAGGCAGAGGTTATCGTCCTCACTTTGAATAAGGAACATTTTTTTTCCTTTTTTTCTAATTTTTTCTAATTCATTTTTTCTAACTCAAATCATTCTTTCATCCTTAGACAAGTATACTTTTATCTATTCCGGACGTAAACTATCTCCATTTTGATTCCACGTCTTTCTTGATGGTGACCGCCCAAGGTATTCAGTGTTTGATGAGAAAATTTACTAGGTCTTGGGAGTCATAATGCTTTCTGCTAATGTGTACATGCATGCTATAGATATTTAGAATCTATCAGATAATCTTTTGAGCACTATATAGATGGCACCCATTTCTTGTCACAAGGTGTTCCTGTAAACTACATCCCAAGAAACACTACCGTGAAGCAGGTCTTACGTATAATTTTTCCTACATAAAGTTAAATGGTAATTCAGTTATATTCCTAAGATCAAACACCAAATTATAGATATAACCAGCCAGGTAGCCTAAGTATAGCAGTGGTGAAGAGGCAGCACAGCGTAGGGGGTTAGGAGCAAAAACCGATAGCTAAAGCACCTGGATTCAAATCCTGATAGTTACGTGCTACATATACTTGGAAGGGTCTCTTACTGGTGTGTGCCTCAATTTCCTCAACCGTAAATCCTACTTCATGGGATTGTTAAGCAGAGTATTAAATTAATGAATTTGGGGGATGCATTTAGGACAATGGCTGGCACACACTAAGTATCACATAATCTAATATACACTAATTTATACATTATAAGCTTCAGGGGCAAATACACACCTGTCCATTTGTCTTACTAGTTAAAATACAATTAAAAAAATAAAACTCTTCTAAGTCTGAAAATAAGTGTAGAATAGCATAGCAACTGGGATCTGAAATGTATTAAAAGCTCAATCCTATGAACCAGGAGATCATGCCCGAGCTGAAATCAAGAGATGGACGCCTAACTGACTGAGCCACCCAGGCCCCCGACAGACATTTATTTAAAACCACTTCAGGGGTGTCTGGCTGGCTCAGTTAGTAGAGCACGTGACCCTTGACTTTGGGGTTATGAGTTCAAGCCCTACTCTGGGTGTGGAGCCTACTTAAACAAAATTATATACACACACATATAACTTATTATATACATATTATTTATATATAAAATACATATATATTATTACATATATATGTATATGTAAAATCACTTTAATAGTAGTACACTGCTCTCTTAAGAGATAAAAAGTCCTGAGGAGGTAATTTAAAATGATGACTTTTTGGGGTACCTAAGTGGCTCAGTCAGTTGAGCATCTGACTTGACCAGCTGAGGTCATTATCTTGCGGTTCGTGAGTTTGAGCCCCACACTGGGCTTGCTGCTGTCCCTGCAGAGCCCGCTTTGGATACTCTGTTCCTCTCCCTCTGCCCCTCCCCAACTTGCATGAGCACCCTCTCTCTCTCAAAAATAAATAAATATTTAAAAAAATGATTACTCTTCAAAAAAGTTATCCAGAATTTAATCTTGTTTCCTTAAGAAATTTGTAGCAAACAGAGGCATTCCAAATATTCCACTGATTTGGGTATTCTCGTAAGTATAATGGAAGTGGGATGGTATAATCCAAAGTTACACTTTAGTTATGCAAAGTACAAAGCTGTGGGAACTGCGTGAGACACTTAACATTTAGGAATAAATCACTGGTAAGCCTTTTCAGTTGTACAGTTTTCTGAGTCTGAAACTTTTAAGAATCAAAACATAGTAACTAGGTAAAAACAGCTTTTGATGAAGATATTAAGTGAAGGAAAATAGAACACACATGGTACACTCAATGTGATAATAACTATTCAAATCTGTGAAACAGCTCCATCCATCTATAGATTAGAAAGCAGACCGCAGAGAGGATAATGGTGGCTATTGGCACAGCACTCGGTTTAAAGTGAAATTTATGCCAAAACAATTTTCCGCTTTGCAATCACAACCACCAAAGTAACAACTGATTCAGGCAAAAATTACCAATAGATCCAAAAAACCATTGTTGGGCAGAATATTCCAGAATAAGATATTCACAGTCTCAAAGACACACACAGGTTACTAATGGGGTTACAAAGGAAAAAGACAGGGGCACCTGGGTGGCTCGGTTAAGCGTGTGACACTTGGTTTGAGCTCAGGTTATGATCTCATGGTTTGTGAGATCGAGTCCCATGTCAGGCTCTGCACTGACAGTCAGGAAAACTGCTGGGGATTCTCTCTTTGGCCCTTCTTTGCTCCCTCACTCAAAAAAGAAGAAATAAAAGAGGGAAAGGGAAAAGACAGAGGCAGTCTGGTACAGCGAGGCAATCTGGTAAACTCTACCAAAGTGATCCAATTTAACATCACCAACGATGGGACGAGTCCCATCAATGCCTCCTGATACTGTGCCATCTCTGTAGCTTTCCTGTCAAAAATGTTTACTCTGAATCTAATCATGTGAAACCGAGGGACGTTGTGCAAAATAACTGGCCTAGATTTGTCAAAATTGCACTAAGGAAATTAAGGAAACATGAAAACTAAATGCAGTGCAAGATCCTTGGAAGGATTTTTATAAGGAAAAAGTCCAGCTATAGGAGACATTACTGAAGACAACTGTGGAAATCTGAATAAGGACCGTAATCATTCCAAATAGTACTGTATTAATATTAATTTCTTGAACTTGATCATTTAATTATGGTCATGTAAAATAATGCTCTTGTTTTAGAGGACTAAACTAATGTATTTATGAGATTAAACTGAATTATTGTATTAATCTGGATGTTTGCAAATCTCTCAAATGATTCATTAAAGAAAGAAAACAAACAGGGGCTCCTGGTGGCTCAGCTGGCTAAGCACTCAGCTCTCCGTTTCAGCTCAGGTCGTGATCTCATGGTTTGTGAGTTTGAACCCTGGGTCAGGCTTTGGGCTGACAGTGTGGAGCCTGCTTGGAAATCTCTCTCTCTGCCCCTCCCCACTCTCTCTCTCGAAATAAATAAATAAACTTAAAAAAAAGAAAAAATATACGCAGTGGTGAAACAAACATGGCAAAATGTTATCAGGTAAACTGAGGTCAAGAATAAATGGGTATTCATTGTTTTTTCTTATAACTGTTTTGGGATTAAAATTTTTTTTAAAGAGTTGGGGCAAAAAGTCCATCTTTGTTGTTTTTTTTTTTTAAGATTTATTTTTGAGAGAGACAGTGCAAAGAGGGAAGGAGCAGGGAGAGAGAGGGACAGAAGATCTGAACAGGCTCTGCACTGACAGCAGTGAGCCCGATGTGTGGCTCGAACTCATGAACCACAAGATCATGACCTGAGCTGAAGTTGGACACCCAACTGACTGAACCACCCAGGCACTCCTAAAGTTGTTCTTCTTTCTTTCTTCCTTCCTTCCTTCCTTCCTTTCTTCCTTCCTTCCTTCCTTCCTTCCTTCCTTCCTTCCTCCCTCCCTCCCTCCCTCTCTCTCTCTTTCTTTAGAGTTTATTTATTTTGAGAGAAAGAGAGAGATAGGAAGGGGTGCGGGGGGGGGGGGGGGGGAACAGACAGACAAAGAATCCCAAGCAAGCTCAGCCCTGTCAGTGCAGAGCCCAACATGGGGCTCAATCTCATGAACCATGAGATCATGACCTGAACTGAAATCAAGAGTTGGATGCCTAACCAACTGAGCCACCCAAGCGCCCTGCTTTAAAGTTCTATACATGAAAAAAATAAAATAAACATAAAATACTAAAGTTCTAACATGATGCAGAGGTGCCTGGCTGGCTCAGTCGGAAGAGCATGTGACTCTTGATCTCAGGGTCGTGAGTTCCAAAAAGTTCTATACATGATCCAGAATGGATTCCACTATAGTTACAGTCACCAAATATTCACAAGAAACCTAAAGAGATGAAAGGCAAACAGATGTCTAATTTCAAGTATTAAAGATAATTTGTTAGTCCACATTACCTTGATAAAACATCAAGTTCAGAGCAGGAAATCGCTTCCTAAATGGAGAATTTAAGTTTAAAAAACAATTATTTTTCTTTTTATAGATGTAGTATGTAACCAGAAACAAATCTGAGATATAATTTAGGGTTATGAGAAGTAAGTATAAAGGCAAAAGGTATGCTGACTATACGTAAACACAGAGGATTTAGTTTCCAGAAAAATTAACTGCTGCAAACCTCAGAATTTACTCAATAGCTGGACAGATAAGATCCATTATTCAGTAACTTTATTCAGTAACCATCTACTGAACGCTAATTATGTGCCCGTGGTCCCGTGTTTAGTGTGCAGAAAGGATAAGACGTAACCCTTACCTTGAAGGACTCGGCCGACAAGAGTCTACTGTCAATTATACTTCGAGAGAAAAAAAGTCTCTACATATCCTTATAAAATCCTTATTTTTAAATTAATGGCTTAGGCTGTGGGCAACCTAATTTTATAGCATGTAGCATCAGCCAAATTTCCCTAATATTAAATCCACACTATTAAACTTTACAATAAAGACTTTATAAGGACCATATACAGAAACTCTACTACTATGAAAACCTGGATTTTCTATTTCTGCTGAGAAGTACCCTATCACTTTAAGAGCAAAAATTCCTGTTATGTAAAGTGAGCGTGACAATTAACATACCCGCCGTTACCTTTGTAAGTCTTTTCTCTCAGGATTAAAGAGAGATTAAGAACAAGGGAGGGGTGGCTGTTTGTTAAATGTCACAGTCGTAACTAAAGTTTACATGGAGTGCCTGACATAAAACCAAGCCTCTCTCTGATGCAAATTAAGTTAAGCAATCCGAATTCTGTAACTCTGGGCTCTACAATCACATTTGAACTTATATTTATGCACTAGAATTTACAGGAATTGTTTTTCACATATTGAAACTCTTCAAGTTAAAACAGGTTTCAATATGATTTACTCAACAGAGATTTCATTGCTCAGAAATGTTTCAAGTTATTTACAGGGATCTTAATTCATCACCTGAAAGAATGATTTCATTTTTTTTTTTTAATTTTTCTTTAATGTTTAATTTGGAGAGAGAGAGAGGAGGAGGAGGAGCAGAGAGACAGGGAGGTGCAGAATCCTAAGCAGGCTCCAAGCTCTGAGCTGTCCACACAGAGCCCAACGTGGGGTCTGCGAGATCATGACCTGAGCCAAAGCCGGATGCCCAACCGACTGAGCCGCCCAGGCGCCCCGAATGATTTCATTTTTAACAAAGATAAATCCTGAGTTTATCTCCAAGAAACAAAAGCATCCATTTCATCTACATAAAACCCCTCATCTGTCCTAAATCCAAAGAGTTAAAATGGGAAATTCTATGGTCAACTAACCTATAAAGCTATTTTCAGAACAGACTTTTCTACTATTTAGTAATATAAAAACCTAAATTACCTACTCATCACGAAGATGATCTGAGGGACAATAAATAGAGGGAGGTACTGTTCAACCCCTAGGCATATAAAGAAGGTAAGCAGAAGTCGATAAAGGACAGGAGAAAATGGCAGAAGACAGGCACATGCCTGTACAGACCTTTCTGCACCTGCTTATGGGACCGACTTCTTCGGTCCCCCACAAGCACGGATGAGCTAGGCCAGCTTCGGACTCTGATAAAACTACATTCTTCTTAGAATCACTGTTTCAGTGGTGATTTTTACGATTATTATTATTTATTTACTTTTTTTTTTTTTTTACTAAAAGAAGAACTAACCAAAACACATGGTAAGAAATTAGATTTTTATCAATACACAAATAAGTTTACTTAAAATCAGCTCAGTTACATACTTAAAAAAAGTTTCAGAACCTCTCCCCACCAATGTCCATAAACTAAAATAGGTTCACATGAAACCTATGTTCCAACCCAGAAGAATGCAACAGTGATGGTCCAGATACTAGAGGACTCATTTCTCTGGTCACGGAGACAGTTACAAACAAAACACATCTCTTGCCTGGATGAGCAGGAAGAATTCACATAAAAGAGCTTCATAAAACATCTATGAAGGAGAATCGGTAGTATCAGAAGAGTTCCAGTACTTCGATTGAATATAATTCCCTATTATTCTTTTCTTGATTTAGTTTTTGCAGCTCACGAAAACTTACTTCAATCTTGTTGAGCTCGGAGCAAATGCATATCTAAAGAAAAAAGTTTCAAAGTAACTTTTACCGTAACTTCCACACACAAACAAATCCTCCGCGATTACTTATAACTATGCCAAGACAAAAATGTTAAGAATAAATTATAATGTAAGTGATACTCGGGTACAAAAGGAATTCAGCATATATCAAATAATCACACACCTGGGATTTCACAAACTTATAAAGACTTAACAGTAGTCTTTTTGCTTCTGGTATCATTACCACAACGGTAAAGTTAGCATCCAGAAGGAGGCATAGCCAATCCATAATCTGAGGATAAACAGGAAAAGGAAAGTTAAGATTTTAAATTTACTTTTAGGTTAATTCATTTTAGAAAGTCCAGAATTATATCAAACAGTTATAAGAAAAGTTAGTCTTGTTTACAAAAATCTAAGCATTTAAGTTTAGAAATGGAGGAATTTCTAAACAATATAAAAATGGCCTTCCTTGCTTTACACTTGTTATTTTACAAGTGGAGCTCAGTCTTTTTCACAGCATTAATCTGTAAAAAGAAAGCCAGAGTGACATTTAATCCAAGGGAGAGTTAGTACATGGTTTTTATTACAAATTTTTTTGTAATCAGGGCACCTGGCTGGCCTGGTCTGGTCTGTGGAGCATGGGGACTCGACCTCAGGGTTGTGGGTTCGAGCCCCACATTGGATACAGAGATTACTTAAAAATACAATCTTAAAAACAATTATCGACAGTTACAAAAAACAACCCACTCATCTCCTACTCTGAAACATACACTATGCCCCAAGAATAGGATGTGGTGTATCAAAGATGAACTCCCATGAACTAAAATACAATCGCTATACGTTTATTAAAGTATTCTACATAGTTTGGCACCTTCAGATGGGCTACAGTTAACATGCAATATCACTTGTCATGAAAAAGCATTAAGGAAACTCATCCACCATTTGGGTGGAGAAGGGAAGGTTCATTCCCTATGAAACTCCTTACACCAAAATAAATTTTTTTATACGAATCAAGGAATTAAACACAGAAAAGGAAACCATGAATGTACTAAGAAAGGGTGACTATTTTTATATTCTCTGAGTTGAAAGGGCCTCAAGCATGACCTAGCCATAACGAAGCCAAAAAGGAAAAGCTTAATAATTTTAAAAATTAAAACTTTAAAATAAAATCAGAAACTTATCTATCGCAAAAATTACACTGAAAAAAGTAAAAAGACAAGTGATAGGAAGAAAGTACTTATAATACACTCCATAGAAAAACACAATTTCCTAATACACAAAGAATTCTTTATAAGCCAAAACGAAAAAGACAGAAAAAGCAATTGAAAACTGGACAAAGAACCCAACCTGGCAGTTCACGAAAGGAAATGTGTAAACAGACAAGAAAAGATGGTCACAACCCTTCAGAAAGGTACTGGCATTTTGGAAACTAAAAATGCAGGGCATCTGGGTGGCTCAGTCATTAGAGCATAGGACTCTTGATCTCCGAGTTGTGAGTTCAATGCCAGGTGTAGAGATTACTTAATACGGAAAAAAAAGGGGAGGGGGAGAAATTATTTAAAACAAACAAATACCTAAAAAAAAAAAAAAATGCATGTACCCTTTATCCAGTAATTTCACTCCTGGGAATTTACTCCACAGGTGTTCCCTTATAATCATACTAGAATATCTGTGTAGGGGCACCTGGCTGGTTCAGCCAGTAGGGCATGTGACTCTTGATCTTAGGGTTTTGAGTTTGAGCTCCAGATTGGATACAGAAATTACTTAAGAAAAAGAAAGGGGGGGGGGGTGCCTGGGTGGGTCAACCAGTTAAGCCAGCCGACTCTTGATTCTGGCTCAGGTCATGATCTTAGGGTTTGTGAGTTTCAGCGTCACAGTGGAGCCTGTTTGGGACTCAATCTCTCTGTCTCTCCTATGCTTGCTCACAATCTCTCTCTCTCTCAAAATAAATAAATAAACATTTTAAAAAAATAAAAAAAGAGTATCTGTAAAAGATGTTCGCTGAAGGTTTACAATAATAAAAAAACTGTAAACAACTTAATGCAAATCAACAGGGGACTGACATAAATTAAGATTCTCCATAAAATGAAATAGTATGCAGCGATTAAAAAGAATGAGGCAGGGAGCGCCTGGCTGGCTCAGTCAGCACAGTATGTAATTCTTGATATCGAGTCTGAGTTTGAGTCTCATGCTGGGTGTAGAGATTACTTAAGAAAGTTTTTAATTGAATTAAAAGAAAAAAAAAAAAAAAGAAGAGAAATGAGGCAGATGTTTGGTCCAGAAAATGTCTAAAACTCAGGGCTGAATAAAAAAGCAAATTGCAAATAGCATGCATACTATGACCTAATTTCTGTTAGAAAAACAAGAGGAAGATAAGTTAGGGTATAGAAAGAAAATTCCCAGACATAAAAGAGACTTTTTTAAGTAAACTTAATCTCTTCACCCAACACGGAGCTCGAACTCACAACCCTGAGAATAAGAAATGCACACTCCACCACCTGAGCCATACAGGTGCCCCAAAAGAAACTCTTAATATTGGTTATCCCTAAGACGGACAAGGGGAGTGGAGAAGCAACCTCTGATAATGTTGGAATTTTTAGCTCCAAAAATTAACTTCTTAGGGGCACTTGGGTGGCTCAGGTGGTTAAACATCCCACTTTGGCTCAGGTCACGATCTCATGGTTCGTGGGTTTGAGCCCTATGTGGGGCTCTGTGCTGACAGCTCGGAGCCTGGAGCCTGCTTCGGATTCTGGGTCTCCCTCTCTCTCTGCCCCTTCCCTACTTGCGTTCAGTTCAGTTTTTCTCTCTCTCAAAGATAAATAAAAACATTTTTAAAAATTAAAAAAAAAATAAAAATTACTTAACAAAATTTTACTAAAAAAAAAAAAAAACGAAAGTAGGGGTGCCTGGGTGGCTCAGTCAGTTGAGCGACCGACTTCGGCTCAGGTCATGATCTCACAGTTTGTGAGTTCAAGTCCCGAGTCAGGCTCTATGCTGACAGCTCGGAGCCTGGAACCTGCTTCAGATTCTGTGTCTTCCTCTTTCTCTGCCCCTCTGCCACTCATGCTCTGTCTCAGACATAAATAAACATTAAAAAAAATTTTTTTTTAAATGAAACTAGTCAAATTAAGTGTTTGAACTGCTTAATTAGGATAACATATTCTTAAACCACAATACTTTTTTTTTTTTTAAGGAATTTCTATACCCAACATGGGGCTCAAACTCACAACCCTAAGATTGAGAGTTGCATACTCTACGGACTGAGCCAGCCATGCGTTACTAGCAACAATAAACTTTTTAATGTTTTAAACTGCTTCTCAAATAAATACTGTATTTAAAGAGATTCTCTGAAAACATTTTTTTCCATGAATCTTAATTCTCTTATTCTTAAAGAGATTTGGACACTTACACCATCTCCCAAAGAGATAAGGAAATTCTTGAAAAGGGTCGCAATAGCAAGAATTTAAGATGTATTTAAGTTCTTTAGCACAGAATTTTGACCTCAAATTGAGAGATCCTCCCCACCTCTCACTCCAGTGGTTTGTATACAGGGTGAGAGAGGAAATTCATACGGACTAGGAGACAAAGAGAAATCAGTTACCGAATTCCAAGTTCTGACACTATTATATATAACATTATTTTGTTCTTACAGACTTTTCCTAGCACCAGATCGAGTTACAAAGTTAAAAAGATGATCTCACCCCTATGTTTACTGTGGCATTATTTACAATAACCAAATTATAAAAGCAGTGTAAGTGTCCATCGATATATAAATGGATAAAGAAGATGTGGGGAAGGTGTGTGTGTGTGTGTGTGTGTGTGTGTGTGTGTGTATAATGGAATATCACTCAGCATTAAAAACGAATGAAATCAAGGGGCACCTGGGTGGCTCGGTCAGTTGACTATCTGACTCTTGATCTCAGCTCAGGTCATGATGTCACGGCTTGTGAGATCAAGCCCTGCATCCAGCTCTGTGCTGACAGTGTGGAGCCGCCTTGGGATATTCTCTCTCTCTCTCTCTCTCTCTCTCTCTCTCTCTCTCTCTCTACCTCTACCCCACTTGCTACTGCTGCCCCACTCATAAATAAATAAACATTAAAAAAAAAAATACCCGGAAAGTTGCTATTTGCAATAACACGGATGGAGCTGGAGTGTGTTATGCCAAGTGCAATCAGTCAGAGAAAGACAAATACCACATGATTTCACTCATATACGGAATTTACAACACAAGTGAACAAAGAAAAAAAGAGACAAACCAAAAAAACAGACTCTTACTGTAGAGTACAGACTGTTGGTTACTAGAGTGGAGATGGGTGGGGAGAATGGGGGAAATAGGTGAAGGGGAAATAATGAGAGTTCACTAATTATGATGAGCACTCAGTAATGCCTAGAACTGTTCAATCGCTATACTGTGCACGTGCAATTGATATAATACTGTATGTTAGCTCTACTGGAATTAAAATAAAACTAAAAAGTTAAAAAAAATTTTTTAAAAAGATGATCTTACTTGGTTCAAGGTTGGAGGGTGCAGTCCAGGAAGAGTCATAGTAGCATTTTCACTACACTTCAGATAAAGGAAATACAAATACTGGAGAAATAGCTGGGTAGGAAAAAAAAGGACAATTTACCACTTTGATAGAAAAATTTTCTCTCTCTATAAAGCTAACAAAGAGACTGAAGAATTTTAAGAAGCTACTGAATTTAATTATACAGCAGACAATTATGCTAGACATCTGGGGACATAAAAAAGAATAAAACACAGTCTTTGCTATCAATGGGGAGTTCATCTGGTTGGGGAGGGGTAGCTGGGAAGCTTATCCTGTTTGTAAACAATAAGCAGAAAAGAGAGAATCCATCTCTGGGCAATTCTTTTTAGTTTCTACTTTTTTTTTTTTTTTTTAATATTTGTTTGTTTAAAAGTAAGCTCTACACCCAACACGGGCTCAAACTCACAACCCTAAGATCAAGTGTCATATGCTCCACTGAGAGCGAGCCGGCCAGGCACCTGTTTTTAATGCAGATGGATCAAGTTGGCCTTCAGGCTTGGCACCAAGCATGCCAAGATCTGCCCACCGAAAATCACTCGTCTCCTTGGCACAGTTTTTTACTGTGGGGGCTGGGAAACCTCTTATTCACATGAAGGAGCCTTCATTGATCACCTTTCAAATGCCCTAAAGTCGGTCAGTTGAGCAGTGAAATGTATAGAATATAAAATTCCATAGGATGTCTACAAACACTTACAGTGACATGTTGTGCTGGGATGTCTTTCAAGTGCGGCAGAAGAAACATTTCGCTATAAGCTGAATGAAGAATTGCATTTCTACTCAGGACTAAAGGAAAACCTTGTTTCAACAAATGAAGGCTTTTCTACCGGAATTATGAGTAACTCCCTGCCTCAATGAGATCTTTTCTAAATTTATATGAAAGTTTCACTTTTCTGAAAGAGCTCGATCACTGAACTTTCTCCTCATCACGACAGGTCACCTGGAATACTTCACTCATCTAACTGGTATTTATTCTGAAGACTAATTTTTAGAATTGATAGAGCTTCTGCTTTCATATGCCTTCTTAAAACAGGTTTAAGTAAGTTATTTGAATCTAGCACTGAATGTATTCCACATTCAGGCAGAAACTGAAAAAAAACTGAAGAAAACAAAAAGCAGCTGAAATGATCTACTTATTCCCGGGTTACTGCCTGGCACTCGCCTGTATCTGTGGAAAGAGACAATACGGGGGAGAGGGTTTCAAAGGATACAGCAGTGCCGCTCTCTTCGGTACCACAGGGCACGAGGTGGTCTCCTCGGCTGCGTCCTGAGGCTTTTGGTTTAACTTCCGATCACAGCTATCACAGTTTTGTTCGTCAGCATTGAAACCGTTTTGAAGAATTTCCGTTTGCTCGTCCATTTTCTCTTGCACAGGATCACTACAGTCAGAAACTGATTCCATATTGATTTCTGTTTCTTGAAGACTGTCATCACTAACGCTATCATGTTAATTGAAAGTGAGAAATTAATTCATCGCTGCATGAACTTACTAGAAAAATGTTCATTCTGTAAGCATCTGAAGTTTTAGAAATCAAGGACTGTCAGAGAGTAAAGATGCAGTGGAGAAAAAGGACCATTAGCTTCTAACTTACCTCAAGAAAATTTTTAAGCAAGCGCAGGTGATCGATTCAGGAATGTCGGGGAACTGCTGTAGACACAGCTGTAACATCTGCACATCTGTCTTTTCCAAGGCCGCCTCCATCAGGCCGGGGCACAAGCTGAGACAAAACACCATGAACCACTTTTGTATAGCAAGAAAGATCTCAACTGCAAATAACGTATAAGCTTTTTCAGAGTATGAATACTAGAACTGTAAAAAACAAGGTCAAAAGAGTTAACAGACACAAAGCGTGGTACACAGAAACACTTACCTGTAAGAAAGCACGTGTGTCTGGATAAGTTGCATCAGAGAGTTCCGGGGGTAAAATGATGGCTCTGTTGTATGTCGTCCCAGAAGTTCTAATACTATGTCCCCAACAATAGTATGAAAGTCAGGTGTCCGCTTCACAGCCAAAAATTTACACAGTTCTACTTCAATGTCTTTTTCTGAATCTTTCTGAAAGGGCGGAAGTAACAGACTTCAGTCTAGTACAGGAAACAAACGTCACTCTGAAGTCAAAAGTTCCTAGCTCAACATTTTCTCAAATCACTCAACAACATTCATGCATTCCTGTGAAACTGGGAGTTGATACGATATGCTACACACAGACCAAACCAAAACAGAAATTAATTCCAGGGTTTAGAGATCAAATTCTTTAAGAGGCAAACTGACAAGTGTATTCAACACAAAGGTGAAAGAGATCCTGATGAGGCCACCTCCCTCTCACAAGATGGTCAGTAAGAGTCAAATAAGCCAAAGTATTAGGTAGCTCGGACAACCTGAAGACACTATACATATGTTAGCTGCAGATATTAAACCATGATCAGAAAAATTAGAATGGAAAGCAGATGGGATTTCTTTTACCACTTCGGTTGATTTTTCATATTTCTTTTTTTTTTTTTTTAATTATTTTAATGTTTATTTTTGAGAGAGAGACAGAGAGAGAGAGAGACAAAAAGAGACGGAGCGCAAGCAGGGGAGGGACAGAAAGAGACAGGGAAACACAGAATCTGAAACAGGCTCCAGGCTCCGAGCCGTCAGCACAGAACCCGACGCGGGGCTCGAACTCACAAACGGTGAGATCATGACCTGAGCCAAAGTCGGACGCTTAGGCTGAGTCACCCAGGTGCCTCGATTTTTCATATTTCTAACATTTTATTTACCTTTATTGTTGATAAAAGCTGTTCGAATGCTGGAGGTGGCACATTCACTTCAATTTTCCTTCTCCTTAACTGGAATTAAGTAAATTGATTAGGATCTCAAAACAGTGCAAAAGATCCAACATATATTTAGAAGAATATAAAATGTCCTGAAGACACTAGAATTGCACCCTTAATGCTCTCATCACAAGCTTTTCAAAATATTATAGCTTCGTTATAGTGAAGAGTGGGTTTATTTAGAGTAATTTAAATACCTTTAAGGTTTTTGTTTTTTAAACACACACACAAAACTCGCTATACTCAACAAGGTATTATTACTAATTGCAAACTGTCCATTTTCACACCTGTGTCTTAGACATACACATATGCCCATAAAAATTAACTACTCAACTACACCTGACATTTTGGATAAAGGCTGTCAGGTTACTGGGTACTGGGTTCACGATTCAAATTGCCGTCATGAAGATCAAAGCCGTAAGAGTTGTACAGATGTGAATTATTAAAATAATCCCACCTTTTTTTTCCCCTCTCTTTTTAAAAAATATTTGCACTAACATTTTTGGAGAACTTTTTTTTTCTTTTTTTAAGATCTTATTTTTAAGTAATCTCTACCCACCCTGCACTAACATTCCTATTTCAACTACCAAACTTACAATTCTCTTCGACTGCTCTGAGTTCTGGGATCCAAATCCATATCCTCGAGATGTTTCCCAGTTTACAAAATGAGGCACAGTGTGAGTACCTAAGAAAACACAAAGCATACAATTTCTGAAAATTTTTGACCTATTGGTGTTTAGCCAAATGACAACCATTCATGCACAATTCAAGAGATGCTTTAAAGATCATTGAATCCTACTGATAACCCCACATCAGTAAGTCACAATACCGTAAAAGGGTATGTGCCCAGCAACATTAAGCCAACAGATGAGATCACTGGGAAACACGAGAGGATAAAGCAATTAGTGATTTTGCCTGGGGGACTCTTCCAATGCCCCTAAAGTCAGAACACTGGTGTTCAAAACAGTGTAGCTCTTCAGCCTACACCAGTACCTGCAGTATAGACTGCTCCCAAGGTAGATACCTGGGTCAAGGAAATTTCAATGAACAGTGGCAAATTTCAACATCAAAAACAGGCTCTGTAAACTGATGGCTGTAGAAATCTACATCACACTGGAAATTAATAAAATGGTTTACATTAATAAGAAAACAAACAGAAGTTCCTGGGGTGCCTGGCTGGCTCAGTTGGTACAGCATGCGACTCTTGATCTTGGGGTCATGAGTTCGAGCCCCACATTAGGCACAGAGGTTACTTTAAAAAAAGGGGTGGCCTCCTACCTGGATCTTGACTATGCTTGAGTTTTCCAAGAGCACCTGCTAATGAAGATACTTCACACTTGTATGGAATCACAGTAAGAAATTTTCCATGTAGCATAAATAAATTTTCCCCAAAATACCAGAGCTACAAAAAATGTTACAGAAAATATAAGCAATTTTTTTCTAAGATCTGAATCACACTTATAACAATAACTTAGTGTTAAGTAATCTTAACATAACAAAAAACAACAGGATAAAGTTAAACAACTTTCCAGAATAACCTCACATGTACAACTTATTAACTGGGTAGGCTTACACAGCTCTTATTTCTACCCACGACTGAATGAAGCACAATTTAATGTTTATTTATTTTCGAGAGAGAAAGAGAGAGACAAGCACAAACAGGGAAGGGGCAGAGAGAGAGGGAGACACAGGATCTGAAGCAGGCACCAGGCTCTGAACTGTCAGCGCAGAGCCTGATGTGGGGCTTGAACTCATGAACCATGAGATCATGACCTGAGCCAAAGTTGGGCACTTAACCGACTGAGCCACCCAGGCGCCCCTGAATGAAGCATAATTTAAAGGATACTCTCAACTCTTAAAAATCTGATCACTGTATGCATTTAAAATAATTATTTAAAAATAGTATTGCCACTATTCTAAAGTTATTAATGTAATGATTACCAAGGCTACGTAACAGGGCACTCAGTTAATGATGTGCTAGATGAAAAAAGCAGATGGGAATGCAAGCTGGTGCAGCCACTCTGGAAAACAGTATGGAGGTTCCTCAAAAAACTAAAAACAGAACTACCCTACGACCCAGCAATTGTGCTACTAGGTATTTATCCAAGGGATACAGGTGTGCTATTTTGAAGGCACACATGCACCCCAATGTTTCTAGCAGTGCTATCGACAACAGCCAAAGTATGGAAAGAGCCCAAATGTCCATCGATGGATGAATGGGCAAAGAAGATGTGGTGTATATATACAATGGGAGTATTACTTGGCAATCAAAAAGAATGAAATCTTGCCATTTGCAACTATGTGGACAGAACTAGAGGGTATTATGCTAAGCAAAATTAGAGAAAGAAATCTATGACTTCGCTCATATGAGGACTTTAAGAGACAAAACAGATGAACATAGGGGAAGGGAAACAACAATAATATAAAAACAGGGAGGGAGACAAAACAGAAAAAACTCATAAACATGGAGAACAAATCGAGGGTTAATGGAGGGGTTCTGGGAGGGAGGATGGGCTAAATGGGTAAGGGGCACTAAGGAATCTACTCCTGAAATCATTGTTGCACTATATGCTAATTTGGATGTAAATTGTAAAATAAAATTAAAATTAAAAAAAAAAAAGAAAAAAGCAGAATTTAACATTGTTTCTATCTTAGGATTCCAATTATTAAAATAGTATAAATAAGATACATGAACAAAAAGCTTAAAGAAACATGGAAATCATATGTTAGAGCAGAATTGTGAATGGTTAACTCTGTTGTAAGTATAAATTACAATTTTTTTAAATGTTTATTCATTTTTGTGAGAGAGAGGGGGGGTATGAAAAGGGGAGGAGCAAAGAGAGAGGGGAACAGAAGATGTGAAACAGGCTCCACGCTGAGAGCAGCAAGCCTGATGAATTCATGAACCGTGAGATCATGACCTGGGCCAAAGTCGGATGCCCAACTAAACCACCCAGGCACCCCTATAAATTAGAATTATATTGTATGCTGAGAAATTTAGTCTCTTTATCCTCTAATTACAATTATCAGTAAAGCTGTATTACCTTTATTTGCATTTTATTCGCATTCACTAAACCACCAATGTTTACTGAGCACCTCTGCTAGACACTGAAGATAAAATGGGTAACAAAATAGACAAGGACCCCCGGCCTCAGGAAGTTTACAGTTTGGTTGGTCTAAATTTTAATTCTTTAATAATTCTTGTGTAACTCCATGAGAATGTTCAACATATATCTAAAGGACTAATTTGTTAGAAAAGTAACAGCCCTGGCACATGGTTCAAAATACAAAGGCAGGGGTGCCTGGCTGGCTGAGTCGGTAGAGCATGTGACTCCTACTTGGTCTCAAAGCCGTGAGTTCAAGCCCCACACCGGATACAGAAAATACTTAAAAAATAAAAACAAAATATAAAAAACAATACAAAAGTAAAAAGGTCAAACCAAAGAGCAGCTAAAAAGTTGTTTTATTTACTAATTATTCTCCTTTGATCTAAAATTACCCCAAATTTAGTGTTTTGAAAGTAACAAACATAAAAGAAAATTCAAATAACCAAACAAGTATACTCTTGCAGATAAAAAAATATTTCTCAATTTATTTTAATCGAAAATTGCCAAATAGGGACGCCTGGGTGGTTCAGTTGAACCATGAATCAGCTCGAGTCATGAATCCAGGGTCTTGGGACTGATCTCCACGCTCAACATGGAGCCTGCTTAAGATTCTCTCTCTCACTCTCCCTCTGCCCCCGGCTCACGTGGGCTCACACGCACTTTCTCTCAAAACAAAAACTGCCAAATTATTTAGATCGGAAGTCTCTTCCTTTACAGTGTATTTACCATGCACAAAAGTACTAAATTTGAAAAAAGAGTTAAGGACAAAAACTTACTTGACCGCTGGTCCCCTGTGGTAACTCTCTGGAAGTCTGTAGTGTTTGAAATTTCGTGTTCCATATGGAAAGGCTTTCTGTAAAATAAGACATACAAATTCAGACGTCGTGTCACATGTAAATATGTGATGCTGAGGGCAGGGGGAAGTGGGGAGACTGGGGCGAGTCACAGCTAAACACACAAGTCTTGCTTCATTCAGTATAAAAAGAAGTCACAAAGACAGTGAGTACCACAGAAATTCAAGGAAATGAGATCTCATGACAAGTGGACATGTGTGAGGGCAGGGGGCATATGGGAGATCTATGTATCTTCCCCTTAAACTGTTCTAATAAAAGAAAGCTAATAATACTAACAGTAATAATAATGACAAATGTTAATATGGAAAGGGCTCTTTGATCTCTCAGGTAAGTGAATAAACAAGGTACACAGCAGCATGTATGGTATGCTACCATTCATGGAAAAAGAAGAGGAAAAAAAAAAGCAGTAGTATTTGCTTGCATGCATATAAAAACCCTCTGGAAAGAGACGATGGAAGCTCTAACGGTGGTTACCAGGTTTCGGGGGGGTAGAGCAGAACCAGAAAGAGGGATGATGGTGGGGGAGAGGAACAGCACAGGGCGGTAAAGTGGCGGGGCGCCAGAACTTGAGAAAAGTAAGGTCCGTGACCAAAGAGGCAATCTGCTTGGGCTGAACCCCCGCTCTACTGAATCATCTAACACTTGTTTCCTGGTCTGTAAAACAGGAGTGCGGGAGTGCTATTAGTAACTACCTTCTCTCCTGGTGTTGTTGGAAGATTAAATAATGCAAAGGGATAACACAAGTAAAATGCCTGGCCCAGGATAGCTACGCTGTATCTAGTAGCTCCTATCTCAATAAGCAGGAGAAACAACCACAAACGAGCACAGGCAGATGAGAGCACAGGCAGATGATGTGTACAGTCAATAGGAAGCCTGGACTGAATAAATCAAAGGGTTTTTGCTCTGCAACTGGGAAAAGAGACCGGAAAAGGTGGGTGGGGTCTAGACTGTAAGAGACCTGAACACCAAACAAAAGACTCTTGAGTTTTATAGTGTTGCCCAAGAGATCCCAATCTAGCACTGGTCAGGAACAAATGTGTTCTTCGTGATAGACTACAAGTCTGTGTTGTGTGGAGGGATGTCTGGGGGTTAGGGGAAGTGCAAATGAGAGTCATGCTCTGAAGTCACAGATGGAAAAGCATTCTAGTAGACCCTGAATTTCAAGTCATCCAGGTCGTGTGGACTTCCATTCTGCTGAAATGCCACCAGACTATGAATTCAATTCTCTACTGTAAGGCTTACCAATGATCAAACGCCCCTGGGCTGGTACAGATACTTGCAGTTTTTATTTCTTTAAGACATTAGTCACGAGCAAGGTAATGATATAAGGAAATGTTTTTTAAAAAGATGGGGCATCTGGCTGTTTCAGGAAAGTATGTGACCCTTAATCTCGGGGTCGCTGAGTTTCAGCCCCACGTGGGGCATAGAGATGACCAAAATAAATAAATAAATAACCCGGGGGAAAGAAAAAGATTAACTAACGTTAAGATAAAATCAAAGACCTATTCAAGAAGAGTTAGGAAGCTACAAAAATAATTTGAGTACGATGATAAAGAAAATGAATGGGTGGTAATAAATACAAAAGAAAAAGAAGAAAAAGAGGCACACGTTGAAGGAAAAACCCAAAGGACTTCTTAATTGATCACATCCAGTCACCCTTGGAAGCTGGCAGCGGCGGTCCTAGGACTGCTACGTGATCCTGATCCAGGACGGTGAGTGCAACACCACTTCGAGCATTACCGGCCACCACGGTCTTGAGCAATAGCGATCTGACTACCCTCTGATTTTCGTCTGGGTCCCTCGGATGTATTGGTATCAAGGTTTCATATACACACCCATCAGAGCCTGTTGGGAACAAGCATTTGTTGCTCATTATCAGTTAAAGGACAGTTCTAGATCTTTCAGAGCTAAAGGTACCAGGTTATTTGTAAGTTGGACCAATTTGATAGAAGATATAATCAGAAAAATAAAGTTAACAATCACACTGCTCTTTGCTTTCCCTTAAAGAACGCACTGCACTACAAACCTAAAATTGAGCTGAGTGTGGAGCCTACTTACGATTCTTTCTCTCTCCCCCCTGCCCTTCCTCTGCTCACTTGCTCTCAAAAAAAAAAAAAAATCGTCACAACAGGTAAGAATTACAAACTGTAGACACTAGTACGAACTTAAAATATGAGAAGGAACTGTCAGGAATACAGACAATCTAGTCACCAAGAGGATGTATCTCACATTTAAGATTAATTAGCATTCGGGTCTGCACATGACATTTTTTGTTACTCCATCACCCTGAAAACTGTATGAAGTGGCCGTTTTTTGTATGTCAATTGAAGTTGGGCAACTTCACGTGGTTCTAGCTGAATAACACAAAGATTTTAGGGCTCTTTGGTTCAGATTCCCTTAGTTCTATGTTCATTCATTAACTCACAAGCTTTCATTTAATCGTAAGTATATCTGGGGTGCCTAGCTGGCTCAGTCAGTAGAGCATGCAACTTTTTTTTTTTTTTAATGTTTGAGAGAGAGAAAGAGAGCACATGCAGGGAGGGGCAGAGAGAGGGGGACAAAGGATCCAAAGCGGGCTCTGTGCTGATAGCAGAAAACCCAAAGTGAGACTCAAAGTCACAAACTAGGAGATCATGACCCGAGCTAGCATCAGACACTTAACCAATTGAGCCACCCAGGTGCCCAAGCATGCAACTCCTAGTCTCAGGGTTGTGAGTTCAAGCCTCATGTTGGGCATGGAGCCTACTTAAAAAAACAAAACAGAACAAAACCAGTAAGTATATAAGTGAAACCATAAGAAAACCAGTCCTTCTTGAGCAAAGGCATTAAGTGCATTCCAAAGATCTTCTAGATATGATAGGAATCTTTTTCTTAATAGCCATTGCAAACATTTGCACATTAAAAAACTTCACAGGTTTTTAATTGTGATAATATGAAAATGCTGCTTTTGTTTCTTTCTCCCTTTTCTCAAAACAACTTCAAGAGGAGCCATAAAGAGCAGGAGGATGAGAATCCCACACAGGCACTCTTCTTTTTCCTAGTCACATAAAATTGGATTATACTTTAGACCATTACATACGGCTAAACTCCAAGGCATTAACAAATCTATAAAATGCTGGCTGGCAGAGGCCATGAATGCTTTGTTAGTCTCCTTTAACCCATCTGCCTCCACCACTGTTCAAAGAAGGGCAAACTATACCTTAAGGCTAAAAAAGAGGACTACCGGAGCCACTCAGTACCAACCTTAGGGGCGCCTGAGTGGCTCAGTCTGCTGAGCGTCTGGCTTCAGCTCAGGTCATGATCTCACGGTTCATGGGTTGGAGCCCCACAACAGGCTCGCTGCGGACAGTCTGTCAGTGCAGAGCCTGCTTTGGATCCTGTCCCCCTCTCTCTGCCCCTCCCCTGCCTGCACTCTCCCAAAAATAAATATTAAAAAAACAAAACAAAAAAAACCCTCTTAATTTATGGGTCACTATTTACAATATCAAACAACCTGACTTTATCACGATAGTGATTTTTCCTTCTTTATTGGTATTATATTATTATTATTTATTGCTTATGATAAATTTTAAGATATAAAAGGTACCTGCCGATGGGGCGCCTGGGTGGCTCGGTCGGTTAAGCTTCCGACTTCGGCTCAGGTCACGAAATCATGGTTCATGAGTACAAGCCCCATGTCAGACTCTGTGCTGACAGCTCAGAGCCTGGAGCCTGATTCAGATTCCGTGTCTCCCTCTCTCTCTGCCCCTCCCCTGCTCATGCTCTGTCTCTCTCTCAGAAATGAATAAACATTAAAAAAATTAAAATAATAAAGAAATAAATAAAAAATAAAAGGTACCTGCCGAGAAATACTGACTTAATGCGTGACCACACATGACAAAGTGCAAAAAGTGAGGGCATAAATGCTTGTAAGGAAGCACGTGAAGGGAAGTGTTACAATAGACAACTGCAAAAACCTAAGACTCAAACTCCAAAAAACCACCATCCTGTGATATCCCTTTATTTACAATCTCTGAAAGTTCAAAGAAAAATACTTACTTAATGACATCAGAGAGATGAATTTCCGATCCACAGATGCAGTAAAATTCTGTATGACAGATTTTTCTTCTTGTCCATGGAAGAGTGTGTATTTGCTTAAGGTGCGAGAGCTAAATGTTTGTATGTAAGCAAAGTGATTTCCATGCTGCACACAAAAAAAAGGGTTATTTTATTTAAAAATATTTCCATTTCAACCAACTGTAGCTAAATGTTAAAGCCAACTGTCACTCTAATTACTTCAACGAGTGCTTAAAAACCTCTTATCCATTTAAACGTATTCTAAAATGTATTTCCTTGTAACCAATAGGTTTTTTAGCATTTAAAAATACACACACACACACACACACACACACACACATCTGAGAGAAATACTAATGCCCGATTTTAGTTTTAAAAATAATATAGGTGAATTTGAAATGTCATAAAACAGGCCAGGAATTAGAGCGGTCACTTACTTTTTCAGTAATAAAGATTAAGACAGGATGCCTAAATACCATGAAAACCTTTGTCCACCTAAAAAACAGAAAAATTATAAAACATCAAATCACCAGCTGAGAGAAACCCATCAAACTAAATTTAAGAGGATACCTTATCTTCAATATTTTTTAGAGCCAGAGAGACATCAGAGAACATTTGATTCGGTGTTTCAAGATACGACAGGGAATCAGTAGGCATTTCTCTGTCAAATGCATCTCTGGATTAAATGCAAGTTCCCGGAGCTTTGAAAGACAATGTGAGGGGCGCCTGGGTGGCTCAGTCGGTTAAGCGTCCGACTTCAACTCAGGTCACGATCTCGCGGTCCGTGAGTTCAAGCCCCGCGTCGGGCTCTGGGCTGATGGCTCAGAGCCTGGAGCCTGTTTCCGATTCTGTGTCTCCCTCTCTCTCTGCCCCTCCCCCGTTCACGCTCTGTCTCTCTCGGTCTCAAAAATAAATAAACGTTAAAAAAAAATTTAACAAAAAAAAAAGGAAGACAATGTGAATTGTAAGGCTCCAAAGGGGCGGCTGTGGGACATTGTGCAGTGTTATTAACCTTATCTGACTCACCTCCTCTCCCTTTTCAGTCACGTTTGGGACCCATGCTCTGAGGAAAACATGAGGCGCTCATGTGCCTTCCTCGAGCTGCAGAAGGACAGTGGGCCGGGGGTTGGGGGTGACGGGCTTCTAGGCAAGGCCACACACAGCCAGATTCTGGCAAAGTGGCCATTAGAACCCAGGTCCTCCACCTACGTCCCTTTTCCGAGGGATTTCCTCCACTTTCCCCCACACATTAAGAGCATTCAACAGGGCGGTCCAAGATACACATGGTCACTGTCCACACTGTTCACTCAGTACAAGCCTTCACCTTGACTTTCAGGAACTTAGCTTGCATCAAGTAGACCTGGACAGGGAGCAAGTTCACTAAACAGGAAATGTGATAAAATAATGGGGACTGGAGGGGATTTCCTTCTATCATTTGAGTGAGTCATTTTTCCAGTTTTATTCCAGAATTTGGGACAGCAGAGGGCTCAAAGCACTATCATGATTTTACTAACAACAAACTACTTTTGCTCAGGGGTAAGGGTTCCAATCTTGGCAGTCAGGGCAATAGGACAGAAAACAGAGATTTTGGTCTCCTGGAGTTACCCACTTCATCTTCAAATAATTGACTATCCAGTTCTCTGTCATTAGAACAGGATTCGTATGTCCCTGCAGTTTCCTCAATCGCCTAACACTCTCAAGGCTTCTGCAGGATGCTAATTTGGCCAACAGCACATACATGGTTTTTAATTAAGGTTTGTTATGTTTATAACCAAGGCAGAGAATGTCAAAAAACATGCAGAGTCCATTATTTTGGTAAAAATTCACTTACAAGTATTGGAACTTACTTAATCACTTCGTCATCAGAGAGAACAGTTTCAATTTTCTGCTGGGGCTCCGCAAGCAAGGCCTCTAAACCACGAACAGCACCTTCCTTGAATAGCACTAAGGGTTCTGTCCCTTGTATTGAATGTATCCTATAGATCTCAGCTGACAACTTGAAAAACATAAGAATGCATTAATTTTTATTCTAAAACAATTGTCACCTAATAAAATAAGGATGTTTATAGAAAGCTTATTTTTAAGAACTGATTTGTTTTCATTTTGATTCAGCTTTGTATGGTTCCAAAGTCAAATGTACAACATAAATATACATAGAAGCCTTTTCTTTATAAAGTTTATTTATTTACTTATTTATTTAGAGTGCAAGCAATAGGTTTAAGGGCAGAGAGGGAGGGAGAGAGAGCATCCCAAGCAGGCTCCACACTGTCAGCATAGAGCCTGACTCGGGGCGCGATCTCACGAACTGCAAAATCATGACCTGCGCGGAAATGAAGAGTAGGATGCTCAACCGACTGAACCACCCAGGCACCCCCACACAGAAGCCTTTTACTCCTATTCTGTGTACTCGGTCCCCTGCTCTCCCCCTTAAGTATTTTTTTGCATTTCTATGCATTTTTGGTTTATCCTTTCATTGTGAGTACTGGAGGTTAGGTACAACCTAGCTTTCCAAAAACTGAAGGTGGAAGAGGTATAAATAAAGCCACTAATTAGATTTAAGCAGTTGTGGTGCAAGACAAAGACTGATGCCATAATTACAACTACAGCCTGTAAACCCAAGAAAATAAGTCAACCCCACTGTAAAAATCAAGATCATGTTACCGCAGGGTAAATGAAAAGACGGGGGCCGAGAGACAACATAGTTAGCTAGCCAGAAGTTTCAAGGTTCCAGGTGATAAATGCCATTATATCTGAACCAGCTCCATTATAAGCCACGTCTACAATTTGCCAATTAGGGGCTCCTAAGTGGCTCAGTTGCTTACTCCTCCAACTTTGGCCCAGGTCCTGATCTCACAGTTCGGTGAGTTCAAGCCCTGCATCGGGCTCTGCGCTGATAGTGGAGCCTGCTTGGGATTCTCTCTCTCTGTATGTATGTAAATATATATATATATAGGCACGTGGGTGGCTCGGTCAGTTGAGTGTCCAACTTCAGCTCAGGTCATGCTCTCACAGTTCGTGGGTTCAAGCCCCGTGTGGGGCTCTGTGCTGACAGCTCAGAGCCTGGTGTCTGCTTTGGATTCTGTGTCTCCCTCTCTCTCTGTCCCTTCCCCACTCTCTCTCTCAAAAAAAAAAACATTGAAAAAACAATACATATACATATATATATATATATATATAGATACACACACACACATATATATACACACGTACATATATATATATTGCATCAAAGTAGCAGGACATGTTCTACTTATTTTAAGAAAGGGCATGGTAAGTTCTCACAAGAGACATACCATAAACACCTGAACTCGTGGAAATTAACTGTAAACTTATTCAAGAATTATTAAAAAAAAAATTTTTTTTTAATTATTTATTCTTGAGAGAGAGAGAAAGAGAGCAAGCGAGCAGTGGAGAGGCAGAGAGAGAGGGAGACACAGAATCCGAAGCAGACTCCAGGCTCTGAGCTGGACAGCACAGAGCCCGACACGCGGCTTGAACTCACGAATCATGAGATCATGACCTGAGCCGAAGTTGGGACACTTAACCGGCTGAGCCACCCAGGTGCCCCAGGAATTATTTAAATTCTTTTTTTTTTTTAATTTTTTTTTTCTTTTTTTTCAACGTTTATTTATTTTTGGGACAGAGAGAGACAGAGCATGAACGGGGGAGGGGCAGAGAGAGAGGGAGACACAGAATCGGAAACAGGCTCCAGGCTCTGAGCCATCACCCAGAGTCTGACGAGGGGCTTGAAGTCACAGACCGCGAGATCGTGACCTGGCTGAAGTTGGACGCTTAACCGACTGCGCCACCCAGGCGCCCCTTAAATTCTTAATCTCATGGAATAAAAAAGTTTATATTTTCTAACATTAACTCATGAACTAAGATGTGTTACCAAGATACACTATAAGATAATTAGAATGAAAGCTAATGTAACCTTTATGCTCACTTTCACAGATGCATGAAGAGAAACGATCTACTACATTAAAAACGTTAGAAAATTCCGGGACACCTGGGTGGCTCAGCGGGTTGAGTGTCTGACTTCAGCTCAGATCTGATCTGGTGGCTTGAGTTCAAGCCCCACATCGGGCTTGCTGCTGTCAGTGCAGAGCCCATTTCCTATCCTCTGTCCTCCTCTCTCTACCCCTCCCTCCCTCCCTCTCAAAAGTAAATGAACATTTGGGGCATCTAGGTGGCCCAGTCAGGTGGGTGTCCAACTGTTGATCTCTGCTCCCATCACGATCTCACAGGGAGTTCGAGACTCACATCGGGCTCTGCACTGATGGTGTGCAGCCTGCCTGGGATCCTCTCTTTCCTTCTCTCTCCCCCTCATCTGCTTGTGCCCTGTCTCTCTCTTTCTCTCTCAAAATAAATACATAAACTTTAAAAACAAACAAACATTTTTTTTAAAAAGTCAGAAAATTCAGACTTACTGTGGCTTTAAATACTTTATCCAGGTTTACATCTTCAGTATTCCATATTCTCAAAACCTTAAATCAAAACATACAAGTTAAGAAAGCATTCCAGTTTTCATTTACACATAACAGTTTTCATTTACACAGTTAATAAATCAACACTTGTGCTGTATATATTATTATATAAATAGTTTTAAAACCTCACCTTATTGTCATGTACAACAATAAACTCTCCAGTTTGAAAGTTGCACACAGCTGGACACGTTATAATTTGGCCTTGTTTCACTGACCAGCTCCCCAAGGGTTTCTGATCAGAAACCTAGTAAAATTAACATACAATATTCAAAAGGTCAATTTCAGATATCATAAGCAATTAAGTTTACAATCAAGACAAAGGAAGAAATCATTAACATAATAGCATTTAACAAACTTCCTAAATTGAAAAAGTAAGTAGTCACAAAAGACAGTGTATGATTCCACTTAAGACAGAAAGTAGAATGGTGGTTTTCAGGGGCTGGGAGAATAGAGATTTACTGTTTAATGGTGGTGTTTCAGTTTTATAAGATGAAAAGAGTTTGGGAGGTGGAGGGGGGTGATGACTGCACAACAACGTAAATGTACTAAATACCCTGAGCTGTATGATCAAAAATGGTTAAGATCTAAGTTTTTTTTTAAGTAGGCTCCATGCCCAGCATGGAGCCCAACGTGGGGCTTGAACTCACAACCCGGAGATCAAGACCTGAGCTGAGTGAGATCAAGAGTCGGACGCTTAACCAACTGCGCCACCCAGGCACCCCAAGATAAATTTTATGTGTATTTTACTACAATTAAAAACCATAAACAGGGGCGCCTGGGTGGCGCAGTCGGTTAAGCGTCCGACTTCAGCCAGGTCACGATCTCACGGTCCGTGAGTTCGAGCCCCGCGTCAGGCTCTGGGCTGATGGCTCAGAGCCTGGAGCCTGTTTCTAATTCTGTGTCTCCCTCTCTCTCTGCCCCTCCCCCGTTCATGCTCTGTCTCTCTCTGTCCCAAAAATAAATAAACGTTGAAAAAAAAAATTTAATAAAAAAAACCATAAACAATTTTCAAAAAGTAATTTAAATGAAAATATGACTAAGTTCCTAAAATGTAAATAAACAACACTATTTAGTGAACAGTCCATTTAAAAAATGGATTCCACTGTGCCTTTGAACAGAGGCATGGGAAACTGAGTGGGGACAGTCCCGATCATGTCAGTTCCAATCAGCCACTGTATTCCTATGCAGAACTACAAAATTTTAAGTCCACTAGACAGCCAAGGTAAAAACCAACAGTGTCATCAGGGGAGTCAAGGGGCACCTGGGTGGCTCAGTCAGTTAAGCTTCTGACTCTTGATTTTGGGTCAGGTTGTGATGTCATGGTTCGTGAGTTCGAACCCAATATTCGGCTCTGTGCTGGACAGCAGGCAGCCTCCTTGGGATTCTGTCTCCCTCTCTCTCTCTGCCCCTCACCCGCTTGTTCTCTCTCTCTTAAAATAAATAAAAATAAACTTAAAAAAAAAAAAGGAATGTTGGGAACCTGTTCCCCAAACTTCCAAGTAGACAGCTAGCTTCTTAAAGACACGTGAAACTATGTTCAGCAGCCCAAATAAAACAATTACTTTCTACGAAACCACTAAAAGCAACTTATTAGAACGTGTGGTGAGCCAAGAGCGAGGATGAAAAGGGGGTGGGACCTATAGAGCCTGTCCAGGACTCAACTCCAGGATTTACAACATGGGAGTTGGCAAGAGACAGCTCACTCGGAATCAAAATTCCATCAAGCTACCAAGGAAACAAACAAACAATAAGACAATCCACACATCTCTTTTCCCCAAAGAGAGGGAAGAAGGGTATGGACACAAACACTGTTCCCATGCTGCCAATCACGCTCTCCCGCCCAATCTCTGTTCAACCTTCTGCGGGCAGCGGGGGTGACAGAAATCCCAGGAGGGGATGTTAAGGCCCTGTCGGAGAGATGCGAAGCGAAAGCACAGGTTTTCTTTTCGTTTCTGAGTCTAGCCCACGTGCACTTAGACGCTCCGCCACTTGCAACTCCGAAATATGCCTCTCTCTCCAGGAAAACAGCCGAATCCTATTCTAGACCTCACTCAGCGTCCCGGAGGGGCCACGCCAGCTCTCCAACAAGCTGCTCGGCGATCTCTCTCTGAAAGCCGTGAGGAACCTGCGGCTCTAGCTCAGTGAACGGAAAGCGGCAAGACCTCAGCGGGGGCTCTCCGATCACATCGCCCTCACCTTATAGAGGATGACGGTCCTGCCGCCGTGCGTCACTAGAAACTGGTCGGTTTTGTCGCTCTGCTCCACACCTAGGAGTCCGTTAGGCCCGGCACCCAAGGGTACCGTAGACAACGTGAATTCCTCCTCCAGGGCTGCCATTTTGGGCAAACCTACCGACGGCCGCGCATCCCTCCCGGCAGGCTTTGCGCTTTCTATCGCGAGAACTAGGATCGCAACTGGACAGGCGCTCGCCAAATAACAAACCTGTTTGCTGAGCCTGCGACCTCTGCCGGGCGTGGCGGGCGTGCAGGGCTGTGGGCGCCGCCGGGTGGGCGGAGCCTGGACTTTCCTTCTAGACTCCGCCTCCCAGCCACGCCCCGTCAGCGTCCCGGATGTACTCTGCGTGACGGGGATGGGCAGTCTGGGGAAAGCTTACGTTGCGTACAGCTGCCCAAGGTGCAGCGCCTTCTGCTAAGGTTTTGAGAGTCTGAAGGGTGGGCGTGGCAGGTGACCAAACAGAAATAAGCTCATTTTTGTTTTGGTTGTGGGTTTGTTTTTGTTTTGTTTTGTTTTGTTTTTACTCTACGTGAACTCTCTGGGAATTCTTTACCAAGGCCTCAAGGAACAGTGTGCTAGAGAAATTTACCTCTTTAAATAAACTCTTGATAAAGTGCTGTCCCTAAGTGAGATGCCTAACCCACCTGCATCTGTCTCAGTCGCCTTCTGTTTTCTGAGCCCTGTCTAGCTAATAAGAACTTGTCTGATAGAAGGTGAAGGCCAAGGTCCTCTTGGGCAATTTTTATTACATCATTTCTGGGAGAGATTTCTAATGTCAACATGATTGATTTAACTAGTAATGTAAAAAAAAAATAACGATAAATAGTTCATGTTCTTAGGGAGAAACCATCTAAATGGGCAATTACTAAAAAACCTGTATCAGGTGTTACATCAGGGCAACATTTAAATCAAGCATCCACATGGATCGCCTTATGTGTGGAGATACTTTATGGCTACAACATTACAACACTGGAGACAAGAGGATATTTAGCTACTGTAAAGGAATCAAATACTGTAAACTCTTAATAAGGCTAACAGGCCTTTAATTTTCCAAAGTTGCCAAGGAGTTTGACTACGAATTTGTGGCCCCTTTGTTAGTTGGAAAAGAAGTACTATGAGATTCGACCCATCTTGGCCTCTGTGAAACCTTCCTTTTCCTCCCAGGACAGTTAATCGGCCTCTCCACTGAACGTTGTCTGGTGCATACTGCCCATGGTTTGGTTCCAGCCTAGACGTTTCCTCCTCCTCCAGGAAGCCTACCCTGATTCTCTGGGACTGGATTAAATGATTCAATGCACCGATGTTATTGTAACATGTGCCATCCAGTACTGGGAAAGCCTACTCAAATATCTGACCCATTATGTTTTATTTCTTTGAAGGAACTCTGGATTTTTCACTAGTATCTGGCATAATGCCTGTCCCATAAATATTTGTGCGACTAATGAATAAATAGTGAAAGCTTACTCATAATTTTGAATTTGTGCTTTCCCTTTTCCTTCAGCTTGAAGACTTAAAACAGGGGTTCTTGGGATACCTGGCTCACTCAGTTGGAAGAGGGATAGCTGGATAGCTCCGTGAGAGGCACATGCAGCTCTGAATCTCAGGGTTGTGAGTTTGAGCCCCACATTGGGTATAGAGATTACTTTAAAAAATTAAATAAATACAGGGTTTCTCAAACTTTGTGATTTCAAGATTCCTTTACATTCTTTTTTTTTTTTTTTTTTGGATTTTATTTTAGGTAATCTCTATACTCACCATGGGGCTCAAACTCAACCCGAAGATCAAGGGTCACATGTTCCATGGACTGAGCCAGCGAGGTGCCCCAGGATTCCTTCAAATTCTTTTTTTTTTTAATTTATTTATTTAAAAATTTTTTAACGTTTTATTTATTTTTGAGACAGAGAGAGACAGAGCGTGAACGGGGGAGGGGCAGAGAGAGAGGGAGACACAGAATCGGAAGCAGGCTGCAGGCTCTGAGCCATCAGCTCAGAGCCTGACGCGGGGCTCGAACTCATGGACCGCGAGATCGTGACCTGAGCTGAAGTCGGCCGCTCAACCGACTGAGCCACCCAGGCGCCCCATGGATTCCTTCAAATTCTTAAAAATTATTGAGGATCACAAATAGCTTTTGTTTCTACGGATTATATTTATTGATATTTACTGTATTGGAAATTAAAACAGGAATCAGGAAAAAAGTTACTCATTTTAAAATAGTAAACTCATTACATATTAACATAAATAGTATTTTTTATGAAAAATAATTTGAAAGACAACTTTGTTAAGTTTATTCATTTTGAGAGAGAGAGACAGTGAGGGAGGGAGGGGCAGAGAGAGAGAGAGGGAGAGAGAGAATCCCAAGCAGGCACTGCGCTGTCAGCACAGAGCCTGACACAGGGCTTGAACCCACAAACGGAGAGATCGTGACCTGAGCTGAAGTGGGACACTTAACCGACTGAGCCACGCAGGCGCTCCTACATTTTCTTTCCATTCTTTTCTTTCTTGTGATAGAGGTTATGGGCTGAATCATCCCCTCCCCTAGCCAAGTTAATATGTTGAAGATTTAGCCTCCAGTACCTTAGAATGGGACTGTATCTGGAGACAGAGCTTCAGAGAGGTCATTAAGGTAAAACGTGGTCATTTGGGTAGGCCCTAATCCAGTATGACTGGTTTTATTATAAGAAGAGGAAATTTAAAAAGGAGAAGGAGAAGAGAATAGGACACAGACCCACAAAGAGGAGGTCTTGTGAAGACATGAGGAGACAGCCATGGACAAGCCAAGGAGAGAGGTCTCAGAAGAAGTCACCTTGAAGACACCTCGATCTCAGACTTCTAGGACCCAGTTATGGCAGCACCAGGAAACGAATATGATAGGTTACGCAGAATTCCAAACATGCAAAGGCTATGTGGAGTAAAAACTCTCCCGTCCCTGTCTCCAGCTACCCTATCCTCCTCCTCAGAGATGATCAGTGTTACCAATTTTTACGTAACATTTCAGATAGATTTTCTACCCATATAAGTCTTGTGTACGTACACCTTTTTTCATCTCGCTTTTACGAAAAGGATGGCATAGTGTACCCAGTGCTCTGCCCTTTGCTTTTTTCACCTAAATAATATGTCTTGTAGCTCACTCCCTATCAATACCTAAAGAACTTTCTTCTTCTTCTTGATTCTTGCATAATCGGTAATAGATTTTTGATGGTTTGGGGATTTCATGAAATATGCAGCCATATATGGAGTAGCTATTGATATCATTCTATTTTTTAGGTTGGGTGGTGGGTTCAGGAATATGTGTTTTATCACGCACGTATTATGCTTTGTAACTTACATGATTATAAGTGGCAAGGAGGAAAAAAAAAAAAGCCCAGAGGGAGAAATGAAAAGGGGAGGGGGGAATGTATGTGTATACATGTGTATGTGAAATTTTAGTAAGGATGGGACCATAGAAGGTGTTCTTGAGAAGATGTCTTTTGAGTAAATGACATGAAAGAGGAGAGGGAGCTAATTATGGAGTTAGCCGAGACAAGAGCATTGTCGGCAGAAAGTGCAAGTGTCCTGTGGCACAAGCAGGGGACTTTATCGGAAGGCTATTGTAGTTACTGTAGTTATCCAGGTGATAGATGATGAGGATACCATCATCAGAGACGCCTTCCTGTCTACCTTGTCTAAAACAAGTCTTGCCCATCATTCTCTTAACAATTTGTTTCCTTTTTATCATAGTTTGTAAGTTTTTAAAAATTAGTTTTCTCACTCACCTAGGCTCCCCAACTATATCATAAACTTCTTTTTTTTTTTAGTTTATTTATTTATTTTGAGAGAGAGATTGAGAGTGCACACACAAGCGAGCAGCAGAGGGGCAGAGAGAGGAGAGAGAGAATCCCAAGCAGGCTCCATGATGTGGAGCCCAATGTAGGGCTTGATTTCCCCAACATGAGATCATGACCTGAGCCTAAATCAAGCAGCGGATGCTTAACTGACTGAGCCACCCAGGTGCCCCTATATCATAAACTTCTTGGGCATAGGGAGTCCCTGTCTGTCCTATTAACCTACACATTCTCATTTCCTGGCACTTAGTAGGTACTCATTAAAAATATGCTATTTAAATGAATGAATCGATCACTTTACATCTTTGCATTCCTAGCACCAGCAATTGTGTCTGATCTACATAAAGGGTTCGATACAGGGGTGCCTGACTGGCTCAGCCAGTAGAGCATGTGACTCTGGATCTTGGGGTCATGAGTTTGAGTCCCATGTAGGGCATAGGGTTTACTTTAAAAGAAGAAAGAGTTTAATATACGTTTGTTAAATAGAAGAACGCTCACATGGCAAGCCATTGTAATAAATGGGCTGTGGGCTTGATCCATTAGGATAAAGTAAGACTTGGTGGTTGAGAAAGGTGAAGCTGCATTTGCGTGTTCATCTGTAAATTCGAGTCTAAGTTTGGTAAACTATTAAAGGAGATTGCAATCCTTTCTGGAAGGACACCAGCCGTAACAAGGGAACTAGGAGGCTTCAGTAACCTAGTCTCAGATAAGAACGGGTCAAAATGTTCCACTTCCAAGATGCATCAGTCAAGGTCAATGAGCAAGAACATAGCCTGGGTATCCATCGCCAGTGAGAGACACAGAAGAGCCAGGCTTCAAAGGCAGCTGTGACCCTGTACATTTTACTGTGAGCTGTGGCTGTTCCATCTGAATTGTTTGTCGTGTTTATGCTGCTTGGCTGCCTAGCCGTGAAGACTGGGGGAAGTTATCGCCTCTCACATTCAATTCCTAGAATAGAATTAGGTGATAAATATACAATGAACAAGTCTAATTATGTAACGGGTAGGAAGGGATGCCTGCCCATATTCAAAAGGGAGAATGTTGCCCATTATGGATTTTTCATGGAAGGTTGACAGTTGGTGGTGTGCACATTGCATGAGTGGGTTATAGTAAGAGCTTTGCCAAAGGAACATTTCTAGAAGCACCATTCTGAAAAGAAGATGCATGGCAGATATATATATTCTACCAGATCTCCATATCATATGGAAGTTATGGTGGTTCTTAAATATGGTCTAAGATGCTCCAAGATATATTTTCCGGTGTTAGAATCTCAAAGTACCTTTGAGGCAAATGTTGAGACCGCCATGATGAATTGAACAATATCACTGAAACTCAGGCAGACACCTCTGTACTTCCCATGGTAAATTTCAGAGATAAAGGAAGAATCTAAGCTTTTTGTTTTTAATTTTTATTTTCTGGTAATTTAGGGCACACATTTCAGTCTAACGCTAATGCCCTTCCATTGTGCCCAAACGCAACAGGTGTGTTTGGAATTTGAGGTCAAGCAAACACTTGTAATTTAATTTCACAGGACAGGGAAGGAGGAGGAAAAAACTTGAGCTGAGGAGCAGAAGAGGTTTTTGTTCTTGTTTTTGTTTTTTAAGATTTTATTTTTAAGTAATGTCTACACCCAACATGGGGCTTGAACTCCCAACCCCGAGATCAGATTAAGAGTTGCATGCTCCCCTGACTGAGCCAGCCAGACACCCCTTAAGCTGAGGACTTTTAGACAGGTGGGCGGGGTACAGTGTCCACAGAAGCCAACAATCTTCAGGAAGAATTTGGACAACTTGTCACTTAAGGGTCCAAGTTGAGGTCAGAGCAGAAACCAGGGCTCTGCAAAAGTGATTGCTGGCAGGTGAACAAATAAACAATCTGGGAGGGGTCTGGCCTCTGGAAATGGTTTCTAGTCACTGGACTGAGGATTGGATCTGGCCAGAAATCACTGATACTTCCTCTCCCTTGTCTCCCAGATCCAAACTGTTCCTATGTATTCATTCACTTCACAAATATTGATGAGGGCCTAGGAGTTGTGAATTTGGCAGTGAATGAGACAGATGAGGCTCCTACTCCCAAGGAGCTCTCAACCCCATGGGAAGTAGGGGAGACAGTCTGCTCAAGAAAAGTCTCCCTGAAGATGGGACTTTCCCACTGAGATTTGCGGGACAAGAAGGGGTCAGGTGATGGGGGACAACCGATGGGGATGAGGCGGAGAAAGGCAGGAGCCTTGATCTTCTAGGACTCTCCGTAAGCCAAGGTGAGGAGTTGGCACGTTCTAAATGCCATTAGAAGTGCTGGAAGGGTTTTAAGCTAAGATCTGATTTCTATTTGGAACGGATTACCTTTGCTCCCGAGGGGAGAATGGGTTATAGGTGAAGAACAGTGGAAACGGAAGGACCAATTTTGAGACTCTACCATTCATCTGGGTGCGACAGATGGTGACTTGTGGTTGGTTAGTAATAATGGAAATAGGAAAAAGTGGACTGATTCAGGATGGGATTTGGGGTGAAGTCAACAGGACGGTAGATGGATGGAGTGTGGTAAGAGAGAGGGAGGGGAATCGAGAGCAAGCCCTGTGCTTTTGGCTTGAGTGACCAGGTGGATTGGGGTGTTCTTTACCGACATAGGAGGTCGGGGCAGGGGCGGGGGGGATTTGGAGGGAGTGGTTTGGAGAGGCCAGACCTAGAGTTCTAGTCTGGCTGTGTTGAGCTTGAGGTGCCAAGTAAGCAGTAGCTCTCGTGGGCCCGGAGTTCCTGGCAGAGGTTCAGGTCAGAGATACGGATTTGGGCATTTCAGCACCATCGGCATGTGGAAGGTGGGACCAGAGTAGGTAGGTGTCCAACGCTGTTGATTTGATCTTCTCAACCTAGCTCAACGTGTCCACCTCGCCCCTTCTCCCCTACCATCCCTCAGGTCCAGCCCCCTGCTCTTCCTTGGGCCACTGTAATTGTTCCTTGTCCCCATGCTTCTCTGCTTGTTCCTGTTTAATCTCTAGCCAGTGTGACCTGTTCAAAATGTAATCAGATTATGCCGCTCCCCAGCTTCAAACCCTTGAATGCCTTGGTCTCAGGAAGAACAAAAGCAAATCCTCACCTGACCCACAAGTAGGGTTGCCAAAGAAAACACAGGATGCCCAGTAAAGTTTGAATTTCAGATGAAGAATCACTGTTAGTATAAATATCATCACTTGCCTTAAATTAAACTCAACCTGGCATCTTGTACTTTTTTTAAGGTTAGCCGTTCATTTTGAGAGGAAGAGAGAGAAAGAGAGGGCACGTGCACACGAGTGGAAGAGGGGCAGAGAGAGAATCCCAAGCAGGCTCCACACTGTCAGCCTGAAAGCCTCATTTGGCCCTCGAACTCATGACCCATGGGCCTGTGAGATCATGACCTGAGCCCAACCGAGAGCCAGATGCTCAGCCGAATGAGCCACCCACCCTTGGCATCTTGTATTTTTATTTGCTAAGTCTGGCAACCCTACCTACCCACCAGGGCTTTGCAAGATTTGACCCCTGCCATTCTTCCCTGGTTCATCTCTCATCAGATATCCCCTGTTCTCTGACTCAAGTCATATTAGTTTTCTTCAGAACCTGAAATACACTCTGCCCTCTCCACCTCAAGGCCTTGAGGAATGCTTTGAGTATTTATTTATTATTAAAAAAAATTTTTTTTAACTTTTTAATTTTTATTTACATTTTAGAGAGAGAGACAGAGACAGAGACAGAGACAGACAGACAGACAGACAGAGTGTGTGAGCGGCGGAGTGGGAGAGAGGGAGACAGAATCCGAAGCAGGTTCCAGGCTCTGAGCTGTTAGCACAGAGCCCGACGCGGGGCTTGAACCCACAAACTGTGAGATCATGACCTGAGCTAAATTCGGATGTTTAACCGACTGAGCCACCCAGGTGCCCCATTAAAATTTTTTTTTTGAATGTTTTATTTATTTTTCAGAGAGACAGAGACAGAATGCAAGCGGGGGAGGGGCAGAGAGAGAATCCAAAGCAGGCTCCAGGCTCTGAGCTGTCAGCACAGAGCCCGAGCGGGGCTTGAACCCATGATCCATGAGATCATAACCTGAGCTGACGTTGGACACTTAACCCACCAAGCCAGCCAGGCGGCCCTGCTAGGAATGCTTTAAGTTCCTCCTGGATTAGCTTTGACTCACCTTTCAGATTTCACAGCCTTCTCCTTGTGTTGTGTACTCTCCTAGAGTGGTGTAACTTTCCTTCACTGACCCTGTGTCAGACAGCAATTACACATTTGTGTGACTATGTTAAGTATTATATTTTTTCCGCTAAACTGTAAGGTGAGAAACCAGATTTATTTTTGCTCACTCTGTGTCCCCTGTGCCTCTCCTCGTGTCTGATACATGATAGGCACTGTGAAGGGAGAGAAGGAAGGAGTTAAAGGAAAAAGGAGGGGAGGAAAGAGGGAAGGAGGGAAGGAAGGAAGGAAAGGGAGGAAGGAAAAAAGGAAGGAAGGAAAGAAGGAAGAAGGAAAGAAGGAAGGAAGGAAGGAAAGTAGGAAGGAAGGAAGGAAGGAAGGGAAAAAGATGAAGGATAGTACTAGATTACTGAATAAGTTTTATCAGGACCAGGGTGAGGAATAAAGACTCCAGCAGAGATTGGCCCTAGGAACCAGTTTCACAGGGGAGGCAGGAAGAGAATGCAGGGTAACGACCAAATACCCAAGTCAGCTTGGGAAGAAGGTGCGGGTAGTTTTCCCAATATGTGGGGGATGGGGCCGAGGATGAGGTTTGAGGCTGCTTAAACATATTCTACCTCTAAACTCTATTAGGTCCGGCATAGGGGGCAGCACGGGGGTGGGTACGAGTGAATTTCTTTGTGCAGTTGTTGCCTCAGGGAAAGGTCAAGTGGGTCTGGGCTAGGACGCTGCTCAACTATGTGGGGATTGTTCCCCTCCACCCCTGTGGCCCCAACATCTTCCTTTGTCAGCTTAGCGTGAGCAAGGGTTAAAGACAGTCCGTTCACCAAGCTCTTCTTCCTCAGTCAGCTCTACAAATAAATTGGTTCTATTCCTTTTTTTTTTTTTTAAAGTAGGCTCTACACCTAACATGGGGCTTGAACTCACGACCTTGAGATCAAGAGTTGGGGATTCCACCAGCTGACCCAGCCAGGCACCCCTAAATTGGTTCTATTCTTTTCTTTCTTTTTTTTAAAAAAAAATTTAAGTGTTTGTTTATTTTTTGAGAGACAGAGCGCAAGTGGGGGAGGGGCAGAGAGAGAAGGAGAAACAGAATCTGAAGCAGGCTCCAGGCTCTGAGCTTAGCACAGAGCCCGACATGAGGCTTGAACCCACGAACCGTGGGTAGCTCAGTTGGTTAAACCTCTGATTTCGCTCAGGTCATGATCTCACGGTTCATGAGATCGAGCCCCGCGTCAGGGTCTCTGCTGTCAGCGCAGAGCCCGTTTCTGATCCTGTGTCTCCCTCTCTCTGTCCCTCCCCTCTCTGTGCTCCCCTCCTTCTCTCTGAAAAATAAACAAACATTTAAAAAGTATCTATCTATCTCTATATATATGGCGCCAGGGTGGCTCAGTGGGTTAAGCGCCTGACTCTTGATTTTGGCTCAGGTCATGATCTCACGTTTGTGGGTTCGGGTTTGAGCCCTGTGTAGGGCTCTGCAGTGACAGTGCGGAGCCTGCTTGGGATTCTCTCTCAAAAATAAATAAACAAACATTTAAAAAAAAAAAAAGATTCCGGAGGGAGAGGAAGAGAGGAACTCACCAAAAACACTTCAAATAATTGATTCATATTTGGATCCAGATCTGAAGAGGCTCTTGTTAAAGATATGTATGCTTCTTTGAGTACATTTGGTTTAATTTTACTTAAAAGGATTCACTGAAGAGTTTCAGCTGAGGCGGTGTTATTGCTTAGCAAATCCAAATAACAAAATGTTGGTTTTTCTAGTTAAACTTCTGTGTATTAATTAGATCTGTCTCAAAAGCCATTCATCAGGTTGGGGAGGGTGTCTTATGTGAAAAAGCTTTTTCATTTAGATGTAAATTAGACCTAGCCTATCAGGAAAAAAGGAAAGTTCTTGACATTTTTATATTCTGAAAATACAAGGTCATGTTGCTCAAAAGAATCTGAGTATACATACTATTGACCCACCAGATAATATGAATTAGCCAGTTTTTTAAAAATGACCCAAGCACCCTCATTTAATTATCTTTTAAAAAAAATTTTTTTTTAACGTTTATTTTTGAGACAGAGAGAGACAGAGCATGAACGGGGGAGGGGCAGAGAGAGAGGGAGACACAGAATCGGAAACAGGCTCCAGGCTCTGAGCCATCAGCCCAGAGCCTGACACGGGGCTCGAACTCATGGACCACAAGATCATGACCTGAGCTGAAGTCAGACGCTTAACCAACTGCGCCACCCAGGCGCCCCTTAATTATCTTTATAGAAGTAAAATGTAGGGGTGCCTGAGTGGCTCAGTGGATTAAGTGACTGACCCTTGGTTTCGGTTCAGGTCATGATCTCACGGTTTCATGAGTTCGAGTCCTGCATGGGACTCCGTGCCGACAGCGCAGAACCTGCTTGGGATTCTCTCTTTCTCTGCCCCTCCCCCTCTGGCACATGCTCTCTCTCTCATTAAAAAAATAAAAGAAATACATATAAATCCAAATGCTTAGCCTTTAAAGGTTTTAAACAAGATTGCCTGCTCCTAAACTCAAACATTAGCCTTCCTCCCACATCCCCCAACGCAGCCCCTCAGCTGTAGCTAACCCAACGGTACACGCTCTCTCTCTAAATTAATAAACATTTAAAAAATAGCCAGAAAGGGGCGCCCGGGTGGCTCAGTCGGTTGAGCGTCCGACTTCAGCTCAGGTCATGATCTCGCGGTCTGTGAGTTCGAGCCCCGCGTCGGGCTCTGTGCTGACAGCTCAGAGCCCGGAGCCTGCTACGGATTCTGTGTCTCCCTCTCTCTCTGCCCCTCCCCCGTTCATGCTCTGTCTCTCTCTGTCTCAAAAATAAATAAAAACATTAAAAAAAGATCTTTAAAAAATACCCCCAAAATGTTTGAGAGTTGTGATGAGTATGTTATGGTGAAAAAAAGATATGGCTGCGAAATATTTCACTAATAAAATATTTCACAAAGGTTTGGGAGGCGGAACCAGTGGCCGCACGTATGAGAGGGTCCTGTGGGGATCAAACAGTTCTGTAGCTTGAATACGATGGTGATTACACGAAGCTACAAAGGTGGTGAAATTGCACAGATCCACACACACACACAATGTGGTGCACGTAGAACCGGTGAAATCTGAATGAGCTTTATGGATTGTATCAATTTCGTGGTGATCATATTTATTGGGGGAGGCCGGGGTAAGGATTTACGGGACATCCCTACCCATTTCTTTGTAACTCCCTGCGAATCCACAGTTCTTTCAAAATAAAAAGTTAACCCAAACACACGACACGGACAACAAAAAAGACAGCAGTCAGATGGCGCACGAATTTGAGGGTAGATTTTATTCCTTGTCCTTGTGATGTGGGAGGAATGACCATTCTCCTTGAGGAGAATTCTCTCTTCTCCAGGAGTGGCTCTCCCGTGGCGTCAGTGAGAGAGGATGATGCACAGTCTGTTGATGTCCTTTTTTCTGGGGACACACATGCAATCTATCATCATGTTCTTTCCAAGAAGTTAAAGGAAAGACTTAAGCTTCTGCTGTCCTTACCAAGGTCCTGTTAGAATCAGGAAAGCATGGATTCTAAAATAACAGTGAGCTTGAGTTCTTACTTTCATTCTCTCCTGGTTAAAAACAAAACAAAACAAAACAAAACCACCCCAAAAAATTCTGTTGGCATTTACATGGTGGTTTTCAGGAAATCCTCAAGTCAAGATGCATTCAATGTTATCACTGAAAGTGCGAACACAAATGAGAATTGATGATTGTTTATTCAATTAAATGGAGTTCCTTCTGTTTTCGTCTCTTTCGTAGCCAATGTTTCTGCAGTGTAGTAAGCCAGCGAAGACACCGAACCTCTAAATAAATCAGAGAACTCCTTTGTCTACGTTTGCCCTTCATCACATGAACACCCCGAAAGAGAGTATTAATACGTTAAACCAACAAAGGACTTCAATGGGAATTGGATGCTAGCAATTGCTTAACAAGTGGAGAGTAGTAAACTTTTAAAACTGTAAATACTTGTTTAAAAAGACAAATGTTCTCACTCATATATTGTCAGCAGGACTGTAAATTGTTACAATTTTCTTTGGAAGAGATGTTGGCAGTAAATACTCAGTCATAAAAACATTCATATCCTTTGGCCCAGTAATTCAATTTCTGGGAATTTACCCAAAACAAATCATTAAAAAGAAGACATAAACTATGTTATAAAGATGCTCCTAACAACACTCTATATAATAACAAAATCCAGAAAATAACCTAAATGCCAAATAATAAAGGAATGTTTAAGTAAATTATGGATTTCCAACCTGGGGGACTATTATATAGCTATGAAAAATGGTAAACAGGCTATGTATCAAATGGAAAGGTGCTTATAAAACAATTCGCAATCGTCAAAGCATTTTATAGAAAGGTATGCACTTATGAGTTACCTTCCATAGAAGAAAGAGCAAACTCTACAGTGCTTAATTAAGGTGGAAAGTGAAATTCATGTCCTCGGGTCTATAGAATAGATTTTAGCAAAATGCAAATACATAGAATAAGTCTAAGATGGGTGTGAGGAAATTCAAACTTGTAGAAACATTCATCAGTTTTCAAGTTACATTCTGAGAAGAGGCATAACACACATTAGAGCTGATGGCTGGTCTTGGGGCGCCTGGGTGGCTCAGTCCGTTAAGCGGCCGACTTCGGCTCAGGTCACGATCTCACGGTCCGTGAGTTCGAGCCCCGCGTCGGGCTCTGGGCTGACTGCTCAGGGCCTGGAGCCTGTTTCAGATTCTGTGTCTCCCTCTCTCTCTCACCCTCCCCCGTTCATGCTCTGTCTCTGTCTCAAAAATAAATAATTAAAAAAAAAAAAAAAAAAAAAAAAGAACTGATGGCCGGTCTTTAACCAGTGCATACAGAGGGCAGCAAAGGTATCTTTTGAATGCTCTGAACGTGATCACTAGTGTGCTTAAGATGACACAATGATTCTCAAGCGTTTCTCAGGAGCAGCAAACTGCCAGCATCTTGCATGTGGAATCGCTTAGAAGCAGGAAAGTTATTTTGAAAGATAAAGGTTTAAAAAAAAAAATCACAAAGGTCCAGATGTGGCTGTCCTTAAATATGCTCAAGAGAGAGAGTGGCCAGTCTCCCTTCTATAAATTGGAGGGGAAATGATGATCTCCAGGCTTTTGTGTCTGCCTTCTAAATTCCAGGTGTTTAGTTCATTTTGTAAGGTTGGTGACGTTGCTCCGTAATGTTGCTGTACCGAACAGCCACGTTCAGTAGGATTTGAAGCCATGTCAAGTTTCCTGGGCTACATCTTACCTTGAGTCCTCACTGCTGGGACCAGAGCCAGAGCATTAAGGCAGAGTACCAGACTGTTTCCAATCTTCCCAGTTTAATGTTTGAACTTGAATGGCATATCCCACTAGGTTGCATGTTATAGAAAAGGAATTTTTGAGAGCACGGAATATTAGAGGGCTGATAATTCAATGGAGAAAGTCAACATAACAAACTTGAAAACAGGGCTTTGCTTGGATCAACCACATGGAGTTAAACACACACACACACACACACACACACACACACACACACGTATGTACATGTACACACAGGTTGATTGCTGTTCCAAGGCCATCAAAGCTTCAGGTTTGAGAGGAACATTTTCATAGAGGGATATTTCAGAACAGGGCTTGGAGGAAGGATACATGATTTATCCTGAACTTGACAGGCCAAGGAACAATCGGAGGTTGGAGGCAAAAACTCCCAAAAGGAAACAGGGAATTTTAGAGAACAGTGTGGGCATTTGGACGTTTAAGAGTAATACTCAAACAGGAAACACTGATTAAAAGCAGTACTGGTAAGCTGGTAAACTACAAACTATTTATTCACCAGTAAGCATCCAAATACTTAGCAACCTTTCTAGTTTGGCCCCAGGAAGAAACAGCCAGGCTGGCTGTACCTGAGTTTGCTGGCACAAAGTGAAGTCTGCGTGTGTGGAAGAGAGAATTAAAAGGCGGGGTGGGAGTGGCAATGGCGAAATGAGAGCTATAAAAGCAAGCATGTTTTAGCTCATCGGCTCAGTGTGACATGATTACGTGAAAGTTTTCGGTGTGGAAAGCCTAGTTATGGTGCAGTTACATGAAACCTGTGGCCTGATGCAATCGGGACACGGACGTTGACATTAGCTTCAGGTTTGAAGAGAGCATAGGTTGGGGCGCCTGGGTGGCGCAGTCGGTTAAGCGTCCGACTTCAGCCAGGTCACGATCTCGCGGTCCGTGAGTTCGAGCCCCGCGTCGGGCTCTGGGCTGATGGCTCGGAGCCTGGAGCCTGTTTCCGATTCTGTGTCTCCCTCTCTCTCTGACCCTCCCCCGTTCATGCTCTGTCTCCCTCTGTCCCAAAAATAAATAAACGTTGAAAAAAAAAATTAAAAAAAAAAAAAAGAAGAGAGCATAGGCTGGGAGGTATGTAGCAAAAACGACTGCTGACAAAGGGCAGTAAAGCATTTCTGTCTTCACTCTATCCACTCCCACTCCTACCTAGAACTAGGTCTCAGTGCCGACCACTGGCTCATTCCTTCTTCCCTGAAGCTTCTTTTCCGGCAACCCGCAAGTTCACAATTGCTAACATTCCCTTGAGAATGGCTGAGAAAGGGAAAGAAGGAAGCTACACTTGGAAAGAAGATTGCTTGGTAGTTTATTTACAATAGAATGTAAGAAAAAGGAAGTTATAAACAATAATAAATAACTGGGGGAAAAAAACCAACAACACAAAACAGCCATAAAATGACACAGAAGGATGGCACGTATGATGATCAAACCTTGCTTGCTCTGCTCGTAGTCTGTAACACTGTGCATTCCAAAACGTGGTCCTTCGGCAGTGGCAGTGGTATTTTGACTCAATATATGTAACTAATCCAGATCCCGGCTTGAAATGTAAACACTAAAAAATTACACTCGAAGCCACATGTAAGGGGCATAGAGATAACAACAACTCAAAGAACCTCTTCTTGGTGATGACACAGAAACTGAAGGGAAAACTTGCAATTCGACAGACGTTTTCCATTTTAAGCAAAAACATCCAGAGGCTTATCCTAATGCACTTGTTAACAATGAAATTATAATAACGGCATCTGAAAAATTCTTAACATATTCACATTCTCTTATTGCACTAACTCCTAAAAAGCTTAAACACTTCTATTTCAAATGCAAACAGATTGTTTTGAAGGTAGAACACAGAAGAACCCAGTAGGTGTTGTCTCTGCATGCCAACACTGTGCTCTCGAGTAACACTTCAGTTTCAGCAAGAATGGAGAGTTTAAATGGTCTATTTATGATCAATTGCAGTTACTAAACAGACCTTTTTTTTTTTTTCTTTTTAATTTCAAGAATTATGGCTCAGATGGCAGGCTGTCACCTAGCCTACTGAGTCAGATGATCAGAAAGGGACTAAAGCTATTTAGACAATTCTTCTCTATTGGATTATCTGAATACACATTCTATGTGACTAAATTATACTCTGGCCCTTGTAACAAGTAAAATTCCTATTGACGTAAGCCAGCCAGTGACCTTGTTGTTTCTGAGGCCACGCAGAGATGCTAAGGTAAGTAAAATTGGAAAACACACATAAAGACAGTAGTCTTGAAATTTTCACGGAAAAATGACTTCCTGAGAAGTGTCAGAATCTTTTCTCTTAGGTCACTGTTGATGACAGTGTCATTTGCTTTTGGAGGTCTCGTGTTTTTTTAAGTGTCTGCGTTCATTCGACACCCACAACTGCACCCCTTAGAGATTTATTTTCACAATCCAAAACATGGGTATTAAATCCTCCCAAATTAAAACCATTTCCCCCCACACACAGATGCAAACCCAAAGCAGAAGGTTTATAACTTAGTTCACCAGCAAACTCTTTGTTTCTGTTATTACGTTGGTAACTGAAAGACGTCACAGATTCCTTTGTTATGCTTTTCCTTTCCTTTGCTTTATTTCAGCCCAACTGTAGGAAAATGCGATGATCTTCAGAGCTCATCTCAGAGACAGTCTGTGCAGTAAAAACACGGAGACCTTCTTATCCTGGGACAGCACAGCCAAGGCGACAATGCTGTTTTATAGCCAATGAGAAGCACAGGGGTATTTCACCATTTGAAATCCATCCAAAGCAACGATATTTATGGCCATTTTGATGGTCTCCACTAACGACAGAGATAAAGATGGGGTGAACATATGTGTTCTTCTATGGATTATTTATTTTAATTTGGCTACCAGAGACTTAAAACTGGTGGTGTCTGATTCACTATACTATATTTATATATATACAGGTATAATACAATTTCGGTGAACAAAGTTGAAGGTTTCCACATTGCAGACAGAGGCACTGAGTTAAGATTCTATGTTTCCCCAAACATGCTTAATAAATTCAAGTTTCGGCTTTGTTTTCTTCTAAGTTTCCATCATGCAAGCATTTAATTTCCATCCTTATAGGAATTATTAATGGTCTATATATACACGTTCATCGCAGGCTTGTATCGCACAAGAAACAGACTCATGTATGGAGAATATGAAAGGACAGGTGAAAAATCAAGATAGACAAAATATTGAAGTCATTTATGCCTTGTGATGACCGGATTAAATATTCAAAGCAGCTAAGGGAATATTTGCACCCCCCACCCCCTTGTTTAAATGCACACAAACCACACGTAGACAGGAAAAACTGAACATACTTGGAGTGCACACACATTTGTTGGCTAAAAACCACACGATCATTGGCAGCTTTGAAACTGATGTCTGTGTTACTGAACTGGCTACAGGAGAAAGAAAACTCACAGAAAGAAATCAGAAATCAGCTTTCTAAAGCATATAGCATTGTTGACCTTGACAGCAGAAGCTGCTTTACAAAGAAAGAAAAATGGCCACGGCATTAATGGAAAAACTGGGTGCCAGATGTGTTAACAACCTGCACAAGATAAATCTGTTCTGTGCAAAAGTAACGATCCCGCCCCATCCTGGCAAATTTCCGCTGGCAAATAGTAAGCAAATACGTATACTATGTCAGTGTCTTCCGAGGGTAGAAGTTTGCACTCGAAAGCCACACATTCTCATTAAGTACTACTGTGTGGAGAGGGGACCACTGAGCAAGTCCAAGAGGTTTGAGAAGATTAAGTTTTCCCACAGGCAAAAATCATGCTACTATCCCATGCAGAGAGGTCTTACTACATGTAGCGCCGTCATTCTCAGGGAAGAGACGCACTGTGGAGCTAAGCTATTTGCAACTGGTTTCCTTTGAGTTCTGGGTTTATTTATTTATTAAGCTCAATGTCAACCTGTAGATAAAGAAATGATCTTGACAGTCTGACGTAGGACTTAGAATACTCGGTGCTGGGTTCGTGGGGCCAGCGCCTGCACCTTGGGAGAGTTGATCAATTGGAAAGACACTATGCAGCGTGCTGAGCGCTGAGACAGAGAAGCAGGCAGGGTCCACTGGCTGAGAGGCTGTGTGGGAAGGAGAACACGCTCCTTGGTTTCTGTTGTTTCCTTTGGAATCTGTGTTTTGGGAAGGTCCCTTTCCTGAGGTTGGAGGTTATGGTCAGGAAGGCTAGCTGGGGCCTCGGAGTTGTCCAACTACCTTGTCGTCTTCCTCTCTTGGAGGACGAAAATAAATTCTAGGTTCTGCTTGCCCTTCCTTCTGCGTTTAAAGGCAGTGAGGCGCGACAATGGCAGAGGTTTCTCTTTAGAGCAAAGGAGAGTTCGCTTTCTGCCACTTGGGTTGAATGGTCTTGCTTCCTGTCAGCCTGGGTTCTGATCCTGCATTACGGCTACTTGCAGAAGAGAAAGCTAGCCAGGGGGGCACCTTTTCTCATGCTTCCTGTATACTCTACAAACAGGAGTCATCAATTCTGCGCATTCTCTCCGCCCCCCCCCCCCCCCCCCCCGCCACCGACAGCATTTACTCCACTTCTGCAGCATTCCCAATATTTGGATTTCAAGTTAAGAGCAAGAGAAAGACAGTCTCTTTTAAGGTCCGGTGATGGGCAATCTGTTCCAGGGAAATCTGGATGCTATGAAAAGTAAAACCTGGAGAGGGATGGGAGACAGTTCTCTTTTTCAGGGTTCCCAAACCAGACATCCTGACAGTGCTAAAGTCCAGTTAGCTTAGACTACCCCTGCGCTTTTTAGAATGGACAAAGAGTCAACGAATTCTACTCAATTAATTGCAAATACTGTGAATCTTAATGGATGACGGAAGGTGACAATTCAGGGTTTGTTGGTACCTGTAGAGAAAAAGGACGTTTGCCTCACCTGGGCCTCTTGGTTCCTAAACCAAGCCATCCCCGAATCGGTCAGTTACGGCCACACTCATCCATGCGATTCTGAAAGGTTTCTGAGGCCACAAGGGCACAAAGGGGGAAGTTATTAAAAGACAGAAACAAGTGGAATCTTTATTAAATTCTGCGAAAGGTATAAATAAGTTCTCATTAATTGCACTTGGAGCCTCTATAGGTTGATAATTAAAATTTTCAAAAAATTTAAAGAGTTAATTAGGCCCCAAATCCTGAGTCAGATTAATCAAAATAGGAATCTCAGTTAAGTACTAGTATTCAAGTCTTGGCGATAAACAGTTTGAAATCGAACAGTTAGGTATGTTATGCCTGAGAGTATTTTTGAGAATTCAGGTTTGATGAGAGGAGACTGACTTCACTATTTTACCACCCCTGTAACAGTGACATAAGGTTTTCATTTATTTACTCTTTAAGTCCACACCTACCTCATCAAATGCTCAATAACAAGGCTTCCTGCCTTCCTTCCTCCCGGCTTCCAGCTGTGGTTACAGAAGATTCCTTCTGTCCTTTGCAAGCCTTACTTTTTACATCTAGTATGATGCTGTGTGGCATACTTAGGGAATCGTATTATATGGGAAATTACTTAACCACATGCATACTCAGAGATCGAAAGAACATGGTTGAGTGACAAAGCAGTCTTTTTCTCTATCAGAAGATTCTTAAAAACAAACAAACAACCAACCCAACAACCCAAATGAAAATATAAAAACCCCATGAAAGATTCATAGGAAGTTACTCTAATTTGGGCCGACATGGCTTATCTGAAAAGTGTATGCCAGGTAAATTCAGGGTGGCTTTTTTCTCAGGGTCTGGAAGCGTGAGAGTTTCTGGGGCTGACTTTTTCCGGGGTCGATCTTTGGGAACGGACAGAAATTCTGGTGCGTCTGTGGAGAGAGGTGTGGACGGAGCACTGGAAGGGGCACTGCGGACTGAGGAAGGCAGCAGGGGGATGCTCGAGATAGAAATCGCAGGAGGGAAAACGCCAATTTTCCTGTTGGTGGCTTCCTGAGTGGCTCGTTCAAATTCTCGGACTTCATCCATTGTCATGTCTTCAAAGGAAAAAAAAAAAAATAGAAAAATGACCAGTCATTTAGAAGAGATGCAAATGGCTTTATCTCTACACCTGATTTTAAGGGAACTACGGGAACTGTATCATAAAGAGGTCTGTCCAGATTATAAACCAAAAGTAACACTGAAATGCTAAACCCTAAAAAAAAATTTTTTTTTTTTTTTACTAAGGCAAACCTCTGGGGAAAAAAAAATTCCTTTATGAATATCCATCCAAGATTTTCCAAAGCATTCTTCAGTGAGTAGTTTAAATGTTCTGAATTAGAACTGATCAGCAGAGTACAGAACCAGACTGTGTGTGTGTGTGTGTGTGTGTGTGTGTGTGTGTGTGTGCATGCGTGGTGGGTATGGTATGATATATGGAGCTATTATTAGACCTATCATTTCTATAAAGGGAAGGCAGTTAAAGCCATCAATGGCCCAGGAATGACACATATTATTACCTACTTTAGGTCATGCAAGTATACCTTTATAGGGTAAAACAGGCAAATCATCAGATTTTCTTCTTATTCAATAAATATATTTTTTTGTATTCTGGGGGTTACTGGTTTCCTGACTGTGAACCCATCCTGACTATGTATCCATCCTGTATTTTAATTAATTCAGCTTAAAAAAACAGGTAAGATAAGGACAACAACAAACCCTGCTAATTATCCCAAAGCCAAGAAAAATAAAGCCATTTTTCAAGGAAACATAAAAGAAAAAAAGCATTCAAGAAATAAACTCAGTGATGCCCCGTGTAAGAGGAATTGCCAGATGATGGAGATTTTCTAAACACCTGAGATGTTTTTATTTAAGTGAGAAAGTAAAAAAAATATATCTATTTTAAATGTAAATCTTTCCCTAATCTATTTGTTTCTTAAACAGATTTTATTTTTAAGTAATGTCTATGCCCAACGTGGGGCTTGAACTCACAACCCTGAGATCAAGACTTGCTCGCTCTACCAGCTGAGCCAGCCAGGACCCCACCCCGCCCTGCCGCTCCGGCCATATATTTAATGTATTATATACACTTGCTACCATTGAGACCTAATATGAAAATCATTGTGCTACAACACAGTGATGACTCCTCTATCACGGCCTATTATTATTATTTTTTAATAGTTTGAGATCTCTAGTTTTCAAAACTCTACGACTATTACCATCATCACTATTGTTACGGTTCTTATTAATTACTCTCTGGCTATCCCTGGTCCCCTTTGCCATTTTTCCTTACTGGGAACAGAGAAAATAGGTACCTGGGCTTATTAGAAAAAGCACTGAGTGAAAGTCTAAGGGCTTGCCCCTGAATAAAAGGTGAAAGCTATTGCCCATGGATTTTCCACGTGTATTTTAACTTCCCACAGACCCGTTTTTCATTCTTGTCCTCTCCCATGCACCGAGTGGTAGAACCATGAGATGACAGTGCATCAGCTAGCAAGGCGCAATACATCCACTTTGGAAATATTAATTATGGGATGAATATTCATAACATGGTATTAATCATTAAGAGATATATATGCATATATGAGGTCATATCGTAACATGAGCAGACCAGAAATGTTTCTTTGGGTGTTGAGTTTGATAAGTTCCTTATAGATTTTGGATACTAACCCTTTATCTGATATGTCACTTGCAAATATGTTCTCCCATTCTGTCGGTTGCCTTTTACTTTTGCTGATTGTTTCCTTCGCTGTGTAGAAGCTTTTTATTTTGAAACCAGAAATATTTCTTTAAAAACTAAACCCTTAAGAGGATTTCTCGGGAGCAATTGTTAAAAGATTCTGAAAGGGGAACTTTATAAAGTAAATACAAAATTACGATCGTATCGATATCGTAGAAAATTTAGACTATAACAAGAAAAATTGTACCTATAAATTTACCACTTAAAAAATACTAAGACTATTAAACAAGCTAAGAAATGAGATTAAGTTTTTAAAAAAGAAGGATTTACTCCAAAATATAATTGAGACTCCCAGAAAAATTTTAGTCAATGGAGTATGTTTCTGCTATAATAAATTAAATGTCATCTTGGAAAATTAGACTTTCTAGTGGCTAGTATAATGCTCTACTCCACACATCCAGCAGGGGGCAGAGAGCATCCAAAATACAGAATTGGGTTTTTACATTCCCAGAGTCTCTTAGAAGTTCCCTTCCTTGAAGGCACTGAAACTGCTCAATGGAAAAGAAGACTGTTATTTTCTTAGTGCCGTGTTCATGGATGCTAATTTTGCATAATTTCAACCTACCACGTCCTGTCTTAGGTTGAGGATTTAAACTTTACTGAGCACGCATGCAGTTTTTGTTTGTGACGGACAGCAGCCTCTTGATGTCAACTGTTTTTCATTATGATAGAGAAGAAAGACAATGGAAAAATAAATGGTCCCCAATTTGATGGAATTCCAAAGCATAAGGGAAATGTCGTCAGCACTCAAAATAACTGCTTTGTATAACTTCTGAGGAGATAGGCATCTCTTATGCTGAAGTCATGGGAACCACAGTGAATCTCAGCCAGAGAACACACGGGGCTTCCCCATGGGAGAACCATCTAGGTACCACTGTCTACATACATAGTAAACGGACTTTCTAATGGTAATCATCACAGCAAAACAGAAAGAAAACCAAACAAACAGCCGTAAGCTATAAACCATAAGAGCCTGGAATGAGAAAAGCGCTTCGCTTAGTATCCCTGGGAATGCGGCATTTCTCCCCCTTTCCCCTGGCTTCCTTTGTCTGGTCACACTTCCAGCAAAGCAGCTTTCAGAGCGCGGCTGAGCGAGCGCTAGCATCTAAGATTCCAAAAGGAAAGGGAATAGAAAATGATGCATATTCAAGGACAGTGTCTTTAATGCGCATTTCCAACGTGAGCACAGGGACAGAGGAAAGGGGGAGGTCCTGCTGGGACTGGCCTGTGCATAGAGAGGAACACCCCAGTTAAGTCTACCCAACAGCTTTCCGCAAATCCAATCACTGCGTGCAACATGGGGAGGAAAGGTCAGGGCCATTTCGGCCTCAAGGACAGCCACACACCCCCGACAGGAACAAACGAGCCTTGCGGGGCACACACCAAACACACGCTCTAAAATCTGAACTAAGAATTTCCAAAGTGCAACCAAAAGATCTTCACAATTCCGAAGCGCCCATTTACAACAATGGCCGTTGCTCAACTTTCCACAACTAGGTTACCAGTTTCTTAAAAATCTAGTATGTTCTGTCCTGGGGCATGGGCCAGCTGACAGGCAGGCTCAAGCCGATACCCAGAGAGATCACGGCTCTGGCCAAAAACACATACAAACAACTTGATGATGACATTTTCTTCGTTATCTGTATCTCCCCTTCATTCGCACCAAATGATTGGGAGGGAACAATATTCAAAACGCTGACATACACCACGCAGTCAGCTCTCAATGTCCAATGTGCCACTAAACAACCTGTGGCTCTCTGAGTCTCGTTTTAAGTCCCAGGCTGGACGTGCTACATGGCCCAGCATGTTCCCAGCTCACCACACCTTCACCGCTCAGCCAGTGCGTGCACAGATTGCACCCCATCTTGAGATGAACCCAAGTAAAAAGGAACTGATTGGCTAGAATAGAACAGCTATAAAGAGCCATAGAAAGCATTTCAAAGGAAATGTAAAGAAATCTCAAATACCAGATGAGTCACAAGCTGTCCCTTGAATGAATAACTTGAATGCTAACTACGTTCTTAAAAGTTACGGTCACGATGTTCTAGTTTTCCTAGGACTTCTGTTTTCACCCCTGTCTTCCTTCGTGGTGCAGGCCATTCACCAGCCACAAATGTTTCCACTCTCCACGTTCTTGGGTTGTAGGAGTGGAACAACCCCCAAATCGAGCGGCTTTTTGAAGGAGCGAAAAGTCGAGAGGGGGGTGACACTGTCCAGTTTAGACCCAGCTCAGGTTCCTCACCAACAGCCTCTGGGCGACGACGACATGTTTTTTGTGGCAGGCCGAGAACTGAACCTTTGCAGTATTTCATATATCAGTTTATGTGTACGTTTGGTAAAGGGTGGGCAACATGTTTTAAAAATTCTACATACACTTGTTTGGGCATGGCTCTCTATGTCATCCACAGTGGAGGAATGCTGATTGCAAACTTTTATGTTGGTTTGTTCATGCATGTTTTTCTCGTATTCCCGAACATCATCCATTGTCATATCTGAAAAAAGGTCAAGACGTTGGCAACTACCGTTATTAAACGCAGACTTTCAAGGGGGAGACTTTAGGGAAAGAGGATAGCGGAAGCCAAAGAGAGGTTTAAAAAGCAGGGGATTCGCTAACTTTATGAAGAGGATGTCATAAAGTTAGCTACACCAGCCAAACGGGGGGTGAGTGCAAGGAAGTGAAGTTGAAATAGTCTTAGAACAGAGAAGAGTGGAAATTATTTAGGGGTGAATCTTGTAACGTGAGCTAGATGGGTAGAAAGTATTAGCACGTGGGCAGAGCCATAGCCTGAGATCTCCTAAAGCGATCGTTAGAAGATCCCTTCGGGAACGGGGTCAGGTTTGTTTGGTTTAATACTTACCTTTCATACACCCTTCAAAACAGATTTGGAGATTTTTTTTAAGTCAACGCATTCGACCATAGAAAGGACACTTTCATTGCTAGTGCAGGAGACACGACATAGAAGGCAGACAAACGGTGTTTACCGGTACAAGGGATATTGGGCGCAGTGCTCACACATGGATGTATTTCTGCACAGAATTCATAGTGTTGGAGAGTGCGGGTCTACATCGAACTTCAAGTCTAGTCTAACAGCTTGGAGATGGCTGGCATTACTTCCACCTACACTGATCTATAAATAAAATGGCACATGACATTATGCTTTTGGGTCTGAGTCTGTAGTTTTTCAGCATTTCAGGATAACGATCTCCTACTAATCTAGTGGTTCCCAGCAGGGGACAACTTTGTGACAGTTTCGGTTGTCACACCTGGGGTGGTTGGTGCTACTGGCATCTAGGGGGTGGAGGCCAGTGACGCCACCGAATATCCTACCAATGCACAGCACTCTCCCCTTCTCAACAGGGAAGTGTCTGGGCCAAAATGTCAATGGTGGTAAAGGCTGAGGAACCCCCGTCTAAATCCAACTGACAAAAAGCTGAAACAAAGAGCCCATTCAACTTCAGTATGTGAAATGCGTAAAAATAACAATTATTCTCACTTTCAAGATGGCTGCTGTTTTACCCTCAACTCCCCACCCGGCTCTTTGGTTATTTTATACCACGCTACCAGCAATCTTCCCAGACACAGGCATGCCTCTGTTGCTCTCATGGCAGAATTTAACTTCATGCCCCTCTACAATGAAGGTATGCTGAATAATTGGTTATGCGACCACCCCGATCACGAATTAGCTTGGTGGGGATTCAGAGAGGGTATTCACAGCTGGAATGTTTCGCTAAGTATTTGCTGCATCATGTGGTTTGCTGTCTTTTTATATCAATCCATGTATGTCATGTGAGCTTCTCTTCATCTCCACAGGGTACACTTGCCAGAACCCTGTGATTCAATTCAGTGTGGTCTGGGGCCAAGATGGAGGGCGGCTCTAAATCCGAACCTGGGCTATTTTATTTAGCCGATGACCCCCCTCCCGCCCACCCCAAAACCATCAATCAAAAATACTGTCCATAAGCAATGTAAGTATCGAGGATGCTAAGCAGCAGTCTGGCCAGGCAAAGAGCATGCGTTTCTTTTAGAAAATCGAGGTAACTGGAAAGCAATAAAGAGACGCTGCTTTGTAATTAGAACAAACGTTATCTTAATTAACAATATTCTTTCAATACAATCAACTTTAACCTCAAAGGCTAGTTATCAACATTTCTTTAAACACAAATACACCTGGAATGAATACTGAGGTCATTCTGAAGCTAAAACTTTGGGGACGTTTCTCTATATATGTGTTCATTAGACATTTCCCTCCCTCCCCTCCCTTCCCAGACACTGGCATGACACTATTTTGGCAAACAAAAACAAAGGCATTGTAGTTTTTTTTGTTCTAGTGAATCCCAACAGAAATCGTTCTTTATCTTTAATTAGCTCAACGTGAGGAGAAGGGTTTAACTGTGTAACCGTGTGCTTTCAGAGATATTTCAATTTTGTAGATGTGAAGAAGGATTTAACAACAAAGGTATTCATTACTGCCTTGTTCGTAATAGTGAGAAATGGAAAACAACCCAGGGGACTGATAGTAATATGCAACCATTCAAAAGTGATGTAGAAGACAATTAACACTATAGAGAAATGTTCTCGGTATATTGTCAAAAATTGGAGGTGAAAACACTGTATGTATTATATGAAATCATTTTTGTCAGAAAAGCATTACATACATTTTAAAAAGACTAAAAGGATACATTTCAAAATATTAACGGTGATTGTTTTGAGGAGTTGGAATTATAGGTAATTTTCATTTTCTTCCTTTTGTTTATTATTTCCTACATCAAATCTGCTGTACTTGTGTAAGAACAAAAACGAAGAACATTATTTAAAATCTATTGTTTGGGGTCAAATACCATCAGTTTAGGACTGGTAAGGAGAAAATACAGTTTTCTAGGGGCACCTGGGTAGCTCAGTAGCTTGAGTCCGACTTTGGCTCAGGTTATGATGTCGGGGTTCGTGGGTTCAAGCCCCGCTTCGGGCTCTGGGCTGACAGCTCAGAGCCTGGAGCCTGCTTCAGATTCTGTGTCTCCCTCTCTCCCTGCCCCTCCTTTGCTCCTGCTCTGTCTCTCTCTCTCTCTCCCAAAAATAAATAATAAATATTTAAAAAGAAAAAAGAAAATATAGTTTTCTAGAATTTCTGCTCATTCTAGAAACATGGTACCTTTTAAACAAATTTTTTTTTTAAAGTTTATCTATTTATTTATTTTGAGAGACAGCACAAGCAGGGTAGGGCAGAGAGATGGGGAACAGAAAGAATCCCAAGGAGGCTCCATGCTGTCAGCACAGAGCCCGATGTGGGCCTCGAACTCAACAACCGTGAGACTGTGACCTGAGCCAAAATCAAGAGTCAGATGCTCAACCGCTGAACCGACTGAGCCATCCAGGCGCCCCACCTTTTTTGTTTTGTTTTGTTTTAAACGAAGAGTTACAAAACAAAGTTCCAGGAAATTTCACCTAGAAGAAGAAAATCTCCCAATTAGACCACATAAGACTCCTGAGTTCTCCCCATGTACCATACATACATGCTTATGGATATGATGTAAATATTTTCAATATTCCTTAGTAATTTATGGAGAGCCTAATCAAGTGAAAATATTCCTGTTTAGTTTATCTGGTGAAATGCATTATGTCTTGCTTCTGCAAAGTATATTACCTCAAAATCTATATATGAATCAATTTTTTAGTGAATTCGATTGCACTGCCCAACGACAGATTATACTTTCAGGGATGATTCATCTTCATTACGGATTGATTTTCAATGATCAGAGAATGACTTCTAACAGTTTAGGTTCAAACCTTTTTATTTCCAGTTCATGTGTACTAAGACACTCTAAAAGGAAACTTACGTTAATTGTTTTGTAAATAGACCGATAAGTAATCACCCCTCAATATACAGATTTGGAAGGTCATAAGTTACTTTTCATAAATAACGTTTCTTAGATAAAAGGTTTTTAAATAAGTAACCCTGGGCTAGTTCCTTGATTTAAGAGTATGTTGTAACTAGTATGATGTTTCTGTTGGTAAGAAAGGTACATCATAGTATCTTTGACATTAGGCTGTTGGAAGTTCTATGTGTGTGTGTGTGTGTGTGTGTGTGTGTGTGTGTGTGTGTATAACACTGACATGATCTGCTCTGGGAAGTATGCTGGGGGTATAAATGCCCTCATTACACTTCAGTGGCACAAGACTTCCTCTCTTTGCCCTCTTGCGAGGCCGTTTCTTTCCTTCTCTTTCTTACCCTCCTTCGGATGAGGGGAGAGCTGGTCCTGTCTCCTACTCCAGCCACGTGGAGGTCACACTGAATGTGGCCCAAATAGAACCTTCCCCCCTGCCAGATGACTGGGCTGAGATGGGAACCTTCTGCTTTTATTACCAGTCCGCTTTGTCCAAGAGGCTCTGGATCCAGGGAATTTGTTAATTGAGGAATCTGCTTTGATTTCTTCAGCTGTGAACTAAAGGCTTTCATTTAAAAACAAAATATAGGGGGTGTCTGGGTGGCTCCGTTGGTTGAGTGTCCAACTTTGGCTCAGGTCATCATCTCATGGTTTGTGGGTTTGTGGGTTCGAGACCCTCTTTGGGATCTCTGTTGTCCGCACAGAGAGCCTGCTTTGGATTCCGTGCTCCCCTCTTTCACCCCTCCCCTGCAGCATGCACATGTGCTCTCTCTCTCTCTCTCAAAAAAAAAAAAAAAAAAATATATATATATATATATATATATATTGTATTGGGGTGCCTGGATGGCTCAGTAAGTTAAGTGTCAGATTCTTGACTTCAGCTCAGGTCATGATCTCATAGTTTGGGAGACTGAGTCCCGCTTTGGGCTCTTTGCTGACCTCAAGGGGCCTGCTTGGGATTCCACCCTCCCCCCCCGCCCCTCCCTCATTCGCATACGCACTCTCCCTCTCAAAATAAACATTAATAAAAAAATACGAAGAAGTGACATTAAAAAAATATATAATATATATACATCTCCACTCTATGAATGTTGGTCTGCTTCAACCATTTTCTGCTTTTTAATAAAATATGGATTTCAGTGACTGTTTATGAAATCACTCAAGTAATACATGAATTGTGTTCCATAGAAATAATTCAAATAGTACTGATTTATATTGAGAAAAGAATTTAATTCCTTGTAACCTCTCCCACTAATCCTATTTTTTCTGAATATCACTACTGTTAAGAGTTTGAGGTACAGGCTTTTCTTTTCTATGAATTCTTTCTATGAATTCACATGTATATTACTACACATACAAATAGTCTCACTTATTTCTACATTTATGGAATCATACTATATAGTACCCTATGCCATACATCCTACACACACTGTTCTTTTTCTTTTTAAATGTTTATTTTATTTATTTATTTATTTGTTTGTTTATTTATTTATTTATTTATTTATTCATTCATTCATTCATTCATTCATTTATTTAGAGGGAGAGAGTACAAATGAGCGAGGGGCAGAGGGAGAGAGAGAGAGAGAGAGAGAGAGAGAGAGAGAGAGAGAGAGAGAAAGCTCACCCAAAGTGGGGCTCAAGCTCATGAACCTGGAGATCATGACCTGAGTGGAAATCAAGAGCCAGATGCTTAACCAACTGAGCCAACCCAGGCACCCCATTTTCATTTTTTTAATGCATTTTTTAAAAGTTTTAAGGGCACCTGGGTGGCTCAGTTGGTTAAGGGTCTGACTTTGGCTCAGGTCATGATCTCACAGTTTGTGAGTTCCAGCTGCAAGTCGGGTTCTGTGCTGACAGCTCAGAGCCTGGAGCCTGCTTCGGATTCTGGGTCTCCCTTGCTCTCTCCCCCTCCCCTGCTCACGCTCTATGTCTCAAAAATGAATAAATGTAAAAAAAAATTAAACAAAATAAAGTTTTATTTATTTAAGTAATCTCTACATTCAACATGGGGCTTGAACTCATGACCCGGAGATCGAGAGTCACATACTTTACCAGTGGAGTCAGCCAGGCACCCCTATACATATTGATCTGATTTGCTTTTTCCACTAATGGAAAATATACATATTTCCATAGTGGTATATATAGAACTAGCTTATTCTTTTTAACTGTCACAAACAATATTCACAGTATGGGTGTATCGTAATTTATTTGCTCATATTCCTATTAATAAAATAAACACTTAAACTGAGACTAATTTCTAGCTTTTATAAACAACACTATACTGAATAGCTTCTTTGTACCCACATTCAAGGGCACATGTATAAATAAACAAATTTCTATAATAAATTTCTAAAAGTGGAATTGCTGGGTCATGGGTTTTTGTACTTAATCATTTTTATAGAAACTGTTTATTTGTTCTCCCACTTTATCCAAAACAGAATATTTTCAAGATCTTAATTTTTTTGCTATCAGATGAACAAATGTCATATTTTGTTTTCATTGTATTTCTTGTGATTAGTATCAAAGTTATTGGTCATTTGTGCTTTTTTCTATGGTGTACCTATTAATGTTCTTTACCTTTTTTTTCTACTGAGTTGCTGGATTCTTTATTTACAGGACCTCTTTATACATTATAGATATTCTCTGTTGGCTACCCTATACTACAAATATCTTCCCCTCGTCTTTCAACTTTGTTTATGGTGGCAATTTTTTTTCAATCGCTTTATTTTTTAAAGGAGGCAGGCTGACTTCACCGTTTGTGGAGGTAAGATCATATATTTGAAAGGACAGAAGTCAGTTGAACATACAGAGAAGTTACAAATGCCATGGGACAAAACATCTGCAATCAAAAATTTTCCTTCATTGTATTGCATACCTACAGCAGCTAAAATTTTAATGGAGTTATATACTTTATTTTATTAAAAAAATTTTTTTTAACGTTTATTTATTTTTGAGACAGAGAGAGACAGAGCATGAATGGGGGAGGGTCAGAGAGAGGGAGACCCAGAATCCGAAACAGGCTCCATGCTCTGAGCTGTCAGCACAGAGCCTGACGCGGGGCTCGAACTCACGGACCGCGAGATCATGACCTGAGCCGAAGGTGGACGCTTAACCGACTGAGCCACCTAGGCGCCCCTGGAGTTATATACTTTAATTCAATGACCTGTCTAGTAGTACATGTTTTATTTCCTTCTACAAACATTTTCTCTCTACTTCTAAGATCTTCAGCCTAAACAGAAGCAATTTTTTCTTAATACTAGATCAAAATGGAAGTGTTAAACAAGTGGTTGGGTTAGGGGCAGAGGGAGGCTCCAGCAACCATGAATGAAATTTGATACTCCTCAGCTCTAGCAAAATGGCAATTATCCTTTGGCGTGGGGGTTGGGGGGGCGGAAGGGAAAGAGAGAATGAGGTAGGGGCAGAGAAAGAAGAGAGAGAATCCCAAAGCAGTCTCCGCGCTTTCAGCACAGAGCCTGATGCGGGGCTTGAACTCACGAACCACGAGATCATGACCTGAGCTGAAATCAAGAGTAGGACGCTCAACCAACTGAGCCATCCAGGTGCCTCCCGCCTTTAAAACTCTTTACAATGTGGGGGCACCTGGGTGGCTCAGTTGGTTGAATGTCCAACTTTGGCTTAGATCACGATCTTGTGGTCTGTGAGTTCAAGCCCTGTGTCGGGCTCTGTGCTGACAGCTCAGAAGCTAGATCTTGCTTCGGATTCTGTGTCTCCCTCTCTTTCTGCCCCTCCCCCACTCACACTTTGTCTCTGAAAAATGAATAAACCTCAAAAAAAATTAAAAGAAAAATAAAGCTCTTTATGGTGATTATAAATTCAACACAAGCTTGTTATAAATAGCTTAGGGGTGGGCTCCACTTTTTTTGTAGTGAAAGTAGCCAATCCTCAAGTCTTGGTCAATTACCCTTTCCATGTAATTCAGACCCCTAAGATCTAGAACTGTAATACACGGTTATGATTTTTTTTATAGTTCTTAATTTGGGGAGGTAGAAGAGAGTCGCAGATCCCTTTGAAAATCTGATGAGAAGCTAGGAGTTCTCTCCCCAGAAAAATGAACACAGGCACACACACATAAAACGTTGTGTAATAGCCACGGCACTGAAATTCATACTTCAGGAAACTGGAGGCCATGGGAAAGTACCGGCTTGGTGAGTTCAACCAGCTAATGCTAGTCTAGTCTCTCAGTAGGCTTCCTTCTCCACCTTGGGCTAACTCCATTCATTTTTAGGCCTGCTCTAGGGACTGGAGAATAATTTCTAAATCACTTTCATGAGGGACTTTCATCTATACTAGCAAGACTATGCCACCCTCCCCACCCCACCCCCCACCCAGTCTCATAATTTTTTTGGAAGGGTGACGATTTCAAAGACGTTCATGAAGTTACGTTCAATCATAGCCTCTCTTTGGCAATCCTCTTTGTGCCTCTCTCAAAATACCGCCAGATTTGTGAACCTTTTGTGGACATGGTTACACTTCACAATGAACACGAGCAGAATAAAATTTGTTGAGGGAAATAGTTATGAGACAGCCACGTGCTCAGACTCAGAAAAGATACAAAATTAATCCTTGGGTAAGAGAAGATCAACCACCATGTACAATGTCCTTCCCACCGACCCCCCCCCCCCCTTCTTTCTTCTTAATTAAGCACTGGAGGTGGTTAGCTTAATTAGAGAGAAAGACATTCAGGGGTGCCACTGCCTATGGTGTAGAGTTTGTGTTCGGTACAAACACATCGCCTGGGAGGCCAATGGGACTAAAATTCAGCCCTAAGCTGAGATCACCTGCTGAACCGGCCCAGAAGGATGTCTTTTTCCAATTCTCACAAGGCACCGAAGCCTACCAGTTGGCCCGGAAGACATCCACCATTCTCTAATCTGTTTGGACAGAATTAATTAAGCTGTACTTGCAATCTAATCTGACTTAAAGTTGTTCTTAAACTTTAGCAAGTATCCGAATCATCTGGAGGGCTTGTTAAACCACGGATTGCTGGGCTATTCCCCCAGAGTATTTTATTCCGTAGAAGCCCAGAATTTGAATTTCTAACAAGTACCTGAGGTGGGGTATGATGTTGGCCTGGGGACCTCACTTTGCACCAATGCTACAAACCATAGGCAAGGGTTTTTTAATTTTAACTTTATTATTAATTATTATTATTATTTTTTTTTACTTTGGACCTTTTCTGTGTCTACTAATGAGAGCCTCACTGAGCCTACTGGGACCAAAGAAAAATACGTAACTTCAGGTAGCCCAAACTGAAGGGCCATCCTCATGGACAGTGACACACCCATTTCCCCCGAAAGGCCCACAGTCCCTGGGATCACCTTGAATAAGGGACTGAGAAGGCACTCTGTGGGCAAGGCTATTATGACTGAGCCGTCTGTAGCTGTGTAAGGAAGGAGCCACAGTTTTCCTGGCAAGCAGTTGGGGGGAGGGGGGCAGGAATGCCAGCAATTTACATGAAATTGATGGGGTGGTTCCTAGACCCCTTGCCTAGTGAAAAGGCTGCCTGTTTTGGTTGGAGCTTAAGACTGTGTATACAGGGGGTGGAGACCTTCTCTGCAGAGTACATGGCTTCCCCATGGCCTACATCCACTAAACCACACACTGCTTTTCTGCACTCAGATACAGAAAGGCTTTTTGTCAATAGACTCCTTGAGTTGTTAATAGGTCCACCTAACCCATCCTGAGTAAATAGATAGGCATTCTCCCTCTGAAAGCTCTCCAGGACTGGAGGCCTCTATTTTCCTTTGATGCATTAGTCTAGCTTTGGGCCCCATGGAATGGTCTGAGATTTTTTTTTTTTTTTTTTTTTGGACTAAAAGACTTTAAGTCTCTTCCTTGCTCTGGCATGCCTGAGACAGAAAAGAATCAGCCCCCATTTTTTTGTACCCCGGCCGTTCCGTATTGGATGCCCACCCATTTTTTTTTCCTATATCCTGCCTCTACTCAAACCCTCTTTTCTGATCAACAGGCTTGAAGTGTTTTGTCCTCTTAATCAGGAACCAGCTACCCTTTTTGATGTTGCCTTTTCTGAAAAGACCTCTATGGCATTCTGGTACTGGAAGGAAATCTATTAAAGTGCCCTCCCTGTCTCTTGGTCTTCAAAGTGTCAGATTCTTGGCCCTTCAGGTCCCCGTTCACTTGCCAATTATTCTTTGAATATCCTTTTGATATTCTCTTAGTGTTGGTGGCAAGGACACCACAAGCTTAGAGAAGTCCAAGTTCAGAGAGAGCAGCAAGTCTTCAGGATTTTTTGCGTCTACGCGCCCTCTCTAAGAAGCTGAGAAAAGCTCCGGGTGTGTGTGTATGGCGGGGGGCGGGGAAGCAGAAAGATTTGTTTCGTGATCAGGGTAAGTAATCACAGGAGGCTCTCCCTCTACCTGCCTTGGGGAGACATCATGAAAATCATGACAATGTGACAAGCCAACATCTGCTACATGTAAGCAGGGTCCTGGGGGTGTGCGATAAGAACGAACAAATGATGATCTTTCAAAAGAATCTCTTCCAGAGGTCTGCCTTTGGACAAACCCAGGAAGATGCACTTGGCTCTCCAGAAGATGCAGATCTGGGAAAAATGCACATACACACGCGCACATACACACACAGACCAAGCCCTCCAGAACAAGGTCTTTTGAAATGTGGCTCGAGGCAGCTAATGACATTAATGACAATCATTTTCTTTGCCTGTTTAGTCCAATGTATCTTTTCATTGTGGATTTGATATCTTCTGCTACGAAGAGGGAGGGATTGGTGGAACAATGACAGACAAGCACTAAAATGCAATGTAGGTTACACTGAGGACAAATTCAATTGACTTAGGAAGAGGCCAAGGAGGACAGCATTTCATTGGCTAATCAGATCTAACCCAAGTCACCAATTGGGTGTGTTCATTTCTATTTATAGTCAAGGACAAGAGCCTCTGATGACTGATTCTGGGAATGTAGAAGATTCATGTGGATGAAATGATAGTGCTGCGAATCTGGGAAGGGTGGTCCATCCATCACAGGATGAAGCAAACCTTATTTTCTTTTAGTGGAAATGTGCAGAACTTGTTTAACTCCTCCCAAATCATGAAAAAAAAAAAAGCGAAAGAAAGAAAGAAAGAAAGAAAGAAAGAAAGAAAGAAAGAAAAAGAAAAAAGCCACAACAGTCTTAGTTAGGATGAAGGGGCACCTATGGATCCTTGCAGAATCCTTAGGTTTTTAGTGAGAGAGTATTGCAAAGTGTCCTGTGAATCCAAGGATTCACTTTCACTTGATATGATGCTTCAGACAGTTTTGATCTTGAAGCGAAGCCTGGGATAAATCAGGATGGGTTTAAAACCCATCCAACAGAAGTACAGAGCCCTTGTGTTCTCAAGTATGCCAGCAGCAAAGGTACGGAGGTCCTACTTATTAGTCAATAACTAAGTACAGTTGACCCTTGAACAATTAGGGCGTTAGGGGCGCCAACACACACATTCTCTCCTGTGGAATCGAAAATCCATGCATAACTTTTGACTCCCTCCAATAGCCTACGACTGACTGGAAGCCTTACTGATAACATAAACAGCTGACGAACACATGTTTGTATGTTCCGTGTAATCAATTCTGTATTCTTACCATCAAGTAAGCTAGAGAAAAGAAGATGTTAAGAAAATCATAAGGAAGAGGAAACACATTTACAGCAGTGTACTGTGTTTAGTGAAAAAGGAAATCTGCCTAAGTGGATCCACACAGTTCAAACCCGTGTTGTTCAAGGGCCAGCTGTACCGTGGTTATTTGAGACAAAGCTTCTATCGTTATATTCTTCTTTGTTATGTTCCCACAGACAGCGCTGCTTGCAATTCGGGGTGGAATAGTCCTGCCTTTGTTGTGTCTTTCTAGGTAGCATCTGAAGCCAGGTGGGATGAAGGTGGGGAAGGTGACTTACCATACCACTCATCAACCCATGCAAAAGCCTGTCTATGTCCAATCAGCAGAATATCCCGGACCACCTAAAAAAGTAGAAGAAGGAAGGTGAAGTAATAACCATGTCTGACGAAAACGATCCAGAAAATAGGTTGTTCCCAATTCTAGGAATCCTGGCAATTACAAATTTCTCAATCACTCTGTCCATGGGACGGCAATTATAGTCTCATGGACACAGATACGGGCTCGTTCGCCCCGAGTCCTTCCATGGCGTGCTCTACTCGCTGTAAGTGAATCTCTTCATCTTGTTTGAAACTTGGACTGGGAGTGTATACACTGTGGACAACCTCACTTGGCAGTCGTACAGCAGGGGCTGGGATGGATCTCTAGGCTCATCACCCTGAGACTTTTCATTTATCTTTACCTAAAACAGGTTCAAGTTTTCGCTTGTGGGACGGTGCGTGTCTCGCTGGTGCAAGGAGGTCCTAGGTGTTGGGAATCAAGAATGCTTTTCTGGATAGCAAGTGACTTCTAAGCAAAGAGCACTTAACTCTTCCCTGAGGAAATAACCTAAATATTGATTAAAAAAAATTTTTTTTTCAACGTTTATTTATTTTTGGGACAGAGAGAGACAGAGCATGAACGGGGGAGGGGCAGAGAGAGAGGGAGACACAGAATCGGAAACAGGCTCCAGGCTCCGAGCCATCAGCCCAGAGCCCGACGCGGGGCTCGAACTCACGGACCGCGAGATCGTGACCTGGCTGAAGTCGGACGCTTAACCGACTGCGCCACCCAGGCGCCCCCAATTTTTTTTTTAAATGTAATTGAAGGTGTGGGATATGAGATAAAGAAATATCATTTGGGGGGTGACGTTCACATAACAGAAGGGGAAAAAAGCAGTTTACACAAGTTATTACTGAAAGAGACGAAATAAAGAGACCTCAGCAGGTACAGAACAGATGGGGATGCTAAGCTTGGCTAGGAGACAAAAGGAAAGAAATTGTTTCTTGTAGTGACACGCAATGGCAATAGAAGACGAAGAAAGATAATATATATAGCTTGTGTGTATATGTGTGCCTGTGTGTAACCCTGCTCATGAGTTTTAATTTTATTTATTTATTTATTTATTTATTTATTTATGAATGTTCTGGTGCTCTTTTTGTCCTCTAAATATGCCGCTTTACGTTTCTTGGATACTCACACGCTCCCTTCAACATTCCTTTCTTCCTGCCAAACAAAACCCAGCAATTGTCAAAAACCTCTCGCGAAAGGTTCAAGCACGTTTCAATAAATGAAGGAGTTTAATCTGGCGAATTTGCAGAAACAAGGGAAGCGTTTATAATGAAGTGTTTATTTCTCCATGCCTCTGGATAGCTGGTGAGGCTTTTATGATTTGGAAGGAGGAAATATGTCAAGAAAATAAGAAACAACATGAAACCATACACACTCAAGTGCTGACTGTCAAATTCATGGAAATGAAAAGAACGGCATCGAGCCATCAGTAAAATATACCCTATTGCATTAAGCACAACACAGCTGTCTGCTGGAACCAAGAATTCAATAATGTGCTAATGGCTCGCTTTCGAACATTTTTTTCCCCCTTAACTGTGAATAGATTCTTAAAAAACAAAAGTATTCAGAGAAAGGCATCCCTGGTACTTTAAACGCATGCAAATACTAGCCTCCTATACTCATTAGCGGCTCATGGGCCAGAGCAGGTGTGGTTAGGGGGTGTAGATAACACTTCCTTGTATTTGGAAACGGGCATGCCTTTTACTAGAGCATAATTGCTACAGGTATTTTAAAGAAACAGAAGTCAAAACTAGCCAAAGTCATCGGGTGAGAAAAGAAACACAATAAGCCCTACAGCAATCTAAACAGGCTTTGAGAAGAGAAAGGAGGATATGACAAGTGCTCTGTGTAGTGGCCCCGAGAAGAGGAGATCCTTTTGGGCTAAAAAATAAGGGGGTAGAGATAGTGCAGGAAGTCAAAGAAGATATAGCCCAAGTTAGACACAGAGCTGGGAGCGTCTTCCCGCTTAATCACTTGGGACACGGCTGGGAAACAGGTGGTCCCCAAAACTTGATTTCTATGTGTCTCTCACGTGGCTCCCACCTCTGGCTGGGCCGACAGGGCTCTAGAGCGCAGAAGAACGAAACACCTCTCCGTTAAAAAAAACACCAAAGCTCTCAGATCTGTTCTAGAGTCTCATGAGCCCAGGTTCAATCTGTTCCTTTGTACTTAAATTCAAAACGTATACGTGTTATTGCCAATCGGCCTTCAATCTCAGTAGACCAATCCGTCTAAGTAAGTGACACAAAGCTCAGTGCATTCACGTTAAATTCCAGCGGCCCCAAAAGAATTTCAGAAAGCTATTCTTTATCAGTTTTTAAGTGGAAAAATAAACAGATATCCAGCCTATCTGGAATGCAGAGACGATGTGGGTAGTATTTATTTTTATGAAAATGGGAGGCATTACAAAGGGTAATGCAAAACACTACACTTTCCATTTGTTTCCATGAGGGTAACAGTCATGTTAGAAGCCCCTAACAAACTTAAGTCATCACCAGGTGATGATTTCCTGCTACACAATTAACATGTTTAGCTAAAGTGGGTATACAATTGAAATCTGTGTTTCGATTCTTTGGTAACAGAATTATTAAATGACCAGAAATACTGAGATGCACCATCTAGGGGACAATCGTGTTTTCTCTTGGGGCGTCTTCTACCTTAAGTGTCTATATTTGCAGGGTCTTTTGAGTGAGAATGATCTTGGGGGCTGCACACACAGATAAGCCCCGTGCCTCTGCCTGGAATCCAAGTACCCAAGTACCAAGTACAAGTACTTCTGCCTGCAACGAGGTTAGCCTGATGCCAGAGGGAGAAGTATGTTTTGAAGTATGTTTTAAATTCAGTTAATTTCCTGAATATACTCATCCAGCAGACACGGAGGTCACAGAATGAGAAATGAAGCGCAAAACATCAAATTAAGCCTGGATGTAAAATGCATTTTCACGAAAACAGGGTTTTCTAGATGCAGTTGGCTCGTGTTGGCTCAGCACTGTACAGGTGTTGTGCGTTGTGCACTCCAGCTGACAATAAAGACAGTCACGGAGAGCCTGGGTGCCTCACTTGATTAAGCATCCGACTTCGGCTCAGGTCACGATCTCACGGTTCGTGAGTTCAAGCCCCACATCAGGCTCTCTGCTGTCAGCACAGAGCCTGCTTCGGATCTTCTGTCCCCCTCTCTTCCTGCCCTCCCCTCTCTCAGAAATAAATGAACATTAAAAAAACAAAACCAAAAACAAAACAAGTCACTGTGTCCACAGTCCGGGAACTGCTGTTTATTCACTTACCTTGTGTACAAATTGTTCCACTCTGGTCTGAAGTCCCCAGACCTCAAACTTCACAGTCACCAGCTTGTAGGAACACATGATGGGTTGATGACTATCTCTCCAGCCTTCCCTTAATTGGCCGCGTCCTGTCTTCTCAGACTTGAAGTGTTTAGGATCCTGAAAAAGATACATCAAAGAAATGATAACTTTAAAGCTTAATTATCATTTATATAGGAAATTTCCAGAATAGGTAAGACCATAGAGACCAGCAAGATGAGTGGTTGCCAGGTGTTGGAGTCACTACTAATGGATAAAACGGTTCCTGTTGGGGTGATGAAAATGTTCTGGAACCAGGTAATGGTGGGAGTTGCATAGCTTTTGTGAATACACTAAAACCCTCTGAATTGTACACTTAATTAAAAGGGGGAATTATATACATCTCAATCAAAAGGGGGGCTTACGGTGTAAGTAAATAGTTAAATGATAGCTCACCTATTCACATGTCAAAAACGGGATTTATTTATTTATTCACATTTAAAAGATTTTATTTTTATGTAATCTCTACGCTCAAATTCACAAACCTGAGATCAAGAGTTGCACATTCCACCAACTTAGGTAGCCAGGTACCCCTCAAAAACGTGATTTTAAGCCAGATTTGTGCTGGGACGCCTGGGGGGCCCAGTCAGTTAAGCAACAGACTTTGGCTCAGGTTGTGATCTCACGATTTGTGGGTCTGAGCCCTGTGTCGGGCTCTGTGTTGACAGCTCAGAGCCTGGAGCCTGCTTCAGATTCTGTGTTTCCCTCTCTGTCCCTCCCCTGCTTGTGCTCTGTCTCCCTCTCTCAGAAATAAATAAACATTAAAAAAAAAAAAGCCAGATTTGTGCCACTGCATTGTATTTTCTCTGACCTTAGGTTCAATAAAGTTTACAAAAAAAATTTTTTTTAGGCACAACCCATTACTGGGTGTGTAAATTTGGACAATTGCTCAACAATGTGTATAAATATCTAAGAGCTAAGCATATGCACCTACCTATGACCCGACAATTCAATTTCTAGGCAAAATGGGTGCATTTGTCCATCAAAAGACTGTACTTGAAATTCACAACAGCTTAAAAATTTTTTTTTAATGTTTATTTATCTTTGAGAGAGAGAGACAGAGACAGAGTGCAAACAGGGAAAGGCAGAGAGAGAGGGAGACACAGAATCTGAAGTAGGCTCCAGGTTCCGAGCTGTCAGCACAGAGCCCAACGTGGGGCTTGAACTCACGGACCGTGAGATCGTGACCTGAGCCAAAGTCGAACACTTAACCTAATGAGCCACCCAGGTGCCCCCAAAATATATAAAATATTTAAAAACAAAGCAACACATAAATAAGAAAGATTAAAAAAACTGTTGTAATGTTTAACCATTTAATATTTCCTCAATGATTGCCATTTGGAAATCAGCTTCCGATTTATCTCATCAGAGGATTATTTTTCAGAGGTACCTCACAAGAAATGTGTGAATTAATAAAGTAAGAGAAAATGCATATATACACCTAAAAATATTTTTATTTATTTTCCCAGCTTAGAGTTAGTACCAGATAACACTGTGTCGGCTTAAGGCGTACAACGTGTATGATTAAAAAAATGTTTAGGGGTGCCTGGGTGGCGCAGTCGGTTAAGCGTCCGACTTCAGCCAGGTCACGATCTCGCGGTCCGTGAGTTCGAGCCCCGCGTCGGGCTCTGGGCTGATGGCTCAGAGCCTGGAGCCTGTTTCCTGTTCTGTGTCTCCCTCTCTCTCTGCCCCTCCCCCGTTCATGCTCTGTCTCTCTCTGTCCCAAAAATAAACAAACGTTGAAAAAAAAAATGTTTAAAAATTTACATAGGAGTGGGGCGCCTGGGTGGCTCAGTGGGCTGGGCGTCCCACTTCAGCTCAGGTCACGATCTCGCAGCCAGTGAGTTCGAGCCCCGCGTCGGGCTCTGGGCTGACAGCTCAGAGCCTGGAGACTGTTTCGGATTCTGTGTCTCCCTCTCTCTCTGACCCACCCCGTTCATGCTCTGTCTCTCTCTGTCTCAAAAATAAATAAACGTTAAAAAAAAAAATTAAAAAAAAATTTACATAGGAGAGAATTTTCGTTAACATACAGAAGACTTTGCTCTGGGGATTACTGTCCAGCTCTGTTTCGGGGCTTCCCTCTACCACAACCCTGCCCCCGCTCAGGAGGAGGTAGGAATTTGGAGGAAATGAGCCCCCCAAACACAGCAGAGGCCACAAGATAAAGCAGAATGAGACTCCCCCCACCCCCCGTCCAAGAGAGACCTGGGGACCCTGTGCAGGAAGGGAGGTAGTCTGAGCCACGAAACTGGATTATCTCGGACTGCCCAGCCCTTTTAACTCAGCCCGGACTGTGCCTCAGGGGTAGGTCCAGCAGGTGCAATCAGGATGCTTACAACTAAAGAGAGCGTTATCACTGGGGTCTAGCTGGGGCTCTGGCAGGGACGTCTGGCTTGGCTCTGAGGGGCTGGCAGGCTGCCCCTGCCTTTCTTTACTGGCGTGCCTCCTGCGGACAAGACTTTGGCTGCGGTGGCCACTCCCAGAACTGTGGCTCCCCCAGAAAACACAGCACACCCCCGAGACCAACTCCCACACGAGGCTGATGCCAGGCCCTCAGCGACGTCCAGGCAGAGCCCACAGCCTCCCTGCCCCTGTGGCCTCTGCCTCTAGCCGACATTCCCCATGCTGCTGCCAGAGTGACCTCCCAAATGAAGACTTAATCCCATTGCTGACTTCCTCAGAATGCATTTACAGCACCATGACTTCAGGATATCATTAAAATGCCTGGCATGAAATACAAGGCCCTTTATGATCTTGCCTACCTTTCTAGCAGCTCTTCTGGACCACTGTTCCAAAGCCACACCTTTCCCTTCAGCCTTACGAAGCTCCTGCATCCCCATGCTCCAGGGCTGCAGAACCTTCTAGGCAAGTGTCAGTTCTTCTTCCTGAAATTTTTTCTCCCCAGCCAACTCCTCCACTTTGCCTCACTCTTCTTTTCCTTCTTTAAGACTCAGCTGGAGGGTCCCCTCCTCCCAGAACACTGTCCTATGTGGTTCAGAATGAACACTCCTCCTTTATGCTTCCAAAACCTCTTCTGCCATGAACCTGGCAGGTGGGAAGGACTCTCATCATTGGTGTGCTTGTCCATTTCCACAAGACCACAGTCATCTTGAGCCCGGTGGATGCTGAATGCCCATGATGCTGGTACACAACACATGCTGAATAAATGTTTGTTGAATGAATGCCTGAATTGTTTGGACCCACCACACACACACATGGCTGGGCATCACCATCTCAGCTACATTTGGGTAAATCTTAAAGTGAAAGACAGGTTAAAAATGCTATGTGCATCATTACAACTGCCGGCAAGCATGTGAAAAAATTAGAACCCTCACACATTGAGGATGGGAATATAAAATAGTGTGGCCACTTTGAAAAACAACTGGGTAGTCCCTCGAAAGGTTAATACGGAGTGAATTTGGCTCTGCCATTCCACTCCAAGATACCTACCCAACAGAATTGAAACCTACGTCCATGCAAAACCTTGCACATGAATGTTCAAATTCCTAATAGGCAAAACATAGAAACAACCCAAGCGTCCATCATCTGATGAATGGATACACAAAATGTGGTCCATCCATACAATGGAAGATTATCCAGCCATTAGAAGGAATGAGGTACTGATCCATGCTCTAGCACGGATGAACTTCAGAAAACATTACAATAAGCGGAAGAAGCCAGTCATCAAAGGCCACCTTGTATAATTCCATTTATCTGAAATATCCAGAGTAGACAAGTCTACAGAGAAAGAGAGCAGAGTAGTGGCCTGAGCTGGGGTGAGCTGCTATGGAAACAGAGTTTCTCTTGGGGCTGATGAAAATGCTCTAAAATCAGGTTTAAGGTGACGGCTGACAACTCTATAAATGTGCTAAAAGCCATTTAACCGTACCCCTTAAATGGGTGAACGTTATGTAAATTACGTATCGACAAAGCTGTGAAAAACACACAAATGCAGTATGAAAATGCCACGTGCTACCTTAGTCGGATTTTTCAGGGTATGTACTAATTCTGAGATTCCTGAAAGTCCTGCATAAAGTAATATTATAACAGTCATTATCCTAAGCATTTACTGAATGCACAATGTGGGCACAGTAGAGAACCAGATATTACATCATGCTCTCCCTTGACCTGGTTTCTTTGCCCTGAGGGGTGTGGGAGGGCAGCAGCAGCTGTGTGTGTGTGTGTGTGTGTGTGTGTGTGTGCGTGTGCACATTCGCACGCCCTGGAAGGTGTGGGCTGTGTGTGGTCACAGAGCACTTCCCTCCAACCATGGTGGAATCCGCTCTACTTGGCTGATTTCCATTCCTTGACCTTCCCCCCGGGTCCCTCATTGGCATCGGTTGCAGGAAGACATTGGGCCTGGAGGTAGCAGGGACCAGAGCGGGACAAATATATAATTAATGGAATACTCAACTGACAAAAGAGATTCTGAAAGAGAGAAGGAAAAGAGAAGGCGCGGTAAGTATCCCATAGGAATAAGTGTTCTGTGAAAGGAATAGCTGGAGATTGGAGCACGGGTAGCATTTTCGAATCTTTGATACCAATATTGTCATGCTGTGTTTTTATCACCCGAACCAGCCCAGAAACGACTACTGAGATATACATACAGGCCTGGCAAGATTATGTTAATTTAATAATAACACGATTCAGGAAAAAGGCACAGGCCTAGGGTCTGGTTCACGGCAAGTGTTCAACTGACGTTAGCTATTACGGTACTCCGAAGGCAGTCTCAGGTGCGTTTGAGTAACATGCCCAATCCTGCAGTCAAGGGCAGAGCCACTGATGCTTTTCCAAAGTACCCTGGAATTGCTGGTAGGAGATTTGATGGTTTAAGGTCACGGGACTAATTCCTGCCTACCCCATGTTCCTACAGTCTACAACGCCATCGAGAATAAAAAGAGAAAACCAATAAATCAAGAGGTATCACCAGGGAGTCTCTGGTGGATAATCTCCAAAGATGGCCTCCAGCAGCTCCTTCCCTCTCTGTGCCAGTATGCTGTTCCTCCCACCAAGAGATGGAGGCTATCTCCCCTCACTTTGAATCTAGGTTGGCCTAGGTCATGCTCTGACCAATTGCAAATGGCAGAAGAGAAACTGTGTCAGTTCAGACCTCTCAAGGAAGCTGGTAACCGGACGCCTGACACAACGTACAGAGTCGGGTCTGATTACTCCGAGCCCACCATGTTGGGGGAAGCCCAAGATAGCCTTGCGGAGAAGTGCCCACCCATTCCAGCTAAGAAGCCAGCAGGCATGCGAGGGAACAGGTCAAATTGGATATTTCAGTCCAAATATACATCGTGAGGAACAGAAGATCTGCCCAGCTAAGCCTCATCAAAAAATTTACAGCTGCCACGTAGTCAATGTGAGTTAACAGACAGGAGCTGGAGTTAAACAGGGAGGCTTGGTTTCTTTTGCCACCCGCCTACTAACTTTCCAACAAAAGGCAAAAGAGGAGTATAATTATCAGCACATGGACAGTAACTATCCTTTTTAAAAAAAATTTTTTTACGTTTATTTATTTTTGAGAGACAGAGAGCACGAGGTGGGGAGGGGCAGAGAGAGAGGGAGACACAGAATCCGAAGCAGGCTCCAGGCTCTGAGCCGTCAGCACAGGGCCCGACGTGGGGCTCAAACCCGCGAACCGTGAGATGATGACCTGAGCCGAAGTCGGACGCTTAACCGACTGAGCCACCCAGGTGCCCCTGGACAGCAGCTAGCTTGAGGCTTAGAAGACATGGCCTCCATGCTTTGGCCGACCAGAATACACATAGGCAAACCCCTGAGAACCCGAGAGAACGTCGCCCTTCTTGAGTTTGCAAGTGGGTAATCAAACCACAATTACGGAGCCAGCAAGCGGCAGAAGGCGGGAAGGCAACTCTCTCAGCAACGCAGACGTGTGGGAGACAAAGGACCCCGCAAACAGAGCGAGGGGCCAGGCACAGGAGGTAGGGGAATGGGGTAAAAGCCATGGCTGTGGCCTGACTGCCTTCACGCATCTCGGATCTTGTGCAGGGAGTCCGAGAGAGGCCTGAAGATGAAGGTCCCGGAGCCATCTGGCGGCGCCCCGCCTTGGTTCATGGACTAGCCTTAGCTCGCCTCTTGGGCTGGCAACTACTTGACTTTGAAATGGTACCTGTTCCCGAATCTTCATATACATTCTAGGCATAGGCTACTCAAGAAATCAAGCGAGACTCTGCAATGTTAAGCAGGGATCGCTGGTAGATCACATTTTCCCAAACACTGAAGAATCACAGGCCCTCACAGCAACCATCAGCTCTGAAGAAGACTGGAAAAGTAATGTCTGCACAGCGAAAACCATGCAGATGCCAAGATCTATGTGTGGCTCCGGATCACGCCACAGAAGCACTAGGTCACAAGGAGGAGACTAGAATCCCAGCTCCCCTAATTCTAGGCCAAATGTTCTTTCCACTACATTTACTTTTAATGTTAAACAGCAAAGGGTGTTTTTGTTATAGCCAGATGCCAAAGAAGCAATTAACAATTGGGCTTTTTCTGGCAACAGTGGGTTGATGTTTTTGCAAGTCTGGTGTCATATCTACAGCTGCTGATTTCATCTAGTAAATCTTATACGTGGCCTATAATTAGGGATTCACTTTCAAAGAGAGGGAGGGAGGTAAGAGAGAGGATTTACCAGAGGACTCCTTTAATCAAAACTCGAGATCTGGGGCGCCTGGGTGGCTCAGTCGGCTGAGCGTCCGATTTCGGCGCAGGTCATGATCTCGCGGTTTGTGGGGTCGAGCCCGGCATCAGGCTCTGTGCTGACAGCTCAGGGCCTGGATCCTGCTTCGGATTCTGTGTCTCCCTCTCTCGCTGCCTCTCCCCGCCCCCCCCCCCCCCCGGCCCCTCACATTCTGTCTCTCTCTCCTTCAAAAATAAATAAACATTAAAAAAAATTTTTTTAAACCCCTCAAGATCAGAAATGAACGTCCAGCTGAATGCCTTTAAGTGAGGATGGAAAAAAAAAAATCAAACCACCGGGTCTTATCTGAAATATTCTGGTCACTGCAAACCTTTCTCCTTGGTCATGTTCTCCCCACCCTTGCCCATGCACCCCCTAATATCCATTCCACTTGAAATCATCTTCAGTTTCATTTTCTCACTTGAGTTTGTGAACATAAATGACTAAATCGCCCCATTCACACATCAGTTGACCTTTCTTCTAACCTTTTAAATTTTTTAAATTTCTGGTTTGTGTTTCTATAGCTTCTGTACTATTTTGGTCCTGACTCAAAAAAACTCTGATAGGATTCACTCATTCTTTATAAGACTTGGATTATTTTTAGGTTTTAAACTTTCATTTCTAGGTTTCTTTATTTTCAAATGAAGTTTGTAAAAGCTCCACCTTCATCTCCAATATTATGAATTCCACACTTTCCCACTTTGGCTTTTTTTATTAAAAAAATTTTTTTTTTCAACGTTTATTTATTTTTGGGACAGAGAGAGACAGAGCATGAACGGGGGAGGGGCAGAGAGAGAGGGAGACACAAACTTTGGCTTTTTTTAAATGAGGACATCAATCACATGGGATTAGGGTCCACTCAACCTCATTTTAACTTGATTCCTTCTGTAAAGATGCTATTTCCGGGGCGCCTGGGTGGCTCAGTCAGTTAAGTGTCTGACTCTGGCTCAGGCCATGATCTCGTGGTTGGCGGGTTTGAGCCCCGAGTCAGGCTCTGTGCTATCAGTGCAGAACCTGCTTTGGGTCTTCTGTTCCCCTCTCTCTGCCCCTCCCCCACTTGGGTGCTCTCTCTTTCTCTTCCCAAAATAAAAAAACATAAAAAAAAAAAAAAAGGATGCTATTTCCAAATAAGCTCACATTCTCAGGTGCCAGGGGGTTAAGGGCTTCAACATCTCTCTTCTGGGGGACACAACCCAGCCCGCACCAGTGGGTCATAATTTTCACAAGGCAAATCTTACAGGGTCCCCTGTAACTAGCTCTCGCGTAGCATGCCCACTCAGTGGGTCACGGAACAGTGAACCTCGAGCCCTGGCTGCGGGTGGATCCACGGGCTGCTGGGGAAGCAGTGCTCTTGCCTCCAGGCTGCTTGATGTACGGCTCCTGGAGCCCAGCAGCTGGCTGGCGGGCTGGGATCATGTCAGGCTGCAAGCTCCTCTGGCTGGGGGCTTCTAAATTCATCTCCGATGAGAGCTCTGGCTCCGGAGTCTGCTGGTACTCCCCAGGCTTGGCACGTGGCAGATCGGGCCCTCGTAGTGAGTTACAGCCCATCTGTGTGGAGGGAGGTAATCTCCCAAGCCAGACGGACCAAATTGGTGAAGGGAAGGAAAAATTCTTCCTCTGCCTTTCAAGGTCTTCCAGTTGGACTAAGAATTCAATTTACATGAGACAGATTAACAGGAGGAAAAAACCCAAAGTGTTATTATGTGCGCACAGAGGGCCAATAAAGAAATTGAGGCCTGAAGAAATTACCAAGATATATATATATATATATATATATATATATATATATATTTTTTTTTTTTTTTTTCCCCCAATGTTTATTTATTTTTGAGAAAGAGAGACAGTGTGAGCAGCGGAGGGGCAGAGAAAGGGAGACACAGAATCTGAAGCAGGCTCCAGGCTCGGAACGGTCATCACAGAGCCCAATGCAGGGCTTGAACTCACGGACCGCAAAACCATGACCTAAGCCGAAGTCAGACACTTAACTGAGCCACCCAGGCGCCCCTGTTTTCATAAATTTTACACATAGAGAATAAATCTCTGAGGGACTGACAGGACAGAGAAAACTTTGGGAGCTTCAGTTAGGAAGGTATTCTAAACAGAATTTGGGCTGGGGTAGTAAATACACAAAAACGTAACAAGGGTTGTTTACACAGCCTTCTGCACCCTGAATTTCCCACCTCTGGTGATAAGGAGGTCTCTCTACTTCCTGATGAGGCTACCTTTCACAAGGGAGATTGATTTCCTGCATTCGGGGGACAGAGAAGGGTCTGAGTGTCCTCCTTTTTTTTTTTTTTAAAGATTTTATTTTTTTTTCAAGTAATCTCCACACCCAATGCAAGGCTTGAACTCACAACCCTGAGATCAAGTGTTGCATGCTCTACCAACGGACTCAGCCAGGTGTCCTGGAGTGTCCTTCTTGCACAGCCAATCTCTTAAGTAACTTTTATTTAAAATAACCAAATGCCAAATTGGCACATTTGGAACAGCCTGCCCTTGGCCTCCACATTGGCCACCCCTTCCATGCAGGCACATCTTCTTTAGAAGGCTTCCTCTCCCTGGAGTCAGTCGCGCCTCCAGGCTTCATCCATCTTGCACTTGGACAAAGCAGAACAAAGGCGAAGCCGAGGGCCTCTTCATGAGTGCAGTCCTTTTGAGACTGTGTCTCTTTGTTTGTTAGAATCAGTCTCACATCCGGGAGGTGCAAGGAGACGCCCCCAGGAGGTCCTGGCCTGGCTGGGGCTCAGCTAGCATCTCAGAGGCAATATTATCAGTCTACATTCACCGAGATTTAAAGTCTCCATGATTAATTATGCTTTCAATGTGAACCACAAAGGACTAAATCCAACGGGGGCTTGCCCTGTTAATTGAAATGAGAAGTTTTTGATAAATGTTAAATGAAATAGGGCTAAGCAGTAACTGGGTAGGAACTGTTACATTATGTAACTACAACGCTCAGTCCTAAAATAGGGACGAACTAACAACACTTATCAGACTTTTTTTTCCTGCATTCTTGGAGGCTTGGAGACTCCAAAGTGATGAATATATCCTCATTCCCCATCAATGAATGGCATTTCAGCCAGGTAAAATTCGGCTCTGAATTTGGACTCAGATTCCTTGAACTTGAATCCTAAAAGGAATGCACATAAAAAATTAAGGAGCTTTCAAAGCAGCGAGTCACAACAGACCACATATTAAAGGATCCCATTCAGATGAAACATCTCGAACAGGGAAATCTACAGAGACAAAAAGATTAGGGGTTTCCTAGGGCTGGGGTGGGATCAGGGGTAAAAAAGCCGGGTGTGTGTGTGGGTGGGGGGGGGTGATAGTTAAAGCATGCAGGGTTTCTTTTTGAGGTGATGAACATGTCCTAAATTTGATTGTGATGATGGCTGCCCATATCTGTGAATACACTGAAATCCATCAAATTCACCACTTGAAATGGGTCATTGTATGGTATGTGAACTCTTTCTCAATAAAGCTGTTGAAATAAGCAAAACAAAACTAAGGAGCTTTCAGAGTGCGTTTGAGAAGTGACCTAAAACTTTACTTAAAAGGTCAACTGCTGTGCATCGGCTTAAAAAAAAAAAAACCAAACAACAACCCTAAATGCAAATTGTAGCCACAAGCAGCCAATTCTTGCTTTGTTAGCAGTTAATACCTAAAGTGCTATTTTTAAAGCATTTGCTCTTGGCACTCGAGTATACCACAAACGCTGAGTGATTTGTGCTATTCCTCTGCAAAGTGACTCTCTTAAAGGAGCTTGACTTATAAAGTGCTACTGACATGCAGAAAGGCAGAGAAAAGGGGGGATGTGGTGGGGAGGCGTTCTGGTGTGTGTTCTGAGCCCTTCTCAGTTATAATTCAGTGCCAGAAAAACTCAAAACTTCTCTACTGGAGGAGGGAGCAGGAGAATGGAAAATATGAGCACAAACCACAAAATAATTTAATAGTCGGTGGTCTCCAGCTGGAAGGGTAACCACTGTTGATGCCTGTTAGGACCGAGGGAGAAGATTAAGTCCAAAGAAAATCCTCAGAGGTGATAAGAAAGAGAGGCTGGAAGGAAAAATAACCACGCTAGCTAATGTTTATTAGATGCTTCCTGTGCGCCGCAGCCAGGGTCAAGCACTTTATAGATACACTTTTCCTTTTCATCTTTATATAATAAGAGACCTATTTTGAGGTGACTTAGGGTGAGGTCCCCAGATGGCCTCAGAATGGAGCTGGTTACAGAAAGCTCCAGTGCTGAGGGTGGAAACCCTCAGCCCCACCCACTGACCTTTGGGGAGGGAGAAAGGGGGGGCTGGAGATTGAACTAGAAAAACTCTTGACAAGATCTGGAGAGCTCCCTGTGGACACAGGGATGCGCTGGGGGGTGTGGCATGCCCAGAGAGTGCAGGGAAACTCTGCACCTCCCCCCACCCATACCTCGGCCTGTGCCTCTTTTCCATTTGGTTGTTCCTGAGCTGTATACCCTTTGTAATAAACTAGTAAACGTAAGTAAAGTGTTTTCCCGAGTTCTGCGAGCCTTCCTAGCAAATTTTTCAACCAGAGGAGGAGGCTGTGGGAAGCCCTGACTTGTATGGGTGGTCCCGGACTTGTGAGGGGCGTCTACAGTGGGAGCGGCCTTGGGGGACCGAGCCCTTGAACTTGTGGGGTCTGACGCCAACTCCAGGTAATGTCAGAACTGAACTGAATTGTTGGACACCAGGTCAGTGTGGCAGAACTGGAGCAACAGTTGGTCTCGGGGCAAATATACCAGAATTCTCCGGACAAATCTCTAAAACAGTACACGATAATCTTCATTTTGCATGAGGACCAAGGGAATGTCTGCATCCTATTCCCAGACGGACTCGCCCACATTTCCACCCCAGCTCCCACCATGGGCTCCTTCCAAAAGCCCCCTCCTTCAGAAATCTCCAGATGGGCAGTAGGCATCAATGTCTATGTTCCCCTACAAACTTCTGGGGCCACTTTTCGGTCTCGCCCCTGTCCCATAGGGTGGCAGGGCTACGGCTGGACCTGGAGGTTTGCAGCTTGGCAAAGAGTCAGCTTTTTTGCAGATGTCCCAATTTCTGTAATTAATGCCCTCCGAACACTCCCTTCACAAGGCTTTGGGGTTAGGCAAGAAGTGTACCCCCAATGAACTCTCCTCTCCCCTCTCCAAATACAGACTAGAAGCGGGGCAGGGGGGCAGGGGAGTGGGGTGGGAAGACGGATGGCCTGGCCATGATGAGAGGGCCAGCTGGGCCACCTCAGTCCCAGCCCTGGGGAGAGCCTGGCCTCGGTGATTAGCACCTGCCCGTGGAATGTGGAGTCATAACCCCTTTGTCCCCAGCTTTGGGCCTGGCTTCCATTTCTAGAGCAACCAGAGACGGCTCCCTAAAATCCTGTTATATAACACTAACCTGTTCCTTTCAGCACTAACACATATGACTTTATATTTTTAAGATCACCTTATCAAAACCAGTACGGTCACTCAAGGGCACATTGCAAAGAACCCCCGTCTTACTGTGTGTGACAGTGAGGCCAGGCACCAGCTCTCCTAAGAGCCCATGAGGCAAGCTCCGCTCAAAAAGGAGGGCGGTTCAGACTTGGCTCGGTTTGCAGCCTTTGAACTGGGATTGCTTGCTGTGGACTGTCCCTGCTCACTCCGCTTTTAGCAGTGCTGTTTGGACACAGGCTATGACGCATGAGGAGCCTTGATCCATACCGAGGACATACAAATTTGGCCCTTAGATAGCTTGATAAATCAAAAGCTTGTAATAGACTAACAAATATTCTTGATGAGTTGCAACATGGCAACAGCAATCAGCACTGGATTAACTGTCCCTAAATCGAGCTTGCCTTTCATGTACTGTATTATTTTGGGAAACCTGGACCTCCAACTTGAAGAGAAACCAGGATAGAGATGTTCACTCAGCCAATCAATCTGTAATTTGAAGGCAATACAGGATTTCCATTTTTAAACCTGGAGGAGATTTCAGACATATTTTAACTTTAGGACCCATTTCATTTTTCCAAATAGAATATTATTGGGAATCCCAATACATTTATAAGGCAGGTGAAAGTGACAAGTGGAGTCCTAGGGCGATTTCAACCTTTATTGTTTGACACAATGCGTTGCATTATTTACTGGGCCCAGAAGCACCCCTGAGGGGCGCAAGGTTCTGTGGAACCGAACTAAGGAGGCAACAGAAAAGGCTTTGGAACGAGACACGCCTGGGTTCGAATTTCTGTTCTAGCAACGACTACCCGCGTAAACCTGGGCAGGTTATTTAACTTCAAGACTGTTGGGGTGCCTGGGTGGCTCAAGTCAGTTAAGTGTCCAACTTTGGCTCAAGTCATGATCTCATGGCTTTTGAGTTTGAGCCCCGCCTTGGGTTCTGTGCTGACAGCTCAGAGCCTGGAGCTGTTTCAGACTCTGTGTCTCCCTTTCTGCCCCTCCCCTGTTCACACTCTGCACTCTGTCTCTCTCTCTCTCAAAAATTAATAAACATTAAAGAAAACAAAAAGCCAAAATCTTCAAGACTGTTGTGGGGATGATAGGGTGAGAAAAGGAATGTTTTCCAAACTGGGGTCTGGAGAGATCTCTTTAGGGGCTGGGATATCTTTTTTTTTCTTTAATGAGTCCCTGCATTACCTAGTTATAGGAAGGCCAGTTTTTATTTTTTCCAGTCTAGGTTTGTTTTGTCCAATCCACTATTTTCTAGAATATTCACAAAGAGGAAAATTTCCCCCAAAGATGTAAAATGGAGTGCTAGCAGATCAATAAACCTAAGGGGAGTTAAAAAGGCCCTTTCTCTTACCCTGTCTTTCCCCCAAATCCTCCATTCATATGATCGGTGAGACTCGGGGTTAATGAGGTACATTTAGAGAGGAAACCAACTGAGTGTTCTTCAAAGACAGACAACAGTTGTACCTCCAGCTTTAACTGAAGGAACCAGCTTGGTGTGGGGGAAGCTGAGTCTTTAAGCCTGGACAATTCGGGGTCTAAATCGAGGTTTTGGAAACTTCCAGCAAGTTATTTAAGATTCTCTGAGCTTCGGTTTCCTTATTTATAAAATGGAGGCAGTATCTATTCTATTGGATTGTCAGGCTTAAGTGATATAACTGAATAAAAACAACTTAGCCATGACTTTTATTTTTCTCAAAAGTTAGTTCTTGGCCCTCTAGGTCTGGGTCTAGCACTTCTGTGAGAAATCTGCTGAAACTTCTAAGGCCCAAATTAATGAGCTGGTAATTGTAGGTCTTTCTCTGGGCCCCTTAAGACGGAGACAGGCAACTTAATAACACCTATTCTTTCCTGGATATTTTTGGAGCAGAAGCTGAACAGTTGTACTTGGAGTCTGAATAAAGAGAAGAAGTGGAGGAGAGAATCACAGGGTCACGTCTTGTCTCTCAAGGGGAAAAATATGACCTCCGTCATTAGCCTTGTAGCCACAGATTCTTGGAGAGCCAACTGGGAAAAGGCCGGGACGAGACTGGGCCAGAGGACCTGCTGGACACGGATGAGTCTTGGAGAGAGGAAATTAACTTAGATGAGGGTCAATCTGAAGCCAGCCCCCAGCTCAGAAACCATTTAGGAGGGAACCTGCACAAATGTATATTATAATTAACACCATTGGCTGGCAAGGACAACGCTGATGTGACTCCCCAGATGGCATCAGATCCTCAACAGATGGAGTGATATTCAAAGGCATTGACCCCTCCCCTTAGTAGGGAAATAGGCAGTTTTCCAGGCTTAGGTTGCTATTACCTTCTCCCTCCACAAAATTAAATAATAATAAGTTGGCATAAAAACTTGAACACAGAAAATAAATAATAAAAAAACCCAAAAGCTCGAATACAGAAAATGGAGCTCTCTTAGGCAGAGCTGCCTTACCTTGAATAGATCATAGATGTGGAAAGATACTCCTTTTCTTGGCTACCAGCTAAGCACACTAGGCCATCTGACCCCGTGAGGCTGGTCAGCTCTCACCGGGAGGTCCTCCCTGATATGCCAGTCAAAAAACTACTTTCCACATGTATCACGGCAGGCAAAAGTTGGGAAGGTCTGCTCTGAGGCTATTTCCCCAAACCTGGTGTAATTTTATGTAGATCCTTAGGTCCTGTCTTACTGCGTCTCGTTTGGTAAGTCTAGGGCAGGGTCCAGATATCTGCTTTTTTTTTTTTTTTTTTTAAAGGTGCCAAGGTGATTCTGACCTGATTTGGGAGCTCTGCTCTAAGGGCTAAGAAATTCTGATGCTTTAATTTAATAAAACTAAAAACAGCAGAGGCTGATGTAGCTGGTCCAAGTCCTGAGCAAGTTGTGGATTTAATGCCTGTTTTCTTAAACAGGTTCTCCATGGGACAGAATTTTTTTAAAATTTTTAACATTTATTCTTTTTTTTTTTGAGAGAGAGAGAGAGAGAGAGAGACAGACAGACAGTGAGCAGGGGAAGGGCAGAGACAGAGAAGGAGACACAGAATCCGAAGCAGGCTCCAGGCTCTGAGCTGTCAACACAGAGCCAGATGCAGGGCTCGAACTCACAAACCGTGAGATCATGACCTGAGCTGAAGTCGGATGCATAACCGACTGAGCCACCCAGGGGTCCCTCCATGGGACAGAATTGAAAAGCTCGGTTGCATCTATTCACTTTTGGCTCCTTCTTTCTTCTTTTAAAGTCTTTAAAGTTATTCTTCTAAAATATGCCTGGTAAGGACGTCGGACAGTGACAGAATGTCCCAAACTGACTTGGGCACCCTCTTGGACTCCGGTGCCACAGACAGCTCGAAGTTAGCATGACAGACGGTAAGTGTAACTGCTAAGGTTTCCTAGAGGTGAAGTATCAGAGACACGAGTCACTCTGGATTCAGGTGAAATAACAGCAGAAGAAATAACAACATAGTTTTTAAAAAGTCTCAGCAATAAAAAAAATGGCTGTAGTTTCTGAAGGAGCTCGCTGTACCCACAGAGGATTCTGTGATCTTGAGAACTAGAGGGATTGGAACCAACCCTCCTCTGTTTCTCTTCTCCATTCAGTCATGCCAACAGGTAAAACGCGATATGCAAACTCCCAGAGCACCATTCACGGCAGCCGCTTTCCAAAGACACATGGTTTCTACTGAGGAACCATCCCAGCAACACATCTGTAGATCTCAATGCTGGAGCCCAAGCAGGGGGAGGGGACATTTATTAAATGCTTACTATGAACCAGAGACTATGCTAGTCATTTTCTTTGTTTGTTTGTTTATGTTTATCTTATTTTTGAGAGAGAGAGAGAGAGAGAGAGAGAGAGAGTGCAGAAGGGGCAGAGAGAGAGGGGAGACACAGAATCCGAAGCAGGCTCCAGGCTCTGAGCTGTCAGCACAGAGTCCGACGCGGGGCTTGAACTTACGAACCGCGAGATCATGACCTGAGCTGAAGTCGGAGGCTCAACTTGAGCCACCCAGGCGCCCCTGTCCTAGTCATTTTAGTGTCGTGCCTTTCACGTCATATCATCCTATCCCATCCTGCCATCTCTCCATCCACTCATTTGAAGATAGAGTAATTGGTGGCCATGCAGCACAGCACAATGACTGTAATCACTTGGGAGGCGACTGGGAGCCAGGGTCCCTTATTACCTTGGGGTTGAATTCCCACCCGTAGGCTCTAGAGGTTATCTTTTGCATAGATCCCCCTACAACAAGCCTAACTGTTTCTCCTTTTATGGATGTTTTGCTTGGATGAGTCCTTCCTTTTGGGGCATGGAGCCATTTCCCAAGGACTTTTTCTTTTATAAAGTAGGCTTCATGCCCAGCTTGGAGCCCAATGAGGGGCTTGAACTCCAAGGCCCTGAGATCAAGACCTGAGCTGAGATCAAGAGTCGGAGGCTTATCCGACTGAGCCACCCAGGCATCCGAGCCCCAAGGACTTTTTCTTTTTCTTTTTTTTTTTTTCCAACGTTTATTTATTTTTGGGACAGAGAGAGACAGAGCATGAACGGGGGAGGGGCAGAGAGAGAGGGAGACACAGAATCGGAAACAGGCTCCCGGCTCTGAGCCATCAGCCCAGAGCCCGACGCGGGGCTCGAACTCACGGACCGCGAGATCATGACCTGGCTGAAGTCGGACGCTTAACCGACTGCGCCACCCAGGCGCCCCTCCAAGGACTTTTTCTATTCAGTCAGTGATCCAATGCCACAATCAACAACTCCACTCCCGGCAGAGACTTAGAATCTCTGGTTCCGAACTGTTATTTGGGAATTCATTTGCCTCAATTTTGTTTGACCTACTTGGTCTGGCCTTTTACTACCTGATCCAATTGGTAAGATTTGATCCTCTGAGCACTGAGCTCTGGGGGACCTCGTTCATGCAAACTGCTGCGGCAGTTAAAATTTTTTTTTTCCTTTGAAAAATTAAAAAATGAAAACCTTTTCTCGAGGCTGGAGTTGGGCACTACTGTTTTCCTAGTAAAATTGGCTTTGCTTAAAACAGTGCAGTAGTTAGTTCCGCATAATCAGGCCAGAAGAACAGAGGTGCTTTTAAGAATCAGCACGAGGTACGGTACTTTGTCAAGACTCGGTGACCTAGCTTTCTTTTGTTTGGAAGAAATGAGATCCCAAAGAGATTACCTATTTGTTCCCAGGGAAGGGAGCTCCTGATTATTGGTCTAAAAATGTGGTAGCCAGGGTTGCTGAGGCTGGACTGCTGTTTAATGCCTTTTCACTTCTAAAAGTTCCTGTTCATTAACAAAATATTATTGCTGTTGAAACGGCTGAAGCCCGCTTGTTCGTGGAAGGGATGGCGGAGGGAGAGAAACAGGCTGGTGGAGTTGGAGAATCACCAACCCATTGGCATCCAGAAGCCCGGCCTCACCATCCCCTGGAGGAGTTAGACTCTCAGGAGAGGTCACAAATGGAGTCCCACTGCATGGTGGCTGGTGACCCCTGCTTTAAAGGCCCTCCGCTACTTGCAGAATAAAATCCAAATTCCTTAGCTTGGCATTCAAGGCTCTTCTTCCCTTCTGACTCAGTCAGTTATTCACTGACCCCTGAATAGGCACGGGGATTATTACTACCTCTGCCCTCAATACACTGCTCTTCAACCTTACTCATCTTCAAAATTCAGTTTGCTCCCACACACGTGTGGATCAGAAGGTAATTTTTAAAAATATTTTTTAATGTTTATGTATCTTCGAGAGACAGAGACACAGAGCTTGAGTCGGGGAGGGGCAGAGACAGACAGGCAGACACAGAATCTGAAGCAGGCTCCAGGCTCTGGGCTGATGTAGGTCTCAAACTCACGAACCATGAGATCATGACCTGAGCTGAAGTCGGGACGCTTACCTGACTGAGCCACCCAGGCACCCTTCTATTTTTTTTATTTGAGAGTGAGAGAGAGAAAGAGAGAGAGAAAGCAAGTGGGAGAGAGGGGCAGAGGGAAAGAGAGAATCTTAAGCAGGCTCCCAATGCAGAGCTCGATCCCATGACCCTGGGATCGTGACCTGAGCCGAAATCGAGAGTCAGACGCTCCACTGACTGAGCGAGCCACCCAGGTGCCCCATAATCTGCGGCAACATTACTAGAACAACACAGAAAAGATAGCACGAGAGATGCTTCCTACAGTACTATCCCTGCAAGAGAATGGAAAGCCCTCTCAAATGTCCAGCAAACGACGAATGGCACAAGAACGGAGGAACCACACACTGGCACGTCATACAGCTGTTACAAAACCTGCTAGGGACACGTGCGCTGCCACTAACAGGCGGCAAGCTTATATTGTTCGTGAAAACCTACACGTTGCAAGCGGTACAGTGTGGTGTCGTTGCACAGGGTGGGCTTATTTTCATAAAATAACGTCACTTATGCATTATGGTTAAGTATACACATCAGAAACACCGACTTTAACTACAGCTATCTCTGGGACGAGACATCACAGGACATTTGTCTTTTCGATGTTATATATTCCTATGCCGGTTTTTTTGCTTTTGGTGGTGGTCGATGCCATTGTCGTTTACAAGGACCACATCTTACTTTGTGAACAAAGAGGAAAGAACATCATTTTTGAAAGGTCCCGCTCAGATGCCACCATTCCTCTAAAGCCTGTCTTGATCGCTTCTGTTTAGAGAGCTGCCCCCTCCTTGAAATCCTGTAGTGATGACGCAACAGAGTTTCAGGGGAGTAAACCTCAGCTGCGAAGCCTCCTGGTCCGCTGCCTCCTGCTGTTCCTTACTTAGCCTTTTATGTTGTGATACCTGGATTACAGGCTTCTTAAAAGTGAGGGTGTCCCACTTTTTCCCTTTACATCTGCTGCTCTGGCTGCTTCCAGAACTCCCCCCCCCCCCCCCCCCCGCTCCAAGTCCTTCCCTCTCTAAAGCATTGGCCTCATGGAGACCCTGCCACCGAGGAGGGCTCCGGGTCCTGCGACCCGGCAGCTGATGTTAGCATCTGGTCACCAGGGAGCACTTTGGTGGCAGAGGGTGTCCCCTCCTCTCCACGATATGGTCAGTCCAACTACCCAGAAGCACCTGGCCCCAGTGAGTTGGAACCCATCACAAAACAGTTGTGTTACTCTCAGAAACAGACAGACGGAGGGAAAGGGGAGGAAGATGACGTCACGTACCCGGTGTGAGGCAGCTGTGTTAAGCCTGGCCATTTGGAGACAAGTGAAAATTTTTACCACCCTAAATCGCCAACATGAGGACCAAAATGAGAAGATTTTTTTTTTTTTTAATTTTTTTTTCAACGTTTATTTATTTTTGGGACAGAGAGAGACAGAGCATGAACGGGCGAGGGGCAGAGAGAGAGGGAGACACAGAATCGGAAACAGGCTCCAGGCTCCGAGCCATCAGCCCAGAGCCTGACGCGGGGCTCGAACTCCCGGACCGCGAGATCGTGACCTGGCTGAAGTCGGACGCCCAACCGACTGCGCCACCCAGGCGCCTCCAAAATGAGAAGATTTTAATCTGAGGGAGCCGAGCAGTTCGGACGAAGCACTTTGTACGGAAGGGTAGAGCGAAGCGTGACAATATTTACTCATTTGGTCTCTCGGTTCCCTTTCCGCGGCCCACCGGACTTAGCAAACAGCATTTAATCTCTCACCCTGGGCGGTTATTGGAAGAGTTAGATGTTTCTCTCTTTGTTCTGTTCTTTTCCCTCAAGAGAGAATTCAGCGGGTGTTTAGATTGGTGTGACCAATGAACGGGCTACCGGTCCAAGAAGATTCTAGAATCCAGGGGCTTACAGACTGAGTTCAAAGGAGTCCCGTTAGGCATCCAGCTCAAGGGGAATGCTCTCAAATTCTAGCTAAAACCTCCCTGGTACTGCCCTAATTCTATTACACCACTTCAGGAGTCCATGGTTTTGGGCAGCATCACTCACATGAGCCCTTCCCAGCGCCCGAGTTCCAAACATTGTAAATTTCTCCATTAAAATTATTATGCTCTAGGGGCGCCTGGATGGCTCAGTCGGTTAAGCGTCCAACTGCAGCTCAGGTCATGATTTTGTAGTTCGTGGGTTTGAGCCCCGCATCGGGCTCTGTGCTGACAGCTCGGAGCCTGGAGCCTGCTTCGGATTCTGTGTCTCCCTCTCTCTCTCTCTCTGCCCCTCTCCCACTCGCACTCTGTCTCTCTCAAAAATAAATAAACATTTTTTAAAAATTAAAAAAAAAAAACTATTATGCTCTAGCGGCACCTGGGTGGCTTAGTCAGTTAAGTGTCCAACTTCAGCTTAGGTCATGATCTCACGATTTGCGGTTTCGAGCCCCCATCAGGCTCCCCACTGGCTCCCGCCCCAGATTCTTGCTCTCTCCTCTCTCTCTGCTCGTCCTCTGCTCGTGGTCTCTCTCTCTCTCAAAATTAAAAAAAAATTTTTTTTTAATTATTATGCTCTCTTTATCACTGATAAGATGGGCACTTCTTTTACATCCCTGTAAATAAAGGGAAAGAGGAATTTCTGTCATTAAAAAAATTTTTTTTAATTTTTTATTTCAAAAAATATTTTTAACGTTTATTTATTTTTTGAGAGACACAGACAGAGCATTAGCAGGGGAGGGGCAGAGAGAGAGGGAGTCACAGGCTCTAACGGGGGCTCCAGGCTCCGAGCTGTCAGCAAAGAACCCAACGTGAGCCTGGAACTCATGAATTGTGAGATCGCGACCTGAGCCAAAGTCAGACGCTCAACCGACCGAGCCACCCAGGCGCCCCGGAATTTCTGTCATTAAAAAAAAAAAAAGATCAAGTTCAAAGGCAGAGACTAGACACAATCATGGCCTCTGTAGCCTCAGTGCCCAGCACAGGAGCACCTGGGTGGCTCAGCTGGTTAAGTTTAAGTTTCTAACTCTTTTTTTTTTAACGTTTATTTATTTTTGAGAGGGAGAGACAGAGCGTGAGTGGGGGAGGGGCAGAGAGAGAGAGAGAGAGAGAGGGAGACACAGGATCGGAAGCAGGCTCCAGGCTCCGAGCTGTCAGCACAGAGCCCAACGAACCCATGAACCGTGAGATCATGACCTGAGCCGAAGTCGGACGCTTAACCAATTGAGCCACCCAGGCGACCCTAGGTGTCTGACTCTTGATCTCAGCTCAGGTCTTGATCTCAGGGTCATGAATTCAAGCTCTGTGTTGGGCTCTATGCTGGGTGTGGAGCCTACTTAAGAAAGAAAGAGAGAGAGAGAGAGAGAGAGAGAGAGAGAGAGAGAGAGAGAAAGAAAGAAAGAAAGAAAGAGTCTTGCTACTACTGCTTTTACTAAATTTCCTTTCCTTGGATTGGTCTACAACACGGTTTCTCGACTTAGCCACTCCCGGTGTTTGGGGACGTCCTGTGCATTTGTAGGACGTTTAGCAGCGTATCCGGCCTTTCCACCCACTAGACGCCATAAGGACCCTACCCCCCGCAAGTGGTGACAATCAAAAATATCTCCAGACAGTGGCAGATGTCCCCTGACAGGAAAAATTGTCCCTCTGTGTGACACAATGGTCTACAGGCTCCCTTTTTGCTTTACACAAATCAATGAAGATGAAAAACAACAAGTAAAAACAAAGCACAAAAAAGTCCTCTATGTATAAACTTAGCTCCAGCAGGTAATTACGTTCCCTGCTCCTTTCTACGCAAGGCACGTCTGAACATTTAGAAGTATATGCCCGTATGCCACCTCCCCCAACAATTGTGTCCCTGGTGGAGAGCTGTGGGGGGGCAGCACCCGGGAGGCCAACACAGACATCACCGTCTCTGGTCAATCAAGGACACAGAGCTCGGACTCTACCTTAAGTCAACACCAACGGCCTCCGAGTTAGAGCTCTCTAAGCTTGACTCTGGGAATTGGTCGGGCCGGACCAGTCCCGTAGGCTGGGTGTTGAGATGTGTTCCTGCGCCCCCAAACTGCCAACTCAGCTTTGCAGGCCCGGGCTCCCTGCCTGTGTCTTCCGCAGGCACGCTTTTGACATATCGTACGGAGTTCCTCATTCCTGGGCTGGGATCTTCACCTTGAAGCCTTGGCAGAGCATGAGAGGGTTGGGATGGAAATCTTGGCAGAGGAAAGAACCCACGTATCAAGTGCCTGACAAGCACAACCTGTTTGGATTTTGGCTTCACTTCCCCTCTCCTGCTTTGGGGGGTGCTAATGTGACTTGGTGGAAAGAGCTTTACGATTGATGGGGGCGGGGCCTTGGTGGGGCTGTGCCGAGGTGAATGGAGGTGCTCCCTGTTTCTGGGAAATCGCGCTGTTTTGTTTTGTTTGCGGAGTCTTGCAGTGGTCATGAGAACAAAGCCTGAGGCTAAGAGGCTCTTGGGGGTTGAAGCTCAGGCCCTTGGTGTGGCGAGGAGACAGCAGCACTGCAAAACGAGAATAAGGAGAGCACCGTGTTGTCACCTGATCCGAGTCTCCAGAGTGTCCTTCTCAATCTCTGGCGAGTGGTGGCACAAGGCTCCGCCAGGCGGAGGGCACCCAGTGGAAAATTCCCAGCTCCAGTCACCTTAACGAAGAGAGGCACTCTCGCCTCTCGTGTGGCTCGGAGGTTTCCAGGGAGAAACGGGAGGAGGAAAGCAAATGCTTCCGGCCGCTGCCTCGGCCTGGACAGTGGTGCGTGTGACCGGAGCTGGGAGGAGACTGGTGACCCACATAGCCCTGGTCCGAATGCATAAGCATCAAAAATCGCAGAACGGAGTCGGCCCACGAGCGCCTGAGCTTTCTCCGTGGAAAACGTGCTCCTATTTATGATGCTGACACAGCCAACTCGGCTGCCCCGGCTTTCACTTATTCATTCAACGACCGTCTCGTAAGCGTCTGCCACGTGCTGGCCGTGGACTAGCTGGGCAGGTACGGTGATGGGAGAAGACGGCTCTTGTTTTCGAGGGTGGGGTGGGGTGCCCAGGAAAGGCCCCAGTGGAGAAGTTCGCCAGCTGAGTGGTGCAGAGGGGGGGAGAACCGGGGAGTGGAGAGGGCGGAGGGCCCTGCTAAGGCACGGGGCTTCCTCCCAGCCAGTGAGGGGGTCTGAAGCAGAGAATGACAAGGTCAGTCATTTTAGAAGAAAGCTCTTGCGGTGGGGAAGAGGATGTGAATTATTTAGGGTGCCCAGTGGAAACGTATTTGGAAGTGGTTTGCTTTCCGAATCGGCTCCTTCTCTTGTCCCTAGCCCCTGGCTGATGACACACAACCAAATGAGCCTAGGACACTCCCTTCTCTCCCTTCAGGTGGGTTCCTATGAGGTCTGGAGACTGGAAGCGGAATGATGTGGGGTTGGCGTCATGAGGGAGTCCCACGGAGCATACTTTCCCTAAGATTTTGTTGGGGGCTCCCGATTATGCCTCTTCCTTTGTGGTCTAACTGCTAGGGCAAGTGACGAAGCATTCCACCTGCAGTGTAGGCCAGGGATCCTCTGGGAAGGGGTACCTCGTGGAAAGCGTGCAAGGCTGAGCGCTCTGGAGCCCCTTTCTTCCACAGCCGCTAAGAAATCCTGAGACTCCGGGACAGGCAGGGCTGGCTCTGCGTGGGAGCCAGAGTGGCAGGGTGGGAGAGCTGGATCCCAAGTTCCGTTCATCTCCAGTGACCATTGCCTCTAGGGCAGGGTTTCCCTAGGGTGTCACTAGCCTCGGCACGAGTGACATTTGGGGCCAGGTAATTCCCTGTTGGGGGCAGGGGGCACTGTCCTGTCCATTATGGTAACTTTAGCAGCATCTTTGTCCTCCACCCATCAGCTGCTGGTAGCGTCCCCAAGTTGGGACAGTCAAAAATGTCTCCAGATACTGGAAGCATCCTTGTGGGGTGAACTCCCCCAGCTGACAGCCACCGCTCTACGGGACAGTATTCCATTCTTATCTCATGGGACTGCAGTGCTCAGTGCAACGGGTCACTCCCTTCCTCCTGAAACTTCTATTCCTTCGTGCACTCTCCGTGTCTTCCTTCCAACTTTCTGCCCAGTTCTTTGGATTCCTGGGGCCTCGCCATCTTCTTCCTGATCTCCACATGCAGCCCCCTCCCTCAATGCTGGTACTCAAATTCATTTCCTGCTTATACTTTATGCTTTCTCCCTCTCCTTCATCCCCAGGATTTTCCAAATATTCCCGCATCTGTCACTGGCCCAGATTTCTCTAGTCTACGCTCTAGACTCATTTCTCTGTGCTTTGGATGTCTCGATGGCATCGCAGAATCCATCTATCTTTCTCAGAAATCCACTCTTCAACCCTGTCAACTTGTTGTCCGATCCATTAAACCTTAAGGTCATCCTGACACCTGCTTTTCTCTCATCTTCACATCCAGTGCATGACCAATCCCGGCCCAATTCTATCTTCAAAATCGCCCCCAAAACCATCTGTTTCCAACCACACTAGTTCAAACCACCACATAAGGTGAAAAACCAATAATGCAGATAACGCCAATGGCCTCAGTGGTTTCCTGCCTTCTGCTGTGCTTCTCTCCAGTCCATTTTCCACCCCGAGACATCTTTCATAATTGTTTAAAATGTTTCTTTATTTATTTTTGAGACAGCACACACGAGCAGGGGAGGGGCAGAGAGAGGGAGGGAGGGAGAAAATCCCAAGGAGTCTCCACGCTGTCAGCGCCCAGCCCAACACAGGGTTCAATCTCACGAACCACGAGATCATGACCTGAACTGAAATGAAGAGTCTGATGCTTGACTGACTGAGCCGCCCAGGGGCCCCCAGAGCAATGTTTTAAAAGCACAGATCAGATCACATGATGCTTGGCTTTAATTTCTGCAAAGGCATTCCGTTGCACTTGAAGAAAATCTACGTGTCTTAACGTGGCCCCATCCTCCTTTCCAATCTTCTTTGTGCCATTCACCCTTTTGTTCCTGCTGCTGCCATGTTGGCCTTCTTTCACTCCCTCACGTGTGTCACCTCAGGACCTCCACACATGCTGTTATCTTCTCCTGTTACCTTCTCCCCCAGCTCTTTTCATTATGCAGATCTCAGTATGTCATTTCTTCCACAACATCTTTCCTGCTCTCATCCTCTCAAATTCAGTTTGCCCGTCATGGTCTCTCCCGGCATGCTTCTTTATAGCACTTGTGACTTTTAACGCCTTCCGTACTCAAGTGATTCTCTATTGTTGGCTCCCCTGCCAGATTGGACGTGTCCTGAGGGAAGGGACTCTCAGCGTCTCTTCTGCTCACTGCCATGTCACCATCTTAATATTGCTATGTGACGCTCAGTGAGTGCTCGGTAAACATTGATTGGATGAACGACGATTCACCTCTCGCTTCCCTGGCCAACCGCATCCAGAAAAGAATACTTTGTGACCAAGAGAAATGAATGACCGTGGAGAATGAAGAAAAAAGCTCCTCGAATGTCTGTGTAAATGAAAAGAAGCTTTCCAGGGACGGTTCTTGAGAGCACAAAGCACAAGGAGATGAATCGGGTACCCGCGGACTGGCAGTGAGACTTGTTGATTTCGTCATTAGCATTTTCCATATTTATCCTAAGACTTTCCACCAAATCAAGAGGGATCCCCGTGAGTCCCAGGCAGGATCACATCAAAGCAATCTAAGAGGCAGAGCTGAAATTAATTCAGTCTCTTCTGCCTTCCTGGAAGGCCTGAGCTTCGCGAAGAGGGAGACGGCAGCCCCCCACCCGGGCCGAAGGAGCCACGGAAGTGACGGGACACAGCTTCCCCCGCTGCGCTGCGTGGTGCTCTAATGCGTCCCCGAAGCCCCGTACGTACTGGGGGACTTGATATGAAACCGTAGAACATCCTCCGTATGATGAGACAAGGAGAGGCCACGTTTCTCCTCCTCCTCCGCAGGCCCAGTTACGCAGAGCGCATTTCACTCTGTTTTTCTGAAAATTCATGAGGGTGGTTGGCTGCACAGTGTTGGTGTCAGTGGATGACGCTACAAAGCTCAGCCTTGGAGGCCAACCGAGAGTAAGTCACATCAGCCTCTCCCCATCGTTTGAAGAAGGGACACCAGCCCTAGAGCTCTCACGCCCGCAATCAAACAGCTAAGCATTTGCTAAGGGCAGGTTAAGATCCCAAAATGTGGAGGCAAAAAAAAAAAAAAAAAAAAATCCAAAACCATACTGGGAGCCCAGTCGGTAGAACAGTGGAATTCATTTTAAACGGGTTTATTTATTATGTCTTAAATCAGCCTTAATGAATCTGAGGAAAGAGTCTCAAGGTCCATGTGTTACGGCTCAAGGACGAGTCTGGGGCCCTGAGTCCAAACATACTGTGATTGGCTGCCTGTTGCTAAACAACAGAAATAGCCCTGCATCTGCTGTCAGCGCAGGGCTGGGATGTTATTTACAAGGGGGGGGGGTCACCCAAGTTCCGCCAGCAGCCATTAATAAAATACGAACGGGATATAAATGGCAACTCGCACCAACAGTAAAATCACAAGGTTGGATGGACTGAGGCACACGACGGATTCTAGTAGGGGGGAAGCTGTAGAAAAAGACATGCTCTTAGATTTACTCTCCATCAAGAATGGAAAAAAAGAGAAGCCCTCACGAAGGCACTTCCTGTTTTGAGAGAAAAGTTCTGTGTTAAGATGAGCTGTTTCCAGTTTCAGTATTCGCTCAGAGGATGGAGAGAGCATTTTCTTTGTGTCACACCCCAAAGATACAAATAAAACCCAGCCCCTGCCATCACAGAGCATGCAGATGGGGAGACGGGTTGTGCAGGGCCTGGCAAAACAGGAAGTCACAGGTGACTGCTGTTTTTTTGGAGGCCGGTATGTTGGATGGTTTGGCCTAAGGGATATTTTGCTACCTGGAATGATGGCAGAGCTGGGGAGACAGGAAAACTAAACTGAAATGGAGTGGCGGCCAGGGCCCTGAGGAGTAGGAACTTAATTTTGAGACTCGTATCAAATAATCCAGCAAGATGTGAGACCAAACTGAATCAACACAGCGATGGATGAAAGTCTCCCGGTTTAGGACTTACTTAATAACTATCTGTTGAATGAATGAATGAACGAATGAATGAACGAATGAATGAATCTCTTCTACATATCATCCCACATTTACTGCTTACCTCAGATTCTTTGTAGTAACGTTCCGGAATTTCATCGCAGGCAATATCAATAAAGCAAACTTCTCTCTCTAGGTCTTTGGCCTCATTGTCAAAAATCTGAAAGGGCAGAGCAACATATCAAAAGTTAGTATCTCCAGGCGCCTATGGTTGGCGTGACTGTGCCCGAGGCAGAATAACACCCCACGGAGTATCTTCACATGGCTCAGTGCTCCTGGCTGGGGCTTTCTGCCGGCCTTGGCATGTGCAAGACTCATGAAAGGCTTTTTATTCGTCGCTTACATTTTGTCACATCAGAGGCAGGTGTAGCATCAATCACCGCCTGGCAAGGAGTAGAAGAAAAAGTGGTCTGTTTTTAGAAGTCCAAGAGTGAAGAAATAAATCTCTTCCAAAAATGAAGACTGCTGAGTTTTTTTTGGCAGTGAATCTGAACAGGGGGCGTGAAGAGGCTACAAAGGGCCTGGCTAGATAGAAGACCACAAGTGGCAACAGAGCCCAAGATTTAGGGAAGACAAATGTGTTTTGTTTTGTTTCATTTTCACGAAAAATGGTATATATGTTTACCTTCACAAACAACACATGCCCATGGCAGAAAAAACAAAAACAGATAAACCAAAAGAAGAAAACAGAGATTGTCCACAATCTCATCACCCAGGAATAAACCCATGTATTACTTTTGTTTATTTAAGAACACGATTTCTTTGGGACACGTAGGAGTAAGAAGGGAGAGCTTGCGGAGAAATGGCGAGAGGTTCCCTGATCGTCTGCTTTAGGTTCCGATGGCCCAGAATGTCCATCACTTGCAATGAAATACGTAAGACAGCTACATATCTGGATATAAATTCTGGTGGAACGATGAAGTTCTTCTACTTTTCTCCCTTCTCGTTTTTTCTAGCCTAAAGGGATGCTCTTCCCAGCCCTGCTGAAGGCTGGTAGACAGACTAAGTTTGCAAAACCACTTCACCCTTGGAAGACATTTTAGCTTTAGCTGTATCCCCCCCTCACTGTTTGGCTAATTCCTGCCAGGGAAATCAACTGTGCCCGCCGATTAAATCTGATTCTTCAGAAGACAATGAAATATTTTGGCAGAACAGTGTGCCTAAGAACACTGCCTTGACATGTGACACAAATTGGGGCCTATTAATAACATGATCTCCCACAGGACCCTTCCCACGCCACACTCTCCTTGGTTGATTCGTGACTTAAACTATTAGTCTTTTCCAAATGCTTTCCAATAATATCTGTGCTGGTATTTATCCTCCAAGTCTGATGTTTGCTCTGTTGTCTATTTTCTTCTAAAATGGTCGGGGACTGGACATTTCGGATTTGTCCAAGGAGACTGACTGTCCAGTCTGACTTGAGGTGGCCACCACCTCTTCCTTAAAGGGAGAGAAGGACCGGTTCTCGGATCAGCTCTGGCTCCTTCCACTGCCACTTGAGGTCAAGTGCCTGGGGACACTCAAGAGTGCTCAGGAAGGACAGGTGGATGGCTTTGAAATGAAAGAGATTGTATGGAAACAAGTTCAAGTTTGAGTGAAGAAATAAATAAATGAAATACTGGGTGTCAGGTTGTTCTCATGGGTCTCCTTCCCTCCCCCTCTCTTCCTCTCTCTCCTCCCCCACCCTCTCTCTTCACCGGAGTCTCTTTTAAGTATGTGCCAAGAGAAGAAAGACATGCGCCTCATTAAGAAAACAAAACAAAATGGAATACCCCAGAGGGAAATGAGCTTCTAGAGAGTAAATTACAAAAGAAGTTAGAGAGGTTTGACATTTATTGGTGGTAAAATTTATGGGACTGAAGGAAGGGGAAATAAACAGGGGTTAAGGGAGCTACTGACAGATTGTGTGGCTTTTCCTAATTTAATCCAAACATTTTTGATCACCTATTAGACCAGTTATCACATTATTGCCCCTCAGCTGTGAATTAACCCATTAGTTTCTGCTCTGAGATAACGCACTGGACCCTAGAAGCACGTCTTCTTTATAGCAGTTATGACATTACGTCATTTACTGGAGGGACGTGGCAGGAGGAAGGGGGCTTCTCTTCCTGGTGTTGGATCTTCTCCTGCTGCAGAGTCCGTCAGTGGGGACATTCAGGGGCGTTCTGTCTCAACTGCACGCCGGGAGTGCATGGTTGCCTGGTGACCTTGCGGCCCTGGCCTTCACCTTGGCCCTCTGCATGTAGGACCGTGCGTTCCAGGGTTTGCACTGGCTGTGGCACTCGCCTCTCCACACCTGCCCAACAGTGTCATCTGACCAGTGCCCAGCGGGCTGTTTCCCAGTGCCTAGCGACCGTGGACCAGCCCTGGTCCAGGAAAACCTGCAAACTCCACCATTCAGTGGGCTATGACCACAGCCTCTCCGGTAAAGGCTGAGCCCCACAGCCATGGAGAAGGACCTCTTCCGAGTCTGTTCTTCCTTCTGTATTCTCCCTCAGCCTTGGGTACCCTTTGGGGTTCCCTTTACATCTTTATAGTTACACTTATCAAAGTTTAACAATTCCTTATATTACACGCCCTCTATTCAAATTACCGTGTGCCTCCTGATCGAGCCCCGACTGACAAACTGTGTATATAAATTGCTGCCCTCAGCTCTGCGGGCTACAAAGACAAGGAGGGCTGAGTTCCTGCCCTTACAGAGTTACCATTTACTAAGACCGATTAGGAAGCTATTTCGTAAGATGCAAGGCAGAATAAAGTATTTGCTACAATGAAAGAATAGACTATAAAGCCAGGGGGAGGAGCCATTTATGTTAGCAATTATATTATCAGGGATTCCTGGGTGGCTCAGTCGGTTAAGCGTCCGACTTTGGCTCGGGTCACGATCTCACGGCTTGTGAGTTCGATCCCGGCGTAGGGCTCTGGGCTGACCCCTCGGAGCCGGGCGCCTGCTTCGGATTCTGTGTCTCTTCTCTCTCTGCCTCTCCCCCACTCGTGCTCTGTCTCTCTCTCTCTCTCTCTCTCTCTCTCAAAAATAAATATTAAAAACCAACCAAGCAAACAACAAAAAACTACATTATCAGGACACTGAGAGAGAGAACTGAGATGAGAAAATTCTCATTTTTCAGATGAGAAAACCAAGGCTCAAGGAAGCGAAGAGCTTTGCCCGAGGTCACACAAGAGCTGGCAGAGAACCTCAGATTCAGGGCGAGCCTCCAGCCTTCACAACCAGACCCCTCCAGGGATAAACAGCTGCCTTTCGGCACCCAAGCGGGAAGATAAATGTCAGTCAAAAGTGCTTCCTGCTTCTTCCCAGAAAGATGAAACTGGAAACTGCTTCCCCTCTCACTACTGACAAAACGTATGTCGTGAGCAACTGAGTTTGGGAACTCCCCTCAGACTGGGAACTTTTCTGCTTTGTTGAATAGCAGAGATCGCCGCAGAATCTACTCGGCCTTCACTACCTTGACACTTAATTTACATTGGAAATACGGAGCACCATCACAGGAATTGTTCCAGGGTGGGGTTCCCACCGCTCGAACATAGCCACAGAAATCACTTGAGGCTTGAGACTGAAACCTGTCTTCAGGCCTGAGGTTACAAAGAGTTCTAATTTTCAATAAATAATTAACCTCCCAATGATTAGAGATTTGGGGAGATGCTCTTAGGCGCTCAATCAGTGCCCGCCGACTTAATGGATGGCATTAGCTTTTACTTCCCAAAGAGGAATCTACGGCAGGAATATCGCTTACTAATTGATCTTAGTTTCCTTTCGTGAGCAGGAGTTCTACTGCCTTGGTCGGAAGCACCCTAACTTTCCGTAATTCTCAACAGAGGGCTCAATGTCCAGTGGGAACTTCACAGTATTTGCCGACAGGTCTTAGATTGGGCCTCAGGTGAGCTGAGCTGGACTTCAGTGATCTCCTCTGTGTAACCTTGGCCAAGACCTTGTACCTCCTTGGGGTCTCTGTAGCCTCACCTGAAAATAAAAGCCTTCGTCAAACGGATGGGTACCAGGAAGCTGTGAAACATCCTGGGATCGCACCCCAAATGTGGCGAGGTGCGTTTTTCTGGAGCAAGCGTTCAAGCATTCTCATCTGATCACTAAAGAGATCTGCGGCCCCAGTGAGGTTGAGACCAAGAGATCCAGAGGAACACTAAGATTCTTTCCAGTTGAAACGTCTGTGATGTCGAGTGACCTCTGGGTCGTGTTGCATCTTGCTCTTTGGCCCATTCCTTCTCTGCCCCTTCACAGCCAGCTGCCTTGGGTCATCCACAGAGGCGCTGAGGCGGAGAAATGGAACAGAGCCGGGGATCATGACGACGGAGTGTAATCAGAGGCCACATTGGGGGGGGGGGTGTGAAACGGTCGGATCTTCATGCTCAGTTTCAGGGCACAATCCAGAACTAAGCCACCACTGTTACAGAGGCTTAGTCAGGCCCCAGAGGAAAACACCATGAGTAACTACTATTCATTTGGGTTTCCCCAGCAGCAGAAGTAGCTGCCAAAATTCTGGTCAAGCCATTGGCTCTCTCCGCTGGAATACGAGATCTGCTGAGATAGCTTTATGATGAGATGCATCTTGTTGATACATCAAGTCACGGCTCCGTCAGGCCCGCACCTAACACAGGCGCCGTGCACCTTGATGGTCTTGGGAGCTTCTTGGGGAGAAGTTGTTCCCTTCTGAGATGGGAGCTGGGTTAGGGAGTTAATTGTGGTACTTTCCCTACATCCCCAAGAATAATGTTCCCATCTTTGGTTAATTACCAGAGACATGCCCGCCCACAGATCATCTGCAGTGGATACCAGTGCCAATCCGGTTGACTCTCCCGACCTTCTCCCACCCACCCACTAGGCAATGAGCGCTCAGCAAACAAACGCTTTTTGATTTGAACTGAGCACTACGACAATGAGAAGGCAGATCTCCTGAGTAAATATTATCTTATAGATTCCAAACAAAAAGGGAGTAATTTCCCCTTTGTTGTAAAGTATTGGGAACATTAAGTATGAAACATCTTTAAAATCTTAATATACTTTGACCTAGTAAGCTGAAGCTTTGAAAATTTATCTTAAGAATCTTAAATGAAGGAGGGGCGCCTGGGTGGCTCAGTCGGTTAGGCGGCCGACTTCGGCTCAGGTCATGATCTCGCGGTCCGTGAGTTCGAGCCCCGCGTCGGGCTCTGTGCTGACAGCTCAGAGCCTGGAGCCTGTTTCAGATTCTGTGTCTCCCTGTCTCTGACCCTCCCCCGTTCATGCTCTGTCTCTCTCTGTCTCAAAAATAAATAAACGTTAAAAAAAAAATTAAAAAAAAAAAAAAGAATCTTAAATGAAGGAAAAGCTTCATGCGCAAAGATTTTCATCCTGACGTTATTGTAATGGCAAGAAGAAACAGAGAAAGGAAGCAAACAGCTTAAATATCCCAGTATGGGAGAATACCCATGAAAACTCCATTCTTCAAAGTCATTTCCCCAGGAGAGTATAGATACATGGAGGTGGGTGGGACGGAGAAGGGAAGACACCCCATTTTTTTTTAAAGATTTTATTTTTATTTATTTATTTATTTAAAAAAAAAATTTTTTTTTCAACATTTATTCATTTTTGGGACAGAGAGAGACAGAGCATGAACGGGGGAGGGGCAGAGAGAGAGAGGGAGACACAGAATCGGAAACAGGCTCCAGGCTCTGAGCCATCAGCCCAGAGCCTGACGCGGGGCTCGAACTCACAGGCCGCGAGATCGTGACCTGGCTGAAGTCAGACGCTTAACCGACTGCGCCACCCAGGCGCCCCTAAAGATTTTATTTTTAAGTAATCTCTACACTCAACATGGGGCTCGAACTCACAAACCTGAGGTCAAGCGTTGCATGCTCTGACTGAGCCAGCCAGCTGCCCTGAAATGCCCCCTATTTAATAGGAGTCATGTGGTCCTAACTCAGAAGGGAAAGGTACACTGACAAATACGAAACGCGTTTTAACAATGCACTAGATTTCTTCCTCGAACAGGGAGGGATGTCTTTCTAGATTTGGAATCTCTCTTGTTACAGTCCAGTGAGGGACAGCACTGGGTACAGTGGCTCTTCAGAAATCCACAAACCTGGGAGTCACAGATTCTGCATCCCTTTTCTCTATAATGGTAACTTTTGTGGTTTAAGATCCAAGTTTGTTTGTTTGTTTATTTACTTATTTATAAAGTAGGCTCTCTGCCCAACTTGGGGCTTAAACTCACAATCACGAGATCAAGAGTTGCATGCTCTACTGGTTGAACCAGCCAGGTGCCCCTAAGATCCAAGTTTAGATTGGAACTATCTGTACTTGCCACACAATTTTTCTGTAAACCTAAAACTGCTCTAAAAAATAAAGTCTATGATTTTTTTTTTTAATTGATGAGGAAAAAAAAGATCCAAGCTTAGTAGCTGTGTGTCTTTTATCTTCCTGCCATCAGCTGAAGCTATCAGTCCAAGGTAGAGGTGGGTGATTGGTAGGGATTTTGAGAAAAATTCACCAGTCATCTTGCTTTATGCTTCACATATGATTAAAGGGAAAAGAATCCCAGCTGAGCCACTGTTCTCTAACGTCATTTTGCTGCACTTGGGAGGTCTCTGGGGAAGCAACTGACGGAAGACATAGAAGACATACCAACAAAGAACAGGTTCAAACAAGAAGGAGCCTTGGAGGCAGCATTACTGTTCTAACAATCCTTTCATTTTAATGCTCTCGATTTGCAAGATGGCCATTGGTTCGGTGGAGGGCAGGCAATGATGGTCCCTGGGTTAACACATTAGGCATATGGGGCTAGAGTCTGATTCATGGTTTATTGATTGTTATCTGTCATCAGTACACCCAGTGGACAGAGCCTAAAATGCAATTATGGCTGGGATAAAACATAGTCCAAGTTATTGACAAGGCAAACCGTCATTTCGTTACCCCATCTTTACTGGTATTCTCACCAAGAACATTTTCACACCTACACAATTCAATGGTGACTGTTTCATTAATATGTATACTCTGTGATCCAACCCAACTTATTTTCCAACTGCCATTCAGATAGAGATAAAAAAGCTTGGTTTTCTTTGGTCTTTTAAAAGCACTGCGTCCCCTTCCACTCCCCCACCCGGAATACAGAGTTGGGTAACTGTTATTTGTTCTAACGGTGCAATTACTTAAAAACGGTGCTCTGAAAAGAAGAAACTAGATGCACAGCAATTAAAAAATCAGTATTTTATTTTATTTTACTTTATTTATTTATTTATTTATTTAGTTAGTTAGTTAGTTAGTTCTGAGAGAGAGCGAGAGAGACCAACCACAATTGGGCAGGGGCAGAAAGAGAAGCAGACAGAGAATCCCAAGCAGGCTCCATGCTGTCAGCACAGAGCCTGATGTGGGTCTCCATCTCACAAACCATGAGTTCATGACCTGAGCCAAAATCAAGAGTCGGACACTTAACCAACTGAGCCATCCAGGCGCCCCAATTAGCAAATATTTATGAAGCACCTACTATGTGTTCAACACTATGACTTTTAGAATGTGTCCACTCTCAAGGGGGCTTGTGATTTTGGAGAGGAGACTAGATTGAATGCATGACTGAACCAACACCGCCCTATAAAATATAATCTATATGTTACTAAAGTACTGAGTACTAAAAGGTATGCTTCAGACAAGAGTATTCCCGTCCAAATTCAGCAAGGAGGAAACTCAGCAATGGCCCATAGTAGCCTGGGCTCAGGATCATTATTTAACCAGCAAGGATGATTCAAAAGATTGGCCATTTTGGTGTGGCATGGAAAGGAGCCCCTCCATGTGCCTGCACAGTGTGGTCCAGAGACACCTGAGGCTGGGATATAACTTATGGCTGCTGGGGTTTCTGTCTAGGGGGCCTCAGAGAACTGTCTACCAGTGCTGGGGGTGTTGGGGTAAGTGATCACCCCAGACTCACTTCTGAACTGACCTTAGTTTTGGAGCCAAATTGGAGCCCCATATGGTAATAGCATGGGAAGTGAATTGCACTGACTTAATTCTCATCAAATGCTCCACTGGCCATTGGGTTTAGGGGGTATTAAGGCTGAGTAAAGGAAACTCATCTATCAGGGTTAGGCCAGTTTGTCTTAGCTACCGGGTAAACTTCAGTGCTTCCCCAGAGAATGTTCCCTGGTGGACAATATCATTAGGCTTTTCAGCACAGAATGGAAAACTGTTTTCCCAAAGCCAGCGGGAGTAGCAAAGCAAACTGAAGGCAAAGGTTTCCACCCACAAGTGTCTGAGAAAATTCTGTCTTCAATGAGGTAGTAATGATGTGTGCAGAGCTGCAGGAGGGGTGGAGAGGGGTGAGGGATGGGGCAGGGGAGCTCCAAAGAACGCCTCTGGGAATCTCAGCAGACCTTTCTAGTTGCGCCATTTTCTTTTCTTTACACTGCCCTCTCTCCTTGAATTGCCAGCTCATTTACCTTCGAGTGTATTGGGTTTGAGTTTTAAAGGGCTTTACGTAGACAATCGGACGAAGGGTCTCTCAGAGGGACTCTTCTCTTTGCTGGTAAACTGGGGAAAATATTGTCATGACCCAGCAACCCTATAGTGTCTTAGAACTGGGGAGGGGCCGCTGAGTTAGGGGAGGATGGGGCAGGGACAAATAAAGCTCTGGGTGGTGGGAGACAGCTTAGATCAGAGCCGAAGATGGGTGGTGGACAAGTGGCTTCCCTCAGCATCATCTGTGGGTATTCTGCATGTTATCTACAGGTCCCTGGACAGTAACCAAGGGAAGCTGGCAAGCACTTGGGTAAGGCCAGGGCTCCCAAGAGGGCTGTAGAGTTTCTAACAGAGGGAGCACCACTCCCACCTTGGAGAGGAATAAGGATGCGAGTGGGGGTCCTTGGGAGGCCAGGAAGCAGGGGTAGAAAAGAAAGCCACGTGGTGAGCCATCTTGAGGGAGTCGATTCAAAAAAGTGGGGCATTCGTGGTGCCAGCAACAGGGGCTTGCCTGTTTCCTACATGAGTTACTGAATATGTTTCTCTATATTAGTTCAAATTAATTAAACTCCTAAACAGATCTCTCTGCCAAAAAGGCTTCCAAGATAGGTGCCTGGAGAAAGTTCAATGCAATGGTCATTCCCAGTTTGAGCACACAGAAACAATGGGTATGACTCCCAGATCGCTCAGTCTGGCCCCTTCATGGTTGAACTAGCACAGAAGGCACACCACACCCCTCCAGAGTTGTTTTGTTTTTTTTTTTTTTTTCTTAAAAAAAAAAAAGTCTCAGGAAGTAGATGTTTTTAGTTAGAAGAAGAATCAAGTACAAAGAAGAAATTAGCAACCACCCATGAGATGTTATCCATATCTTAATCCCCTAGTCTTTCTAGCACGGGACAGACACGATTTTGAAAACCTAACTTTATACAAAATGCAGTGCCATTTCATCATTCACAAAAAATAAATGACAACTCAATATCTCAGCAAGATATGTTGATCCTTGTTTTTTCGTGTTAGACTCCCTGCCCCTGAAACAACCTTTTAAAAATGTTTTTTTGGGGGCCGTACAGTTCTATCAATTTTAACACATGGATGTGTTCCTGAAACCACCACTACAATTAAGATACAGAACAGTTTGAGCAGCCCAAAAAACTAATTTATAGTCACACCCTCCCCAGGCCTCAACCCCTGGCAACCGCTGATGTGTTCTCCATCCCTTCAGTTTTTTTTTTTTTTTTCTTTTTAAGAATGTTATACAAACGGAATCCTATAGATTTTAACCCTTTGAAACTGGCTCCTTTCACTCACTATAATGCCTTTGAGATTCATCCAGTTGTGGCGCAAATCAAAGTTGTGGCACAAATCATTCCTTTTTATTGCTAAGCAGTATTCCATCGTGTGGACGCACAACAATTTGTTGATCAATCCTCCTGTTTCTAGCCTGGGGCAATTATGAACGGAGCTGCTGAAAGCATTTGTGGACAGGCTTTTGTGTGAATGCATATTTTCATTTCTCTAGGGTACATACCCAGAAGTGGGATGGCAGGGCGGTAAGGTTTCTGTAGAAGCAGATGTATCAACACCCCCATAGTGGATTCAGATTCACACCATGCCCAGAAACCTCTGAATGTGACCTTATTTGGAAATGGAGTCTATGCAAATAGAATTAGTTAAGGATTGCTATGGACTGATATTTGTGATTCCACCGTTCCTGGCCCAAAATTCCTCTGTTGAAACCTAATGCCCCATGGGATGGTGTTAGGAGGTGGGCTTTGGGGAAGTGATTCGGTCATGAGGGTGGGCCCTCATAAACGGACTAGTGCTCTGCAAAAAAAGACCCCACAACGCTCCCTAGACTCTTCTACCACGTGAGCTTACAGGAAGAAGCTGCGGCCTGCAACTCAGAACTCAACCTAATGGTTGGGTTCTGAACCCACTCTTATCCTGGATCTCCTGCCTCCAGACCGTGAAATGAATTTCTGTTGTTTGTAAAGTTCCCGGTCCGTGGACCGAAAACGATCTTGGATTTAGGATGGCCCCTAAATCCCGTTGACTAGTGAGACAGAGAAACACATGAGGAGATCATATAAAGCCAGGCAGAGATAGAAGTGATGCTGTTGCAAACCAGGGAATGCCTGGAGCCACCAGAAGCTGGAAGAAGCAAGGAAAAAGTGGCCTGTGGTGATCTCGGACAATGGTTCACTCTTCACTTGACCCTGAAGACCAGACAAAAATCATGCAAGTCAAGAAGTTCAAATCTTCGTGTTCGCTTTAAGAACACACGTGAAACTGCCCAGGCCCTCACGGAGTGTGCATCTCCGAAAAGCCACCAATATCTGAAAGATGTCACTTCACAGAAGCAGTGTGTGGCACTTTGTCACTACAACTGGCGGAGCTGGTAGGTATGCCCAGACCAAAGAGTGGGGCTTGGACACAGGGTCGGTGGCCCAAAAGGAGGGCTGAATTTTTAGTGCACCTGCTTAAAAATGCAGAGAGTCATGCTGAACTTAAGGGTTTAGATGTAGAGTGTCTGGTCATTGAGCACATCCTGGTGAACAAAGCCCCCAAGATGTGGCATAGAATTTACAGGGCTCATGGTCGGATTAATCTATATATGAGCTCTTCCTGCCATATGGAGACGATCCTTACCGAACAAGAGCAGACTGTTCCTAAACCAGAAGAGGAAGTTGCACAGAAGAAAAAGATATCCCAGAAGAAACCGAAGAAACAAACTTATGACCCGGGAGTAAATTCTGCGTAAAATAAATGCAAATAAAAGTAACAAAAGAAAAAAAAAAAGAAAAGAAAAGAAAAAGAAGCAAGGAAAGATTCTTCCCCAGAACCTTCATAAGGGAGCAAGGCCTCGGCCCACGCTTTGATCTCAGACTTCTGGACTCCATAACTGTGAGGGAATACATTTCTGCCGTAATCTCAAGCCACCCAGTCTGTGGTCATTGGTTATGGCTGCCCTAGGACGCTAATACAACTGTCTGCTCTTTGGGGGGGAGTGGGGGGAAGGGGTAGATCTCTTTCCTTTCTCAAGTTCAAGATGAAACTCCCTGGAGTTGAAAAAGCTGGCTTTCCAAGAGGCCTCGCTCTTCTGAACTTCCATGACTGAAGGCAATCAGGCCTTCTTTGTTCTGTTATTAAATGTGTGCGGTCAGTAGAAAAAGGTTAGAAAATGAAAAGCAAATCTGAGCACAGGAAGTGTGGACGTCAGACTAGTGACAAAGACTCACCCCCTTTCACCCAACTTTCACCCTCGGGTCCTCTTTTTGACTAGGCTTCACCTCGGTCTCTGTTCTTGGAGGGTTTAGTCTTTTTGTTTAGCAAGAAGCCTGTTGGGGACGTTGAGGGAGAAATCTCCTACTCTTGCTATCACCCTGGCTTGCCTTCAGCGAGAATGCCCCTTCCATTCACTGACCCCCATCCTGCTCCTTGGCTGTCGATCCCCGCTAGTCCTTCTTGTGCTCACGGTGGAGCCCATCTCTCTCCCTTACGACAAACACCCGTTCCAGAGGTCCCCCTGAATGAGGCTGCCTTACCATCTTTAACAAGTGTCAGTGAATTTTTTCTTCAGCGTTGGCCGGTGGAGGAGATTTTCCTTTTCCTTTCTCCACCCACCTCGAAGGTGGCAGAAAATTCAACAGGGACAGTAACCTGACGACAGCAGGACGGAAGAGACAAGGGCACTGCTCATCGGTGAAGTTCAAAATAAAAAGCTGTTGGTAAACGCACCTGGGGAATGAGGGCATGAGAGAGAAGAAACCGGGAAGGATGCCTGGGAACGTGGCAAGGTGGCGATCCAAGGGTAAAAGAACCTAACAAAGCACAAATGAATTCATAGTGTGATCCCTCTGAGAGAAAGGACACTTCCTTCCTTCTATTCCAGGGTATGTCTAGAAACAGCTCTGGCAAACCGGTGGAGGGCTGAGAACCACTCTGTGCCGTGACCTGAAGTCACGCAAGGAGCAACGGTGAACCCCAGCTCATTTGGGTGAGATGAAAATGTGAGGAAGAAGGTTCAACAGACAGTAGTCAAAGTGACATAGTGACCGATGAGAAAAAGATTCTGATGGGAAAAACACCGTTCTAATAATGTGCTCCGGGTCATAGCAACTAATTAAGAAAAGGGCAGAAAAAGACATTCAAGCGATGCAGAAGGCCGTTCACAAATGCTCGGACACAATTCATTTACTAAAAAGGCTTTAGTAGCACCAAAACGCTTCTAAGCGATGGTTCCCGGGGCAGCTGGAACAAGGCTCTTTTCATAAACTTGGGCTAATTTCGGCACAGAGCAGCCTCAATCCGAACTCTTCCTCTGGGCCACAGCCTCCTTTGGACACACAGACGGTGCCATGCGATCAGGCCAACACCGCACACGGGCACCTGGGTCGGTGGACGGTTTCCCCGCAGTATGATCAATAATGCTTCCTAAAATAGGTCTCAGAAGCCGAGCTTAAAATAGTTTCAATTTCTCCCAGTTCCTTCTGATTTCAATTCACAGGGTGGTCTCTGGGAACTAGAGCCGATGGTTTTCTCTGAAGTTGACAAATTGATATTTCGCCTGGAAGCCGCCACGGGCTCGCTTTGGGCCAGCCTTCAGGAGCCCCAGTGTTTGGGGGTTCGCCCCATCAAGGTGACTCTGATCCCCTGTCCTTCCCTGAACCTTTTTTTGAGCCTCAACAATGAATCCTTTGCACAAAGTGGCAGAGTTCCTGACAGAGAAAAATGACTAGTACCTGCCTTTGCCCTCAGAAGCTACCAGCTCGGCCTTGAGGGAAGAGAATAAAAGCAGCGGAGACAGATGGCTTGCTGAAGCCCGCGTGGTGGGGTGGCCACACTGGGAAGTCAAGACACAATGGGGAGAGCTGGGAGACGGCTGCCAGCAGCTCAGCTCTAGAGGCCAGAGAGTTTCCGCCTCTTGTTCGCCAAACAAGCGTCCCTGAGGTACTTCAGGGCCTTGTGTCTCCTTCCGGCTCATTCCTGGCGTGCCTCTCTGGGCCAAACAATGGAACGGGCATCAGCCCAAAACCGCTTCAGAATCATGATAGATTGCATCTACTGTCAGAAAAAACAAAATAAAGGAACAAATTGTTACATTTGCCTGGTAGGTTGTGTTTTGTTTGGTTTTCCCTTCTGCGGGATCGGTTCTAAATACCTCTCGGGGCAAAGTTGGGGAACTGTGCGAGGCCTCCTGGCTGAGCTCCACGGGCGGGCCCCAGGCAGCCAACCGGAAGGCTCCAGAAGGATTGCTCCAGGACTGGATAAGAGAGACATGGGCCTGCGGGTGGGAGACGGTTAGCTTCCCAAGCCCTTCCCAAGGTGGTGCATGATTAGGCCTGACGCCCCCAAAGGGGCACATCGCTGCTGCTTTCCGTCGTTGGGCAGGGAGCACTTTGCCCTCTGCTGTGTCTTTCCTGCCCTGACAGGCCAGCGCAGGGGTCAACTTTGGACTGTCCGTGATGTCATTCCTGTAGTAACAACCTTTTCTCTTTTTTCCTTAGCATAATACTTCTTTATTATGGGAAACAGAGGAAGAAAATTCCATAGAGAGGTAATACAGCACCACAATGGCAAGCCCGGACCTCAGCGTCAGCAGACCTGGGTTTGTGGTCGGGCTCTGCTGCTTGGCTGGGTCACCTGTAGCAGGATACTGAAGACAGCCGGACCTCCTTTTTCTCATCCGTAAAGTAAAGCATCACCAGATCTTTCCTCTTGGGGCAGCGGTGAGGGATCAATGACATAAAGCAGGCAAAGCCCGCTTCATTTTGACCTGGCCTTGCTCTGTGAAAAAAAGCCCACAAGGCTGACACTTTGAAAGTCTGAATCGCGTTTCATTATATTCCTGTAATATAAATGAAACCGTCTTCCCGCTGTTAACTCTTTAAGATCATTCCTTCCCCCCCAACTTTTTGTCCCCTTTCCCACACCATTGATAATGCTACAGGGAACGCCTGTGATAAAAATGTTAATCTTTGATTGCTAAGAACCTAACGAATCTCCTCAATAACCCTGGCATTTTTCCGGAATTCCAGACCTTTTGGTATCAACTGACTGTTGGACACCTATCTCTGGTTTTACTCAAAATTAAATGTGAAAACTACATTTACCATCCCCATCCCTACTCTTGGTTCTAGGGTTTGAGTTTGCTCCTCCGTGGTCCTTGAATCACCCAGAATAGAAACTTGGGTGTCATTCTAAGCTCTTACTTCTTCCTTGTCCTCACATCTGCTCAGGCGCTAAGTTTGATTAACTCACTGCTTCTGTATTTCACCAATCCATCTCCTTCTATTCTCTATTCACCTGGAGGAATGCAGGACCTCATAACTTCCTCCCCACCCCCCCCCCCTTTTTTTTTTTTTTTAAATAAGCTCTATGTTCAACATGGGGCTCAAACTCATGACCATGACCAGGAGTTGCATCCTCTACCCACTGAGCCAGCCAGGCGCTGCTAACTTTCTATCTTTTGAGACTCTGGTTTCCACAATCCATTCATCCATTTGTCCATCCGTCTGTCCCTCTGTCCATCCATCCATCCATCCATCCAATCCATCCAGGCCTCCACCATCCCATCTATCGGAAGGGGAACAGAATATGCCACCCCAAAATATGCCGTTTCATTTTGAATTAAAGTTACTTGAGGGACGCCTGGGTGGCTCAGTCGGGTAAGCATCTGACTTCAGTTCAGGTCATGATCTCATGGTTTGTGGGTTTGAGCTCTGCGTCTGGGCTCTGTGCGGACAGCTCAGAGCCTGGAGCCTGTCTCTTGTCTCCCTCTGATCCTTCCCCGCTTGCTCTCTGTCTCAAATATAAATATTTAAAGAAAAAAAAAGTTACTTGAGAGACAGCCAGTTCAAGAAGCACACTGTGACCCTTCTTCGTCCCCCTGAAAGCAGGAGATAAATGTCCCAGGTGAAAGGCACCTTCCTTGTACCAGGAGGGTAGATGGCATCCTTACCACCAGAAGCAGGGAAGGTAGAGAGCCAAGAGGCTGTATAAACACACTTGTTACTTCTTCACTAACTTACTGCTCCAAGCCTAAACCCCTTTATCTGGTCAATGTTTTCACAAATTTACTGTTTTCTTTGTCTAAAAGGTAGACAAGCCCCCGCACTGGTCATTTCTTTGAGTCCCATATTTGTATAGGGTTCCCGTGCATACGAAACTAAATTTGTTTTGCTTCTGTCTTAAATTTGTCTTCTGTCCATTATTAGGTCAAAGAACTTAGAAGGAAGGAAGGGAAATTTTTCCATCCCTACACATCTACCTATCCATCCACACGCTCCCCTGTGAGTTTTCTTCCCAATATGTTAGAATGGTTTCTTCATCACAGTTCAGGGGTCAAAACATCTGGTCCCACTCTGGGTCCCACAGCTTAGCAATTGTGTGTTCCTACAACCCCTCGAGGTCCCCATATCGTCATCTGGAAGTCAACGCTCTATGCGTCCTGCCCCCTCACTGGGCCATCAGAACCAGATGAGACAATGGATGTGAAGGTGCATCTCACAATGCTCCAAAAGGCTACACAAATGTCTGGCATTAGTACACCTGCGTCCACCTATCAATTCACACTGCTTGGACTGTCCTTTCTGTCTTCATGGCTCCAGGCGTGCCCTCCTCCCCATGATAAGCATCCGGTTTTCTAACTCACTGTTTCAACCTTCCACACCCCGGGTCTTCCTCCTCCTCCCTACCTGACTCACACCAACTCATCTTTCCAGTTCACGGCCTCTGCCAAGTCTTCCGATTACTGAAGCCACAGTACGCGTAGTGAACAATGAATTCATTTTGGGGGGTGACATTTGGTTGTGGTTCAGTTCTTGGGTTCCCAGAGATCCCAATGCGTGGTTTCCTGGTGGACTTCCCAGGGGGAGACTACCACTAAATAAGTAGTTTGTCTCAGCTGTTGCTACTTTTGTTCCATCAGAAGGTCACAAATCACTAACACTCACGGAAAGGTGGCACAGTTATCTTTCAGCTTCCGGCCTCTGAGGTCTCTTCAACTAAAGTCAAATCTAACAAGTGGCAACAGGTTCATTGCGATTTTTGTCTTAAAAACTACTTATCAAGCTGGAGAACCCAGGGTACATGTCCTGGTTGTATCAGCTTGGAGAGTGAGCTGGCCATGGAAGATGAAGTCAACTTGACAGGTGACAGCAAAAGTTTTGCAATTCACTGAATTCTGCAGATCTGGACAAGCAGCATCTCAATGACTCCAGCAAAAAGATGGTCACTGCCTAGGTCCCAGAAGGTGCCCCAGCACTATGAGCACATGCGGCCCCAGGGTAGTGGGGGCTATGCTACACAATTGATGTATATCATTCACCTGTGCCTCTCTCTGGCATGAAAGCCTCCTACGTAATCAAACCTAACGTTTTGCTGTTGCCAAACTAACTGTTGGACCATCAATTCGAGTTTTCATTTTTTTTAATGTTTATTTATTTTGGAGAGAGAGACAGAAAGAGAGAGTGCACGCAGGGAGGGGCAGAGAGAGAGGAGACACAGAATCCGAAGCAGGCGCCAGGCTCTGAGCCATCAGCACAGAGCCCGCTGCGGGGCTTGAACCCACGAACCATGAGATCATGACCTGAGCCGAAGTCGGACGCTTAACTGACTGAGCCACCCAGGCGCCCCCATCAACTCTTGAGTTTTAACACTAGCATTTGTTAGCTGTTAGTCCATCCATTTTGTTGTCGGCCAGCGGAGGACTATCCTGTTAACTAGAAAGTAGTAGCGGATGTCAAAGTTTAGGAGAAAAATTGTGACGGAGAAAAAGAAAAACAGAAAAAAAACTCATCGGTGAAATTTCCTTCTTTTTGCAAATTAGGAAAAATGATTGCAACATTTGATTTTAGGGGCTGAATCCCTTGGATCAAAGAATAGTTTGAGCCTCAGGCCTCGGTACCAAGGACAGTAAGAGCCTGAGGGGCAACCTAAGCTCTTGCACAGAACAGTCCCTTCCAGCACGTTCTAAATAGCCCTTCCTGCTCGTTCTTGTGGACACAAATCTGGGAAATCTTGCTAAAATGCAGGTTCTGGTTCAGTGGCTCTGATGTAGAACCTGAGATTCTATCTAAGAAGCTCCCAGGTGGTGCTGTGCTGAAGTTTCTATAAACATCTGATATTGGGGGCCTTTAAGTTGAGGCAGGGAGTATGGAATAAAGAAACTGCAGGGGAAAATAGTGGTCAGATGGAATTCTATCCCGGCAATGGAAGCCACTGTGAAATTTTCTGATTTGGGCTCTACACGGATCCCGTCAGACAACTCTATGGGAGGTGGGTTTAGTGAGACTGTTCTAGAAAAGAGAGAAGGAGGTCATCTAGAGTAACAGTAGTTGGAATGGAGAAAAACAAGATGGATGGAATAGTGAGGAGGCAAAACCATCCAAATCGAATTCCCAAGCTCAGCAACATGGGTACATAAGGCAAATGGAGGGAGTTTGGTCTTTTTTTTCCCTAATCCAGTCAGACCCGTTTCTCCTCTGAACAATCCTGTTACGGACTCGTCAGCAATCTGCACAAGCAAGAGGCCAGGCTAGAAGTCCACTGTTGCCCTTGCTTTGGGATTCTTCCTGCTCTCTCTCAGGTGACTTTACAGACCAAGTGGCCATCACGCCTCCAGTGCTGGGAGAACACGTCAGCCTGAGCCTTGGCTGACACCAACCCTTCACACCGGTGCCACGCAGCTCTGCGATGAATGCAGCTTGGAAAATGGAAGGAGGCCAGAGTCTTCTCAAAGGCCAGAAAACAAAACACAGGGAAGCCATACGTGTTGGGGAAAGGACATTTTGAGAGTCCACAAAGACCCAACATTGCTGTTACAGAATTCCTGCAAGGGGCGCCTGGGTGGCTGATTTCGGTGATTTCGGCTTGGGTCGTGATCCCAGCGTCATGGGATCGAGTCCCGAGTTGGGCTCTGCACTGCGTGTGGAGCCTGCTTGGAATCTTCTCCTTCTCCCTCTTCCTCTCTCGCAAAAACAATATAAATAAATAAAAGAAAAAAAAAAAAAAGAATTTCTGCCAGAGATGCAGGTCTGAATCTAATCATGAGAACACAGTTAGGAAAACCCAAGAATGAGGAACATTCACAAAACACGGCCTGTGTTTCTTTTCAACTGTCAGTGTCACCAAAGACAGAGAAAGCTGAGGAAAGACCTCCAGACTACAGGAAATAGCAACTAAATGCAGCGTGTGTGCCTGTGTTGAGACACGAACCTGAAGGTTTTTATTTTTGTTCACTATAAAAGTCATCGTTGGGACAACTGGCGAAATGTAAATATGAGTCCGTATCAGAAAATAGCATTGCATCACTGTTACATTTCCAGAATTTAATCATTGCACTATGGTTACGTAAGGGAAAGTCCTTGTCCTCCCCCCACCGTGTTTATTTACTTATTTTTGAGAGAGAGAAAGAGAAAGGGTACGCGAGAGGGGCAGAGAGAGACAGAGGGAGAGAGAGAGAATCCCAAGAAGGCTCCACGCTGTCAGCGCAGGGCTCAAACTCATGAACTCTGAGATCACGACCTGAGTTGGATGCTTAACTGCTTGAGCCACCCAGGCACCCCGCTGTCCTTTTTTTGTTTATCGATTTTATGTCTAAGTAATCTCTACACCCAGCATGGGGCTCAAACTCACAACCCTGAGATCAAGAGTCGCATGCTCCACCCAGGTACCCCAGGGAAAGTCCTTATTGCTAAGACCGCACACTTATGTATTTTAAGGGTGAGGGGTCATGATGTCCCCAACTTACTCTCTAAAGGATTCTGGAAAAAAAGTGAAGTGTTAATATTTATACATAGAGAGAGACTAAGCAGATGTGGAAAAATGTTAACAATGGGTGAATCTAGAATCACTCGCAACTGCTCTGTAGGTTTGAAAGTTTTTTTAACTAAAAAAGAAGAAGGTTTAAGAGAAGGTCACAAGAAATTGCTTGCTGGTTTCGAGAAAGCGGCTAAGATGCAAGAGGCAACTTCTGAACTGGGAAACTGGGCACCTCTTCGATTCTCGAGAGTTACTCGCGACAGAGGATGTCCCGCCCATCGGGGCTGCTCAGAGATTGGGGGTGCCCTGAGACTGGGGGTGGGCAGCCCTAACGTCTCTTGGAAAATGCCGCCTAGGCACGGTTTCATCTTCAAGCTCCTGGGGCTGACCACCTCCCCCGAAATCTCAGAAGGCTGCGCCCTAAAGGATACAGCTTGTTAGAAAAGTGCCGCCTTGCAACAGGTCTTACTGGGCCCCGTATCGACGTGCCATCATCCCAGGTGACGGGTGCCACAGGCTCCCCACCACCTTCCTCGGAGCTCCACAGGGTGAGAAGGCGGCAGCCTGAATTTTTGCTCAAATGGTGTTTTCTCCAACTCCAAGTGGAAAAATGGGCCTTGCTGATCATTCTTTTTTCCCTTTGCACCTGGGCCAACGAAGGACGCAGAGAGCGGCTGGCCGGAAGGGCTACCTCGAAGGCCATTTTTACTTTGCGGACAGACGGTGGTTTGTTTCTCTGCTTATCTGGACGTCGGAGGAGAACAATCTGCAAGAGGGCCGCTAAACAAGAATTCTTTCGCACCGTTCCTTCATTTTTTTTCTCTCTGCCTTTTTTATTATTATTTTTTAATGAAAAGGAAAAAAACCTCTCCTGGCCCAGAGCCTAAAATCTCTTACTTGTGATGTTAATCTCTCCTCCCTGGCTCTGAGCCACTGCTGTTGGCTCTGTGCCTGTTTAATATCGTGGCTGCTGATAGCAGGTTCTCAGTGTTTCCATTATGAAGCTCGGCTTTGGAAGTGTTTTCTGAGATGGACGTACAGTCTTCCAGGCAAAGGGCCCTTACTCCATGCCTGGTCATCCACATGTGGCCCAGGGGTCCCCAGCCTGCATTTATAGACTACTTGGCCTGGAAAGGTGCTTCTGTAGGGCTCTTTGGAAAAGCTCATTTTCTGTGAGATGCTTCATTCCCTAAACATCTCTTGGGATGTATTTGAATTTGGGATTTGGGTTAAGAAGGGTCATGTGGGGGCGCCTGGGTGGCTCAGTCGGTTAAGCGTCTGACTTCACCTCAGGTCACGATCTCGCGGTCCGCGGGTTCGAGCCCTGCGTCCGGCTCTGGGCTGATGGCTCAGAGCCTGGAGCCTGCTTCCGATTCTGTGCCTCCCTCTCTCTCTGCCCCTCCCCCGTTCATGCTCTGTGTCTCTCTGTCTGTCTCAAAAAAATAAATAGAAATTAAAAAAAAAAGATTTTAAATAAAAAAAAGAAGGGTCATATGTATGGGGCGTCTGGTTGGCTCATTTGGTTACACGTCCGACTTTGGCTCAGGTCATGATCTCACGGCTCGTGGGTTCGAGCCCCACGTCTGTGCTGACGGCTCAGAGCCTGGAGCCTGCTTTGGATTCTGTGTCTCCCTCTTTCTCTCCCTGCCCCTCTGCTGCCTGTTTGCATTCTGTCTCTCAAAAATAAATAAATACTAAAAAAAAATTTTTTTTAGAAGGGTCACTTGTCTTAACATTTTTTTCTTTTTCTTAAGAGAAATGCCACATTAGGTATTTTAAAAAGAGTGTTTTCCCTTAAGGCTTGATAAAGAAAATATTTTTGTCCCTTACTCTCCTGTCTCATTTTTCTCAACCCCATTTTTCATGACTTATGTAAGACTTGTTTACATACTGAAGACTTTTTCAACCGAACTAGTGAATAATTCTTTCATTTATCACCCATGGCCCACTGTTGTGTTCATTCAGACAGCCGGTGTAGGGCAGAAATCTTCCCCGTCTCTGACGCTTCCCACTGAGGGGCACTCTGGCCACACGATCTGTTTCTTGGCAGCTGAGGTGGAATGTGGAAAGATCAAAGGACATAGAATCAAAACACTGGGGACCTCAGTTCTGTCAGTTATTAATCATGTGGTCTTGGGCAATTCATTTAAATATCTTTCAACAGGAGCGCCCTCATGTACAAACTGAGCAATAACAGTATCTACCTTAAGATATTGTGAATGAGGGGCGCCTGGGTGGCTCAGTTGGTTAAGCAGCCAACTTCGGCTCAGGTCGTGATCTCACAGCTTTTGAGCTCGAGCCCCGCGTCGGGCTCTGTGCTGACAGCTCGAAGCCTGGAGCCTGCTTCGGCTTCTGTGTCTCCTTCTCTCTCTGCCCCTCCCCAACTTGTGCTCTGTCTCTCTCTGTCTCTCAAAAAAGACATAAGTGTCCAAAGAAATTTTTTTTTTCAATAGATTTTTTAAAGACTTGGGGCGCCTGGGTGGCGCAGTCGGTTAAGCGTCCGGCTTCAGCCAGGTCACGATCTCGCGGTCCGTGAGTTCGAGCCCCACGTCGGGCTCTGGGCTGATGGCTCGGAGCCTGGAGCCTGTTTCCGATTCTGTGTCTCCCTCTCTCTCTGCCCCTCCCCCGTTCATGCTCTGTCTCTCTCTGTCCCCAAAATAAATAAAAAACGTTGAAAAAAAATTAAAAAAAAAAAAGACTTAAAAAAAGATGTTGTGAATATTAACTGAGATAACACGTAACACAATGCTCTCCTAACTTTAAGTGCTGGGATATTACACTTCGGTGCTCACTTAACGGGAGCTTCATGAGTGCCTATTGAATTCACCCAACTTTTTATAACTGCAGGAGGTGTTTTTTGGTCTGGCACTGATGGAGTTTTCCCACACGGTTTCAAGAGCTGTCTTCCTGCCCATTACATATTATTGTATTGTCCATTACGACTCCCAGGCACAGCCCAGAACGAATACAAGGACTTACTGGACTGCCTTTGCTTACCACTCCCATCATTTAGGTGATCTCTGCACCCAACGTGGGGCTCGAACTCACGACCCCGGGATCAAGGGCCACGCGCTCGACTGACTGAACCAGGCAGGCGCCCCAACCACACAGCACGCACAGCATTTGGAAGGGCGACAGCAACACGTGAGCCATTAACGTAATTTCTCCCAACTGAAATCTTCATTAAGAAAAGGTCAGGGTGAATGTGCAAAACAGGGGCAAGTCACGATAAAGCCAGGGAGGACTCTCCCGCATCAGGGGCAAGGTCATCCCTAGGCCGGGTGGCAGCTGCCAGTTGCAGGCAGCATGTGTTCAAAGTCTTGCACAGCCTATGGAAAATCCATAAACAGTTCAGGACAAAGACTTTTGCAGAACTGTTGTCCTCTCCACATGGTGAGATATGCTGAGTAGTTGTGGCTGTGATATTTTGAGATGTCCTTCGGCACTTGATCTCAGCCGAGGAAGGCGCACGGGGACGAAAAGGTAGGAAAAATAAATTGTTCAGACGTCGGGCTCTAGGAATAGAGTTGTCGTTTCAACTTTGCTCCTGTCAAGGAGCCCTTAGGTTTATCATTAGCCCCGTTTTATTTTTAACTCGTTTCCTTTGCCTTTGGGTCTCTGGGGGCCGGTCTCTCTCTCTCCCCTATCATGGTGTTTCCACCCAGATCCTTCTTTTCTCAGAATCTGATCATTTTCATCTCCTTGGCACGTGCCACCAGCTTACCATCCTTCTAACCCCCGGCATCTGATCTGAGCTGGACGCAAGATGACCCAGCTGTCCTTCCATCCACACTTAACTCTGTATAAAAACTGAAGACACGTTTGGAAAGCCATTTTCCTGACTATTCCGGTTGATAAACATGCTTTATAAGGCACTAAACCTCTCAGAAAATTCCTCCCCATAAAGACTTTTTGAAAAAACAAGATCATAAAGGATATCATGACAACTACAATCCCTTTCAGGAGTATTTGCTGCCCCATAAAACTTGGAAGGAGGAAAAAAACGTTTTTTTTTTTTTTTTTTTTTCCGACATTGCTTCTGTAACGTGGGAGGGACTATATCCCTTGCCTCTCTATGAAAATTTAAACCCTCAGCCGGGCTTGAAAAACTCAGGTAGCAGATTCCATATACGGTCTTATAATTCAATTTTTAGAGCCAAATATAGCATATTAGTTATACGAGACTTTGTGCTCCAAGGCCAGACTGACCTAGAATCAAGTCCCAGGGCTGATGCTTGCTAGCTCTGATCATGGGCAGACCACTTGCTCTCATTAAGACTCAGTTCTCAGCTGTAGAATGAGGATAATAATAGTTGTAAGCTTTGAGTAAGAGCATGGCTATAGATAGGCTAGCAGGATGCTGGGCTCATGCTCAGTAACTATTCCTGCCAATACCCACATGACTATCATCACTATTACTCCCCCACTCTTGAAGACGGTGCTTCCTAGCTGGGGCCAGCTGGTTTACCCTCTACCCTTCTGCCTCCCTTTGGCTGACAAGAGGGGCCCAGGAGAGTCGGCTTGCTCCTCCTGTACTTTGCAAAAGGGCCATTAGGTGGGGCCCTGCCTTCATCGCCCACGTCAGCAAGCGGCGCAGATTCTGGACTTTGGAACCTGGGTGAAAGGTGTGAGAGAAATGTCGAATTCTGCGATGGCTGCTCAGATTGAGCAAATGAACCCGCGGCTCTGGTGAAGCGGGGGCTTAGGGTCTGCAATGCAGCAAACACCGCAGCGCCCGCGGCTTGGCGGGGAGGAGGAGAGGAGGAGAGGAGGTCGACTCCCTTAGGACCAAGAGCTCAGTGTTGAAGAGACGGCATATTCGGAATCATTCATCAAGCCGTGCCCAGAAAATGATTATGAAGACTCCTGGGGAGTGAATTCCTAGAGGCCACTGGTCACTTGGAGAACGTGCTGCTAGGCTCGTGCTTTCTAGCTGCGGCGCCTCACTGCCAACGCGTTACTTACAGACCACTGATCTGGAAAACCTTGGCCCCTCCAGTCACTGAACAAGGTCCAAGGAGCCACACTCAAGGTTCTGTGTTACCCCGACTCATGCCCATAACCTGTGATTTCAGAGTCCACGTGGACGACCCCCCCAAGGGCAGAGCCTAGTGCATTTTCTGCTCCTCCTCTAACGACCTTCATGTCATTCTACTTCTTACCCGCTTCCTCCCAAGCCCCAGCCTGGTCTTGGATCTCCTGGAAGTGATTCCACGTCCGAAATCTGGAAACTCCAGTTGCCTTTTCTCCAGCCTCAACCTCACGCCCAGACACTTTCACCTTGACCTTGCTGGGCCCTCCGCTCCCCAAGAGCTTCCACTGGTCTCAAGGCTCATTTCGACTTTCACTTACTCACTCGGTTTTTCCATAGCCTGCTGAGCCCACCCTGAAAGCAAATCCCGAATCAGTCCAACCATCTCCTCTGCTCCCGCATGTCGGCTGCAAAGCACAACTGGGAAAATGACACAATTCCTTAGGCTGGTGGCACCAACTCTTTCAAAAATCCCCAAATCACCAGACTGCCAACCTTTCAAGACATCCTCTTAACTCCTCTGGAGTTGGCTCCCTCCTCTATTTCCCACACAGGTTATCTTGAACTTTCATCGGCCTCCTTAGGTCCTTTTTTTCCTAAGTCCTTCCTTTTCAGTGGAAGACACTTCTCACATTCCTGGAAAGGAGAGGTCATCAGGCATGGCCACCGACTCTCTCTCTGCTCCTCTTTCCCTTCCCTGGAGACATATCCCCGCCCTCTGGCCTCTCCTCGTCTCTTGGAGGTTTTCAGGAAGACCATCCCCTGTAACTTCTGGGAGCAGGTTCTTTCTCCTGCTTCCAAACTCTCACCCACCTGCTGGTTCTTTCCTCTCTATATTTCACAGGCAAGAGTTCATTTATATTTTACCAGCTGATGGGCCCACATTTGTTTCTTGTACCCCATGCCTTTCCCTGGGTTCGCTTCTTAAATATATCCCTTCAATAACCTCATTCCTCTATTGTTGCTAAATCAGAGAAGTCCACAGTCAGGGTTATTGCTGTCCCTTCGTGTGTGATCTTTCTTCTGAAGCAGCTTCTAATGACTTTTTAAAAATCTCTGATATTCTGCAGTTTCATTACAACGTGAGTAGGTACGGACTTATTCTTGCCTATCTCCGCAGTCTCCAGAGAGGTAGTTGAGGGTAATCAGATTGCTTGGGGTTAAATCCTACCACCTAGCTGTGACACTATCACCTATCCATGGCAAAATCCTGCATTATCCCAGACCCCTGAGCTGGTCTTCCTGTCCCATTCCCAAATTTAATCTGGCATCCATGTCTCTTTCTCGTCCTAATTTACCCTCTCCCTGTTTCTGCTGTCACTGCTTTCTTTAAGCTTTGGGCGGCGTTCCTTCTCATCTGATCTACTGCAAACCTCCTGTTTTCTCAACTAGCCTCTGCCTGCATTACAATCCTGCCTTTCTTTCCAGTCCCACCCTCCCTCCTGTGTTCTCTATAGCATCTTCCATTTTATGCTGCAATGAATTAATGCACTATCGAGGTCATCTTCTCCTTTCAGTGGAAAATAAAGGACTCCCCAGGTTCTCACTGGGAAGTGGAGACATGGGGATCAAGGAAGATAACGGCTATTTACTAAGCATCTATTAACTGTAGAAATTGTGATAGGTGGTTTTATCAATTGTTTGGTGCAGAATATTCATTATCATTTAAAAAACTGATCCAACGGCGGAGGGGGGGCGGGGGGGGCGCCTGAGTGGCTCAGTCGGTTGGGCGACCGATTTCGGCTCAGGTCATGATCTCACAGACTCCAAGTTCCAGCCCCGTGTCAGGCTCTGTGCTGACAGCTCAGAGCCTGGAGCCTGCTTCTGACTCTGTGTCTCCCCCTCTCTCTCTGCCCCCCCCCTTCTTGTGCTCTGCTGTTTGTCTCTCTCTCTCTCAAAAATAAACAAACATTTAAGAAATTAAAAAAAAAAACGATCCAACTGGGTAAGGAAAATCCAGGGGGAAGAATGTTCAAAACACAAGAATTTACTCCATCTCCAGGGAATAAGAAACACCCGAGGGAACAGTCTTTAAACCAGAAGGCTTAACGTTCTTGTCAGTTTGGAATAATAATGGTCGGGGACAACACAAGTCAATTCAGGTCTGTGGACAACAGCTCTGCTTCCTCCATCTCTTAAGGCAGGTGCTGACTGCCCTTGAGACAAAGTAGGACTCTTCGGCCACCTGACCCCAACTCTGCAGCAGGAAAAACCCGTTCAAGTCCCCGAAGGTTTTGCCCAACAGAACCACTTCTTGACTTTGTCCAGTGTAACTAACTAAACACCTGTTATCTGAGGAGGGCACTGGCTTGGTACGAGATAAAACCCACAGACTTTAAAAAGCCCTTTACATTGGACCTTCCTGTTTGCACAAGTACTTAATGATAATTCTAACCCATTGTAACATTCTGTTCCTCAACACCCCATGATGCAAACTTACAAAGTGGGCACCAGAAGACACGAGCTTCCAGGCAGCTAGAGAACAAACCTGGCAAAAAACCCACAACTTCCAAAAATCTGTACCCAGTCACTAATTAATTTTGTTATCCTTAACTGTATGAGAGAATATTCTTCTCTAATAGTACGATTGTTCAAATAATAAGAGCAAATCTCAGAAACAGGAGGCAATATGCAGTTACTTGAACACTTAACCCAAACAGAGTATTAAGCCACTCCTGGGTATCACAAGACAACTTTTTTTTTTTTTTTTAACCAAAATTGTTTTCTATCTCAGTTACGAAAACCTTCAACAAAGGCCTATCATGTGTGCAACTGGTGTATCTGGTTTAACATCATCTATTTCAAGCGACCCAGATGGTTCTAAGCAGATTTAGCTGGGTGTTGAAAACAAGGCTTCATATATAAATCAAAATTAAGTTACGAGAAAAATCAATCTTGCCAGTGTCCTGCATTCCTGAGGACCTTCCTTAGTATGTTTCATGTTTCATTTCGATGTTTCACTGTAGTTTTCACATGCCAACCAAGGTGAAGTTGAGTTCATAACAAACTCAAACTCGTGACAGATTTCTGATTTCCTCTGAACCTAGGTATGAGGGACAATAAAACATTTCAGCACCGAATGGTCAGTTATTTGGTTTCACCCCCTGAGTATCTACTCCATGATGGCATCTCATTCATGCTTTTCAAGATCTACTTATTACCAATGTAATGGGAATAGCTAAAGGAAATTAAAATGATTCCTCATAATGGTCTACATATTCCGAAGGTATTTACGACAGTCTCTTTGAAGACCTGGGAACAAGATGGAAGATCTTCAGATGCAGCTTCATGAAGTTTCTATTTAACAAATTTATGTGCCAAAATGGCTGTAAAGTCTGATGGGCCAGAAACAGTCCTTCAGTGGGTATTAGTGTGGAAATATGATGTAAATACGAGTCAGAAAGACTCATATTTAATATTAGTCAGAAAGAATCGCCATTAGTCTCAGAAGATCAGGTGTAGAATTTGGTGCGCCAATGGCTGACATGTGCTTGCTTAAAATACATAGTCTGTGGGGGCGCCTGGGGGGCTCAGTCAGTTGGGCATCCGACTTGGTTTCGGCTCAGGTCACGATCTCATGGTTTGTGGGTTCGAGCCCCCATCGGGCTTGGCACTGACAGGGCGGAACCTGCTTGGGATTCTGCCCCCCCACCTTTGCCCCTCCCTGGCTAACACGTGTGCTTTCTCTCTCTGTCTCAAAATAAGTAAGTGACCTTAAAAAACAAAACAAAAAAAAAACCCAACCAAACAAGAAAAACCCCCCAAAAAACCCACACAGTCCGTGTACAAGTAAGGGAGCACATGAAAGCAACGCTTTCAGTGCGTCAAAGGGAAAAAAACGCTTTTAAATCATGTCTGCTGGAAATCATTACGGAAACTTCTTTTCCATAAGGTCAGCCCCGATCATCCCGTTGCCCCATTTTTTTTTTTAAAGACTAAAATACTAGCAGCAACTTTGTCCTTGTGGGTATTTATCGGCGCGATGATATCCAGGGATTTTAGAGAGAAATCCATTTGACAAAAATGATGGCTCTGAACCCGTGAGTGGAGATGATCCACCTGTTCCTTTTTCAGAGCTCTATCAAGTCATTCTCTTTACTAGGAAGGCAGTCAGTGCCCTGGAAAAAGTTAACACGCCACCTGCCAGGCCTGAACAGCTTACTAATCAATGACTTCTCTTCCGCAGAATTCAGTACAATGTTCGCACTTTACCTGCAAACACCATTCAGGGCTTACATTCACTATTCAGACATCTGGACGTCCTGTCCAGGAGGAGGTCTCATGCTGAATTCGTTGAATCTAAGACATTACCAGTTATAACACCAAAAAAGAAAAAAAGAAAAATGGTGCCAGTTATAACTGCAGAATTCCATCAACCCCAACATGCGTTTCATTTTTAGGGTTGCTGACACGGAAAAATCAGTGGCCACCTTAGACTTGACGAGATAGAGAAATGCCAGTTACAGCTGACATGTCGAGATCCTACTATGTGTAACCAGCACTATTCTGAAAGCTCTTCACGTTTAGTGCATTCAATCTTCACAAGTACCGATGAGCAGGAACTGTTATTAAACCTATTTGTGGGAGCACTAAGAGGTGAAGCAACATGCCTTCGCCAGCTAAGCCAACTGGTCTTAACCCAACTGGTGTGATTCCAGCGTGTGCAGCCCGAATCCCTCCACCATTCTGCAGCTCTCCTGTTGGTTACTATTTTGGAGCGACAGGACAGGTGTCTGTCACGTCTTGGAGCCAAGATGTGCCAATCAAGATCCTCTACAGGTGAATGAGAGCCAAGGAAGGACTGGCTCTGAAACCAGAATTCCCAACTTCCTTTAAAGAAGCTACTGGACAGAGGGTCCCAGGCTCCAGCCTGTGTTCAATCCCTCCTCGACCTTGGCAAAGTGAACACAAAGGTCCCAGGGACGGGTGACTTCTCAGCTTATGTCTGGGGATGCCCCATTCTGGAAGGTGGACAATGAGAAGAGACTACAGACATTGAAAACGCGAGAACTCAGCACTTTTCCACTGAACAACTCCACCAACTTCTCTGCTGGCCGATCTCTGAGTGTCTAACTCTGAAGTGGTTTTCATGAAGCGTAACTGAAGTTAAAGAGGCTAAAAGAATCACTGTTTATGGAGTATTTGACATGCATCTTCTCACCAAATCCTCCCAATGACTCCCTGAAGTGGGAAGGTTCAGGACAATGAAGCCCCATTATCACGGAGTGCCTGAGCCCCGCTTTTGGACCCTGTTCGGTCCAAGGCTGGCGAGTTCTCTGAATCCAGTACATCATCCTTCTAAATGGGCCTGGCCAGCTGCTAGCTTTGGGCAGTCTCCTAAAGTGTCCTCATCCAAAATGCTCCGAGACCCAAAGGTTGTTGGCCACCATCTGCTGTAAGCAATCCATTCACTGAGGTACCAACAATTGGGCTCAATAAACATAAACACAAAGCTCTAGGTAAATAAACAGGAAAGCCGTGCTTTATTTTTAAGTGAAGTGCACTGTTTTCCCACAGTAATTAGGTTTCGTATGTAGGGGGAAGAAAAGCCAAGCATTTGGGAAAACAACTGCAAAGCAACGGGAACTGAGAACGGATCTCAGAAAACAGGAGCGGTTTGAGTTTCGTGGAACCGACGAGTTGGAAGAGTATTTTTTCTTCAAAACTCAAGATACAAACCTCCAGAAGAATACCACGGATCCCATGACAAACAGCTACTACCCACCACTCAGAACGAACACGTGTAACCATTTTGTCACATTTGATTCTGAATCTGCCCCTCCTTTTCCTTTCTTTTCAAAGAAATGTCCACGTTTAAAGCTGAAATCTCTTCCCCTTCTACTTCAGGCTGACAGTTATTGTAAACTTGTGATGAACCTGATAAACTTTCTATTTCATTTGGTATGTAAATGTATCCATAAACAGAATGTGCTTAAGTGATTTTAATGGCTATCCATACTTAGGTTTGTAAACTTCTTTGGGAGATTAGTTTTTCATATGGAGTGAGGTAGGGATCTAATTTTATTTTTCCATATGAATAGTCAATTGACTCAACTTCATTTTCTGAGAAAATGACCCAATTAATCTCCCTAATAATTTGAGTTGCTTTATCTACTATGTATCAAACTTCCCTCATCATCTTAGATCTACTCCTGTCTTTGTGCCAATACCATGCTCTTTTAATATGGTTTTGTTATCTGGTGGGATAAATCTCCTCTTCTTGTTCTTTGTTCAAAATTTGTTCTGGTTATTTTTAGACTTTTATTCCTCATTTCAATTTTACAATCAATTTATGACAATCCTGTTGGGATTTTGAATGGCATTACAATTAATTTGGAAGTTAATTTAGAAAACGACTTACTTCTTTATTGTCTTTAGTTTAGCCATCCAGGAACATGGAGCATTTACCATTTATTCACGTCTTTGTTATGTCCTTTTTTGTCTATGAAAGTTAGATTGCTCCCAGGTACTTTAAAGATGTGTTGATATTACTCATGCTATCTGACCTTATTCAGCTTTAAATGAGTTTATGAGTGATTAAATGAGCAATTACTATTTAGCATGACAAGCTATAGGGAAGGAGGCACAAATAGGGTAGTATGCAAACATCTAGAGAGGCACATAGCCTGGGCTCTAACCCTTAGCAGAAGGGTACACTTAGAAGGCTAGTCTAAATCATCTTATCTGTCCTTTCAAAATTTCAGGACACATCCCAGAGAGTGAAATTTCTCACAGCGAACCTAGGGTTTCTGCAGTTCAAAAAAATCTCCAATTCATAAATATCTTTTGAATGAATAGAATCAATGTTGATGCTAATAACAATAGTTCTGATTAGGCTCATATTTCCCCCTATTTCATCAATGAAATCAGGATAGCATTGGAAAGAAAGAGGACTGAAAACTTGTTTTGTGGTACAAAAAAAAGAAAAACAGGGGGGCGGGAGAGAGGGAAAAATGGGTGATGGGCATTGAGGAGGGCATTTTCTGGGATGCGCACTGGGTGTTGTATATAAATGATGAATTATGGGAATCTACCCCTAAAACCAAGAGCACACTGTATACACTGTATGTTAGCCAACTTGACAATTTATATATATATACATAAACTACGGTGATGAGTCAAAGCATAGAAATAAAATCACATGGTATATGATTGATAAAACCCATACCACCTGGGTAAAAAAAAAAACAAAAGACTCATTGTGCAACCTTGAGTAAGTTTTTTGACATCTCATTGCAACATGTGAACAGTTCCTCAATTTTTAAAAGGCTTTTTTTTTAAAGAAAATAAAACCTATATAAATAAAATTTTATTGTTGGCTGTACCATGTGACAGTAAGATACATCGCATGACACTTCATTCCTGAATATGCCGGCACGTATCTCCCAAGAACAGAGAACAAGACATTCCATATATCCACAAAGCAAAGACCACAGGCAAGAAATTTCAGATTGCCTCAATACTATACCATACTATTTACCTAATATATGGTCCATATTCAAATTTCCCCAAATGTCCCAAGAATATTTTTCCTTGCCCTCTGCGCTGGCCCACCCCCTGTTAATTCAGAATCCAATCAAAGATTGGGCCTTAAATTTAGTAGCTGGATTACTTTAGTCATTAATTGAGGGCAGTTCCGCAAGTTAACGACATGTTCTTTTAAAAAGTTGTGGCTAGTCGTTTTGTAGAATGTCTTTCAATTTGGATTTGTCTGATTGTTTCCTCCTGATTGATCCAGGTTAAGCATTTCTGGCAAGAATCCACAGGTGATGTCGTGTTCTCAGTGTGTCACAATGGGAGGCACATTATGTCAGTGCGTCCTATTACTGGTGATGTAAAATTTGCTTACTTGATGGTATCCAATATATTTCTCTACTGTTTATAATTAATACAGAATCTTATAATGCTTTGAGACAGCGTGAATTCCTGTTCCCCAATACTGTTTCCTTCCGTGGTTTTAGCATCCACTGATGACTCTTGCTTGAGCCAATTATTACTGTAATAGCTTAAGACGGTCACCTAGACCTTGTAGTTGGTGTTGCTTTTCTAGCCCTGATTTCTGGTTTCCCAACCATGATTCAGCCTTGTCCCTTTGATTATGCTGCTTTTGACCAGTCTAGTTAACGGTCTTCCTAACCCTTAGAACTAACCACCAGGCCTTTTTGCATTTACCACAGCGTCCGTGAACCAAGCCTCGACAGAAAGCAAATATTGCTCTAAGCTATATCGACTACTACTAATGATCATGAGCAGTATGTTCTAGCTCTGAATGCAGAGGTAACATGCATTCTGAGTACAACTTTGAGAATCAGAAAGCTAGTTGGATAGATGCTACTTTTGTTCACATGTCTTTTACATCCAGCTCTCAGATCACAAATTATACCACAAACAGCAAAGTTACCATCTTAAGGAATCAAATCTGACCTGTTTTCCATTGTCCTCAAAATGATACTGTTAGACATGGAGTGAGCAAGGACAGTGACTTTCCACGTCATGGACCACAGTGCATAATAATCCTTTGAAACCGCAAATGGGAGTATTTTGTGCAAACTTCTTTTTAGCATGTACTGTTATATTAGAGAAAATTACAGATTTCGTAGGTGGCTGGTTATAATAAGGTTAAAAAGAGAACCATAAAAGTTGAAGACATCAGAGATCACATCTAAAAATAAAGCAAATGCTTTTTACTTTCTATAAGACTCAATGAGAAGTCATTTAAGGAAAAGATCAGCTTCAGAGACTTGTAAATATGGATTTTATAGTTCTCACTGGCCCCCTGCTTTGTAAATTGATTTTAGTAAATTTTGAAATCTGCAAACAAATTATTTTACTGTACATCCATCCATGTCATCCTCTTTATGTTAAAAATATGAAAGTAATGGGGCACCTGGGTGGCTCAGTTGGTTAAGCATCCAGTTCAAGTCATGATCTCACGGTTCGTGAGTTCGAGCCCCACATCGGGCTCTGCACTGGCAGCATGGAGCATGCTTGGGATTCTCTCTCACTCCCTCTCAAAATAAATAAAATAAACTTAAAAAAATACAAAAGTAATACTAATAATGAAACAAACTTCATAATGACTACTGCAATAATAAATGTTCAAGGGGCGCCTGGGTAGCTCAGTCAGTTAAGCGTCTGATTCTTGATTTTGGCTCAGGTCATGACCTCCCTCTTGGTTTGTGAGTTCAAGCCCCCCCCCCCCCCCTTGGGCTCCATGTTGACAGTGCAGAGCCTGCTTGGGATTCTTTCCCTCTCCCTCTCTCTGCCCCTCCTCTGCTTGTTCTCTCTCTCTCTCTCTCTCAAAATAAACAAATAAACTTCAAAAAAAGAATCCTCGATAAACAGAGTTACCCTTATGATAAAATTCCCTCTTTGTCAGTTGGTAACTACCAGTGGAAGCTATTTGTGGTCAAGAGGAGAACTTTTCTGCCCAACTCTCCACAGCCATGCAAGATAAGCAGTCAAAGCATTGAAATGTTTACTCAGTTCTCCAAAGAAGGCACCCACCCAGGAGAAGAAACTAGATTTCTCAGTTAACTAAATGAGATAATCTAATTCCCTAAAACCAAGCACAATTTAGTGATTGAAAATCAGTCTTTTTTTTTTTTAAGAGTTTATTTTTAAGTAATCTGGGCACCCGATGTGGGGATCGAACTCACAACTCTGAAATCAAGAGTTGCATGATCCATCAACCGAGCCAGCCAGCTGCCTCGAAAATGAGTCTGTTTTTTTCTTTTAAGTTTATTTATTTATTTTGAGAGACAGAGAGAGAGAAAAGGAGAGGGAGAGAGAGAGAGAGAGAGAGAGAGAGAGAGAGAGAGAGAGAATCCCAAGCAGGCTCCATACTGTAAACATGGAACCCAACGTGGGGCTTGAGCTCACGAACTGTGAGATCGTGACCTGAGCCGAAATCAGGAGTGGGACGCTTCACCGACCGAGCCACCCACGCACCCCCCAAAAATGAGTCTTAACCGAGAAGAGATAATAATAATCAGAAGCTGGACTTGAAAGCCAAGGTCCTTCTCAGGACCGGGGTGTTCTCCATCCTGGAGCACTGGAACTTTCATTTTGCCGTCACTTCTCTCCCTAGATAACTTTACTCATTTCTGTCTCTGGGTCATGACCTACACACCTCTCCGAACTCCAGATTCCTATATCCAACTCCTTACTTGCTGGTTCCAGTTGTAAGTCTCAACGGCACCTCAAACGGACTGTATCTCGGGTGAAACCCCTGCACTGTTCCCCCCGATGGCAATCAGGGTCAGGAGACAAAGCTGGATATCCTGAGGTCATACTTACGCCCCCCTCTTCTAATGCATCAAGTGCAAAAGCAAGTTGGTCTGTTTCCAAAATATATCTATCCTTCCGCTCTTTATCCATTGTCACATCTCCAGCCCAAGCCACCATTATCTTTGGTCTGGATGATTACGACCGCTTGCCAACTGTCCTCCCTCCTGCTCCCACTCTTGCTCTCCCTACCACATAGTCTCCACAGAACAGCCAGAGCAAACATTTAACAACATAAATGACGTACAGCAACGTGGTCTCCTAAAGTGGATTCTGGAACCGAGAAAGGACATTAGTGGGAAAACTGGTGAAATCTGAATAAAGCCCACGGTTATGAGAAACGTAGCAGGTTTACGTAAGATGTTAACATTAGGGGAAGCTGGGTAAAGGGTATATGCAAACTCTGTCCTATCTTTGCAACTTTACTGTAAATTTAAGATTATTCCAAACCAAAAAGTTTATTTTATAAGCCCATAAATATCGTGTCTTGCCTTTGTTTAAAATACTTGCATAGCTTCCCACTGTGCTAAAATCCAAACTCTTTGCCATGGGCTCACAGGTCTTACGTCATCTAGCTTCCAATACTTTTTTTTTGTCGTTAGGTTTATTTATGTAAGTAATCCTAATGGAGGGCTTGAACTCATGACCCCGAGATCAAATGTCACATGCTCTTCTGATGAGCCAGCCAGGTGCTCCTCGATACTTAAAAAAAATTTGGGGGGTGGGGCGCCTGGGTGGCTCAGTCAGTTAAGCATCCGACTTCGGCTTAGGTCATGATCTCATGGTTCATGAGTTCGAGCCCTGCATCGGACTCCTCGCTGCCAGTGTGGAGCCTGCTTGGGATTCTTTCTGCCCCTCCCCTACTCACACTTCCTCAAAAATAAATAAAAAACTTAAGAGAATAAAAAACAATTTACAAATTTCATTTCTGAACAGCTACTGCTCTGGCCACTGGTTTTCTGACAGTTCCTAGAACATATCAGGCTGTGTCAGGGGCTGTGTTAGTCCCTGTGGTAGTTTACTAGGGCTGCCTTAACAAAATATCACAGATGAGTGGCTTAAACAATGCGATCCGAAGCTACAAGTCCACAATCAAGGCGTTGGCAGGTCTAGTTTCCTCTGAGACCTCTCCCCTCAGCCTACAGGTCGCCATATTTGTGCTGTGTCTTTATATGGTCTTTCCTCTGGACTGACACACCTCTGGTTTTGTGTGTCCCGGTTTCCTCTTCTGTAAGGACAACAGTCAGGTTGGATAAGGGCCCACCCTAATGGCCTCGTTTAACTTCATCAACCTCTTCAAAGCCTTATCGCCAAACACAGTCACATGCTGAGGTACTTCAACATAGGGGTCCTGGGAGGACACAATTCCGCCTACAACAGTCTCCTTTCCTGGACGACCCTTCAGACGGTTGGCTCCTTCCATGCTCACATGGCACCTGGACCTGTTACCTCTTCCGAGAGGCATTTCCTGACCACCTGGCTTCAAGCCGAGCACCTCCCCCCACCTCTCCACCATATTTACCGCCTTCTTTGCATTTACTACAGCTGGACTTCTTTGTTTACCTGCTGGTTCATCTGTTTTGCCCTACTCCAGGAATGGTGGAGGCCTTGTCTGTCTTATTGCTGTCTCCTCACTGCTGGTTATAACGACCAGCACATTAGTACTCAACGCTTGTTGACTAAGAAGTAGCTTATTGACAATTCAGACAAAAGCAGGGTCTTGCTAGGAAATCATTAACGGAGTTAATGCCACGGTATGACCGTAACAGAAAAAACCTAGTATTTTCACAGCACTTTACAGTTTATGAAGTGTTTCCAGGTAAATGAACCTGTATGAATCCTCGTGATGCAAGCATTATTTACTCTCCTTTCTCGATAAAGAAACCAACACTCCATTGCTTAAGGTCACGGAGCTGGGACTTCAATACTGATCTTTCTGTTTCACAAGGAATGACTTTGTGTTCTCTGATTATAACACAGCTGAACCAGAAACTAAATAGATTCACATACCACTTTTAGGCAACCTCCAAGGAGAGCTCTGTGAAGGACATAGACTCATTCTTCCAGGAACTAAGCTGGACATTCTTTCCACCTGATCAGAGGAGTCTTGTTGCTGAGGAATAATGGCTAAACAAGAATAAATACGGTGCCCTAAGGCCCTTTTACTGTGTGTGTGGGTGGTGCTGGTGGTTACATAAACACGCTTTTTGTAAACTGTTCTGTTTCCTGCGGTATGAAGAAGCGAAGAAATTGGGAGAACCTGATTTCCTAAGCGTTCACCGTTGGTTTTAAATAGCGCTTGATATTTCCTTTAAAATCTATACTTCTCAGCTTGGACACACTTTAGATTCACCTGGGGGAGCTTTACAAATCCCAATGCCCAGACCCCTTTCCAGACAAATGAAATCAGACTCGTGGAGGGATGGGACAGTGGCATCAGTGAGTGCTAAAGCTTCCCAAGTGACTTTCATGCGTGGCCACCACTGACGACCATTGGTCTAGACTTCAAATGGGGTGGGGGGAGGGGCTGCATATCTTACCCCCAAGAGGACATATCAGGTTTAATTGGAGGATGGATAGACTCTCTAAAACTGCAGACACTCCTGATGGGAGACTTTGGCATTCCTAGAGGGCTCATGTTCTATGCTTCATGTGTCTTACCTGCCTTAACCCAGTCTGCACCCAGGACCAATAAAATCAGAAACCCAGAGGGATGGAACTCAGCCATGAGCTGTTGTTCAAACTTCTCAGGTGACTCCAGTGTGCGGCTAAGGTTGAGAGCCACTGCTTTAAATGGTGCTGACTTTGTCTGGAAGAGGAAGTAAAGGCATGGCGGCTGGCTCCCCATTAACCCCACTGAGCCACAGTCGCCCGGCGGCAGCTACACAGGGACTCTCCCAGACCTAGATTTATGGCCTCGGACAAACAACAGATCCCTACCCTGGCGTGGTGCTGGCCTCCCCAGCACTAATTAAAACCTAAACAAGTCTCATCATTATGCGCACAAAATAAATGGGCCTCAATTTAAGACAACTTTCCCACTGTGCCCTGGTGAATGTCATCACAACTTACGGGGTTTTCACGATCATCAATATACGCGTTTTATTTTAACAAGAAGGAGAAGATATTTATAGCTAGTCATCCCACTACTTTTTTTTTTACTAGATAGCGGGACACGTAAAAAAAAATTACTTGCACGGTAATTGATAATGGGATAGCAACATGTACTCTATTCAATCACTCATCAATATGATTATCACTGGCGTCTTTCAATTTAATTATTGCTTCTTATCGTCTGTCATCAATTTCATTAAGTTTTTGGCAGGTAGGGGAGGAAACAGGGTACAGATAGCAATATGAAGGATGGAACGATAAGACTATACGCTCAGAAGATGCAAAGAAATACACTGAGTTTATTAAATAATTTGGCAAAGCAGTGAGACCAGAGAAAGAGCCCACGACTCTGCTACTTTCTCTAGCAACTAGCTATGCCTGCCACCAACAACTCCGTTCGGCTCCCCGGACAGAAAAAGGACATGTCAGCGCACACCATCTGCTGAAGGCTCTAGCTTTGAACCCCTGGACAAAGCTATCCTTTAACAGTTTAAGTATTATTACATAAATATGTATTTGTCACGTTCTGATGTTGAAGCATTAACAAGTGTGAATGAAAACCAATGAAGTCTTCCTTTGCCGCCTCCCTGGGACCAACCTTGAAGCAGCTGGCGACCAACAGCTGCTGTTGAATATGGAAATCGGAGGAAGGCAAACGGGCAAAGAAGTCTAATCAGGCCAGGGTTGGCCTGTCTGGTCTAAAGCAAGACCTGGGGATCTATGGAGTGGAGCCAGGCAGAGGCTGGGGTGGGAGCTTAGACAAGTTGGGCGCCATGACAGAGAGATGAAGCCCAGGACCCCACGGGCAGTCAGCAGGCTGGGGAGGAGGCGGCAATCCAGGGGACAACAGCTGGCATTTCTCCTGGAGGCAGCAAACTGTGCTGACAAGGACTGCATGTGAGTGCCCGGGGGCTTAGCGCTTCTCTTGTGGACCGGCCCAGGTCTCCGAGGGCAAGGACAGAGGATGCTGATGCCAACCCCGGGTCCTGACTTTAGGGTGGCTAACCTGGGATTTCAAAGTCCTACCAGAGTAGTGAAAAGAACTCAGCACCTACCACAAAGGGATACGAGATAATAAAATGACAACCATGGACATTCTTTTTGACTGTTTGAATTCAGCAGAGAGAATAAACCAGAAGATCACGCTGGTCCTATCAACCCATGGGGATCATGGTGAGCCTGCGCATGCCCTCACGTCTCTCCGAATGGCGCAGGTACGATCTGCTCATGAGGACACAGCCATAGAGGAAAAGAGAAAGCAGGAGAATTTGTTTGTAAAGACTGAAAGATATTTGAAAACATTTCTCCCCCACCCTATTTTCAGATTGTGCTGCTTAACGCAGCGCAGGCACGTCTGCTCTGTATCACCCGTTTCCTGATGGTCCTCAGCCACATGGAAACATCAAAAAGGTCGAGCCCATTTCAAGTACACTTAAGTGTGGAATACAGTGCAGCCATTAAAAATGATACAGGGAAGGGGCGCCTGGGTGGCTCAGTCAGTTCAGCATCTGACTTTGGCCCAGGTCATGATCTCACGGTTCACGGGTTTGAGCCCCGCATTGGGCTCTGTGCTGACAGGTCAGAGCCTGGAGCCTGCTTCGAATTCTGGGTCTTCCTCTCTCTCTGCCCCTACCCCGCTCATACTCGCTTGCTCTCTCTCTCTCTCAAAAATAAGTAAACATTAAAAAAAATTTTTTAAAAATCATATAGGGAAGGATACATCACGACATGTTAAAAACAGTCTACTGAGTGATTCAATATTGGGGGAATTGGTCAAAAAATAAATTTATTCATGGTCTGCAACATGAACATGAAGTGCTATCAGCAGTAATCTCTAAATTACAGAAAAATTACTGGCTTTTCTTTTCCTTTTTGGGGGGGTACCCTTTTGCATTTTCCAGGTTTTAATAACCATGTATTAATTTTCCAATCAGAAAAGTCATTATTGGGGCGCCTGAGTGGCTCAGTCGGTTAAGCATCCGACTTCGGCTCAGGTCATGATCCTGCGGTTTGTGAGCTCGAGCCCCGCGTCGGGCTCTGTGCTGACAGCTCAGAGTCTGGAGCCTACTTTGGATTCTGTGTCTCCCTCTCTCTCTGCCCTTCCCCTCCTCACACTCTGTCTCTCTGTCTCTCTCTGTCTCTCAAAAATAAATAAACATTAAAAAAAAAAAAAGAGAGAGAGAGAAAAGTCATTATTTTACCAAGGGTTCAAGTTTAAGTACGATGTAACATTATCTTAGACATTGAGGTTTTAATGTAGTTGGCCACCACAGCACCTTTTATTTCAGGCTGCTGACAGGGATATGGTCCAAAACTTTTCCCTTGAGGTTACCAACCACCAAGGGACGCTAACCATTGGAGATCTTGAACTTATGGGGGGAAGGTACCCCAGCCAGTGGCATTCCTCTCTCCTGTGGAAAGTTCCAGGAATTCTGGAGAGGGCATTTGGCTGGGACAGATGGTGAGATCTATCAAGTGGTCAAATTCTGAGATCTGCTGGATGCTGTTCTGATGTGAGTCCCTACAACCAGGGGTGAGCAAACACTTTTCAAGTAGTAAATAGTTGAGGTTTTATGGGCCACACGAGCTCTGTTGCAATTATAAAACTCTGCTGTTGTAGCACAAAAGCAGCTTAGATGATACACAAATGAGTGAGCGTGTGGTTGTGTTCCAATAAAACTTTATTGACAAAAAAGGTAGTTTGCTGACCCCCGATATACCCCAGGTTTCTTAACTTAGTTCAGGAAGCTGAAGTGACCTGGTACAAGCCAAGTCAGTCCCTGCAAATATAGTAATATCCCCTTGTCCGCATGTCGCGTTCCGCGGTTTCGGTTACCCACGGTCACCCGTGGTCTGGAAGCAGATGAACCTCCATCGGGCCTGTCACCAAAAGGTCAATAGCGGCCTAATGGTTACGTCACTGCCTACATCATTCAACTCGCTTCATCTCATCACGTACGCATTTTATCACCTCACGTCATCACAAAAAGGCTGAGAACGATCAGATATTTTGAGAGAGAGAGAGAGAGATCATATTCATATAATTAAAGTTATTATTAGCTTTAGTAAAAGCTAAAGAATATTGTTATATTGTTCTATTTTATGACTGCGGTTGTTGATTTCTTACTTGTGCCTAATTTAGAAATTAAACTTTATAATGGGTACATATATATAAGAAAAAACCCAGTATATATACAGTTCGGTATTATCTGTGGTTTCAGGCATCCCCTGGGGGTCTTGGAATGAATTTTTCCTCTCCAGCGATGGGGGGGACAACTGTACAAGGCTCATTACGGAATGCTGCTCTGTCAGCTCTTTCCACTCTCAGGGGTTAGCAGTGGTGGCTCTCTACACTGAAGGAAGGGAAGCCCATTATTGTGCTTATATTTTAAATTATTTACTCTGTTGGTTTTTCCCCCAGCTAAACTAGGAGTACCTGACGTTTGAGAATCGAGCCTGCATTTTTTTAATACCATGCATACAATTCATACAGTGACATGTAAATAGAAGGTGCTTGATATGCCCTTGCTGAAGACTGAGTGAATAAATGAGTTTCCTCCCACACCAAGCTGGTGTGAAAGGTAGTTCTTGAGTGACGCCCCTTGGGAACCACTCACGCTCTGTCCAGGCAGATTCCACCTTGAAAGGGCAAGCTGTGTTCCCCACAAATACACCTACACCTTCTAGAAGAATTTGTTACTGCCACAGGCAGGAACTTTCTAGAAGATATTTCTAGAAGATATCAATGTAAAGAGCCATAGAGTAGGCCTGGCCAAAGCTGTTCTTTCTAAAGGGTTTCTTAGTTCTTTTCAGTGACTGTTTTCACATCAATAAAAGATTTCAAGTTGCTGATGCTTAGGAGTCCTTAGATCTTGCCTCGTGGCACTTCGTTACCTCCACAACTTCCTGCATCCTGTTTTGCATTCCCTTGGCTGTGTCAAGGCACCACAGGGATCACCTAGTCAGGAAACTCTCTCTTGACCGTTATGACCCGGTCTCAGTCTTCATCATTCTCCACAAATGCAAAACACGCAAATGACGTAGAAGAAGACGTGTAGCTTCTCGATCCAGGCTCTTCCCCGAGTGGATCCTGATGGAACCCACAGCCCAATCTCAGGGTGAGGCTCTCGACAGGTCAAAACATCCACTCCCCAAGAGAAGGCAATTCAAAATTATATTGCCCCAACAGAAAGAGGCTGGTGTAAATGCTAGGTCAGAAGATGGATTCTCAGCAATACTAATCAACTTCATGGCTGAGATCTAGTAAGAGTCAGAATGTCCCACAAGGTAAGTATTTTGCAGGAGGGGCAAACTGATTTTAATGTGGGATATGTGTGTATATATGTGAATATAAGCATAGTCCCGAAAAAATATACAGCATGCACACATGTATTTGCTTGTATTCATTTTTCTAGGTAAATGTGAACAGTCACTGAGAAAATGTATGCTCAAACCAATGACCAGAAACCGAATCCTGGAGTTCGAGGTCCCCACCGTCCCCCTCAAATGCCAGTGACAACCACTCCAGGCCACAGAGATTTCCGCACGGAGGCCCATGGAAAGTACATAAAGATGGGAAGAAAGGCGGGACTGCAAAGTAATTCCAGGGAGAAATCCCAGGGAAATGGCCCCAGAAAGCAAATGCCAGAACTTGTCTGGGGTCCTAGGTACAGATCCTCCTGCTGGCCTCCTCTGGCCACCCAAGGGGCTGTGAAAAGTGCCGCGACTCTGAGAGTCCAGCGGATGAGGGCACAGTACAAAATGGGGGTTCTACAAATGTCCACTGATGGATAAAGAAGATGTGGTGTATATATATATACAATGGAGTATTACTCGGCAATCAAAAAGAATGAAATCCTGCCATTTGCAACAATGTGGATGGAACTGGAGGGTATTATGCTAAGTGAAATAAGTCAGTCAGAGAAAGACAGATACCATGTTTTCACTCATGTGGAATTTGAGAAACTTAAGACATAGGGGAAGGGAAGGAAAAATAAGTTACAAACAGAGAGGGGGCAAACCACAAGAGACGTTTAAACAGAGAACAAACTGAGGGTTAATGGGGGTAGGGGGTGGGGGGGCAGGGAAAATGGGTGATGGGCATTGAGGGGGTCACCTGTTGGGATGAGCCCTGGGTGTTGTATGTAAGCGAAGAATCATGGGAATCTACCCCCAAAACCAAGAGCACACTGTATACACAGTATGTTAGCTAACTTGACAATAAATTATCAAAAAAAAACCCCAAACCATGGGGGCTCTACTCACGCGGTCGTTGCTTCCTTTGTTGTCTTCATACTTGGTTTCTATATGAATGGAGAATTTTGGCAGAAAGGAACACTACGGGAAAAAAAAGGAAAGTTTCATTAGCATACCATTCTTCCTCTCTTTACACCCTCAGTACAGCCGCCGGATGCTCTCCTGACCATCACGTCGGGAGCACCATTCTCGATCAGCAATGTTAAGATACTAGGTCAACATCCAAATTCGGACAGAAAAAGCCGCCCTTGGCAACATGAACACAATCGCATCCAGAAGCCAGGCCGGAGAGAGTGACCAAGCAATGGAAGGCACGTTGTCCATTTCCAGAAAGAATACATTCTGTCAGTCCTACCACAGGCTTTAGAAAAGCGAACCCCTGAAACAGAGGCAGGTCCGGTCCCGGGGTGCTGACCTCTGCGGCGAGAAGCTGTCACTGCTGGGGACCCAGCCTTCACCTTCACGTAAGTATTCCCATAGAGCAAGGGAGGTAGTTAGTATGGGAGAGCTTTAAGAGAACAGATTACCGAAGTCAGACACACCTGGCTTTTCGTTTCGAATTTATGACTGGATAGCTATGTGAGTTTGGACAAGTCATTTAATTTTTCTGAGCCGCGGCAGTATTAATATGGGGATAATAACTACTACCCAGGAGTGACTTTTTGAGGGTTAAGTCATCACGTGTGTAAGTCATGTAAGTGCCGGGCGCAGAGGAGGCATTCAGCAAATGACAGCAATTGGCTGCGGTAAGCTTGCTGTAAAAGGCAGCCCCCCTTTTTGCCAGCACGAGGGGGAAAAACCCCCAAACACTCTGCCCTGCCATCCCCGTCTCACTGAACCACATTGTGTGCATTAAGTGGACTTCAAGGGTTAAGGTGGCTTGAGAAGAGGCTTTTGATGGATGTTGATGTAACCTCCCTCCTGCTGCCACTGAGCTGGCCAGTGACTTCCTCGGCCACCAGAGATGGGACTGAAGGCCTAATAGGTAAAATGACCCGGCAACTCCACCGGGAGCTGCAGGTGTCGGAGAAATGAGACGTCTGCCGACAGGCTCACAATCCTGAGTCTGGCTTTCATTTATTTGCCCCACGTGCACAGAGCACATATTCTCTATATCAGGCACCAGTCTAAGTATGTCCAAGTGCTCGTTCATTTATTCCTCCTAACTATGCCATGAAGTAGATACTACTGTTATCAGCCCTGCTTTAGAGACGACGGAATGGAGGCAAAGAGAGGTTAAGTAAACGGCCCATGATCACACAGCTCGTCAACAGTAGCATCAAGATAGCAAGGCTAGTGGCCTGGTCCCAGTGTCCTTGCTTTTCATCACCCCTGCCCCCAAGCTGGTTCTCAAAGTGGGGTCTCCACACCTGTAGCAGTACCTGTCAGAAATGCCAATTCTTGGGCCCAACCCCGTACCCACTGAATCAGAAACTCCAGGGAAGGTGCCCGGGCATCTGTGTTTCACAAGCCATCCAGGGGATGCAGATGTGGGCTTGCACTGGAAAACCACCTCATTACCCCGTGCATGGGGAGAAAACAGTGCATTATCTAAAATCCATTAGTCCCCAATCCCTCACCCCACGTGCTTCATCCCCCCAAGTCCAGGATCCCCTTTCAGCCTAGCTGAGAACCCCGGTGGCGTGTGTACAGGAAGGCAGAGGCCTTGGACGTGCCATTGATAATTCTGACATCACGTGACTGTGTGCATTCGGCGTTCATCTGTCTCAATCCAAGTGAAACAAGCAAACTGAACCGTGACTAAGGAAACACAGAAACAATCAATCCCAGTAATTGCCTTTATGGAGAACGAGGCTCTGAGATTATTCATTAACACCTTCTTTGCTGTCTCCTCTCAAATCTCTCACTCCACAGTTGCTGCCCTCACACCCTCTGTCCCTGGGGCTTCCAAGGAGGGGCTGCTCCTCATGAATCGAGGCCCTGGAGGAATCGGAGCGGCTCAGAAACCCATGGCAGAGCTCTTGACATGTGAACCTGGAGAGATGCACCTGCCAAGACCCTTTTAAAAATGTCAAGCCTTCCGGCAAACTGATCGGTCCTTTTTAACCCATAATTCATCTGAGAATCAACTTAATGCGTGCACAGAGCCAGATGGCGAGAGAACAGAGCCGTCCTGGGTGGGGAGCTGGGTCCGGGTGCATCAGAGTGGAACCCCACAAGGAGTTTTTATCGGTTGAAACTCTAAACCACTTAACTAAGGTCAAACAAATGAATCTGGGTATTCAACCCAAATATGAAATGCAAAACTCTTATGCAAATTAGCAGATGCGGTTATTTTTGAGTCAAGGGCTTAGGTTATTTTCATATCAGAATGACAATCTTGCCAGAGGCAGGGAGCACACCTGGCTCCGGCGAGGCAGCGGGGAAAACCCGGATCGGACAGGTCAACTCTGGGCTGGTCAAGGTCTTCCCCTATAGCACCGGGGTTCGGGACTGATAATCTCCATGGGCTATCTGATGGCTGGTTCTCAGAGCCCCAGAGGCTGGTGTCTCAGCCTCTGAAGGTGGAGGATCTCTGGCCTGGGGCATTTCCAGAAAGATCACTAAAAACTTTCCGGCTAGAAGTCTATCTCGAGATCGAGTTCTGCTTGCCGTACACAGGTTAACTTCCCTAAAGACCCAGCCCACAAATCCTAGTAGAGCCTCGGTGATTAAGCAAGGTTCTTCTTTCTCCCTGGCCGGCTTCCTGTTGTGTCTCACTACGGAGGTTGTCATAAATCCCTCCCCTTCTCTAGACCACCCAGGTCTAGAGAAGTCTGCGGGCTTCCCTCTTCCCCCCTCGCAACTAGTAAATTTGATTCATAGTTTAACGAGGCCATGTGATAGAGACACCAACAACTTCCCTCTCCTCCGCTGCTAATCTGCTTATTTCTATATGCTGTTTCTTATTCCTTGCGAATCAGACAGAGATGTTGCTTTCTGTATTCCAGTGGAAAATAATGTAACGACAAGGACTGAAGCAGTGAGGGCAGCAGACCCAGGCTCAAATCTGAGATGTATGGATTTGAGCGAATTATTTTGGCATTCCCGGCCTCAGTTTCCTCGCAACAGAAGGGAGACCACCCTTCTCTACTCTGTAGGAGTGTTGAGAAGATCGCTGAGATCATTCCAGTAACCCCCAGCACAGTGCCTGGCACATCGCAGGTGCACAGCAAAAAATTTTAAGTCTCTTCCCTGGAAACTTGTTCCGTCGATTACTTGCATCTTCTCCCTGCTTCCTTCCCGCAGCCTAAAAATATCATGAAAGGTGTCATCTTCCTAAAAAACTAGTATCAAAATACCCTTGGTGATGTTCCTTCCTTCATCCACAATCAATTGCATTTCCCTTTGTCTCCCCATCAAACTCTATTAAAAAAGTAGCCCATGCTCTGCTGTTTTTTCGCCTCTCACCTCTTCTCACCCAGAGCAACAGGGTATGGAAACAACCGAGAGTCAAAGAATTTTTTTTTTTTTTTAATTTTTTTTCAACGTTTATTTATTTTTGGGACAGAGAAAGACAGAGCATGAACGGGGGAGGGGCAGAGAGAGAGGGAGACACAGAATCGGAAACAGGCTCCCGGCTCTGAGCCATCAGCCCAGAGCCTGACGCGGGGCTCGAACTCACGGACCGCGAGATCGTGACCTGGCTGAAGTCGGACGCTTAACCGACTGCGCCACCCAGGCGCCCCTAGAGTCAAAGAATTTTCAAACAAACATCGCTTCCCTGTCGCCCACACCCTGAGGAACTCTCTATCCTGTTCGGTAGGAGTCAAGAATTCCACCTTTCTGGAAAGCGGTTCCTTCTCTGCCTTCCGTTCCCTCCCCCACCCCTTCAATGGAGGGGTCCCCTAGGATTTTGTCCTCTGCCCTATTTTCTTGCACCAAACCCTCTCCCCTGGGGAATCTCATCTGCCCCTAACTTTTCCTAGACCATGTTATCCGGCTGCCTCCCAGGCTGACGTCTAACCCCACCTGCTTTTCTCACGTAGGCAGCTCCCTGCCGGCCATCCCCAGCAAGGGTCCAAACTGAAAGGTCCATACTGAATTAGAATGTTCCCTGCACTGTACGAGATTCCTGGGGCTGCCGCAGCAAACTGGTACAGGCAGGGTAGTATAACGGGAGCAGTTTACCTGCTCAGTTCTGGAGCCCAGAAGTCTGAAATCAAGGTGTTGGCAATGCTGCCCTCCCTCGGAAGGCTCCAGCGAGAACCCTTCCCTGCCGCTTCCAGCTTCTGGTGGCCCCAGGGGCTCCCTGGTTTGTGGTTGCCTCCCTCCAGTCTCTACCGGTGTCTTCATATCACCCTCTTCTCTCTGGGAGTCCTCTCCTTTTCTTATAAGACACCAGTTACTAGATTCAGGCCATCTTAAATCTAGTGTGATTTCATCTTGCACCTTGAGGTCCTTAAACTAATTATATCTGCCAAGAACCTGTTTCCAAAAAGGTCACGTTCTGAGGTTCCAGTGGACACGAATTTTGAGGGGACACCATTCGATCTATTATACTCACCCATCATGGCCAGTGAACCCCCAAATCCTGCTGGCTCAGCTTCCCCCCTTAAAGGCAAGACCTAGAATCTTCTATATCCGATCCTAATTTTCCTTATATCTCTGTCCTGTATTCCTCCCATAGTCCACCACAGAAGAGTGCTCGCCACTCCCTGGAACACTTCTGGCTGCCATGTTTTTGTTTTTGTTTTTGTTTTTTCCTGCCTACAGTTCCCTCAGCCTGAAGTCTCCTACACAGCCCATCTCAAATCCCATGTCAGAATGTTGACCCCATGTGCGCGGGTAGCGTTCTGTTTGTACCTGTGTCAAAGCACTTATCTCCTTGTCCATCATCACCATTAGCTGCCAGGTGTCCGCCTCACCAGCCAGAAGATAAGTCTGCAACACTGTTCCATCAAGAAGACCCCCTCCTCACTCCCTGCTGTCACGAGGAATGGCGTAAGTCACAGTCACCCCGTCATTCGGGCATCAAAGCTCCTGTGACGGAGGGCTTTGCTCCAGCTAGGAATACGCCATCTCACCTGGTCACTCTCACACTTCTCGAAGTGGAGTACCCCACCTTCCAAACCTAGACTTTCTCCAAACACGTCACATCCCCTAAAGATTCTGACACATTTCCATCGGGGAGGGGGACTCCATAACACTGAAGGAATGATCGGGAGTGTGGGAGCAGGAAAAAAAAAAAGGGAACCCAGACACAACCAACTGGAGCATGCTGCAGGAAGGGAGACGTCAGGAGCGTCCCCCATTGGCTGAACCTGGAAGGCGTCAAGGGATTCGGAGGACTCCTATGCTCTCTAGGGCACAGTCACTTGGGAACACTGAACACTTAACCCCCATCTGGCCCATGACCCAACATGAAGGACAACCTGAAGGAAAGACTAAAACCCTCCTGCCAGATAGAATGCTCAGATGGCCCCCAAGATTCCCAGCCCTTGATAAACACACCTGGCACAGTTCCTTCCCCTCAAGTGTGGGCAACACCTGTGAGCACCATAGGGTAGGAGCCCCTCTGATCGGATTACCAAGGTGATGAGTTGGTGCACCTTACATAAGACTTCTTTTTTGAAGAAGCAGAGATTCTGGCTGCTCTTGAAGAAGTGAGCGGCCATGAGGGGAGAGGCCCATGTGGCCAGAGCCCGAGGGAACCCTCCAGGAGCCGAGAGAGAGAGAGAGAGAGAGAGAGAGAGAGAGAGACACCTCGGGAGACCAGCCAACGAGAAAAGTGGACTTCAGTCCTACAACAGCAAAGAACCGATACTTGCCAAAAAACTAGTGAGCTTGGAAGAGGACCCTGAGCCTCAGATGAGATTGGAGCCCAGCCGAGTGAGGCTCTGAGCCAGGACCCTGCCAACCTGCGCCAGGGAGACACTCTGAGGCCGTAAATGCGTGTTGTTTAAAGTTGCTACGTTTGTGGGAAATTGGTTATGTGAAGATAGAAAAGCCAACACAACACCCAACCTCAAGGATCCAACCACTGCTTCCCTTTCAAATCACCCATCCGGCTTTCATCTGAGTAAAAGATCACTCAAGTTGAAGTGTGAACAGGTCCCAGGAAATGGGGACTCTGTACTCTTGGAACTTAGTAGCTCCGGCTGTGAGGTCAACTGCTTTGTCAACGACCACAGAGAGAGCAGGACACAACGACCCCACAGGAAGCAAGAATACAGTAGAAGGAATACAGATTTTCGAGTGAGATGCACGTTAGTTCGAGCCCTGGCTTCTTTTTTCACAAGTTACCGTGCGATTCGGAGTAAATTCCTTAGTCCCTTTGAGCCTTCGTTTTCTCACCCATAAAACGGAGACGATACCAACCTCAGCACCGTGGGGTGAAGACTGAATGATCTAACAAAGGGCCATGCAGTGTCTGGCAGGACAGGTCCTCAGGTGCTGGCCCGTCCCACCGTACCGGTCCTCACGAGATCCCACAGGCTCCGCGGGGAGAAAATAAACCGGGTGGGGAGATCCTCCGCGGCATAGGTGCATGGACACACTGGGAGGCTGTGGGCTTGTGGGTGCGGTGCAAGAAAAGCACACTTGATTGGTCCTTCCCACGACGTGGGCGGGGGCCATGCCACAGAGCGGGTTTGGGCTTTTTCCGCCTCGCTCTGCCGCCGGACCCGCTCTGTTGTTGAGGACGCGTCCTATCGTCCGCGCCCACAGTGTCCTCCTTTTCCTGAAAGCCTGGGAGCTCCTGCCTCTGAGCAGGGGCTCGATCCCCTGACCTCTCCTCTGCTTCCCTCGACCCCCTGCCAGCTTCAGGCAGGGAAACAAGAACACTACCGGGATCCCCGTGGACTCTCTTCCTTCCTAGATGTAAAGCCTCTACGCCTGCGCGTTCACTCAGCCTTATTACAAAAACTGAGGTTCAGGCGAGTTGAAAAATAGCATCACAAAACAGCATTTGGGAGCCCCGGGGGCCCCACGAGATGACCCTGCTTACAGGCAGAAGATTGGGGCAGTGACTCTAGGGTAGTAAGATGAGGCAGGGAGACAGGCAATAAAATGCCCTAATCCCCTTGGAGCCTGGGGGACACACCATGAGTCATTTCAGCCCCTCCCTGCTCTCCTTCCTCTCCTGGGCCCTTTCAAGATCTGGAATCTTCTTTCTCACGAAAACTCTCTTTCTCCCTTTCTCTTCTTGACTAGAAAAACAGCTTGGCCAGGAGAACTGTAACAAATATTCACTTTCTTACACCCAGGGTCTGTTTTGCCCCTAACCCCGTAAAAATAGTAGCAGTGTCACGGAGAAATCAGAGAAACGAGGCAGAGTTCTGCCGTCATCTCCACTTTGATTTGCTAGCTTAGATCCTCCGGAGCCAGAAGAGTCTCAGTAGGGCTGCTGTCATCTGCTCCCGCTGTGACCAAGCTTCCTTTGTACCCAGTATCTACACATCTTTCATTTGCCTTCCTAACGCAACGGCAGCCAAGGAGATCGCCGGGTACCTGTGAAATCTCTAGCACCTAAAGCTGAATGTGCACGAAGGTGATGGTTCTTTGTCGAACATTTGAACGCATGTGCTTGTATCTTTTGGAAGTGACGAGAGAATCTGCAGTTGGGGAAAAAGAATGCCAGGAAAAACAAGCAGAGTACCTCCCTCGGCTTCTGCAAGAATAATTTTCCAGACCAAGCAACTCCCAGGTTCAGTGTCGGGAAACGAAAGCAGCCTATGCAAAATGCACGGCAGGGCTGAATTTTCAATTCACTACAGACACGCTTTGGAAAAATGAAAGGGCTATTTTTAGTCCAGTGATTGATTAGGGTTGCTATGGCAATCAGAAACACTTACGAGAAGAAAACTAAATGTAAGCAAGTCTTAAAGAGAAAGGGGCAAGCCCATGGGAATTTCGTAGCTAGCTTCTGGGTGGTGCTGAAAACCCTTTCTGCAGTCCCCACACGTGCACAGAGAGAGCAAATGGTGGCTGCAGAGACCCAGGCAGGGGAGTCAAGTCTGAGGCTCTCCGGGGGGCTGCCCTTCGGAAGCGTGCGGTGACGAAACTTCTGGAAGAATGAGCACCATGCAGGTAGAGGATCGCCATTCCTGTCATGCTATAGACGCCCACAGCACCCATGAAAACCATGAGCTAAAGGGTAGTAATCCCACCCTACATCACTTTACAAAGGAAAGTGAAAATCATATTCTCTCTCACAGTATAGTTCTTTTTAAAAAATTTTAATCTTTGGGGCGCCTGGGTGGCGCAGTCGGTTGAGCGTCCGACTTCAGCCAGGTCACGATCTCGCGGTCCGTGAGTTCGAGCCCCGCGTCAGGCTCTGGGCCGATGGCTCAGAGCCTGGAGCCTGTTTCCGATTCTGTGTCTCCCTCTCTCTCTGCCCCTCCCCCATTCATGCTCTGTCTCTCTCTGTCCCAAAAATAAATAAACGTTGAAAAAAAAATTAAAAAAAAAAAATTTTAATCTTTATTTATTTTTGAGAGAGTAAGAGAGAGAGAGAACTCGTGCCGTGGGGGAGGGGCAGAGAGATGGGAGAGAGATGGGGGGGGGGGAGAGAGAGAGAGAGAGAAAGAGAGAGAGAGAATCCCAAGCAGACTCTGCATTGTAAGTGCGGAGCTCAGGGTGGGGCTCGAACCCAGGAACTGTGAGATCATGACCTCAGCCAAAGTCATATGCTCAACTAACTGAGCCACCCAGCCACCCCTCCGTTTAACCTTTTTTTTTTAAATATATATTTTTTAACGTTTATTTATTTTTGAGACAGAGAGAGACACAGCATGAACGGGGGAGGGGCAGAGAGAGAGGGAGACACAGAATCCGAAACAGGCTCCAGGCTCTGAGCAGTCAGCACAGAGCCCGATGCGGGGCTTGAACCCACGGATCGCGAGATCGTGACCTGAGCCGAAGTCGGACGCCTAACCGACTGAGCCACCCAGGCGCCCCTCCATTTAACCTTTTGAGGAACTGTCAGGTGGTTTTCCAAATCGACTACACCATTTTACATTCCCGATATGAGGGTTCCAGGTTGTCTACATCCTTTCCAACATTTATTACTTACTGCCCAGGTGTTTCTTCACCTTGGGAAGTTTTGGTATATCTTTGGGTCAAAATGATGATGCAGGGTAACCACAGTCAGCATGCTTTATGCCCACGCTGAGACAGACATGACCCAACACTGAGGTAATGGTGACCAAAATATGAGGTAACGATGACCATAATATGGCATTATTCCAAGTATTTGATCTATAATAATTCTGTTATTAACTCTTCACCCTCGTACGACTCGATGAGGGATGTACTATCATTACCCCCATTTTAGAGATAAGAAACCAAAGCACGGAAAGGTTAAGTCATATGCCCCAAATCATGGAACATTTACTTGATGGAGCTGAGATTCAGCTCAAGCTGTCAGGCAAGGAAGTTCGTGCTTGTGACCCTACATTCTGCTGCCTCTTGAGCACTGGGAAAGCACACGAGTGCTTCGAGTGGAGTTGAGCACTCGGTCAGGGGTGATGGTGACTAAGGCAGAGGCTTTGCTTTTCAGTTTGTCCTGTGGCCCCTGAGAACAAAGAAAATGTGTGTGTGTGTGTGTGTGTGTGTGTGTGTGTGTGTACATCTGCCAAATGATAGATGTGTCCTACTTCAAACAAGCCCGAAGAAGAAAACAACTGTTTACTCAAAAGGTAAATTGAAGGGCGCCCGGGTGGCTCAGTCGGTCAAGTGTCCGACTCTGGATTTCAGCGCAGGGCACAATCTCACAGTTTGTGGGATTGAGCCCTGCATTGGGCTCTGTGCTGTCAGCACAGAGCCTGCTTTGGATTCTCTCTCTTCCTCTCTCTCTCTGCTCCTCCCCGCCCCCCTCTCAAAATAAATAAATAAATAAACGTTAAAAATAAAAGAAAGATAAACTGGGGAAGTAATTATTCATCGAAGAAATTCACAGTGATATCCCTTCAAATGCCAAAATATCCTAGTACCTTTCAAATACAATCATTTTCAAAAATTGATTTTAAATATGATGGCTTAAGTTGATTCCCGCTGTGAAGTACTTTCAAAACCCTGCTCAGGACTCAAGGAAGGGCAGAAATTCTCAAGTGTAAAAAATATTACGAAGAAAAAAAAATTCATTTATCGCATTGCTGTTGTATTTTACGATAAACATCTACTTTTAGAAAAGACATGGAAACAATCCAAAGACCACCAACAGAGGGTTGGTTAAGTACGTTACGGTGAACTCTAAAGCCATTAAAATGTAAAGTGTTAAGACAGGATGATCCATTTTTGTAAAAAGAAAACAAAAACATGCTAAAAAAAAAAAAAAGCATGTTAGTATATGCACAGAAAACATGGAGAAACAGACACCAAAATATTCTCATGGAGGAGATCAGCAGAAATCACGAGCCCCTTTTATCTGCCTTCATATACATTTTTATATTTTTATGTTTTAATTTTTTTAATATTTATTTTTGAAAGAGAGAGAGAGAGAGAGAGACAGAGTGTAAGTGGGGGGTGGGCAAGAGAGAGGGAGACCCAGAATCCAAAGCAGGCTCCAGGCTCTGAGCTGTCAGCACAGAGCCTGAGGTGGGGCTCGAACTCACTCAAATGGCGAGATCATGACATGAGCCGAAGTCAGATCCTCAACCGACTGAGCCAGGGAGCACCCAGGCGCCCCCTGATACACATTTTTATAATGCTTGCATTTGACAATAAACATCTACTTTTTCAGTAGGAAAGAAAAATTCAAAGCAGTAAAAAAGTAAATAAATATGTCAATGAGATCCCAAAGGAACTATATGGGATCTAATGGAAATCGCAAGGTATTCCAGAAATTCTCTTCATTTTAGTCCACTTTAACCTAAAGGGGAGCATATTATAAAGAGCATGGTTGAGTAGATGGAGGAGGTGTAAGTGAAGGAAGTTTGGGAAATGGCTACTTCAAGTGGTTCCCATCTCATCCATCATACTTGTTCACGGATGAGGAAGGATCTCAGGGATGATACAGTCCTGGAGTTCACACGGCTTTTTAAATGGCACCAGGGTTCTTTCTACAAATAAAGCATTATGTAGGGACATGGTGGCTGGTGAGGCATGTCCATGGAACCTCCAGAACCAACACAAGCAAAGTTTGAGAACCAACGATTGAGCTCAATAGCAGTGTTTTATTGCCGGTTACCAGCCGGAATCCTTCCACGTCTGAGGACAAACCTTCCAAGGAGGCTCAAAGACAAGACTGTTAAATGGAAGACTTGAGAAGCTGGCGTGGGGTAGATGAAGTGTTTATAGGCTTTCAAAAGATCATTTCCTTTTAGCTTTTATCCGGAACTCAATGCATTCCTCTCCGGCCATCTTGTTCTGTCTCCGTGCACACGGGTCCCCCTGCTATCCGTGAACATTAAACTCAATATAGACTTGACCTTCACTCTAATGGAATTCCCCTGAAGACATTGATTCTCTGGTACTGTATTCTATATTATCATATTAGATGTACTCCAAGGCCGTACAGGGTATTTCAGCCTGAGATAGGATCATTAATAAAAATGAATCTGCAAATGTTTTCAAGTTTCACCAGCAGGAGACCTACATGAGAATGTGCCACAGGGCTCATGAGATCAAGTCTAGAATTTAGGATTTACTGTCTTTTTGGACTCTGGGGCTGCAGTCTGTGTTGTTTGTAAACTAGGAGACTATGGGTGGTCAATCTGTACATAAAGGCAGCTGATAGATATCTAGATCTTAAAGTAACTCTCAACTTCCTTTACTCCATTTTTAAATACTTTTCTTTGTTTTTTTTAAATTATTAATTAATTCATTAATTTTAGAGAGTGAGAGAGAGCGAGCGCACATGGTTGCACGTGAGCAGGAGAGGGGCAGAGAGAAAGAGAGAGAGAGAATCCCAAGCAGATTCCAGGATCAGCACGTAGCCCGACGTGGGGCTTGATCCCTTGACCCTGGGAGCATGAGCAGAGCCAAAATCAAGAGTTGGATGCTCAACCGACTGAGCCATCCAGGCGCCCCTTCCTTTACTCTTCATGAGGAAATTTTACTCTTCCAGTTTGAAATTTTGCCCCATAATTGTAAAGTGTTTTACACACACATACACACACAGTCACATATATAAACTCCTCTATTAGGCAGAGATCCTTCACATACACACACACCAGTTTCAAGAAGGTGTATGTCCAGCTGTCCCTCCCATCTACTCAGAATTGCAGTCATCATGCAGGCAAAGGAGCACAGGAAGGAAGGGGGGCTATCCAGGCTTCCACTGGGTTCTTGGGTTCCGAGGGCCATGTATGACTTTACACCTAGATAGGGTGGGTGGCAATGCAACGGGGTGACTGGGAAAATAAACTGCAATGACAGTTCCAGAAAACTGAGAAGAGGAACCCAGGTGGAGGAGGAGGAGGAGGAGGAGGAGGAGGAGGAGGAGGAGGAAGAAGAAGAAGAGAAGAATTTTAAATTATTTTTTTTTAATGTTTATTCTTACATTGAGAGCAACAGAGCACGAGCGGGGCACGGGCAGAGAGAGAGAGGGAGACACAGAATCAGAAGCAGGCTCCAGGCTCCGAGCTGTCAGCACAGAGCCCGATGCGGGGCTCGAACTCAAGAACCGCGAGATCATGACCTGGGCCGAGGTTGGACGCTTAACCCACTGAGCCACCCAGGCGCCCCAAGAAGAAGACTTTTAAAGCAAAGAGAAGGAGAAAGGGATTGCATGTAAAGGCTAATGATGACGATGAGTCCGAGTGACTTCCCTAATATATGCTGCACAGGAAGAAAAGGGTGGCCAAGAAGAACAGTGGGGCCTGAAAGAGAAGTGGGGGAGGACGAGAGGACGGGACCGCGTGGAAGGAAAACATCTGTCTGTATTCTAGCCCCCAGCCTCTGCGAGGCTACTCAGCAGCTTGCACCCTACACTGAGGCTCTCTGTTCATTCATTAGTTCATTCATCGCAGGAGCCTCTTCCGTCCTCTGACAAGCTGAGTAACAGCATCTTGCAGGAGACGCAAGGCCAGGAGGGAGAGGCAGCGAAGACATGAATGAAAATATGTTTTCTCAATGGGGCATGGTTTGCTCCTGGCGCCTCTACGAAAATCGAGCAGGGAAACTAAATTCAGGCTCATACAGTCTAAAGCTGGACCTGTCACGGAGAAATAAGCAGAAGGTGCCTGTGAATACTGATAGCTACACACAATGAAGGCAGGACAGGGATTTAAAGAGACAGGCAGAACACATCCAATGAAAAAGAATTACACGTAAATAATAGAGATGGGAAAGACTCAGAGGAACTCCCCAAATACACAGGCTGCATAGCAAACTTTATGACAAGCCTTCTCAATTAAAAACTGTAAGAACCACCCCTCTGAGCCAAATCAGGCACATTCCTTATTTAAAAATATATTAAAACAACAACAACAACAAATCGCACTCACTCTTAAAAAGAAGATCAATGTTGAGATTCTGAACTGAAAAGATGTTAGATATCACATAGTTGAGATTATCTTAGTGGTTAGAGGGTCAAAAACACGGGGGCAATTTTGCACTCACTTAATTTTAATCACCAAATTTAGGCAATTTATTGTATTTTTTTAATTTTTTTATTAAAAAAAATTTTTTTTCAACGTTTATTTATTTTGGGGACAGAGAGAGGCAGAGCATGAACGGGGGAGGGGCAGAGAGAGAGGGAGACACAGAATCGGAAACAGGCTCCAGGCTCTGAGCCATCAGCCCAGAGCCCGACGCGGGGCTCGAACTCACGGACCGCGAGATCGTGACCTGGCTGAAGTCGGACGCTTAACCGACTGCGCCACCCAGGCGCCCCGGCAATTTATTGTATTTTTACACAACGAAATCTGCCCCACAAAATCTGTGCAGTTGTACTATTCTTCCCTCCCCAACATACACCGAACACAATTCCATAGGTACTAATAAACCAGAGAAGAGAAATCCACTTTTCAGTGCCACAAGTGGAAAACAGAAAACAAAAGAGAAGGAAGATTCTATGAAACATGTATTTTCTCTCTGATGACTGACCCGTATAAAGTCATTCTGAGCGGTGTTTTAAAAAATGCAAACAATTTCAAAATGTTAACGTTATGGTAGAGAAGCCCATTTTATCGCCTGCCCTCTCCCCCAAGATGGCTGAATTAATTTTCTTTGAAGTACAAGGAACAGCTTGGGAACAGCCAGAGGAAATGGGAAAGGGGATCCACCAGACAAAGAACACTGCTTTTCCAAGGATCCTGAGTCACCAGGCACCAACTGACTAGGTCTGTGAATAAGGTCCCCCCGCTACCCCCTACCCTATATGACCAGTTCATTTTCGAAATGGAAACAAGTCACTGTCATCTCCGTGCAGGGCTGCCTTTGCTGTGGGGTCACACGGCACCATTTGGAAAGAAATTCACAGGTCATTACTGTTGGGAGTCTTTCAAACCACTGGTATTTGAGGAACAATAATCACTATGCAATGTATTAAGTCACTGAAATTTTATTTATTTTTTTTTAATTTTTTTTTTTTTTAACGTTTATTTATTTTTGAGACAGAGACAGAGCATGAACGGGGGAGGGTCAGAGAGAGAGGGAGACACAGAATCGGAAGCAGTCTCCAGGCTCCGGGCCATCATCAGCCCAGAGCCCGACGCGGGGCTCGACCTCACGGACCGTGAGATCGTGACCTGAGCTGAAGTCGGACGCTTAACCGACTGAGCCACCCAGGCGCCCCACTCGCTGAAATTTTAGAGAAAACAACATTTACTGAAATAGAATTGATCCACTGACCTACTTTGTGGGTGCATAATGGCTCTAACCCTGAGAGAAGTTTCTGGAGCTCCCCTAAGGTTTAGAAGGCTGTCCTTACAAAACCCAAGATCCCAAGGAGAAAATAAGTGTGGAAAGTGCTGCAGCTCCCACGTGAAGATTCACAATGTATGGCAGAAAAGTGAAGCCTCTGACAAGTCCTGCAACAATTTAAGCTTTGTAGCTTTGCATAACCCAGTGCCCAACCTAACTGGCTGTGCACAATTTAATGATAGGTGTAAGTGGTTTTAGACTCTTTCCACCTAAAATCTCTTGACCCCTGAAGATTTCTGAACTTAGCTATTCTGACTCTCAACTATTTATGGTCTATGACCTGCGTCATGACCTATGTCTCCCTTGACTTTTTTCTTTTCTTTCTCTGGGAGGGTCCTCCTCCGGCCTGTGGCTAAGTGCTGCCTTGCTCATCTGCGCCCCCAACTGGAAGACTGTTTCTTTTTGATCACCCCGATTACCTTCTGCCCTGGATATTCAGGGTTAATTGCGATGTGGAGATAAAAGTTATTTCCTAACTATCTAACCCCCATCCCTACCCTTGTCTCCATGACTCCAGAGAAGGAACACTTAAGGACCATCATTCTCTTAGCTTAGTTGAGATGGCCAGATTGTACTCTCATGTCCGTCTGAATACGACTAATCCTAGCGTTCAGGCGTTGAGTGTATTTTCTCTGTACTGGCACCTACTTCCTAGTTATGTAATTCAGTGATTTCTACGACCCTTGGCTGGGACTCAGTGGAAGGTGGGGATGGGGAGCTCAAGAAAAGCCTGATGGGCATGGAGATCATCGGTCTGCACACACAAGCACCCATCAGCACTTTCAATTATCGGGGATCTACTGAGGCTAAGATTTCAAGGAAAGTTCCTATCCAGAGCCGTTAGTTGCTTTCAGAAAAATACCTCAGCCTCCCTTGCCACTCCTGGGAAGATGGCCCGAGTTCACCTCGGGTGACTCATGATACGTTCTCAACGGTGAGCAGGCTCCACTCTCTACCCTGGCTGGTCTGAACCAACCCCAAACAACCCCATCTCTCATTGTGGCTCAACACCATTTGAGCTACTCATTCAAGAGTCATCTCCTTCTCCCTGGTCTGTTATAATTTACCCTGTCCACCTTTTTCAACTAAATAACGACAATGTGGAGGAACACGGGACAGCTCACCACCTCTGCATCTTGGGCAACAGAAGCCATTCTCACTAGTACAAAGGGGCTTCCCATCTGTCATTGCTTCTTCTGAAAATTCTTATTGAAAGAGATTTTGGCAGAGGGGAGCCTGGCTGGCTCAGTCGGTAGAGCAGGCAGCTCCTGATCTCGGGGTTGTGAGTTCAGGTTCTGCACTTGGGTGTGGAGCCTACTTTAAAAAACTAAAATCTTTAAATAAATAATAATAATAAAAAAAAGATATTTTGGTGGAGTGGGATGGTCATGGCCCCCAAATATATATAGTAACTGTGTATCTGGGTCACCACTATCAAATTACTGTAAGCTTCAGTTTTCAAATTCGTACAAATGAGAAAAAACTTTTTCCCCTTTATCACGACCAAGGCTGAACTGATGCAGCTGAGCTGTGTTCGTAGTCCAGTGTCGCCTTTTTTTAGCTCAAGAGAAACAAAATCAGTGACTTTGGAAGGCAGCCAGTCTCTTCGGGCACCTTCCTTTGTGACTTTACAAACTACAGAAGAACCGGCAGGTTTTGAAGAACGGGCTAGATAGATAGTCCGTCCTCTGGAAAATTGTCATCGTGTTAGTCTTTGTTTACTGTGTAATTAAGACTTTTTCCTATAACCAAGCTAAAGATATTTTTTCCACTTCCTGGGCACATGGCATTTCCACGTAATCCTAACGACTCAGTCATACACAGTGATGAAAAAGCTTTGATGTTTTGATCACTGTGATAATGTTGAAGCCTTACATGACCCTAAATAGAAAGTTCTCTTGTCTGGGTTTTGTCACAAATGAGGGCAGCATGAGGTCTCAGTAATAGGCTGGACAGTCAGAGGACCTAGGGGATCCTAGGAATAGATGAACATTGCTCTGGGCTAATCCTATGAGAACAGAGAGCGGTCTAGGGTATTAGGAGCCCCTGTGTCTCCCCGGAGGGTAGGGAGGGCAGGGTGTGGTGATCCCAGCGGAGAGTCAGGCATTGGAGAAGTTTTGCTCCGGGCAAAACTTTGGGCACAGGCAGGAAATATGGGCTTGAAACGACATCAAGAAGAGGTATTTAGGATGAAAGGATTGGGGGACAAAAAGGCCAACGGAAAAGCATTTAAAACAGGAAAAAAGGATGAAGACAATTGAAAGCATCTGTCATAAATCCAGGGAGCAGAGCCTGGAGTCAGGGAGAAGAGTGGGCTCTTCCTCCCGAACTGTCGGGGCAGAGAGCGTGAGAACTTGGCTGAGTGTGAGGCAAGGGGAGGGAGGCAACTTCAGAATGACCACTGCAGCCAGAGGGAGAAACCCAGACCCCCAGTCACTGGGAAGGCAGACAGAAAACCTGTGCTATGTTTAGGATGGAAAATCAAAGTGAACTAGCCAGGAACAATGTGGCCTCCTGTAGAGAGTTAAATACAGACCTCACATGACATTCAAAGCCACCATGACCTGGCCTCCAAGCTTCCAGGATCCAGCAATGTCACTTACCCACTGGGCCTGGAGTGTGCATGCTCCGGACTGCCCCCCCCCCCACCCTGTCCCCACACCTCACCATCCCATATTTATATTTGAAACCTTCACCTCCAATGTGATGGCATTTGGAGGTAGGGCCTTGGAGAGGTGATGAGGTTTAGATGAGGCCATGAGGGTGGGGCCCTCACAATGGGATAAGTGCCCTCATAAGAAGAGATCAGAGCTGGCTTTCTGTTTTTCCCAGTTCTATGAAGCCATAGTAGGAGGAGGGCTTGTTCTCCAGGAACTGAATCAGCTGCTACCTCGATCTTGGACTTTCCCAGCCTCCAGAGCTGTGAGAAATAAATGTCTGTTGTTGAAGCCACCCTGTGCATGGTGTTTTTTGTTATGCAGCCTGAACTGACGAAGACACAGCGGGTGTCTGCAGGTAGGACTTCTACTATTCCCAAGGTCCAGCTCAAATCCCGCCTTCTCCAGGAAATCTTCCCTATTTCTTCCAGGCAAAATTTCTCTCGCCTTTCTACAACGCTCTGTGCTTCAACCACAACCCTTAGCACACATATTCCTTGAAATATTGACAGTCCTACACTCATCTGCTCTCCTCTAATCTTCCCAAGCCCCGCCCCCTTTAATCCATTTCACTTCCTGAGCCAAACCTACCTGAGGCAGGAAGTACTTAAGTTGTTCTGACAGGCCACTGGATTGGCCTTCGGGTTAAGGTGGCAGGTTAACTTTAGGACAAGCTGCCGAGTTATACAGTTCCGTCTCCTCCTTTTCTTCTGGCCCACCAATGTGCCCCTGTCCTTATAACCTGACTTTTGTCCTTAAGTCTCTGACATGAGCTCTGCCCCAGTGCTGTCCCCCCCCATAGGGTTGCCAGAAAAAAAACAGAAGATGAGCAATCTTTCAGTAGAAGTATATTCCATGCAATACTTGAGAAGTACTAAAAACTATATGCGATTAATCTGAAAAGTCAAATTCAACAGGACATTCTGTATTTCTACTTGCTAAAGCTGGCGACTTTATCACTCCCGTATCTCATGATCAAGTCCCCCATCAAGGCCATGTCCTGCTCCTACCTGTACACCAAGCTCCGGGCCCCGGTCCAGAGACCAAGGCTCTTCTTTTCACCTTTGCTCCTTGCACCTGCTTGTCTGCCTGGATGGCCCAGTGCCACGCATTCTGCCCTCTGGTCTGAATTTCTGCCATCAGCCTCACTCAGAGCTCATCCAGCTCAGTGGGCAGGTCTGGTGTCAGCCTGCCCTCTGGGCTGAATGATGGCCTGTCCCATTTTGCCTCCAGAAAACCCTGTGCCTTGCTGATGGCTGCCACTGGAATGTCTAGCTTTTCCCCCACAAGATCGTGGCTCCCCAAAGGACAGGAGCTACTCAATGGAACCTACTAGCATGATGTTTTATACACTGTCGGTGTTTAATAAATGATTGTTGGTCTAAAACTGAAAGATGGTACTATGGGTTGAAGTGTGTGTGTGTGTGTGTGTGTGTGTGTGTGTGTGTGTCCCAGCCCACCCTACTGCCCCACGATCCAGATATGTGCTTAAGTCCTAACCTGGGTTCCTCACCATGTAATCTGATTTGGATTTAAGGCTGCTGCAGATGGAATTATTTATAATAAGATGAAGTAGGGCAGGTCCTTAATCCAACAGGACTGGTCTCTCTCTCTCTTTTTTTTTAATGTTTATTTTTGAGAGGAGGGGAGGGGCAGAGAGATAAGGAGACAGAGAATCCCAAACAGGTTCTGCCAATGTGGGGCTCGAACCCACGAACCATGAGATCATGACCTGGGCTGAAGTTGGACGCTCAACTGACTGGGCCACCCTGTCACCTCAGGACTGGTGAACTGGTAAGAGGAGACACAGGAAGGAGGACACCAGGTGAAGGCACAGACACACACACAGGGAGAAGATGCCATGTGAAGACGGAGGCAGAGACTGTAGTTATGCAGCCACAAGTCAAGGAACTCCTGAGGCCATCAGAACCTGGAAAGAGGCAAAGAATTCTGCCCCTATAAGGCTTCAGAGGGAGCATGGCCCAGCCAACCACTGATTCAGACTTCTAAGCTTCCAGAACCACGAGAAGATGAATTTCTGTTATTTTGTGGTACTTTGTTTCAGCAGGCCTAATCAACTACCCCAAGGATTGGGGGTACCGTTAGGGGGGAGCTGACAAAAAAAAAATAAAAAAAATAAGGGCCCTAGAAAAGATCAAGCAATACATTGAGTCAAACAGAAGGGGGTGAGTATGAGCCTATACAACTATAACTAACTTCTTTATGTTTTATCCCAAAAGTTTTCTCAAATAGAAATAAAATAACGTGATCCTTTGAAAGTCTGAGCTGTGTGATCAGAACTACAGCTGGGGCACCCGGGGGCTCAGTCAGTTAAGTGTCCGACTTCGGCTCAGGTGATGATCTCGCGGTTCATGAGTTCAAACCCCGTGTCAGGGCTCTGTGCTGACTGCTCGGAGCCTGGAGCCTGCTTCAGATTCTGTGCCTCTCCTCTCTCTCTGCCCCTCCCCTGCTCGTGCTTTGTCTGTCTCTCTCTCCCTCAAAAATAAATAAACATTAAAAAAAAAAAAAAAAAAAAAAAGACCTACAAGAGTCCCGTGGGGCAGAAGCTAGACAGAAGGAAAGGCCACGACCCCTGAGAAATCCGCCGTGGCCTGTGCAGAGGTCAGCATAGGAGACCGAGTCCACGTAATGGGGGCTGGCCAGAAAGCTTTTCATAGGAGGTGCGCCCCCACGGGAATGGCTTTGTCAGGAGCTGTGGTCTTCATTCTGATGCATCCTGTTTTCAGAACCAAAGTCCTCTAATGTATATTCTTAAAAACTGAACGTGATGTCAAACATTTTTCAGACTTCATTTCTCCATGAATCACCCCCACATTTCATGGTATGGTCATTGGCTTCTGGGGGAATAAGTGCCATGAGTTTTGGGTCAAGTCAAGGTGACCTAATTCTAAAGCTCGCTGAGCAAATAACTGCCTTTGCATAGTTATAGGGACATGAATTCTTTTGTCCCTGTAACTACTGATCACATTTCAAGTGAAAAAGTCCATGTACAAGCTTTCGGAGAAGCAGGAAAAAGGATAACATCAGATATCAATAAAATCAAATAATATCCTAGACAATTAGCCCCATCCGGTCTAAGAACTGGAGCCCAGTCTGCATTGAAGGGCACCAAGATGTATTCCCATTTATTCGCCCATAGGACTTCCATTGTGATGATGGCAGCTTCTAGCATTGAACATTTAGCGAGCATTCACCATGCACCAAAGACTGGGCTAAGATTTCACGTTAGATTATTTAATATAATCTTCGTATCGCCCTTATGAGATAGTTAACTACATTTTCCCCGCTTACAGATGATGAAATGGAGGTTTAGAGGGAGGTAACTTGCACAACTGTTAACAGAAGCAAGACTCAAAAGATACCCAAGCATTCCTCTTAGAGGCGGTTCAATTGCTAGCAGCCATGCAACTGGGGATAGTGTTGGTGGGGAACCATTTAATTGCCTGCTATGTACAGGCAATGTGCTAACCATTGTATACATCAGGGGTTGGCAAACTATAGCCTGGGACCCAACTGGGCCTGCTGTCCGAGGAAATTCAACCAGGTCAACATCTTTTACATATTGTCCATGGCTGCCTTCACAGTGACGGAAGCTGGCCCCCCAAGCAGAAAATATTTACTATATGACCCTTTACAGAAAACGTCTTCTAGGGGCGCCTGGGTGGCTCAGTCGGTTGAGCGTCCAACTTGGGCTCAGGTCATGATCTCACAGTTTGTGAGTTCGAGCCTCGCGTTGGGCTCTGTGCTGACAGCACAGAGCCTGCTGTAGATCCTTGGTCCTCCTCTCTCTGTGAACCTCCCCCACACATGCTCTCATGCTCTCATGCTCTCAAAAATAAATAAAATCATTAAAAAAAAAAAGTCTTCTGATCCCCATGTTAAATCACTGAATCCTTCTATTAATGGCTCTATGGAAGAGGGTTTAGTCCAATTTTAGAGATGAAGAAACTGGTTCAGAGAAGTTAAGCTGCTTACTTCTAAAATGTAATATTTGTATTTTGCCAAAGAATTGCCTTTTCACAGACATTAGGGAAGAAATGGTATATACATTCCTATCATTTCGTAAAAGGAAATATATTTTATTATCTTTTTATCTAAATTTTTTTATCTAAAATTTTTTTAATCTAAATTAAAAAAAAATTTTTTTTTAACATTTATTTATTTTTGAGACAGAGAGAAACAGAGCATGAACGGGGGAGGGGCAGAGAGAGAGGGAGACACAGAATCGGAGGCAGGCTCCAGGCTCTGAGCCATCAGCCCAGAGCCCGACACGGGGTTCGAACTCACGGACCGCGACATCGTGACCTGAGCTGAAGTCGAACACTCAACCGACTGAGCCACCCAGGCACCCCTATCTAAATTTTTTTTTTTAATTTTTTTTTCAACGTTTATTTATTTTTTGGGACAGAGAGAGACAGAGCATGAACGGGCGAGGGGCAGAGAGAGAGGGAGACACAGAATCGGAAACAGGCTCCAGGCTCTGAGCCATCAGCCCAGAGCCCAACGCGGGGCTCGAACTCTCAGACCGCGAGATCGTGACCTGGCTGAAGTTGGACGCTTAACCGACTGCGCCACCCAGGCGCCCCTCTAAATTTTTTAAAATAGGCTTTACACCCAGCATGGAGCCCAATGCTGCACTTGAACTCAAGGCTCTGAAGACCTGAGCTGAGATCAAGGGTCAGATGCTCAAGCAACTGAGCCACCCAGGTGGCCCAAGGAAAGACATTGTAATACCCAAGAATGAGGGATGTGATTTATTCTCCTAAAGGAAACTTTAAGTGGAATAAATTTAATTTTATGAACAACTTTGGATACTATTTTCTTCCTTTTGCAAAGGACAGGTGAGAATATAGTCATAGAGTCATGTAAGTTTAAAAAACTGGCAACTGGGGTCACGTGCTTAAGAACTTTGGGCAGGAAGGTGGCAAAGCCAGAGCCAGAGGACACTCAGGCCTACCTGACTCCAAAGCCAGTGACCCTTCTCCTCTGCCTGAGGAGATGATCCATCTGTCTTCGCCTTCCTTCTGCCATTCGATAACTATTTATTGAGCATTCATTATGTGCAAAGCACTGTGCTCTTGCCAAGGACACAATGAATCATTTTCCTCCACTTCCCTCTCACCAGGTCTCTTTCCTTTGATTGTTTTGATTAAGACCAAAAACTCAACTCCACTATAGCTCAGTTAACCATTTTCTTTTTTCTTTTCTTTTTTTTTTTTTTTAAGTAGGCTTCACGCCCAGAGAGAGCCCAGTGCGGAGCTTGAACTCACGACCCTGAGATCAAGACCTGAGCTGGGATCGAGAGTTGGATGCTCAACTGACTGAGCCACCCCGGCAAGCCCCCATTCTTTTATTATGACAACCTGACCTGTTGGTTGTTGAGGAAAATGATCCAAATGAAAACGCGGTAACACGGTGATACTATAGGGTCTCCTTTTTTAATGCTAACTCAGTAATGATTTTAGAGGCCCTTAGGGCAGGAAGAAATCAAATGATTTTCATCAAGCCATCAAGACTGCCTAATCCAGAGCTCAGAGGAAAATAATCTGAATGAACGTCTTTCTAGTTACGAGGTTCTCCAATAAGTGATCAGATCACAGCCTTTAGGTATCAGCCCCGCCTTCTGTCAACAGCTATTATCATCACTTTAATATTGCATTTCTGGCAACTGCTCTATTACATTGAACGATCACCAGTAGAGCAGTCAAGCTATTTAAAAATACAAGCAAAAGTTAATTATGTAAGGTGAATATCAAGGCATTCCAAATTAACATTCATATTCTTGAACAAATGAGAACATGCGAGTTATTGCATTACATACAGCTATGTAATAGCCTACATTTAAATATTTCTGATTTGAATTATTCCCCTATTTTTTTATTACGTGGTACGATGAGAAAGACACAGGAAGTTCCAATTACTCCACTGTTCTTAAACTGACTATTTAAAAATGATTAAATGACACTTACTGTGTATTCTGGTCCCGGATGTTCATTTGGGCAAGAGGGAAAAGAAAAAAGAGAGACAAAATGATGATTTAGACCATGCTTATATGCAACCACACGGCTTATAAAACCGCAGAACTAACAAATACTGGTGAATTATAATTATTAAAAATATGTTAAAGAAACCTTCCAAAAACTGAACTTTCATAAATATCTCCATGTTTGCTCATGAAACTCTTACAGATGATACTTCTGTGGTTGGGCAGATAAGGACTGTAAGACAAGGTTCAATTAGCCTATAGGTTTGTGGCTAATTAAAAACCAGAGAGCTGGCATTATAAAAGCAGAATTAAAGACTAATAATTTCAGTGGAGCATTTCATTAACCACAAAGGAAATCTTTTAAGTGGAAAAGCAGCTTTTATAACCAGTAAGAAGAGCCTGTTATGATATTCAAGTAGGGTCTTGAATTTTCGTGTTTGAGGGACAGGAACCAAACCTTCCAAATGTGGGAGCACAGTTTCTAGTTCAGAATCAACACAGAGTTTATTATCATCCCATTCCAAGTAAAAGGGAAAGTGATCTTATAATTATCGTATTATCCAACTGCAGAGGAAGTAGTTGGGGCAGAGAGACCCAATAGAACCTTTGACAGAAATTATAGTCAACGTTTTGGGAGAAGCTGTAAAACAAATCAAAGTAAACAAACTTGTTTATTTACAAACCACATCCCCAAATTACTTGGGGACTACGGAGGAAATAGGGAGAAATAGGGATCGTGAAAACTCTAGACATATTACTAAAAAAAAACAAAAACAAAAACAACAACAACAACAACAACAACAAAAAACCTTTCACGTTCCTTCTCCACTAGCTATTTAATAAAATCACTTTACGAAGCAAGCTGGAATGGTTTAGTTCAATTCCTACCAGCCCCCACTAGGAAGAGCACTGATCTCAAAGGACGAAGGCAAATGGTGAAGAGACAGATACTACGGGGCTCTCACAGTCCCTGCTTGGATAATAAACCCTGAATCAGTGAAATCTGACTACCGCACTACGTTCTCTTGCTACAGGTGACGTGCCGGTTGTAAAACGGACTTACCTGTAATCGTGTAGGGATAATAGTTCCAAGCCTTCTCTGTAACGTAAAATATTTTGGGAACAACAGCTCTAGCCCAGCTGGGCAGTTTGCTAAGAGGAAAAAAAAAAAAAAAAAAGACAATTAGAAAGAGTCTGTCCAGAATCTCACGTGCTCCCACACCTTTCTGGATAAACTGTCAGAGAAAGTGGAGGCATGCCTAGACAGCCCTTCTCTCCACGGGTCATCTCTTCCCCATCCCTCTGGTTTTCACCATAGTTCACCCTTTTCTGTGCATATTCATATGCTCTTTTTTTTTAATGTTTATTTTTTATCTTTGAGAGAGCGAGACCGCGCGCACAAGCGGGGGAGGGGCAGAGAGAAGGGTGACAGAGGATCCAAAGCAGGAGCTACACTGACAGCAGAGAGCCCCATGCAGGGCTTGAACTCACGAACCACGAGATCAGGACCTGAGCCAAAGTCGGATGCACAACCGACTGAGCCACCCAGGGGCCCCTTCATATGCTCTTAAAATGTGGGGAGGCAGATGGCAGCCTGGGTGTGGGGATGGGGAACCTCATACGATTGTTAGCCTGTCTTCTTTGACCTGATCTACAAGGACATGAGGTTTCAGTGCCTGGAAGGTGCACCGTTGGGAGGGTTTGGCCAGCCTGGCCTTGGTCTCCTAGGAGTCATTGGGAGGAAGTGGTCGGACAGGATGTTTAAGACCGAATAGGGAGGGAGACGGAGGCAAATGTCAGGGCTGGGTGTCAGCTCAGCAATCCACAAGGGCGATGTCTTAAAAGCGAACTAAAACGACAGACAGTAATGATTTTAGAGATATGAAGAATAACAAAACGTAGCCCCTTGGTGGCTGGAGTTGGGGGACTTGTGTCCCCTCCAAAGATGTAGCCACGTCCTAACCGCCAGCACCTGTGAACTTAACCTTATGTGAAAGCAGGCCTTTTGTAGGTAATTAAGGATCTCAAGATGGAATCCCGTTGGATCTAGGCTAGGCCCTCACTCCAGGCACTAGTGTCCTCGTAAGAGGAAGGAGAGGGAGATTTAGAGACAGGTATACACAGAGGGGGAGAAGCCGGGTGAAGACAGAAGCTGGAGACAGGAGTGACGTAGCCACGAGCCATGGATTGCCTCAGACACCAGAAGCTGGAAGGGAGGCACAGAACAGCCTCTCCCGCGGAGCCCCCAGGGGCAATCAGCACTGCCCACACCTTGATTTCAGACTTCTGGCCTCCAGAATCGAGACAGGACAAATCTGCGTTGTTTGAAGCCACCCCGTGTGTGGGGATCTGTTAAGGCAGCCACTGGAAAGGATACAGTGATGGAGCCTTTCCCTGGAGCAGGAACCCGCGCAGCCATTAGCAGAAAACAAATTCTTAAAACAAAGAAAACCCAGGGGCACAGGTCTCAAGACCTTTTGTACAACAAAGACTCATTGAGTTTTGTTTAGTTTTATTTGGCTTTGTTTTCCTTCAGGGGCCAACTCTACAGCAGTACAGGCCCAGAGAATTCTGTAAATGCTATATTTAAATATATAGTACCCTGCATTCCTTAAATATGTCTGCATGATTTTATTCTACCTCCCTGCCCCCGCCCCCAGCACTATACCTGGGGGCTTTGTGTCTTTCCGGATGCTACCATTTTGTTTTAGTTTTTTTTTAAGTTTATTTATTTATTTATTTTGGAAGGGAAGGGCAGAGATTGAGAGAGAGAGAGAGAGAGAGAGAGAGAGAGAGACAATCCCAAGCAGGCTCTGCACGGTCAGCACAGAGCCCGATGCAGGGCTCAAACTCATGAACCATGAGATCATGACCTGAGCTGAAATTAAGAGTCAGAAGCTCAACAGACTGAGCCCCCCAGGCGCCTCCCTGGCCCCCACCCCATTTTGTTCCTTTCCCATCCTGGGGCTTCCAGCTCAAGGGTCTGGGACTCTGGGCCTAGCCGGACATCAGACCCCGAGAGGACACAGACTCTGAGCTCCTGAAGGCCCCCATGTTGACGATAACACTACGGGGCAGTTGTGAATTCCAAGAAAATGGGGCCATCAAGCTAACAGAACCCCAAACCCCACCCTCTCTCGGACATGGAGTTTAAACGACAACCCGAGCCAGAAAAATACTGTGCACCTCGCATGTCTTCTCGAATTGTTTCTCTTATTTCTGACAGTGTCCAGGACCCCCTTTTTGTTTTTTTTTTAAAAGACAAATATGTATTTTCAGTGGCCAGCGGGACCTAACCCAAAGCTCCGGGCGGCTCATCAGGGCCAAATCAAATGGGGGACCCAAGGCTTCCCCGAAGTTGGGGGGGGTGTCAGACAGAGGGCCACCGCTCTCCGGTGGGCTGGGCGGCGTGGGCAGGAGCATTTTCTGCCCCGCATCGCGATTTTTCTTGCCGCTCTCCCGCACAACGTCTCACTCCCATAAAATCAGGTCTGCAGTCACTGCTCATTTACCTTACGTTCACACTGCTTGAAAGGAACGAGCTGCTTCCTGACGGGGGTTTTTATAGCTTTTGCCTTTGATTTATCTTTCTGTCGGGGAAGCAGCAGGGCAACCAGGGTTGACGTGCAGGGTGGGAAAATCGCGCTGGGCTTGCTTTGCAGGAAATGGGCACGAGCACAACTCCCCCCGGGGCTCCCTCCTTTCTGCCCCAGAGCCCAGAGCGATGCGTGTCAGCAGGTGGTGTAGGAAGACACGGCTTCTACTCACGGGCAGGTGGCTTCCCTGGGCTGTTAATGGACTGGAACAGAATGGACTGGAACAGCATTGTAGAATCTCCCCCAAAGAAAGCTAGGCATTCTCTAGCTCGGACCAAGATCAAGTACCTAGGTCTCCCTACAAGCATCAGAGCCCATTCTCCACTGTCCACGCTGGGGGCGGAACCCCTCCCCATACGCATTAGGCTCCTGAGGCATGGCACTCTGGGGCCCCAGCCCCCTCCCTCCATAACTCAGACCCCAGGTCGCTTAGAAAGCCTCCCAGAAGAACCACATCCCCATTCGACAACCCTTTCCTGGAAGGAGACTGGCTGAAAAGCGCCAGCAATTTTCTATCCACGCCAAGACCTTTCCTATTTGTACGTGGTCAGGACTTCAAGCCCCTAGAATCTTTAGCTCAGGTGTTTCACCCACCAACTCATCCAGGATACGAAGCACTGGAAAAAGCTGCCTTTTCCAAAGCGACGCCCTAAAAAACCCCCACAACATTCAGCCAAGAGGGCTGATGCCACTTTATAGGATTCTTCAATTAGTCTAGGAAGGAAAACCTCTCACTACAAGCCATTTACCGGGCCGGGGGCAGGAGGCATTGGCAGAAAGTTCCATGATACAATATTCAAATATTTTAATCCCACTAACAGACTTTCTCTCAGCCCCCACTTTCCCCAGAGCACATCATTATTCCAATCATTTTTGTCTGAGGAAGTAAAATTTATTTTTCCCCGTGGCAATGATTTATCAGGGCTGCAAAGGAAAATGGAATTAAATTAGTCCCCACTGCTGCTGTCACTTTCATGATGTATACTGTCACACAGCCTCCAATTCTAAGGAGAAGTCTGTCACTCAAACTCACTCCCAGGTGTCAAACAAGAGTCTCTCTTCTGGAGGGGGGGCCTGGGTGGCTCAGTTGGTTAAGTGTCCAACTCTGGCTCAGGTCATGATCTCACAGTTCGTGGGTTCGAGCCCGGTGTCAGGCTCTGTGCTGACAGCTGGGAGCCTGGAGCCTGTTTCGGATTCTATGTTTCCCTCTCTCTCTGTCCCTCCCCCTCTTGCACTCTGTCTCTTTCTCTCTCTCAAAGATAAATAAACATCAATAAAAAAAAAAAATTTTAAGAGTCTCTCTTCTGGAATGGTGGCACAGTTTGAATCATGTCCTCTTGATCCACTGGCCGGGACCAGACCTCCCAATGGCGCGTATCACCATGTCAGGCTTCAGAGGCACGGAGGACAGACAAAACCCTGAAGCCTTTACAGAATCGTAAAACATGCTGACGTGGAATGATACTGTTGCCCAAACACCTCTGTCAATGCCCCCCAAAGACAGACTTTTCAAAACGCTTGGCTTTTCACTTTTATGTATTTTTTCTACTTTTAAACTCTAGTATGAAACACAGAACCTATCAATGACACACCCAGGTGACCCACCCATCCCAGTCTACATGAGGCTGTCCTGCTTTTAGTGCTACAAGTCCTACATGCCAGAATTCCCCAGTCCTGGGCAAACTGGTATGGTCGTCACCCTAGAGCACTGGTTCTCAATGGGGCGGAGGGGGGATTTTACACCCCGCCCCGGTGGGGGGCGCATTTGACCAAGTCTGGAAACATTTTTGGTTGTCACAAATGAGAGGTTGGGGGAGGGGGGCAGGGATGCTACTGGCACCTAGTGGGTAGGGGCCAGGGATGCTGTTCAACACCCTACAACGCGCAATGCTCAGGAAAGCCCCCACAGCAAAGAATTCTCTGGCCCCAAATATTAGTAACAATGCTGAGACTGGGAAACCCGGCCTTGGACTTCAGTGGATATGGTCACTGAAACCTTCTCACCGGTTCCCTAGGTCTCCCTAAATTACAACTGATCTGATAAGAAGGCCCCAAAACGCAGGCATAACCTGAACTGGTCTCAGCTGAAGCGTGTTTATTTACTTCATCAAGAGCTTCCGGAACTGAAAACCCAAACCATCCCTTCTTTAGAAGCTTCTGGCACTTTACAATCCAGATTATTACCAGACTCGCCCTGATATCTAATCTCTCTTTGCAATCTAGGCTCGTTTGGGAATATTTTTTTGGCCCCAGGAGGTACTGAACATCATTAGGCCAGATGTGGTCTAAATGGAGTCTAATTTCATTTTCTCCACGGGGATCAGAGTTATGATGGTCTGCACCAGAATCTTTATTTGAGCTGTTCTACCCACCGACTCATGCGGGATACGCAGCACTAGAATCAACCACCTTTTGGACTTAAAACATTCCCCGCAGAAAGACAGCTCGTCTGGGTTCCCTTTGCTCAGGCGTTTCTCACAGTGTCCCTGAAATGTGTCACTGTCGATGCGGAGATTGTGCTCACATAAGCAAAGCCCACTTAAGGGACTTCTAAAAAGGACGAAGCTACCTTTTAGAACCTCATTTCCCGCTGGTCCAGGAGGGATGTTCTCACCTTTTCTTTCCAACCTGGCATTTGACAATTATTTGATAAGAATCGTCGGTACCCAGTTCCGCGTATGCTGATCTCCGATTAATGACTGTTCTGGCTGGTCTTTGAATCCTGCTCATAATTTCACTTACATCCCACCACCGCTCTCCCTACTTAAAAGAGTAGTTTGGGGGCACCTGAGTGGCTCAGTTGGTTAAGCGGCCGACTTCGGCTCAGGGCATGAGATCGCGGTTCGTAGGTTCGAGCCCCGTGTTGGATTCTGCACTGACAGCTCAGAGCCTGGAGCCTGCTTTGGATACTATGTTTCCCTGTGTTTGGATTCTGTCTCTCTCTCTCTCTCAAAAATGAGTAAGCATTAAAAAAAATGTTTTTTAAGAGCAGTTTGCATTGGGATTCTGGGAAAAAAGGTCTGCCTGTGTGTCAGTTCTTGGAAGGCTGTGCTCGGACAGCGTTATGGTAACATGGCTAGCACGCTGGGAAGCACTCAAGGGAGAGGGCCACGTGACGTCAGTGGCACTGGTCAGGAGTGAGGCAGAACCAAGGTGGCACGTGTTTGACTGGATGGACGTTCCAGTTCTTTTCAGATCCAGCCAGGCCAACATTCTGTTCCTGTGAGTTCCCATGGGAGAAGGTGAATGAGGAGCAGAAGGGAGCGATCCTGGCAACGTGAGAATCTGCAGCATGTTCTTAAGGACTGAGACGGAACGGAGCAGAATTGCATGGACTGAAAGGCACGCTGGGAGGAAGTCGCTTACATGTTCTACTTCTCCAGTATACAAAACACAGTAGGTTAATCAATCCCATTTATTGAATATTATATTCAATGCTTACATACTGACTATATATTTACGTAGAATATGTAAGATGGAATATTCTAAAATACTTGACGTTCAGGGGTGCCTGGGTGGCTCAGTCGGTGGGGCGTCCGACTTTGGCTGGGGTCATGAGCTCACGATCCGTGGGTTCTGGCTCCGCATCGAGCTCTGTGCTGACAGCTCAGAGCCCGGAGCCTGCTTCGGATTCTGTGTCTCCCTCTCTCTCTCTGCCCCTCCCCCGCTCACGCTCTTGTCTCTCTCTCTCTCTCAAAAGTAAATAAACACTGAAAAATTTTTTAAAATAAATAAACATTAAAAAATGAAATATCTGATGTTCCCATACGTTATGGCCACTGCGCACTGTCACTCCCACCTAGAAGGTAAGATCCCCCAGGACAGGGATCCTCGCTCTGCCCCTGCTGCATGCCCAGCACCTAGGACAGTGCCTGGCACACAGCAGTCACCAACAGCTATTTGCTGAATGAGTAACGGTTGACTCCGAACATTCAATACTGACCATAAAGATTCTTTCAACACGGCAAGGAAATAAGCCCGCAGGTCAGAATCTTTGACTCCGACAATCTCCCTATGACCTGTTGCCTGGGCAGCGGGCTCTCCCCAGGCCACACAAGCTCTGGGCACTGAGCTCTTACTGTGGGCAAGCTCTAAGAGATGAGACCGATCTGCTTGGCAGATCTGGCAGACCTGGGAGAAGAGAAAGGCAACGTGAGAGAAAGAGCCAAGCCCTGGCAACCAAGCTGGACCAACGAGCTGGTAGGCAAAGTGACCGGCGGGCGGCTTTGCTTGCCCAAACAGGACTCGTAGCTTGGGGAAGTTGGGCCCTCTCTTGCCCAGCGACACACAGAGGCCAGGAGAGTGACCCTGGAAGGCCAGAGCCATGGAACAGGAGAAAGGTGGTCCTCGTCATTAGATCGATTCAGGCATTGGGCGGAATCACCGTTATAAGCTGGCAACCCTCCCTGACGGGCAGCTGCCAGCACAGCCTAATTAATCCAGCAGCCGTGGTGGGGAAGAACATGACACTTCATGACTGAAAAACAAGCCTAAAAATAGGCTCCCTCTTTTCTCCCATGCCCCCCACCCCCATCCCTGAATCCCTCCCCTCCTGGGCTTCATGGGGAGGGACGGGAGAGATGCTGCAGATGAAAAGAAAATGCAAAGACCCACCCGCATCTGATTCTGGGAGACAGGTTTTATTTAGAATCACTGTTTGAGAGACTGATGAGTATCTCGCCTCCTTTCCCTGGATGCCAGTTGACACGGGGATTTGTTTGAAGCCAAGCCAAGAAATGCCACTTATTTGGTTAACTGAACTGGATCGAAGGCCCAAGGACAATCACCAAATGTGCTAACGTAGGAGAAGTAATGTAATGTTCCGAGCGTATGAGGCAACCGCCGAAATGAACGGTGCACCCAGCGGTGCCTCAGACACCGTAGGGAGGGGCCCGAGGAATCCCCTCCCTGGGAGAGAAGATACAAGCAATAAAAGGACGGATGGCATTTTCGAAAGACATTAGACTCCATTTAAAAATGGGCAAAGGACAACAACAGCCATTTCTCCAATAAATGGCCAATGAGCACAAGAAGAGATTCTCAACGGTCATTAGTCATGAGGGGAAATGCCAATCGAAACCAAAATGAGATCCCATTTCACACCCAGGAGGATGGCTAGAATCAAAAAGACAGACAATGGCAAGTGGCAGCGAGTACGCGGAGAAGTTGGCGTCCTCACACATTTGCTGGAGGGAATGTAAAATGCAGCCACTTTGGAAACCAGCCTGGAAGTCCCTCTCCCCACTCACTGGCAGCCCGAGCCTGGATCGGAAACTCAGTGGGATGCTTGTGTTGGGATTTTGGAGTAAGTGATAGCAAGAAAGAAAAAAAAGGGACAATTTGGACCCATCCATGGCAGTTGTGGTGGTGCTGGAAGAATGTGGAGTCTGTCTGCTGCCCTTGGCCCCTCGCAGGTGCCCAGGCAGCTGCCCGTTCTCAAGCCTGCAGGCAGTTCTGTGGGCCACTGACATCCTTCCGCGAAATGTCCTTTCTGCTCAGGTCAGACTCCGAGAGAAGGCTCTGACTACCCAGGCTCTGAGTAACTCCAGTAAGAACAGATTGATAAACCTATCTCTAAATGTGATTTGCCTTCCCATATGACATAAGGAGGGACGCCTGAGTGGCTCAGTCGGTTGAGCGTTCGACTTCGGCTCAGGTCACGATTTTTGTGAGTTCAAGCTTCACGTCGGGCCTTGTGCTGACAGCTCAGAGCCTGGAGCCTGCTTCGGATTCTGGGTCTCCTTCTCTCTCTGCCCCTCCCCCACTTGGGCTCTGTCTCTCCCTGTCTCTCAAAAATAAATACACGTAAAAAAAAAAAATTTAGGTTGATGTAAGGGAGAAAATTCACTCACTTTGCCGGCTCGTGAATGCGGGTTCACGGGACACAGATGTTCCTGCGTGTAAATTATTCAGTGGGCACTGTGACGTCTCAGCTAATGCCAGTCCAGCTCTCAGAACCCACTTCCCTGCGGCTGGCAAAGGGGTCTCCAAGATGCCACCCACACCAGTGTAAGAATTATTTGGAGCTGAAGATATTTGAGAATCAACAGTTGCAGGAAGATGCTTTCACTGAACTGCCCTTATCAGCATAAAAGCGGAGCCTCTCGAAAGAATTCAGCTGTCATAAATCCCCTCCCCAGGAAATTCACAACCAGGGAAGACTGACTCCTATCACCAGAGATGAGAAGTTACCATCGAGATAAGAAACTGGCTAATAAACAGTCGCTGTCACAAAACTATCATATCTCCTATCCACCCTCCTCAAGTCCCGTTTGTTTTTCATGAAAGCCATTTGTTTCTTCCAGAAGTGCCTTTCCCCCCCACCCTGCTCGCCCCCTAGTAAAATGGCATGTAAGCCCCAAACTCTAACTGACTGCTTTTTGGGGGGCTCCCATGTACATCCATGAATAAAACAAATGTCTTTTCTCCCACAAATCCGTCAGTTTTAGTTTAATTTGCAGGCCCCCGCGCACTGAGCCTAAGGGGGCTGAGCAAAAGATTTTCCTCCCTGAACCATTCCCAAGATGGACGGATAGACTCGCAAATGCTAAACACTGTCAGCCCAGATCTTGCTTTGATCAGAAGGCAAAGGCCACGTGTTACTTACTAAGCGATCCTAATAGAGGAACAACTCACTATACGTTTAAAGTTCCAATAAGTACCTATTTAATGAATTTCAATTAGGAAGCGGCCTTGCCAAGACAGCAGTCCCATGACCTGTGCGTACAGGACATGATTAACTCAAGGTGGCTCCAGTGTGTAACAAAGTAACGGATCTGGTGTTCTTTTATGATTACGGAGATCCATATTCTTATTTTCTAGTATGTCGCATAGACATTTTTTCTTTTTCTCTTACTAAACCATCATCTCCCTGGTCCTAAGAGATGTGCCACACTCTTCCAAATATACCAAGAGTCTTTTATGTCATAAAATGATGGACCTAGTTCAGACTCGTGCAAAGGGAACAGAAAGTACTTTTCTCCAATGTCTCATTGGTTACTCATTTACGAATGCTGGAGGTGAGTCAGGATAATGTCTGCCAGTTACTTTGAGCATAGAAAATTAAGGTTGAAAAGGATCTGAAAGGGTGCCCGGTTTAACCACCTATTTGATGTTCAAATCTGCTCAAGGACAGTCCAGTAGGTGGGAGCCCCGCTCATGTTCAGGCATCCCCAGCCAAAGCATAACGGACTCTTAAGGCACCCTTCTGGGTTCTCACACACGCACTTAGATTCCTTCCTTAAACTGAGCCTAGACCTTTCTCCTGGCATTCTTACCCGTTGGTCTTGGTCCAGTTGGTCCCCTGGAGGTCATATCGAATATGCATGTCTAATTCTCTTCCCACCTGCCTATACCATTACATACCCTGAGTCCGGCCTTTCCAGGTTAAATGCCCTTTGTTTTTTCAGTCATTCTTCACATCGTTGGTGGTTCTCTGATCTTAACATTCACATTAACAATTTTGGAAAAATTGAATAAGTAGAAGGGACTTGCCCCACTAGATACCAAACCTCATTATAAGGCTATAATAACCAGGAATTTTAGAATTATATTCTCAAACTCTATTTTAGAAACAACCCTGTTGGCATTTTAATTAGATTTGTATTAAATTTATAATTAATTTGGGAATTGATGGCAACTTTATAATACGGCATTTCCTATCCATGAACATTACCACTTGTCTAGGGTGTTATTTTGGGTGCTTTTGGTTTTGTTTTGTTTTGTTTTGTTTTTGTAAGCTTTACACCCACTGTGGGGCTTGAACTCATGACCCTGACAAGAGTCACATGGTCCACTGACTGAGCCAGCCAGGTGTCCCTGTCTAGGGTTTTTAAAAATGTCCTCCACTGGGATGTGTGGCTGGCTCAGTCAGTGGAGCATGTGACACTTGGTCACAGGATTGTGACTTCGAGCCACAGGTGGGGGCATGGAGCTTACTTTAAAAAGATAAAAATGTCCTCCACTACTGTTTTGTTTTGTTTTCCTCCAAAAAGATGTTGTATATCTTGTAGATTGATTACTGGGTACCTTTAAATTTCTTTGCCTATCCTTTTTCTATTATAATGGATTTTTTTTTTTCCAGAGAGAGAGAGAGAAAGAGATAGAGAGAGGGCAGGGGAGAGGGGAGAGGGGGAGAGAGAGAGAAAAAATCCCAAGCAGGCTCCATCCATGCTCAGTGCCAAGCCCGATGTGGGGCTCGAGCCCATGACCCTGGGATCATGACCTGAGGCAAAATCAAGAGTTGGAGGCTCAACAGATTGAGCTACCCAGGCACCCCTCTAAAGGAATTTTTTCAAAGTTACATTTTCCACTTATTGTTCCTGCTGTATAATAATGCTGATTTCGTACATGGATTTTATCCCCAGCAATCTTGCTGAATTCCCATATTGGTGTTAACAATATGAGAGTCTGGTCGAGTCACGATTTATATTATTACCATGATTATTATTGTTATTCTCCGAGGTATTTGATCTGCTAATGTTTTATATGGGCTTTTCACGTCTGTGTTCTTAACAGAGATTGGTCTATCAGTTTCCTTCTTGCACTACTGTTCAGTTTTATTGTCAAGGTCTGGGTGGTAGACAATGTCAGTTCCCTTCCCAGAAGTCTCCTCTCATTCCCTCCCTTTCTTAGAGCAAGATTATGCCTCTTGGACATCTTTCTCTCTCTCTCTCTGTTTTTAAGATTTTTGTTTTTAAGTAATCTCTCTACGCCCAACGGAGCGCGGTATCGAGGTCACAACCCAGAGATCAAGAGTCACGTGCTCTACCCTGAGCCAGCTGGGTGCCAGACTCTTCATCAGGGAGGAAAACCTTACATCTCGTTGGCCAGAACTAGGTCACATGGCCATCCCTAACTGCAAAGGAGGCCGAGAAAGAGAGCATGACATTTTTATCCCATGAATTATTTAAAAATTTTTCCATTTCTTGGGGCGCCTGGGTGGCGCAGTCGGTTAAGCGTCCAACTTCAGCCAGGTCACGATCTCGCAGTCTGCGAGTTCGAGCCCCACGTCAGGCTCTGGGCTGATGGCTCAGAGCCTGGAGCCTGTTTCCGATTCTGTGTCTCCCTCTCTCTCTGCCCCTCCCCCGTTCATGCTCTGTCTCTCTCTGTCCCAAAAAAAAAAATAAATAAACTTTGAAAAAAAAAAAAATTAAAAAAAAAAAAAATTTTTTTCCATTTCTGAATGATGAGGAAGTTGACTTGTTGTTGTCAATTTCTTATTGTAGGGCTTTGTAACCAGCAAACAGGATCTACATGATACTGATATTCTGGTACTTGTTGAGACTGATTTCTTGCCTAGTGTGTCATCAGTTTTTTGTACATTTTCATGTGTTTATGAAAAGCAGGTCGGTGGGGCACCGGGGTGGCTCGGTTGAGCGTCCAACTTCGGCTGAGGTCATGATCTCATGGTTCATGAGTTCGAGCCCCACATTGGGCTCTACACTGACCGTGTAGAACCTGCTTGGGATTCTCTATCCCCCTCTCTCTCTGCCTCTCTCTCTCACTCAAAAATAAATAAACATTAAAAAAAAAAGAAGAAGAAGTAGAAAGAGAAAAGCATGTTGGTACTAGGGTCTATTAATGTCCACTACATCCAAGTTCTAATTCTGTTGTTTACATCTGCTCTACGTGTGCTAGATTAATTTGGCTATTTGCTCTATCCATTTATTCAACAGGTATATGAAAATCTCCAGTTATAACTTCAGGCTACCTGTGATTTTTGTCAGTGTGGTCCTATGTTTGTTGAGCTGGTTCAGGTGTGGGATTTAACTTACAAACCTTCAGTGTGACCACTGATATATTTTGCTTTATCTTACCATCAAAATTTATGTGTTTTTTTTTTAAAGTTTATTTCTTTATTTTGAGAGAGAGAGAGAGAGAGAGAGTGAGCGGGAGTGAGCACAGAGGAGGGGCAGAGAGAGGGAAAGAGAGAATCCTAAGCAGGCTGCACGATGTCAGCGAAGAGCCCAATGAGGGGCTTGATGCCGTGAACCGTGAGCAAATGTCAACGGTCCAATGCTTAACCAGTTGAGCCACCCGAGCACCCCCCAAATTTACATTTTCTGTTTACCATGCCTTTTGTAGGCTTGTCTCTGTTCTTACTCTGCTTTCTGTCTGATGGATCACATTTTCTCTTGGGAGTTTTGTAGTGTTTCACCATTTCTTTAGAGGTCACCTTTACATTTTTGAATATGCACATATGCCTTAAAAGTTTTTAAATCAATCAACATTTGTCTCCTCCTCTTAAACAATATTAGCAACTGACAGTGTTTTTTTTAACGATAATTACCACCCTCTCATCTTCTATCATTGTCCGTTATTTAAATTCCAAGAGTATAGGCCCATTAGCAGGATTCTTAAAACATCCTATGCTGATTCAGACTGAGATGTTTACCAATTTCTTGGCTTATTACTTTTGGATCCTCCACTCCTCCTTCTTGGGCTCAATTTCCTTCTACTTCTAATAAAAAACCTTTAGTAGTTCTGTCCATGTGTGCCTCTGAGTGATAACCTCTCTGAGTACTCGATCGTTAGGAACAATTTTTGTGCACGACTCTCAGCTCCAAGTCCCCATTTGTAGGGGCCCAAACCCACATTTCCTGTCTCCTTATGGGCACCACATTCCCTGTATGTCAGTTCTGACATATCCCAGCATCTGGAGCCATAGCTCATCAGCTTTCCACTCTGGTTTGTGTTTCCTCTTTATTTCTTGTACCTGAGGATTTCCCTTTCTTTGTTTTGAGCCAGCTTTATATTGTTATATTTCATCCTGTGTTTGTCACAGGAGGTGCGGGGCGGAGGGTCCACATTCATCTCTTTAGTTTCTATTACTGGAAGTCCAGATATTCTATTTATAACAAATTTCCCTCTTACTAATGTTTATTATTCTCCTTTAAAATAAACATCATATATTCTGATAGAGAAAACAGCCATGACACAGACAGCTGGACAGTTCTTGCTCTGTTTCAGGAAAAGATCAAGGTTTATTTTTTTTAAGTTTTTGTTTATTTATTTTGAGAGAGACAGACAGAAAGAGACAGAGAGAGAGAGAATCTAGTGCTATTAGAGAGAGAGACAGAGACAGACAGAGGAGGAGGAGGGCCAGAGAGAGGGAGAGAGAGTCCAGTGCTATTAGAGAGAGAGAAAGAGAGAGAATGGAGGAAGGGCAGAGAGACAGGGAGAGAGAATCCAATGCTATTAGCGAGGAGGCTAATGTAGTGAGGGCTCGATACCACAAACTTTGAGATCAGAACCTGAGCTGTAATCGAGAGTTGGATGCTCTGGCACAAGAATAGACACTCAGGGGCACCTGGGTGGCTGAGTCGGTTAAGCGTCCGACTTCAGCTCAGGTCATGATCTCGTGGTTCATGAGTTCCAGCCCCACATTGGGCTCTGTGCTGACAGCTTGGAGCCTGGAGCCTGCTTCGGATTCTGTGTCTCTCTTTCTCTGCCCCTCCTCAGCTCACTCTCTGTCTCTCTATCTCTGTCTCTCAAAAATATATAAACATTAAAAAAATTAAAAAAAAAAAGAAGAACAGACACTCAGATCAATGGAACAGAATAGAGAACCCAGAAATGGACCCACAAACGTATGGCCAACTGATCTCTGACAAAACAGGAAAGAATATCCAATGGAATAAAGACAGTCTCTTCAGCAAGTGGTTCTGGGAAAACTGGACAGCGACATGCAGAAGAATGAACCTGGACCACTTTCTTACACCAGACACAAAAATAAACTCAAAATGGATGAAAGACCTAAATGTAAGACAGGAAGCCATCAGAATCCTTGAGGAGAAAGCAGGCAAAAACCTCTTTGATCTTGGCCGCAGCAACTTCTTACTCAACGCGGCTCTGGAGGCAAGGGAAACAAAGCAAAAATGAACTACTGGGACCTCATCAAAATAAAAAGCTTCTGCACAGCAAAGGAAACAATCCGCAAAACTAAAAGACAGAATGGGAGAAGACATTTGCAAACAACATACCAGATAAAGAGTTAGTATCCAAAATCTGTAAAGAACTTACCAAACTCAACACCCAAAAACCAAATAATCCAGTGAAGAAATGAGCAAAAGACATGAATAGACACTTCTCCAAAGAAGACATCCAGATGGCCAACCGCCACATGAAAAAATGCTCAACATCATTCATCATCAGGGAGATACAAATCAAAGCCACACTGAGATACCACCTCACACCTGTCAGAATGGCTAACATTAACAACTTGTGCAACAACAGATGTTGGCGAGGATGCGGGGAAAGAGGATCTCTCTTGCACTGCTGGTGGGAATGCAAACTGGTGCAGCCACTCTGGAAAACAGTATGGGGGTTCCTCAAAAAACTAAAAATAGAACGACCCTATGACCCAGCAATTGCACTACTAGGTCTTTATCCAAGGGATACAGGTGTGCTGTTTCAAAGGGACACATGCACCCCCATGTTTATAGCAGCACTATCGACAATAGCCAAAGTATGAAAAGAGCCCAAATGTCCATCGATGGATGGATGGATAAAGAAGATGAGGTGTACATATACGATGGAGTATTACTCGGCGATCAAAAAGAATGAAATCTTGCCATTTGCAACTACGTGGATGGAACTGGAGGATAGTACGCCAAGTGAAATTAATCAGTCAGAGAAAGACAAATATCATATGACTTCACTCCTATGAGGAATTTAAGAGACAAAACAGATGAACATAAGGGAGGGGAAACAAAAATAATATAAAAACAAGGAGGAGGACAAAGCATAAGAGACTCTTAAATATGGAGAACAAACAGAGGGTTACTGGAGGGGTTGTGGGGGGGGGGATGGGCTCAATGGGTAAGGGGCATTAAGGAATCTACTCCTGAAATCATTGTTGCGCTATATGCTAAGTAATTTGGATGTAAATTAAAAAAAAAAGAAAATTAAAAAAGAGTTGGATGCTCAACCTGCTGAGCCAACCCAGACACCCCAGATACGAAGTTTTCTACTTTTTTTTTTAATTCGGTATGTAGGGAACATTTCCTAAGCAATAATTTAGGAAAAGGCAATTGTCTGCCAAGGAATGGAATTTTCCACAGGTCTGTATCCATTTTCTTACATCATGCTCACTCCTCTTTGCTCTACACAGGTGATTCCTGCTCAGTATTTGATTTTCACCCTCCACACTAAGAATGCCAAAGCAGCACATTGAGAAACCGGTCTCTGTAAGGAAGTCATCCCCAGGCCAGTCCCAGAGCTCAGCTACTCTTGCGAATCGGCAGCTGGCTGGAGGCTGAACGGGTTCCAAATCCTGCGAATTCACAGCTCCTAATAGATGAATAAGATCAATCTCATTTGCATTTCATCGTGACTCAGGAATTCCCTGATACTGCGTCCCTGGGTAGATTAAAACATGTCAGTTTAATCAGCCCATGGCCTTCACTGTCAGGATATCGGCCTGAGAGATTTCCATACACCGCAGTGACAGGACCCAAATGCACCCATCGAGAAGGAATAGTCCACTTGAGCTTGCTGGAAGGTGGAGGCCATGTGGGGGCATGGCAGAGTCCCAGCGTGGCTCCTCTCGGAAATGTCTCATGGTCAAGGCACAAAGAATGGATAAATGTTCACGAGTATCAGTGAATAAACTGGGGCGCTGTCCAGCTATTACGTTGGAAATGCTTTCTGAATAGTCACATCGGGGCCAACAGGAGGAGCCTGTTGGGGGAGCCGTAGGTGGGGGTAAAGAGTATGCACAGAAACGGGAGCAAAGACCAAACCAGTCATCCACTGGTTCACTGGAGCAGACAGTTAATTCCAATAAAATATATTTCCAGTGAGTATACAAATGTCCTGACCTGGAAGAGAAGAAATGGAAGAAAACGGGCTGGAAATGGGTATTGGGCGGGGAGAAGGTCAGACAAGCCCCGATAATCAACTATGCCATTAATGGTAAGAAAACAGCACGAGATTAAAGAATACGCTTTGCAAAGCAGAAACGGCTGTCCCGATGAGTGCTGGGTTATAATCCTTGCTTGTTTACCCTTCCAAAGAAGCAACGGCAAGCGTGCATTGTCAGTTCCCTTTGTGAAGACCCGAGTGGTCACCTGGCGGGAACGAGAACGCTTACCAAGTCAAGACCCCAACGGCACACTGCGATCTTTGGCACGTCTCTACAACCCTCAGGCAAAGCCATCTCTTTCCCGCTGCTAACGCCGAACCAGGGGGAGAAGACAAAGCTCTGTATTCCTTTAGACCAAATTTCATCTGAACATGTCATCCAGCGGGTGGGAAATGGAAGAGGAAAGCCCCTCCTCATGAAAATGCAGTTGGGGACTCTCTTGCCGAAGGCAGGGGACTCTGTTTTGGGGAAGCTACGAGACTGGTGGATGGAGCGGGCAAATGTAGTGACTTTTCAGGTCATCTTTTTATCCCCCACACCGCCTCCAGCTCGGCCGTGGGGTGGCGTGGGAGAGCCTGCAGGTGGATGGCCGGCTGCCGGGACTTACCTGTTGAGATACACCCGCTTCTCGGTGAACTGCCCGTTGCCATGGTGAGGATCCTCAAAGGGCTCATTCTGGACCACCTCCACCCCTTCTCCTCGGTCGCTCTGTTCGTGGCTGTGCTTGCTGATCATGTACAGCTGTCCGATTTTGTACTACAAAACACACAGTGAGAGAAAGGTCAGCCCCGCCGCTTGCCTTCGAAAACATCCCCCCCCAACTTCCACGGCGTGGCAAGCAACTACGGTCAGCACTTTCTGCCAGAAAAGAAGGCAGACACGTGGGCCTGGCGTTGTTTTTCCTCCGGAGCGGGGAGGAGAACCAGTTGTGAGTAGAGTGTAGATACGGCGTGTTCCTGTGAATGTTCTACATCACCCTGGTGATGCTTGCTGGGGTGGCTGGCAGTCTAAGCGGCGGAGGGGGGAGGGGTTGCGGAGCATCAGCCCTCCAGGGTTAAATGGTGCTAAAGTCCGATTTTGTTTGGCAACAAACAGGCCAGGACGTGTTATTTCTGTCCCTTCTCTGCCTAATTAACTGCATTGCTGGGCAGAAGTGGACTAGATGTCACCTATCTCTTCCGTCATCAGTCTCAAACTCTCCTGGAGTTCTCTGTCCCCTAGATCTGCAGTTCTCAAGAGTGGCTGGACATTAGAATCACCTCGAAGCTTTAGCAAACCCCAGATGACCGAGCCCCACCAAGAATGGAACCTGTCTTCTACAGACTGATCCGCAAAGAGGCGAATCTACAGAGTCTTTAACTCTTTTTTATCCAATTGCACCCACAGTGTGGAGCCTTCCAGCCTGAGGTTCCCAGAAGCCACGTCTACTTACAGGAAAATGATAATAAGGAGCAACATACAATGGGAACATTCTCTGCCCTGTCTGCATTTTTCAACTGTTCCACTCTCCTTCCTGCCTCTCTGAAAACCCCAGGGCCAACAGGCATTTCTTCCCCCTGTGTACTTTCCACATGGCAAAACTAATTTGATGGAAGAGAGAGAGAGAGAGAGAGAGAGAGAGAGAGAGGAGGGGGTCAAATGCCTTTTGCAAAAAGGATGTCTGCTCAGAGCCAGGAGACAGGATGCTGTGGTCCTTCGGGCAGATTTGGTGTGAAAACAACAGACACACGGTGTCACTATCATCAAGGCCCCTGGGATGGGGAAAAGGGGCTTGGGTCTGTAGCAAAATAATGGTGGGTTGTTCTGGGTTGTTCCCCAAAGAGCCCAGGCCGGCAGGGTTGTAGGTCTCCTATCTGTGTGCCTAAGAGAGAGAAACAGATTTTAAATTAAGGGGGCAGATGAAATGGACAAATCAACAGTGCGGTCAATTCTAAGGCTGAGAAGACACACACCTCCGAAGGTCCCTCTTTCGCTGTGAGGCAGGGGCAGGGAGGGGAGTGTGAAGACGAGCTGAAAGCCTCTGGTCTGAGACCAGCCCTGGGGGCCAGGCCAGTAACCATGACAATGGGAAAGGCAGGCTGGGTCTCCTCAAAGGGCAGTGCCACGATTCTGTGCCATACGCCTCCCCAGGATGATCCGCACTTAAAATGCTTTTCACATGAGCGTGTATGTGCGTACATGCATGCACGTGCTGTGCACAATCGGGGGGAAGAGGGGGTGCTGAGGAGAAACACAGGAAGGGGAGAGAGAAACATCAAAGATAAAATCAATCTTTGAGTTTATTTTCAATCAGAAGTTTGACCTGGCTTCCCCTTAGTAACTCTGGCTCTTACTCTTGCTCATAAAGACTAACTACGGCTCTTTCAAGAAGGAAGACAGTAAAGGGGCGCCTGGGTGGGTCAGTCGGTTAAGCGTCCAACTTGGGCTCGCGGTTGGTGGGTTCGAGCCCCGTGCCAGGTTCTGCGCTGGCTGTGTGGAGCCTGCCTGGGATTCTCTCGCTTTCTCTCGGTCCCTCCGCAGCTTGTACTCTCTCTCTCACACAATAAATAAATAAACTTTTTAAAGTAAAAACAAAAACCAAAGGCCACCAAGGGCTTTAGTTGGGGGTGGGGGAGGGGTCTGGCAGAAGGCGCATGTCTTCAGGAGCTCCAGCCCACTCCCATGTGAAGAATGCATGGCATTAAGGACAATGCCTGACACAGAAGAGCCGTCCCTGGTTCAAGCGCTTCTGCTCTGTGGAGACGGGAACGGGCCGAGGCGGCCGGCAGCTGATTCACCAGTGGCCAGAGAAGGGCCCGTCTGCTCAGCCTCATTGATCATTCCTGCGGCTCCTGAACGAGCCACTGTGGGGCAGACACCAGCCTTAGCTCACTAAGATAACGTCAGTCTGGGGGCGACCGACAGACGCTGGATGCAGTAGGTGACATTACTGGGGGTGGCGGGACACTCAAGGCCGCGGGACACTCAAGGCCAGACGCGGAGATGGCCAAGCGTTCTGCAGCTGTCGCTCCTTTCCCTCCCAAGCAAATCAGGCCTGCTCTGCTGGTTGTGACCGTCTGAGCTGGGCCATCCAGAAGCACAGGTTTTGCCGTTGTTTTTAAAGCCACAAATTAACTCACAGACACATGCACCGAGCAGTTTCTCAGTGACGCGGTAGAGGGTAGGACAGATGGTCCCTGAACCATCGGTCTCAAAGTCGGCAGACATATTCCTCAAAATGTTGGATCCCAGGCCATTCCAGTGCTTTGACATCCAGACCCTTGGGGAAGAGGCGGTTGGGGACCGGGCTCGGATGCACACTGAATGCTGAGAGCCACTGGGGCAAATTCGGCGAAGGCATTCACAGCACTCACGAGGTACCTGACGGTACTGAAGCCAAAATGTTCCATCTTTAGGGGACCCGTCTTTTCTTTCCTCCTGAATACCATTTTTTTGCAAGGCTGCATCCCTAGTTTAGTGAAAATACCACCTTCCTCATCACTGTCTCCAAACAAACTTTGTCAAATGAAGGCTGCAAATCCAAAGATTCAGAAGGACTCTTAAGACTTTTGAAGCCAGTGAACTGATAACAGATCCGATCACTTCATGCTCACGATGACTTCCAAATTAGGAAACTGAGTCTCGAGAGAGGGCTGACTTTCTCCGGGGCCACGTGGCTTCTAGGTGGCAGAGCTGGGACGTGACCGCAGGTCCACTGTTTCTTCTTTACCCACCTTCAGCCTTTGTTTCTCTGACAGGTGAATTGCTTTAACACATCTGGGCCTCACCATGATTTTGGGAGAAGTGATGGATGAGTTCCATCGCTTCTGAACTTTGCTATTTCAGAAGCCGAATAACCAAAGCCTGATACCATGTGAAAGACCCAGGTTGTTTAAACTGTGCTCACATACGGACTTGTGGAGGAAGTAAGCTCTAACTTTGTAAGATCTATTGTTCTAACTCCAGCGTCTGGGTAATCATCATTACAGGCAATCACGATTCCAGACAGCTCTGTGCTGCAGGGCTGAGCCTCCGTGTGAGCCGTCATCGGAACAGCTACCCCAAATAATGATCTCTATTGTCAAAAAAAAAACAAAAAAATCATGGGGATTCAGATCCTTCCCACTTGCACACAGTGCCACAAGTTTGATAGAGCTGCACAGTTTAAGAAAAGGCACAAACGTGGGGCGCCTGGATGGCTTGGTTGGTTAAGCGTCCGACTTCAGCTCAGGTCATGATCTCATGGTCCGTGAGTCCGAGCCCCGCGTCGGACTCTGTGCTGACGGCTCAGAGCCTGGAGCCTGTTTCAGATTCTGTGTCTCCCTCTCTCTCTGCCCCTCCCCTGTTCATTCTCTGTCTCTCTCTGTCTCAAAAATAAATAAATGTTAAAAAAAAAATAAAAAGGGGCGCCTGGGTGGCGCAGTCGGTTAAGCGTCCGACTTCAGCCGGGTCACGATCTCGCGGTCCGTGAGTTCGAGCCCCGCGTCGGGCTCTGGGCTGATGGCTCAGAGCCTGGAGCCTGTTTCCGATTCTGTGTCTCCCTTTCTCTCTGCCCTTCCCCCGTTCATGCTCTGTCTCTCTCTGTCCCAAAAATAAATAAACGTTGAAAAAAAAAAAAATTAAATAAATAAATAAATAAATAAATAAAATAAAAAAGAAAAAATAAAAAAAAAAGAAAAGGCACAAACGTGTCTGGGGAAGCCAAGGGTTTTTCTCAGTCTGTCCTATTGCAAACTCTCCGACTGGGCACAGTCAAGTGACTCAATATAGTTCGACCTCAAATCTTGATTTTAGAAAAGGTGACCCCGAGCCAGAACCTCTGGGTATATAGTTTATTAACTGAGCACCACCAACACCTGAAATGTCCTCCTTGCCAGAATTACTGGACCCAAAGTTTTAGGCTCAGGAGAACCCCGAGCTATGATTTTTCACTAAATTGCACCCCCACGCCCCGCCACCCCCCACCGCCAGTGCTGCCCTTCAGAGATCTCTGTGAGGCCAGGCTCTCATATATCCCCACCCTAAAGCACCAACCAAGCGGCTGTCATCTTCCAACCAATCCCTGTCTCATCCCTTCCTGTCCCCTTTCTCTTCCTCCATTGGTCTCAATACCGTTCCTAAATATCAAGATGTGAAAAGTGGGGCAACCCTTTGTAATACACATGACCCATTCTGAATGGAGTTATTCCCCAAAGATATGACTCAGGACATCAAAGCCCCAGCCCAGGAATCAGAATTTACACGTGCGTTTGCCTTTGCCATCAAAATGGATGAATGCCACATAACCACATAACCACGGGGAAACGTCTGGCCCTCTGACTTAACATGATACCATGTAGTTTTTCCAGCTGTGAAATGGGCGCGATTCCTGCCTGTCTCCGCTCTGGCAGTGTGGAAAGAGGAACAAGCAGGGGGTGATACAATTTGGCATTCTTGGGACTTTCCCACGGGATTCACATCACTGTAAATGCTCTGTCAAAACGCTTCCAGCTTTCTCCACTCTCAACACGTGGACCTCGAAGCAACTGCCTTATGATGTGCAAAGAGCCCGCCGAAAAGAGAGTCTGAGATGTTTTATCTTCAGGTGCCCTGCGAGCTTCACACCAAGTGGTGCCAAAGTTGCCAAGTGCACACAGGAAGGGAGATACAATGAGTCTAGCTTTTCACCGCCTCAGAAAACTAGGGTCTAGAGCCGACTGTATTCTGTAATCCATAGCACAGCTAAGGCATCGGGACAATGTTCTGGACCAGCGGTCGGCAAACCGTGTGGGCTGTTTCTTGTTTGTTAAATGAAGTTGTGGTTGTGGTTGTGGTTGTTGTTAAATACAGTTTCAATGGAACACGGCACTACTCGTTCATTCTGTGGCTTTCGCCGCACGGCAGTAGCATTGAGTACTTTCAACACAGACTGCATGGCCTGGCAAAGTTGAAAATATTTACTGCCTGACTCTAAAAAAAATAAATAAATAAAAATAAAAATAAAAATAAAAATAAATAAATAAAAATAAATAAATAAAAATTTAAAACTGACAGGGGCGCCTGGGTGGCTCAGTCAATTAAGCGTCTGACTTCGGCTCCGCTCATGATCTCACGGTCTGTGAGTTCGAGCCCCGAGTCAGGTTCTGTGCTGACAGCTCAGAGCCTGGAGCCGGCTTCGGATTCTGTGTCTCCCTCTCGCTCTCTGCCCCTCCCCTGCTCACGCTCTGTCTCTCAAAAATAAATAAGTGTTAAAAAAAAAAAAAAACTCAAACTGACACTTGATTCAGCTATTAGAAAACTTTTACACAAGGTCGAAACACCTTGGGCATGTGAATCTACTTTTTCAACTGGAAATTTTTATGAAATTTAAATTCAGATCAGATGCCACCGATGAAAATTTAGCATCTGACTTGGGATTGCTGTAAGTGTAAATGCACACTGGATTTTGCAGACTTGGTAACAACAACAACAACAAATGTTTTTACCCCTAATTTCTATGTTGATTACATATTGAAATGATAGTAGTTTGGATATACTGGGTAACTGAAATCCATTCTCAAAATGAACTTCACCTGTTTCTTCTTACTTTCATGTGGCTACTAGAAAAATTTTAAACCACTTTCAATGGAAACCACTGCGGCTTGCATTTGTGGCTCACATAGCTCTGTTGGACGTGCTGGTCTAGACCCTGATCTAGATCAATGGGGTCTGAGGCTCAAGCCATTAGGCTGCACTAAGACTCGTTGAGGCTGGCTGGTCAGGAAAGCGTTTCCATGCGTTTCCAAGTTAACAAAGTGGAACACGGACAATTAGGGATACATTTGGAGAAGCCCCTTTTCTTCTTTTTTTTTTTTTTTTTTTTTTTTTAGTATTTATTTTTGAGAGAGAGAGAGAGAGAGAGAGAGAGAACCAGAATCCAAAGCAGGCTCCAGAGCCAGACGCGGAGCGCAAGCTCATAAGCTGTGAGATCATGACCCACGCTGAAGTCAGATGCCCAACTGACTGAGCCACCCAGGTGCCCCAAAGCTTCCCTTTTCTGAGGACTGGCGATTACCTGGACCTCTAGAGAGGTGGTAATTGCTCACCGCGTGCTATGGTGGAAAGCACTGGGGTTTTAAAATCGAAACCTGGAGCTGAAGTCCTGATTTTGCCTTTGATTAGCTTTGTAACCTTAGACAATTTATTTATCTGAGCCACAGTTTCTTATCATTAGAATGGGACTAACAAAATACCTCACAGGCCATGGTGAGAATCAAGTGAGAAGAAACTTACAAATTAAAATGCCTTGTAAAATGTAGGGGCGCCTGGGTGGCGCAGTCGGTTAAGCGTCCGACTTCAGCCAGGTCATGATCTCGCGGTCCGTGAGTTCGAGCCCCGCGTCAGGCTCTGGGCTGATGGCTCAGAGCCTGGAGCCTGTTTCCGATTCTGTGTCTCCCTCTCTCTCTGCCCCTCCCCCATTCATGCTCTGTCTCTCTCTGTCCCAAAAATAAATAAAAAAATAAAAAAATAAAATGTAAAACCGTACCCAAACTGCCATAGTTACCGCTCCTTCTGTTGGGCAATGCATCTGGCTGGGTCTTGAGATCTGTTTTGCCCATTTCCCTGTTATGCTACGGCTCTGTAAGGGACACGCACGAGAACAGGGCATTGCCACACGCCCGTATGACGCAAAAACCAAAGAAAATCGGACCCTTTGCCCAAGACGATCTCTTCTTTCTGTAAAAATTTTCTTAGATGGTCGTCAGATTGAACACTTCCCAAATATAAAAAAGCCTGGGAACTTCCACTTACAAAGTAGTCAGCTTCACAGGGACAGAAGGTAGGATGGCAGTTGTGAGGGAGGACGGGAAGTTAGTGTGTAATGGGAAGATAGAACCGTCCTGGAGACAGACGGTGGTGATGGTCGCACAGCTCTGTGAGTGCACTCAATGCCCCTGAACCATACCCTTAAAAAAGGTCAAGACAGTGAATTTTATGTGAGGTCTATTCCATGACAATCCTTTTTCTTTAAATGTCTTAATTTAGATTCCAGTTACTTCGCGTAGTGTAACATTAGCTCCAGGTATACAACAGAGTGATTCAACACTTTCATATGTCACCCGGTGCTCATCACAACAAGTACACCTCTTCATCCCCATCACCTATATACCCACCCCCTGCCCTTTTCCTTTTTAATGTTTATCTTTTTTAAAAAAAATTTTTTTTCTTAATGTTTTTATTTATTTTTGAGACAGAGAGAGACAGAGCATGAGCAGGGAAGGGGCAGAGAGAGAGGGAGATACAGAATCGGAAGCAGGCTCCAGGCTCTGAGCCATCAGCACAGAGCCCGATGCGGGGCTCCAACTCACAGACTGTGAGATCATGACCTGAGCGGAAGTCGGACGCTCAACCGACGGAGCCACCCAGGCGCCCCTAATGTTTATCTTTCGAGAAAGAGAGTGAGCGCATGTGTGAGCGTGGGAAGGACAGCGTGAAGGAGACAGAGGATCCAAAGCAGGCTCAGCCCCATCAGCACAGAGCACGACACCCGGCTTGAATCCACGAACCAAGAGATCATGACCTGAGTGGAAATCAAGAGTCGCACACTGAACCGACTGAGCCACCCAGGTGCCCCCCTCATCCCAATTCTCAAAAAAGCCTGGGAACGTGTCATTCTTCAGTGAGTGTGGCTCCCACCTGCTTCCTACCTCACGGTGGCCATCTAACAGAGAGTCTGTCTTTTTCACTATGAAAAAGAAAAAATATTTAAGGACAGGGACTTTTACATTTGATGGATCTTTGGTTTGGACGCTAATTTGAGGGTGTTGGGCTGCGCCAACACAGTTCTCTAAATTTGAGAACTTTAGAAAGTTCTAAAGTTCTCTAAATTTGAGAACTTTAGAAAAGGACTTCTCTCAGAGACAATGTTGCATGAATGCCCGATTCCTGCCCTGCTGGTTACTTGTCTGGCTCGTGATGCCCTAGAGTTAAATGTCTTTATTATTGTTATTTTTTAATGTTTATTTTTGAGAGGGAGGGAGACAGAGCATGAACAGGGGAGGGGCACAGAGAGACAGACACACACACACACACACACACACACACACACACACACAGAATCTGAAGCTGATTCCAGGCTCTAAGCTGTCGGCACAGAGCCTGACCTGGGGCTCCAACTCATGAACCGCGAGATGAAGTTGGCCGCTTAACCGACTGAGCCACCCAGGTGCCCTGAGTTAAATGTCCTTGATATTGACATTCTGGAGGGTTCACAGTAACGATGCTCCCAAGTAACACGGTTTGACTATGACGACTTGCAAAGACCCTGACAGTCCAGAAAGAATGATTAAATACAAAATGCATGCTGATCCCCCCATCCCTAACATGCGTCTGAAAACACCAGCTCCTTATTGAGAAAGGACTGTCTCATTTCATGACCCTCCCCCTCCATTTGCTAGTCAGCCTCGGGCTCCGACTGAGAGCAACTCTACAGCAAGACCAATTCCAAATCCTTTCCTTTTGGAAAGGTAGTGCGTGCTTTTGCTACCAAGGGCTGGATCTGACTTGGGTTCCACAAGGACACGGCTGCCAACCCCTTAGACTTTCTGACTCTGTGATTCAATGTCCAGATTTCTCCAAGCAGACAAGGAGGTTTCAAAAAAAAAAACAAAACAAAAAGCAAAGGTGTAAGGTTCTCCGGTGTTTCGTCAGATCTCCCTGCCAGGTCAATAAACCACGAAAACCAATATCCGATCCCACAAGGAAAATACAAACTTGCAGCTCATATTTTCAAGATATCAGTGCATCATCGCATATTTATCTTTTTTCCTGGATTTTTATAAGCAGCCCTCTGAGGTGTCTTGTTGACGGAATACCTGTGTCATTATGCCAGGGTGCAGGAATGAAAAAGCTGATAAAAAGATTTAAGAAGGAGCTGGGTGATGGACTTTAATTCAAAAAAAAAAAAACCTTTTGTGACAAACTCATAGAAATAGCATCATACACCGATGCTTAACCCGTCCTAAGTTTTGGACCCAACTGAATAGAAATAGAGCAATTTTTTTTTTGTTTCCACATTTATTATTTATTTTTGGGAGAGAGACAGAGCATGAACGGGCGAGGGGCAGAGAGAGAGGGAGTCACAGAATCGGAAACAGGCTCCAGGCTCCGAGCCATCAGCCCAGAGCCCGACGCGGGGCTCGAACTCACGGACCGCGAGATCGTGACCTGGCTGAAGTTGGACGCTCAACCGACTGCGCCACCCAGGCGCCCTGAAATAGAGCAATTTAACGCCAAGGGAAGGGCTCAGGATAGGCTTTATGCTGGTGCAAGCAGAAGTCTGCAACCCGTGGCTGCCGCAAGACTGCAAATCATTTCCAGGACGCTCGGCGTAATCTACCTGACCCCGTAAGGGAAGGTAGCCACATTCTTCACAGTGCAGGAAAAAGCCAGAGTGCACATTTGATCTGCCCCTTCCAACACCGGCTCGCCTTTGGGGTGGTATTCTAGCCCCAAGAATTCATTTGATGCCAATATTGAATAGCCAAACTGGTAAGGTGCAGCATGTATCGGCCACTTTATGAGCATCAGCTCGAGCAGGAGGGGTCATCCCCTCGTGTTTATAAATGAGAAGCTGGGGCACCTGGGTGGCTCAGTCGGTTAAGTGTTCGACTCTTGGTTTCAGCTCTGGTCACGATCTCCTGGTTCGTGGGTTCAAGCCCCGCGTCGGGCTCTGTGCTGACAGCATGGAGCCTGCTTGGGATTCTGTCTCCCTCTCTCTCCCTGCCCCTCCTTGCTCTCTCTCTTGCTTTCTCAAAAATAAGTAAACATTAAAATATGTTAATATTATATATAGGTACATATATATGTACCTATATATATATACACACACACATATACATAGGTGTGTATATATATATATATATATATATATATATATATATACACACACACACACCCACACCTGGGTGGTCCAGTCCATTAAGCATCCAACTTCGGCTCAAGTCATGATCTCATGGTTCGTGAGTTCAAGCCCTGCATTGGGCTCTGTGCTGACAGCTCACAGCTCGGAGCCTGGAGCCTGCTTCAGATTCTGTGTCTCCCTCTCTCTCTGGCCCTTCCCCTCTCGAGCTCTGTCTCTCTTTCTCTCTCTCTCTCTCTCAAAAATAAACATTAAAAAAAATTTTGTTTTAATTTTTTTTTTCCAACATTTATTTATTTTTGGGACAGAGAGAGACAGAGCATGAACGGGGGAGGGGCAGAGAGAGAGGGAGACACAGAATCGGAAACAGGCTCCAGGCTCTGAGCCATCAGCCCAGAGCCTGACGCGGGGCTCGAACCCACGGACCGCGAGATCGTGACCTGGCTGAAGTCGGACGCTTAACCGACTGCGCCACCCAGGCGCCCCTGAAAAAAATTTTTAAATATATATGTGTGTGTGTGTGTGTGTGTGTGTGTGTGTGTGTGTGTGTGTATGAAGCTGAACGAATTAGTCATTATTGACTTCCATGAAGAACCAAAGATAGGACATGCTAGAACTCAACTCAAGGCCACAGGGGTAGCTGGCCTTCACGGCAGAATGCGAGATTTCTCCATACCGTGGTTGTGGGGACAAGCCTTGGTTCTGGAGAGCCTTGTCCGTCCTGGCTTGTGCACTGAACAAGCACTCAGTGTGTGCCAGGCCCCGGAGGCGCTGGAAGCAGAGCTAGGAACAAGACAGACCTCGTCTCTGGCGAAGAGGAGGGTTTCCACGCGAGCTCCGCCGTGAAGACAGAAGGCTTTGCGCTGCAAGAAGCGGAAGCTTCCATCTCAGCTATCAGACCGTTTGCTGAGAAACCAAGCGCAACTCAGATAAGTGGAGAGAGGTCTGGGGACAGGTCTGACCTCTGCAAAGCAATCAAGGCACTTGTGTTTACTACTGAACATAAACCCACAGCCAATCACAAGGCCCTAAAGGGGAAAGACTGAGACAGAACTGCCCTGGGAAATGAATCCTGCACCTTCTCCTTGCTTCCCCCTTGCCAGTGCTCCTCTCCTTAACTTTGGCCCCATAATCAAAGTGAGAGCGGTCCGTCTACTATGCAAGCAACAGGGTCTTTCCAGAATTAGGGTCTTTCCTGTTTGCGAAACCTATTATGGCACCTATCCATCTTTTAGGAAAATCACCAGTAGCATCCAGGGAAGCTGTTGTACTGGCTCTAAGTTGAAACAGACTTGCAGGAATGATAGCAATTAGTTTTAGTGTCTTTGAGACCTTCTGAGAACAGAAGCGCAATTGAATGCAAAGAACAGCACTTGCTGCTTCATATACAACTGAACAATGGGAGTTCTCGCTGTGTTGAAAGAGTTATTCAAGCCACTTCATGCCTAGAATAACATTTGAAGGTCACCGAACTCCTTTGTTTGCTTAAGTGTTAGCTGCCTCTGCGAACTGTCTAGCAATGCGGAGAGTTACGACCAGGTTGTAACCGGGGATCTAAGTATGGAAAGTTCCAATACCTTTCTTCACCTCGCTTTGGAAGAGAGGCCCCAGGCTGCACACTCATGGTACCTGTAGCCCAGAGGCAGCCGGCATTTGTAGGGTATGTGGCTGGCTGCAGGGAAGGCACTATTCGTTAACGGCAATGGCAGCCTGAGGGTGTTTCGTCCTTGCTTAAAAGAAGCAGATAACTGATAGAGAAAGGCAAATGGCAGTCAAATCCTGCTCTCCTGAGACACTGAATGAAATAGGCAAGACAGAGGAAATCGGGTACAATTTCAGAAATTACTACGTTAAGAAATCTATCTTCTGAGCTCCTCTTGCATTCTGGATTTATGACCTGGGGAGGTAGTTTATCAACCGGCACCTTTGAGGCCAACCGGTGGCCCTTCTGACTCTCTGTATCCTTGTTCCGGCACCCCCCCCCCCCCCCCCCCCCCCCCCCGCCAACAAGTCCCCTAGGCAACACCAGGATGAAAGAGAATGTATCAAGTTTCAAAGGGTTGACAGCAAAGAGAATGTGACAAACAAAATGAGGAGCAGGAAGTGTTGGTCTTCATAGGATCCTTACCCCCGCCCCCTTTTCTTTACTGTGGGAAAATATACATTACCAAAATCGACTGTTTTAACTATTTAAAAACATTTATTTATTTATTTATTTTAAGTTTATTTATTTTTGAGACAGAGAGAGACAGAGCATGAACGGGGGAGGGGCAGAGAGAGAGGGAGACACAGAATCGGAAACAGGCTCCAGGCTCCGAGCCATCAGCCCAGAGCCCGACGCGGGGCTCGAACTCATGGACCGCGAGATCGTGACCTGAGCCGAAGTCGGACGCTTAACTGACTGAGCCACCCAGGCGCCCCATCGTTTTAACTATTTTTAAATGTACAATTCAGTGGTGTTAAGTACATTCACAATGTTGTTCGACCACGACCACCACCCATTCCCAGACTTTTTCATCATGTCAAGAAGAAACTCCATACTCATCGGACAACAACTTCCAATCCCTCCCAACTCCTCCCCCCACCCCCATGACCTCTAATCTCCTGTCTGTCTCTATGTACGGACTTGGCCATTCTAGGTACCTCGTATGAGTGGGATCACACAACATGTGTGTGTCCTTTTGTGTCCGGCTTCTTCCACTTGGGCATAATGTCTTCAAGGTTCATCCATGTTGTAGCGAGTGTCAGAATTTCATTGCTTTTTAATTTTAAGGCTGACTAATAGTCCATTGTATGGATAGACCACATTTTGTTTACCCATACATCTGCTGATGGATATTTGGGTTGTTTCTGCCCTTTGGCTATTTTTGTGAGTAATGCTGTTACAAACATTGGTGTACAAGTAACTGTTTGAGTCCTGAGAATTGACTTATAACACGTGTGTATGGTTTATATTCAAAGGTTTGGGGTGAAAAAGCCATTCTTGGTAATTTTAATTTTTCTTTTTTTTTTTCTTGCAAATTAAGTAAGTCACTTCTTATTCTATTTCAGGTGACAGCTACTCTTGAAAAAGTAACCCTGGAAATGATTTGAAACTCTGCAATAGAGGGGCGCCTGGGTGGCGCAGTCGGTTAAGCGTCCGACTTCAGCCAGGTCACGATCTCGCGGTCCGTGGGTTCGAGCCCCGCATCGGGCTCTGGGCTGATGGCTCAGAGCCTGGAGCCTGTTTCCGATTCTGTGTCTCCCTCTCTCTCTGCCCCTCCCCCGTTCATGCTCTGTCTCTCTCTGTCCCAAAAATAAATAAACGTTGAAAAAAAAATTTTTTTTTAAATAAAAAAAAAGAAACTCGGCAATAGATTATACAGATCTTCTCATACCTTTCTTTTTTCTTTTTTTTTGAGTACACAATTCATTGGTTTTTAGTACATTCACAGGGCTGTACAACTATCACCGCTATCTAGTTCCCGAACATTTTCAGTCACACCCCACCCTTCCCTCCTCCCAGCTCCTATCAACCACCAACGTATGTTCTGTCTCTATGGATATGCCTACTCTGGATATTTTATACAGATGGTATCATTCAACATGTGGCCTTTTGTGACTACTTCTTTAATTTAGAATATTTTTTTAATGTTTATTTATTTTTGAGAGAGAGACAGAGACGGAGAGTGAAGGCAGCGGAGGGACAAAGAGAGACAGGGACAGTTCCTGAAACGGGCTCTGCTGCGGAGAGCAGAGAGCCTGATGTGGGGCTTGAACTCACGAACTGCGAGACCATGACCCGAGCCAAAGTCAGAAGCTCAAACGACTAAGCCCCCCCCAGGGGCCCCTAGAATCGTGTTTTTAAGATTCATCCATGTTGTAGTATATATATCAGTATTTCCTTCCTTCCTTTTTTTTTTTTTTTTTTTTAAACCCAAATAATGTTCCATTGCTTGGAAACACCACATTTTGTTCATTCATTCCTCAGCTGATAGACATCTGGGTTGTTTCCACTTTTGGGTTAGTAGAAATAATGCTGCTATAAACATAATGTGTACCAGCCTTTGCGTGGACATAGGTCACACGTCTTCAGTTCTCTTGGGTAGACACCTAGGGGTGGAATGGCTGGGCCACATGGCAACTCTGTGTTTAGCCTGTTGAGGAACCGTCAAACTGTCCTCCGCAGCAGCTGCCCCACTTTACATCCCTGCCGATAACGTGTCATCCTTACTTTTTGGGTGATAGGTGTTAAGTTACTTGTAGAAACGAGAAAAGTCAAACAAGTGACTTCGAAAGCCAAGAGTAAGCTACGGAAGGGTAAGGTTTTCTTTGCTTCTGTCTCCGTTATTTTACATGTGGGCACATCCAATGGACAAATACCACGGGCAACTATCCAGCCACATGGCCTCTTTTCATTACCAACGGAGAGCTAAACTGGACACAGCAGACTATTAGAAGCCGCAGTAGCACATCCAAATCTACTGATTATGTGGCACAGACGGGAAGTGGAGAAGGAGCTAGGAATGGAGTAGGGCAGCGGGGTCTGTGGTTTTCCAGGAGGCGTCTCATGGGAAAAAAGGCTTCACCTGTGCCTAGATGGCACTAGCTTGGCAAGCAGAGGGAGGGAGGTCACAGCCTACAAGCAAATCCTACACACTTCCTTGCCCACAGCAAAACGTCGCTTCTTCCCAGGAGCCCTGACGATGCACAACAGAAATAATAATAATAAAAATAAAAAGTAACAATAATAAAATAAAATAATAAAAATACAAAATAATAACAAAAATAAAAGCCACCACCCTGTTCTAACTTCTCTAGGTCAGCATGGTTCTAAACTGTTTATACATCTTCAATCCTTAACAACCCTTTGAGGTAGGTAAGTGTTTTGTGTTTTGTTTTGTTTTGAAGATTTTTATGTTTAAGTAATCCCTACACCCAGGTGCCGGGGTGGCTCAGTCAGTTAAGCGTCCGACTCCTGCTTTTGGCTCAGGTCATGATCTCACAGTTTGTGAGTTCGAGCCCTGCGTCGGGCTCTGTGCTACAAGTGTGGAGCCTGCTTGGGATTTCTCTCTCCCACTTTCTCTGCCCCCCCCCCCCCTTGGCTTGCTCTCTCTCTCTCTCTCTCTCTCTCTCTCAAAACAAACAAACAAACAAATAAACATAAGCAATCTCTACACCCAACATGGGGCTTGAACTCACAACCCCGAGATCAAGAGTCGCATGCTCTTCTAAGCCAGCCAGGCGCCCCAAGGTAGGTTAAGTATTTTTATCCCCGTTTTATAGATAAGGAAACTGGTGCACAGACAGGCTGCACAACTTGCCCAAAGCTATGAAGCAGTTGAGTTGGGATTTGAACCCAGGGAGTCTGGCTCCAGGATTCACTGTCCCCTGTCTCTGGCATAATCTCCTCGGCCACTTGTGTGGCATCCAGATAAAAGGCTATTTATTTATAAGGCTGGAAAAAGTACCCTGTAAGGAACGTTGAGTTTCCTCACCCTCCCGTGCTGCTGACAGTTTCAGGTTGATATTAGGAAGAGTTTTTTAAAGAGGTGGGAGACAGCAGTACCAAAGAGAGCAAGGAGAGAAGAGGTCACAGGGGGAGTTACCAGCGGGGACAAAATTAGAAGCCAGCAGCCCAAGGTTCTCAGCCCTCGTCCTGGAAAGCCTTCCTCCTACACACATCGTGACACACGGCAATTAAAAGACGCATACCCACTCACAGAAATCCCCGAGATTTTAAAGTAAAAATTTAAATTAATGAGTCCATCTGATTTGGACGCACAAAATGCGTGGGTGGGAGACATTTCTGGAGCCGACGGCTGATGTGACAGTTATTTCGCGAAAAGGAAGAGAGGTTGCCTGCCTTCGGATCTGAATGTTTCCAAATGGGATTCTAAACCCCAGCCTGGAACAACACACAGGACGAGGGCTGAATATAGAGATTCTATGGGAGAAAATCCCTTCAGCTCACCCAGTCAACCCATCGTGCAGGAAAATGAAATGGACTATCCCCTTTCTAGTTCACCCTTCAGGAGAGCGCGCCCAAGAAAGGCAGCGGGTTCCCTATCTAGCTCATACGCTCCTATCAATTGGAAATTAGATTCCTAAATGCGCTGTGGAGGACAGAATCATCTATTCAAAGACTTCATTAAGCTGTTGCAATGGATCTGAATCAGAGGGTTTGGGGACACACTGGGTGTGGAGTATATATAACCCTTTCTGCTCACTCCTCCAGAAGCAAGGTAAAATCTCAACCCCACCTAGAGATCGCCCCCTAATACTGTGCCTTATAGGACTGTCCACAAGGCAAACCACAAACTCCTGGAAAAATCACGTCGTCCCTGGTTTTCCTTTCTCTTCTTTCTCTGCCCTCCGCCCCATTCCCAGAGGAAGACAGTTCCAGAACTGCTGACAACCCCCCAGAGGAGGAAGGCCTTTCTTCCTTCCTCCTCTTGGGCAGATGGTATTTGCATACTGACATATTGTAAATCTAGTCACCCAGGTAACGGGCTCCAGTTAGCAACAGCGCAATGAAGGTCAGCCTGATTCCTTCTAAAATTAGAAGTCAGACCAATCTGATTTTTAACTGTTCAAGGTAGGATGCCCAGTTAGATGGCGAATTCGGTTCTTACAGTGAATTTTCACTTGGGAGATTCGGCACTAGTTAATAAAGGCCAGTTGGGGCATTTCAACACGACACCGACATCGGTTTTGACATGTTGAATGAAGTTTCAGCCGCAAGAAGTTGCTGTTTTCTGTAAATAATCCTACTAGAACGCTAGTCTCTGTCAGTAAAGTCATCTTTGGCCTCGGCTCTCCCTTGACCTTCAGAGTCAGTTGGTCGTTAAGGACTGCTGTTCTGTGCCAGGCATTTCAGCCTTTACGCAGTTGGCCTCCCCGACTCCGCTGTGGCCCCCTCTCCCTGCACAACCTCTCCCCACCCCCTTCCAAAGTGACTGGCATTGATCCAGGACCATCTTTTCTAGCCTCTTTTGTCCTGGTCAACAGGCATCCCTCTTACTGGGATCTGCTCCTTTCTTTTCCGTCCCTGACCATGGACAGCGGTCTTGGACAGGCTTCAAGGAACGCATAGATGGTGTACAATCCTCCCCACCACCATTAATTCTAAAAACGTCCATGCGCCCCCAAAACGTGAAGACCCACCGACTGTCTAATTACAGATGGTACCTACGCTGGCATTTCCCTCAATGATTTGAAGGCATGACAGTTCCAAAGGATGTTAAAATGGTGAGGGAAAAAGAGCTCCACAGTCAAGTGAGTGACTGTTTCAACTGAGTGTGGGAAACACTAAGTCAAACAGAGTTGGATGGGTTTTTTTTTTAATTTTTTTTTTAGTTTATTTATTTATTTTGAGAGAGAGAGAGAGAGAGAGAGAGAGAGAAAACACAAGCAGGGGAGGAGCAGAGAGCAGAGACAGAATTCCACACAGGCTCCCGCACCATTCGTACAGAGCCCCACGCGGGGCTCGAACTCACGAACCTCAAGATCATGACCTGAGCTGAGACCAAGAGTTGGACGCTTAACCGGCCGAGCCACCGGGGACCCTGGATGGGTTTTTTAATGCAGGCTTTCTCAGGGCCTTTGCTGTACTGCCCCGTGCCATGGATCACTGATTTCACAGTGGAGCCCCATTCCCAGCAGACACTTCTAAGTGGCCCTTGGTCTCCGATAGGAAAGTTGAGCTTTATTTCCCCCTAACAACCACCTAAGCCGTGCACTGCTTTGTGATAGTCCTTCCCTTATGGTTTTGAGCTACTTATGTTTTACTCTATATATTTAACCATTACTAGAAATTGTATCATTGCACTTCCACATTATGGCGTGTGTGTTTTATATCGTTTTATATCTGTCTCCCCTACTAGACTGGAAGCCATTTGACACTAGGCTACACACCTCGGTAACTTTACATCCCCAGGGCCAAGCCAGCCAGACCTTAGAAGTGTTGCAGAACTGGGGGCGCCTGGCCGGCTTGGTCAATGCAGCACCCGACTCTTGATCTCAGGGCTGTGAGGTCAAGCCCCACACTGGGTGTAGAGATTACTTAGGAAAAAAAAAGAAAGAAAGAAAGAACTGAATGTATAAATGAAGGTTGATAACTGGATAATGAACTCCTTCAGAATACAAACTGCATTTTGACCTTCTTATATTCCCACGGCACCCAGAGAAGATTTTCATATAGCAAAAGTCAATAAAAATTTTAAGACCCAAATCCCTTAGGAAATATTTATGGAACATCAGTTATGTCCTGGGTACCAAGGACATTAATATGGTAACAGGCAATCGGGGAGCTTAGATTCCAGTAAGGGAAAGAGACATGTAAACAAAAAATGATGGTAAAATATAAACACTCTAAAAGGAAGGGCAGGCTGTCTGGGAGCACAGGTGGAGTATTTCGTTCTGTACGTGCTGGCAGGGAGGCGCGAGGGGTCAGTACTAGGATACTTGGGTTTGATGGTGGCACCCAGGTCCCCAACTGACCACATTTGGGGGGGCAACTGGCCAAGAGGTAGTTCCAGTTGAGTGAGTACTGATACCCACTGGGTGAAGCTTTGGCCTCAACCCCAATGTGGATCCTAAGCCCCGGTGAATGGACCTCCACCACCTGGAGCTGGTAGGTTCTTGTTGCCCAGGGAGAGCTGTGCCAGGGCCTACAGCCACACACGTGGCACGGCTGCACCATCCCCAAGTCTACGGTCAGAGCCCGGCCCTATGTTGTTACTCTGAGACCAAAGGGTGGATCCAAAGAAAAGAACACAGGAAAGGGGCGCCTGGATGGCTCAGTCGGTTGAGTGTCCGGCTTCGGCTCGGGTCATGATCTCATAGCTCGTGGGTCCAAAGCCCCGTGTCGGGCTCTGTGCTGACCGCTCAGAGCCTGGAGCCTGCTTGGGATTCTGTGTCTCCCTCTCTCTCTGCCCCTAACCCACTTGCATTCTGTCTCTGTCTCTCTCAAAAATAAATAAACACTAAAAAATAAACAAACAAACAAACAAAAGAAGAGAACACAGGAAAGAAAAGAATGGGAGTGCTCCTCTCCTTTATGAGAACTAGGGCATGGCCAGTCTCATTCGCCCATCTGGCCTTCCAGGCAGGGCAACCTCAGAGTCCAAGAATCCCAGAACTTACAACCCGCAGGTCTGAGGGGAATCCTGGAGTTCCCAAGAGACGGTATACGCCAAGGAAGACAGATGACGCTCCTAGACAGAAGTCCAATAGAGGTTCCTCTCTTGACCCCTCCAAGAAGGTTCTTCTGCTCTTTAGGAAAGCAGCGAGGCAGAGGGTAAAACACCCCAACACCCAGGCCTGAGTATTTTTAAAAAACGTCCAGTTTAAGACTGAGAACTACTGGGGTAACAGGAGGAGAGAAAGTGAGAAAGAAAGCCCTGTAGGGGCAGGCTGTTAGAACTGATTCATACATGAATCACATGTTCATTGCCTTGGCAGGTGGGGTGGGGTCAGTGAATGAAACCAATGGCTAAAACGACATAATTCCTCAGCAAATTAAACACTTGGGAATATCGCTCGCCTATACATAGAAATATGCTTGTTTTAATATTTTTACCTTGGTACATGGGTACCAAGAAATATTCCTCTATGGTTTCGAAAACAACAGGGCCTTGTGGTGATGAATTACCAACGATACCCAGCTGCACGGGTTGGAGAGGACAGAAAACGGCATGGCATGGAAACCTGGAGAACCCATGCCCTGTCTACAGAAGGTAGCAGCAAGCCAGCTCTCGTGGATGCTTGCCAACATCTCCAAAATATTTCTCCAGAAAAGCTAGAAATCTAGATTTTTATATTAGTGGCCTAACTTCTAAATGTTGGCTCAGATTAAAACAAAATGAAACAAAACAAAACACAGGGGCGCCTGGGTGGCTCAGTTGGTTAAGCAACTGACTCCTGCTCAGGTCATGATCTTGCCCTCGGTGGGTTCGGGCTCACGTCGGGCTCTGTGCTGACAGCTCAGAGCCTGGAGCCTGCTTTGGATTCTGTGTCTCCCTCTCTCTTTGCCCCTCCCCCAATCGCGCTCCGTGTGTGTGTGTGTGTGTGTGTGTGTGTGTGTGTGTGTGTGTCTCTCTCTCTCTCTCTCTCTCTCTCTCAAAAATAAATAAACATTAAAAAAAAATTTTTTAATCACAAACCTCACAACACTCTGAATAAACATAAAAAATTGGTAAGCAGCTACCTTTAGCCATATGGTTTTAACCTCCAATTACATGTAACTCAGTTACGATAAAAACAAAGAACGGAGGTGCTTGGTCAGAATCATGCTGCCAAGGGTGACATTTAGAGGCAAGCAACTTCATTAGCGCTTGAGGCTCAGGGCGGTTATGGGAAAGGGGAAGATATAAAACACTGTAAATATCTGAGCACCGTAAATCCTTCACCATCTCAATATTGCTACTGGTCAGAAAGCTTAAGTTAGAAAACAAAGGGCACAACTTATTAGAACAATAATAACAGTGATTAGTATTTCCTGAACATTTACACCGTAAGAGGCAAGGGCTAAGTGCTTTACACAAAAATTACCCCATTTAATCCTGAAAGACAAATTACCATCTCAGTTTTCAAATGAGGACACGGGGTGGGGTCGGGGCACACAGAGAAGTTAAGGAAAGCGTCAAAGGTCACGCCATCTGTGGAGCTGGGGGGGTGACCCGAGTCTTTCCCGCTGCAAGTCCTGGGCTGGGCATCGCTCTGCAGCTTTGAGGCAGGGAGTGGTCTGAAGGAGAGAACGGACTGAAATATAGAATAAAAGTGTATAGTCAGTAGAGGTCTGGGCGGGAACCTAATGAAATAAAACGGGCCCCTAAGCAAGGGAAAAACGTAAAACTTTTAACCTCGGGTCACCGGTATCGCCTCAGTTTAGCAATGAGGGAACAAGTGAAAAAAAAATGTTTAGTGCAAACTCAACACCTATCAGATTAGTAAAGATTTAAAAGGCTACCCAGTGTTGGTGAGGTGGAGGGAACAAATCCTGAACCACATTGCTGGGGGGAGCAAGGTGGTTAGGAAGATGATCCGGCGATTAAAATTTAAGATGTTTATACTGTTTGACTTAGCTACTCTACCTAGGAATTTCTTCCAGAGAAGCTCTTATGCAACTGTGCAAAGATTTATATGCTTAAGATTCTTCACGGCTACATGATATGCAGTAGAAAAAAAGCTGGAAAAACTCCAGTTGTCCATCAGTGGGACTGCTTAGATAAATCAAGGGACATCCAAATAATGAAATACAATACAGACATTAAATCATGAAAGAGATCTCTACTTGCCAAAATGGAAAGATGTCCCAGATGCATAGTTAAGTGGGAAAAAAAAGTAAGCTGCAAAATAGTAGGAATAGGAAGAGTTTCAGTCAAGTGCATACATATGAGAAAAAAGTACAGACATGCCTACTAGTACCTGAACGGGGGGGTGGGGGGGACCTTAAAAGAATATATATAGCCAATTTTTAATCGCAATTACCTAAGAGAGGATTGTGGGAAATGTTACTTCTATAAGGTTGGAAGTTTTCACAAGAAGCATGTACATTCCAAGTAAAGAAATAAGCTGAGATTAGAAACGTGGCCCTATGCTGGAATTTCAGGGCAGGATTCCAGTTCCTGGGGAGGAGGGTAGATAGACAAAGACCTGGGAGTCTTTAGGACATGGTCAGCCACACAGGTTGTGCACTGCACAAGGGCACCCTCTTGAGATGTGCAGGCTTGGGGCATTAGACGGATTCCCGAAACAAATTCAGAAAGGCAACCAAAGCAAAAGGTCAGCTAAGCAGGGCAGGAAGGGGGCTCAGAAAGAAGAGGGTGAGCATGTCAATTCTGAACATCTCAGGATATAGGAGTCAGTGACAAGGCCAGGTCAGGGTGGTCCTGAAAGCGAGCAACACGGTCGCCAACGGAACCTGAGTGTGGCTCTGATTCTCAGATCTGCAGGTGGGTTTAAGACATGAAGCCTTCAAGTGGGCGGAGCCTCTAAAGTACTTCCTGCCTCAGACCCAGATGGGTCTGGGTCCTGAGACAGAGGCGAATGGAGGAAGAAATGCAATGCCCCAAGCTGCCCATTTCGGCACCTCTTCACTCACACAATTCCCTGTGCTCAAACCTGAGTTTCAACACCTCCAGACCGGTGACAGTGACCAGAAACTGGAAGTTACCCCCAAAACAGGTGGAACCGCCTATCCTTCAAAATAGAAAGCGAGCAGACTGTGCACTTAGACCCGTCGAAAGAAATCTCTCTCCAATTTGAGTGAACAGTGTTCTAGAACTTCCTTTTCAGGCTAAAGCTCCAAATACCCTCTCCCAGAAATAACGATATTAGGTCGGCACAGAAACTAGCTGACCCGTAATTGCCCTAAGGAAAAGCCTAATCACCATTTCTAATAACGTTTCTGAAGGAAATGCATTGAGTTCCAACAGGGTGTGAGGCAATGAGGAACTTAATTCCTCTTCTCTGTTCCCAAAAATGTGGGAACGTTGCCCAAAGCGTGTTCCTTCAACATCTAAATGATGTGAATATATGTTACACTTTAGAACACTTTTTTCTTTTGATACAGGCTTCCATTGTCAAATAAGACCGGGAGAAACTAATTCAAACCAGGCCAAACGGGCTTTATTATTTAAAAAAAAATTTTAATTGTGGTAATATATACACAACATAAAACTGACCATTTTAACCATTTTTTAGTGTACCATTCAGTGGCACTAATTACTGTTACAATATTGTGCAACCATCACCAACCTTTTTTATCATCCCCAAACAGAAACTCTGTCCCCATTAAAATCTCACTCCCCATTCCCTCCCTTCCCAGCCCCTGGCAACCACTGTTCTAATTTCTGTCTCTATGAATTCGACTATTCTAGGGATCTTTTTTAAGTAGAATCACACAATATTTGTCCTTCTGCGTCTTTTGTGAGGACATGCCAAGTTTCGGGCTTCAGGAACGGGTAGGATGGGGAAATGGAGACTATGCCCAGGGTCTAGATAGAGGAGAGAGAGAAGCAGACTCGGGAAGAAAGACAGTTCTGGGAGGCTGGGGAGTCAGCAGGTGAAGGTGAACTGGACATAATTAAACACATACTGGTTTGGAGCCTTTGAGCCAAGGAATGAGATCCGGGCTGGAGCTCGGGACTGAAACCAACAGCATTCTGAAGGTGGGTATAGCGGGGGAATCATGGGGACAGTGCACAGTACTCAGGAGGACCCAACAATTAAGGGAGAGAGGAAGCAGGAAAAATCGGGGAAGATGTCTGAAAAATTCAGGATCAGCCAGAAAAAAACAGAAAACACCAGGAGCATACCTTCTAAGTGTTTCCCAGCCTTCCCTTTACCCTACTCGTCACTCCTTTCCAGAACCATCTGTCTAAACCACAGATCTACTCCTCATCTGAGTCTCTTGCCCCAAATCTAAAACCTTTAATGATTTGGTCCAGTGTTCAGAGCAAACTCCGAACCTCTTACTGAAGTTTCCAGTGCTCTCCCCAGCTCACCCTGATGCTCTCCCGACTCACCCCACCTGGTCCAGCCGCTCGGTTCATCTGTGGTGCACATGTGTGCACGTGTTCCTAACCAGCGTCTTTCTCTTGGTGTATGTGTTATTCTTTCTGAATATTGGCTTATGGTCTCCCTTCAAAGACCACATGCAATCCCACCTTTTCTGAGAGATCCGAATCGATCCCTGGAGTGGGGATAAATGTGCCCATTTCCCATAATCCTATACAGCAGGCATACATCCTTTAAAAACAACAAGGGGCACGTGGATGGCTCAGTCGGTTAAGCCTCCGACACTTGATCTCGGCTCAGGTCGTGATCTCGTAGGTTCATGAGTTTAAGCCCCACATTGGACTCTGTACCAACAGTGCTGAGCTTGCTTGGGATTTTCTCCCCCCCCTCCCCCCACCCTTCCCTCACTCTCTCTCTCTCAAAATTAAAAAAATTTTTTTAATGTTTTATTTATTTTTGAGACAGGGAGAGACAGAGCATGAACAGGGGAGGGTCAGAGAGAGGGAGACACTGAATCCGAAACAGGCTCCAGGCTCTGAGCTGTCAGCACAGAGCCTGACACGGGGCTTGAACTCACGGACCATGAGATCATGACCTGAGCCAAAGTCGGCCGCTTAACCAACTGAGCCACCCAGGTGCCCCCCCCCAAAAATTTTTTTTAAATAAAAACTTTAAAAACAACAAAACAAAATCATACTATCATCTGGTTACAAAATCAACTTTTTTCATCATAGAAAAATTAGAATATGGAAAAAGTTTGAGGTTTTTTTTACTCATCCAGAAATAATATTAATGTTTAGGTACATATTCTTTTTAGGTTTCAAAAATATTGTAGATAAATTGGAAATTATACTGAATATATCACTTTGTAAAGTGCTTTTTTTTTTAACATATATTATCAGCATTTTTCGTATCCTTAGTCTTCAAAACTTATTAATGGTTGCATTCACTCCCCTTGTGTGGGCATAATTTAATCAGTCCCCAATTACTGAATGAGAATTTCAAAAATTTTTGTCTCCCCCAGTACATTTCACCTAGTAAGTATTCAGAAGATGTTTGTTGAATTGAATGGTTATTATCAGGACAAAGCGTTATCAATAGCTAGATCCTGTTCTGAACTGACTTTATCATTCAATTAACAGAAAATTTTTTTTTTCCCTTTTTTTCAACGTTTTTTTTTATTTATTTTTGGGACAGAGAGAGACAGAGCATGAACGGGGGAGGGGCAGAGAGAGAGGCAGACACAGAATCGGAAACAGGCTCCAGGCTCTGAGCCATCAGCCCAGAGCCTGACGCGGGGCTCGAACTCCCGGACCGCGAGATCGTGACCTGGTTGAAGTCGGACGCTTAACCGACTGCGCCACCAGAAAATTTTTTAAATGGGGAAAAAAACTGTTTTCCGCTTGTGTGGTAACACATATTTGCAGAATTTGTAAGCCCAATGAAATCAAATGAAACTACTGCTTTCTCCAGCGTATGGGGATCACTCCATCTTCTGCAAAGACAAATCCATGATGAAGGTAGTGATTTGGAAAGAAACAAAGAATGGGGGCGCCTGGGTGGCGCAGTCGGTTAAGCGTCCATCTTTGATTTCGGCTCAGGTCATGATCTCACAGTTCGTGAGTTTGAGCCCAGCATCAGACTCTGTGCTGACAGTGCAGAGCCTGCTCGGGATTCTCTCTCTCTCTCTCTGTTCCTCCCCCACTTGTGCTCTCTCTCACTCAAAATAAATAAATAAACTTAAAAAAAAATTCTACTTCTGAAGCTAATATTGCACCATATGTTAACTAACTAGAATTTAAATAAAACCTTAAAGAAAAAGGAAGAAACAAAGAAGGTCTTAAATCTATAAGGAGACGGTATGTTCAGAAACCTTCTACAGATTTTTAGTGTCATCTAATCTGAACATTTGTGTAAAAGCCCATGTCACCTTTTCCTGAATCTCCTGCCTTCAGTGTTTTCTCTTCACATTAAAATATATTGGAATTTTTTCAGTTGGTAAAAGCCAGTTTAATATGATTTATGTACTTGCCCACAAGAAAGTGAACTTTCAGTATCACTAATTAATATCCACCCGACACACAGTTTTATCAGCCAAGCATAATGATTTGAGGGAGGAAGGAGAGAGAGTGGAAAAGAAAAGAGTGGGACTGAGATCGAAGGTCACGATCTCCAAGTCCATGAGGGCAGGAAAGGGGCTCTAAGGATGAACTACAGGGGACCAACCACTGGACAAAAGACGCAGCCTAAAGCCATGACAGCAAGCTCCAAGGCTACGTAGGTAAAGACGCAGAAGCTGACGTTGCTAGCCCGAAGGCAAAAAAAAAAAAAAAAAAAAATTAAATTAAAAAATAAAATAAAATAAAATAAAATAAAAACCTTCAGCACATGAACTTTGGGAGTAAAAGAGAATGACTCCAAAATTTTACATATGACCTAGTCGCCGTTTGCGTGAAAGGGCTCACACACAGCCCTGACAGGTGTTCCCTCCCAAAAAAACCAACTTGAAGATCTCTTCCAGATGTCTAATAACTATAAAAATTAAGAGCTCAAGGTATGGAAGATCTAACGATGTACATTGAAACTGGCAAAACAGTGATGTCTAAATAATCACTGCAAATATGATATAATATTGTGACATTTTAAAAACTTAAATGTAGGGGCGCCTGGGTGGCGCAGTCGGTTAAGCGTCCGACTTCAGCCAGGTCACGATCTCGCGGTCCGTGAGTTTGAGCCCCGCGTCAGGCTCTGGGCTGATGGCTCAGAGCCTGGAGCCTGTTTCCGATTCTGTGTCTCCCTCTCTCTCTGCCCCTCCCCCGTTCATGCTCTGTCTCTGTCCCAAAAATAAATAAACGTTGAAAAAAAAAATTAAAAAAAAAAAAAAATAAATAAATAAAAACTTAAATGTAAAAAAAATAAAAATTAAAGTAAAGTAAAAAAACTACGGGCACCTGGGTGGCTCAATCGGTTTGAGCATCCGACTTTGGCCCAGGTCATGAACTTGCGGTTGGTGAGTTCCAGCCCCACATTGGGCTCTGTCCTGACAGCTCAGAGCCTGGAGCTTCCTTCAGATTCTGTGTCTCCCTCTCCCTCTCTGCCCCTCCATCGCTTGCACTCTGTCTCTCAAAAATAAAAAATAAAGATAAAAAATTTAAAAAAGAAAAAAAAGTAAAAAAAAACTAAAAACTTAAACGTAATGTACAATGCAAAACGTATTAAGAGCGTTCTGAGTTCCACATATTATTTTAGGTGGAAGTGACACGCAAGTTCATGAAAGAGGACATGGAGGAGAGATAATAAATACTGCTCTGAGGGCGCCTGGGTGGCTCGGTCGGTTAAGCGTCCGACTTCAGCTCAGGTCATGATCTCACGGTTCATGGGTTCGAGCCCCGCGTCCGGCTCTGTGCTGACAGCTCGGAGCCTGGAGCCTGCTTCAGATCCTGGGTCTCCCTCTCTCTCTGCCCCTTCCCCACTCACACTCTGTCTCCTTCTGTCTCTCAAAACATAAATAAAAACATTAAAAAAAAAAAAAAAGTACTGCTCTAAGTACTGATTACCTTGACCTTGACAATCCAAAAACGGAGAGGTTGTGGAATGTTCACGTAAAAGTAACCACCAGAATTAAAAACAGGACATGAATTTGCAAATTGCTAGAGAAGACACAGTGCATACAGAAAACAGCAGTTGTTAAAAGAAAAGATATAAAAATACAGATAAAATGAGATGAAACAAGACCGTACCATTAGCTATAATGATAAATATAAGTTACACTTCCATATTAAAAGGAAATAACTTTCATATGGGATTATAAAATAAGGCCCAGTGACTTTTTGCTTACAAGAGGCAGAACTAAAACAAAATGAGACAGAAATGGTCATAATAAAAGGATGATCAAAGATTTAGCAGACAACAAACAAAAAGAAGGGCCTTTAATTCATGATAATATCGGCCGTATTTTATTTTTATGTGCTCACGCAACGCTTACAAAAATTAATCATGTCATAAACCACCATAAAAACCCAAATAAATTCCAAGAAGAAACTACACAGCACTCATTGTCACAAAATACTCCACTAAAAAAATATCTAAGTCTAAATCAAACCCCAACACTTGGAAATTGATAAGAACTTTTCAATAAGCTTTCTGGTCCGAGTAGACATCGAAACTATAGTTACACGCAATTAACAAATAGAAAATAAAGATGGGAGCACTACGTATTAAATCTTAGGTGACAAAGACAAAGCTGTATTCCGAGACAAGGCAAGCAGATGGGAACAGGCCTATTTTATAACTCGTAGGCTTAAAGCAACCTAACTCCAAATTCGGATGCCATTTAAATACTGTAAGCACATACAAACATACACGTTCAGAGAGAGAGAAAAGACTCCTTAAAATATTAAGAATAGTAATCTCCAGGTTATGGAATTTCTACTTTCTTCTGAATTTCCTAAATAAGTCTCAATGAGCATGCAGCACTTTTATAATTAGAACAAGATTAAACAAAAGCACAACAAAAACATAATTTACAGTCACAGGAGAGAAACAAAACACCATCTTGCCAAAATGATCAAGGCAATTAAAATTCTCTCCTTTGCTTTGACTTTTAAGCTCTAGCCTAATGATGGTTAATTCAAGCCTGTTTTTACTATAATTCAGCACAGTTCTGTCTTCTGGTCTTGTTCCTGGAAGTCAGGGTATGATGCACCGGCTGAAACCTAACCATTGTTGTCTCTTTTGGGGGAAATCAAACATCCAGACAGGTGAGCAACCAAGGGTGGCCTGGTGACGCCTATGTTTAAAAGCGAACGGTCCCGTAGGACAGCACTCACATTCTAGAGTTGGTGGGGAAGAAACAGAAGGGCTGAAGAGAATTCCCTTTGTGGTTGTGATTGTGCATTGTTTTGTGGGGGTTTTGTGTTTTGTTTTATTTTATTTTATTTTTTATTTGAGAGAGACAGACAGACAGAGCGTGCATGCATGAGCAGAGGAGAGAGGCAGAAGGAAAAAGAGAGCAGATCCTAAGCAGGCTCTACGCTCAGTGCAGAGTCCAAGATGGGGCTTGATCCCACAACCCTGGGATCATGACCTGTGTCGAAATCAAGAGTTAGACGCTCAATCAACTGAGCCACGCAGGTATATTTTAAAAACAAAATAGGTGGGAGACAATATACATATATTATGTGTGTATGTATAAATCACATATGTATATATAAATTATATTTCATTAATAGATTTTATTAATATATATTATAAATATATATATTATGTTTTTTTATTTTTGAGACAGAGAGCATGAGCAGGGAGGGGCAGAGAGGGAGACAGAGAATCCAAAGCAGGGTCTGTGCTGACAGCAGAGAACCTGATGAGGAGTTTGATCTCCAAACTGTTGAAATCATGACCTGAGCTGAAACCAGACCCTTAACCAACTGAGCCACTCAGGTGCCCCATAGAGGGAGATAATATTAAAAAATAAAAGTATAAATGCATATTTCTTCTCCTTTTCTGTCTCAACTGATTTAAAAAGCAATAGTATAGGGGCGCCTGGGTGGCTCAGTCAGTTAAGCGTCTGACTTCGGCTCAGGTCATGATCTCAAGGTTTGTGAGTTTGAGCCCCGCGTTGGGCTCTGTGCTGATAGCTCAGAGCCTGGAGCCTGCTTCAGAATCTGTGTCTCCCCCTCTCTCTGTCCCTCCCCCTATCTATCTATACAGATATAGATACATTCATATATATAACTATTATATATAATATAGATTCATATATATTCATATATGAATTCATTATATGTGAATATATATGAATCTATTCATATATATTCATATATGAATTCATTATATATGGATGTATATGAATCTATTCATATATATCTATTCATATCTATTCATATATTATATCTATTTATTCATATATATTCATATATTATATCTATTCATATATATTCATATATTATATATCTATTCATATATTATGTATATATTCATATATATTCATATATATAATATATATGAATATATATAATATATCCATGTATAATATATATATATATTCAGGGTACCTGGGTGACCCAATCAGTTGAGCATCCAACTCTTGATTTTGGCTCAAGCCACGATCTCATAGCTGTGGGATCAGGCCCCGTGTCAGGTACCATGCCGAGAGCATGGAGACTACTTGAGATTCTCTCTCCCTCTGTCCCTCCCCTACTCTCCACTCTCACGTGCAGGCAATCTCTCTCTCTCAAAAACAAACAAACAAACAAACAAAACAAGATCCAACTATATGCTGTCTATAGAAGAGTTTAGTTTCAAAGTCACAAATAGGCTGAAAGTGACAGAAAAAAATATACAAACAATAACCATAAGAAAGTTGGATTAGCTATACTAATATCCGACAAAGTAGATTTTAAAACAAAAAAAGTTACCAAAGGTACAGAGGACATTTCATGATGGAAAAGGGCCAATCTATCATGAAGATACAACTAGAAACATAGTATGCCCCTAACAGAGCCCTGAAACACATAAAGCAAAAACGGACTTCAACCCCCCATTTCAATAACAGATAGAACAGCTAGGCAGAAGACCAACATGGAAACGGAAGGCGTGAACAACACTATAAGCCAACCAGACCTAACATATCTATAGACCGGTCCACCCAACACAGCAGAATACAGTGCACATGAAACAGTCTCCAGGATAGACCATGTGCTAGACCACAGAACAAAACTTCAGTAATTTTGAAAGGACTGAATTCATACAAAGCACGTTCTCTGACAACATGGAATAAAGTCAGAAATTTGAGACATTCACAAATATGTAGAAAACTGGCGCACTCTTGAACAACCTTGGCGCACTCTTAAACAACCTATGACTCAAAGAAGAAACCACAAAGGAAATTAGTAATTTCTTTTCGATGAATCAAAATTAAGACACAACATACCAAAGCTTCAGGGATGCAGCTAAAGCAGGTGTAAAGAGACATGGAGAGCTGTAAATAGATTTAGTGAAAAAGAAGAAAGATCTCAAATCACGAACCTAACCTTCCACTTGAAGACACTGGAGGAAGAGCAAACTACACCTAAAGCAAGCTGAAAGAAGGAAATAAAGATCAGAGTCGAAATGAATGAAATGGAGAATAGAAAAACAACAGGAACCATCAACAAAACCAAAAGCTGGTGCTTTGGAAAGGTCAACAAAGTTGACACACCTTTAGTTAGACTGACCAAGGGAAAAAGAGAGATGATTCCAATTACAAACATCGTGAGTGTGCTTTGTTTAAAATATATTTTCCAGGTCTTCTTTTTGCCCCAGGGAGGAATGGGTTCTAGAAAGATCTTGGCTATTTCCTTATTGCTTTTTAGCAGGTTGAAAATGTGCTCTTCAATAGTTTTGCTCATTTGGCCACCTGTTCCTGGAATAGCAAAGCAATTACTGTCTCTGCGCCTTTTCAGCTGCTTTAGATGAAACCCGTTTTGCGCCCACCTGAGAAAATGGGAAGATCTGAGGTGCTTTTCTGTGTTGCGTTTATACAGTGTTGTCAGGTTTTCACTTGCTCCAGACTTCAAGGCAGATACAAAAGAAAATGAAAACAACTTCTATTCAATAACAGAGTGGTCAAGTGGTCTCACTCCTTTAGGGAAGAATGTTCCTCAGATTCCTGGAAGGTTGGAGAGAATGCCAGGGTTGCAGAGCAGTTACCCAGAGTGTGAGACGGGTGACTGGGCAATGTGACCTGCTTTTTCCCTTTAAGACAGAGCCACAGCCACCAGGATTCCACTGGCAGCTCTGTGAACCAGAGTCCCTGACCTTTGCTAAGCTCTAGCACATTCGTATGTGAGAGGGAGGGGTTCAATAAGTGGTTGGATTTCTCCCAGTTCCTACCACCCTTCACCCAGGTCTCCAGGTGGAAGTCCAGGAGTCAGCATTCTTGATGCCTCCTGCCTTGTCCCCCGACACATCCTGTAGACTGATTTCTCCCTCTCCCTCTCCCCTCCACTGACTTCTGTCCACCCCACAGCTGTCGCCCTGGGCTAAGATACAACCACATTCCACTGGACCCTATAAGAGCTCCTAAAGACGTGTGCCTGAATCCATTCTGGTCCCTCGGTTCCCATTTCACTGCAGATCTGTTTTTGTCACTACCCAAGACAATCCCTTCGGGGCGCCTGGGTGGCTCAGTCGGTTGAGCGTCCAACTTCAGGTCAGGTCGTGATCTCGCAGTCTACGGGTTCAAGCCCCACGTCGGGCTCTGTGCTGACAGCTCAGAGCCTGGAGCCTGCTTCGGATTCTGTGTTTCCCTCTCTCTCTCTCTCTCTCTCTCTCTCTCTCTGTCCCTCCTCTGCTCATGCTGTCTCTCTCTCTCTCTCTCTCTCAAAAATAAACATTAAAAAATTATTTTAAAAAAACAATAAACCTCTTATTAAAAAAAAAAAAAAAGCAATCCCTTCCACTGCTCTTGGAATAAAGCTCTAGTCTTCAGCACGGCCCACGAGGGATGCCCTGACCTGCTGGGCACCTACTCCTCCAGCTCAGGGACGTACCCTCCCATCCTTTGAAGTTTCGTGCCTCGGATACACTGAACTACTCCCTTCCTCCGAGGAGCCTTTGTGCTTAGGTTCTCTCAACCTCCTTCCCTTTGGCTGGTTGACATCAGCCTCGCAGGCTCACTCAAGCTTCCCCAGATACCTTCCCTGAGCACCAAAGACTAGACCCCCTCTCCCTCTCAGAGCCTCTTACTAACGCCTTGTATCTTTCTTCATGAGAAAGGATTAAGGTGAAGCCAGGAATGACAGATGAGACTACAATCTCATGGCAGACATCACCTGGAACCCTCTCCAACACAGCGGTCCAAGCAGCCACTGTAGATTGACCACACTGAGGATTTTATGTTTTTCGGCTTTTGTACTTGAGCCAACCTATTCCTTAAATCTTTAATATCCTAAGTTTTCCATCCCCCTTAAGTAGCTTGCATTGTTCCTCTCCAAAACTGCTTTCATACGTCTAAACTGAATTTGCATTACAATTTAAATCCATTTCCTGGAAATGACCGTGCTTTACTAAAAACCCAGAGAGCTGAGAAGAGCCTAGTGACCTAAAAACAAAAACAAAAACAAAAACAAAAAAAGTACAAGTAAATCCTAAAACACTGATTGCGACTTTATGAAAGAAGGGAAGAAAAACACTAAGAAATAATTCATAAGCCTATGGGGCAACTGTGGAAATAGGACTGTTTACTTAATCACACGAACTTTCATCTGACTGCTTTACTGTTAGCCCATACGATGTTTTCAGAGTGCTGGATGCCACGGTGCATCTAAATGCACTTCGATTACAACATTAACAGCTAATATTTACTGGACAAATTTATTATGTACCAAAGATCGTCTAACAGCTTTTCACACACTAACACATCCAATCCTCACTAATAACTCTAAGAGGTAGGTACAATTATGATCACTCTCGTCACACAGATGAGGCAATTGAGGCACGGACAAAGCAGCAGACAAAAATTGTGTTATTTTCTGGCAGGGGGCACCTGGGTGGCTCCGTCAGCTAAGCATCGGACTCTTGGTTTTGGCTTAGATCATGAGTTCAAGGTTTGTAGGATCAAGCCCCGTGTCAGGCTCTGTGCTGACAGCATGGAGCCTGCTTGGGATTCTCTCTTTCCCTCTCTCTCTCTCTCTCTCTCTCTCTCTCTCTCTGCCCCTCCCCTGCTCATGTTCTCTCCCTCCCTCTCTCTCAAAATAAATAAACATTTAAGAAAAAGATATTTTCAGGCATGCTAGAATTCAGAACGGTTAACTCTCCCATACTTTTTCTTGTGTGTACGTTCCCTGAGCGATACGCGTTCAAGAGGCTTCAAAATAAGGGAAGAGAACAAAATAGAGAAAGACAGCAATCCAAGAAAATGCTGAGCCATGGCAGAGAAAGGCAGGGGGCAGGGCCTGGTGGGATGGGGCAAGATGACAGTGGCTCTAAGAAGTAAGGGGATGTCATGGAACCAAGAGCTTGGTAATCGCACTAGACAATGAGACCATGTTATTTTTTCTTCCTATAAAAATGAAAGGGAAGTAGTTTCCAGAAAAACAAAAGCAAAAAAGCTGTAATTGATACATAAGAAAACAGGGCAACTCCGTTGAGAGGGTAAATTTATGCTATGTAGTTGTGTGTGTGTGTGTGTGTGTGTGTGTGTGTGTGTGTGTGTTTACCGCAGTTTAAAAACAAGCAGAGACGAAAGCCGGGAGGATGCACTGGTCTGAAAGGGGGACGTGGCTATTAGTGGGGAAATTAGCCAGTACCGACAGAGGCAGACCACGTATGAGAAGGCTCACCTTTATAAAGAGAGCTTGCCATCTTGTCAGAAAATCCCTCTGTATTAAGGACAAGAGAGAGAGTTCCCCAAGTCTTTCTCCATCACTGAAAGGTAAGTTCCTTGAGGGGACAGATCTTGTCTCTGGTATTAGATAAGCCAGTTGCCAGATTCAACAAAGAAAAATATAGGACACCCAGTTAACTCTGAATTTCAGATCAACAATGAATAATATATACATATATTTTTAGTATAAGTATGTCCCATTGGGGCACTTATACTAAAAAAAAATTGTTCATTCTTTATCTGAAACTCAAATTTAACTGGGCATTCTATATTTTATCTGGCAACTCTATAGAGAGCCAGTAATTATGGTGGAAGAGAAGGAAATAGAAGTAACTGGGAAAAAAAAGACAACAACAGAGGATTCAAATTTGGAGATAAAACCGCCTGACATTCCTTATTAAGTTCGCAACGTTATCTTTACTGAGCAACCCTGTTTCCTGCTGGAAGCACGTGCTGTTAAACAGAGTCAAGGAGAGCCACGGCCGAGTCGTGTCACCAGGCACGCAAAGCTAAGGTTCTGCGGGCGGTATTTCCCTTATCCACCACTGCTATCATCGCTAACCCAACCATGCGCCATGTACCGCCAACCAAAGCAAAGAGAGAAAGTGAGATTGTTCCAGCGCCACCATCCCATTTAAGTTCGCAAGACAAAGGCAAGACACCAGCAAAAAATATATAGTCCTCACTGGTTCGCTGAGCGAAGCTGGGAAAATAATCAAATGCTCAGACTTTTCTGGAAAAGATCCCATTCACAGTAGCAACCCAAACCATACGATGCCTAGGACTCCATCTAACAACGACGACAAAAATGTACAAGGGCTATATGAAGAGAGAAATAAAATTTTATCGAAAAACATTAAAACTAAAGACCAGGGTGGGGGCGGGAGGGGGTTGCCTAAGTGGCTCAGTCGGTTAAGCATCCAGCTCTGGAGTTTGGCTCAGGTCATGATCTCACGGTTCATGGGATCAAGCCCCGTGTCAGGCTTAGTGGTAACAGCATGGGGCCTGCTTGAGATTCTCTCTCCCTCTCTCTTTCTGCCCCTCCCCTGCTCATGCTCTCTCTCTTGCTCTCTGTCAAAAATAAAATAAACATTGAAAAAATATAAATAAATAAAGACCTGGAATAAATGGAGAGACTTAGAGAGGAATTGTCTTCTTATATAGAGAGAGTCAGATTCTAAATTTACTATATGAAAAGAGCAGAGGAGAATATTTTTGTAGAAGGCATTTCAAAGCAAGACATGAAATCTAGGAACCAAAGAGAGAAGACTGACAGATTGACTATGAAGCAATTTTAAATTCCTCTACAATAAAAGACATACTCACATAAGCAATAATGATAGTCTGGGAGAAAATATTTGTAAGCTATTACTGAAGATCACCAGTCCTAATATATAAAGAGTTCCTAAAATCAATTAAAAGGATAAACAACCTGATTAAGAAAAACAATGAGCAAAAGATATCTGGAAGCAAGTTCCTAAGAGGATATACACATGGATTATCAACCTAAAGAAAAGATTAGTCAACCTCATTAGGAATCAGGGAAATGCAAATTAAGTCACTCCCGATATTTTTAGCCAAAAGATTAGCGAAAACTAAAATACAAAATACGAAATGGCAGCATTGGAGAAAGTGCGGAGAATCTGCCCTGCTCACCGTGGGTAGGGCTATAAAGTGGTCTGGCTCTGAAAAGGCAAGAGGCTCTACCAAAAATGAAGATGTGGGCATTTTGGTCTAGCAGTTCCCCTTTAAGATATCCATCCTGGGGGGAAATACATACACGTATGCATGACAACATGAACAAGCAAACAAATGGGTTTGTGGAGACAGAGATTTAGCTCATTTGTAATAACAGCAAAACCCCAAACTTCCTAAATGTCCATCACTGAGGGCACAGTTACGTTTTGTTCATCTGTGTAATGAGCTGCTGTTCAAAAGAGTGTGGGAGATGTACGTGTAGCCACACAGAGAGACTCCAATTATAAATTAAGTTCTAAGGGGCACCCGGGTGGCTTAGCCGGTGAAGTGACTAACTCTTGATTTCCACTCAGGTCGTGGCCTCACAGTTGGTGAGTTCAAGCCTCACGTCGGGCTCTGGGCTAACAGCGCAGAGCATGCTTGGGATTCTCTCCCTCTCCCTCTCCCTCTCCCTCTCTGTCTGTCTCTCTCTCAAAATAAACATTTAAAAAAATTTTTTTTTCAATGTTTATTTATTTTTGGGACAGAGAGAGATAGAGCCTGAACGGGGGAGGGGCAGAGAGAGAGGGAGACACAGAATCGGAAACAGGCTCCAGGCTCTGAGCCATCAGCCCAGAGCCTGACGCGGGGCTCGAACTCACGGACCGCGAGATCGTGACCTGGCTGAAGTCGGACGCTTAACCGACTGCACCACCCAGGCGCCCCAACATTTTTAAAAAATAAAAAATAAATGAAGTTTCAAAAAAGCAAGTTTATAATAATGTGTTATGTGTGGACAGTTATGTTAAAAAAAAAACTCTATGTTTTAATCTTTTTTTGTTTATTTTTTATTTTTGAGAGAGAGACAGAGACAGAGACAGAGCACAAGTGGAGGAGGGGCAGAAAGAGAGGGAAACAGAATCCGAAGCAGGCTCCAGGTCCTGAGCTGTCAGCACAAAACCCCACGTGGGGCTCGAACCCACGAACCGTGAGATCATGACCTGGGCAAACTCGGCCGCTTAACCAACTGAGCGACCCAGGTGCCCCTATGTTTTAATCTTATGTTTGCAAATGTACAGCATAAGCTCTGAAAAAAGGTACATAGCACATTTTTTTACTGTGGTGAGCTCTGCAGAGAAAGGCAGAATTAAGACTGTTAAAAATCATCACCCTTAATTTTCTCTATTCGAAACAGAAATCATTTTCTTAACCGGTGGTAACACGGACTCTTTCAGAAACCATGCATGAGGGGCGCCTGGGTGGCTCAGTCGGTTGAGCGTCCGACGTCAGCCAGGTCACGATCTCGCGGTCCGTGAGTTCGAGCCCCGCGTCGGGCTCTGGGCTGATGGCTCAGAGCCTGGAGCCTGTTTCCGATTCTGTGTCTCCCTCTCTCTCTGCCCCTCCCCCGTTCATGCTCTGTCTCTCTCTGTCCCAAAAATAAATAAACGTTGAAAAAAAAAAAAAAAAGAAACCATGCATGAGTCCGGTTAAAACCATTCCAGAGGCCTGACACAATTGAAACCATGTTTTCTAGAACTAATCGCCCCTCATACTCTCAGGAGGGCTCAACCAGAGGGGAACCGTGAGTGCTTCCCATGCAGAAGGAAATTCAAATTTAGGAACGTGAAGCAGACCCAACAATTTCACAGTAAACACGGGGAGACTGGGATGCAAGTTTGGGGTACAACCTGCACAAAGGGACTCAACCTCACTTGGTTTCTGCAGAGACCAGCGGCAACGTTTACAGGACTCGGTGAGAGCCACGGATGCCTTTTGGAACAAGTTAAAAAGCTGCACATTTGGTAATGTTGTTAGAAAGCTGAAAATGTTTTCCCCGTAATTTACATGGGGGAATTGCTACATGCAAAAATCTGTAGTTAAATAGGAGGAGGAAATGGAGAAGAAAAATAAAGGGCAAGGGGAAATGTCTCCCTCATGAAAGTGTTTGTTGGAGAGGTGGGTGGTATTTTGAAATTTTGTTCTTCCCACCCCCCCCCCCCCCCAATTCAAGTTGTGCTCTCCGGCATTTTTTCCTGTAAGGACAAGTATTATGCTTGGCCCTGCTCCAAAAGTGCTGGCTAAAATTCCTGCAACATTTTCTTCTCGAAATTCAACTCCCAGCAACACCAAAAATTCATTTGTATTTCAGAATTTCCAAAAACCTAAACATAAGGGTAAAAGAATCAAAATCAAATAAAAGATGGTCAATTATAAACTGTCCCATATCTGAAGACATTTCTTTCTTTTTTTTTTTTTAAATATTTATTATTGAGAGAGAGAGAGAGAGAGAGAGAGAGAGAGACAGAAGGGGAGGAGCAGAGAGAGAGGGGGGCAGAGGCTTCCAATCAGTCTGCACTGACAGTAGAGAGCCCGATGCGGGACTCGAACCCATAACAGTGAGATCATGACCTCCACCAAAGTCACTTAACCGACTGAGCCACTCAGGGTGCCCCCCAAAGACATTTCTTTCTTTCTTTTTTTTTTTTTAATTTTTAAATTTATTTTTACTTTTTTATTTTTGAGAGGGAGAGAGGGAGAACAAGTGGGGAAGGGGCAGAGAGAGGAAGACCGGATCTGAAGCAGGCCCTGTGCTGACAGCAGAGCCCAATGCGGGGCTCAAACCCATGAACCGCGAGATCCCAACCTGAGCCAAAGTCAGCCACTCAACGGACTGAGCCCCCCAGGCGCCCCAAAGACATTTATTTCCATAGGACCTTTTACATTCCGGTTTGATGTCTTCAGTCTAAACAAACAAACAAACAAACAAACAAACCTCTCTAGTAAGGTCACTGTGACAACAAAGGGGAATCAGCTCAAGTTCTCTCCCTGGGAGTCCCCGTATCAGTCAGGATCGGCCAGTTCTGCTGAGGCAACAAAGAGCCCCAAGATCTCCAAGGTTCAAAACCGCCCCAAGTTTACTCCTTGCTCTTACAAGTCAATGGGGTGTCCTGATCGTCCCAGACCCAGGCTGACAGAGCGGTCACCATCGCCAGCCTTGTGGTCACCACACGAAAAGGAGAGCGAGAACTCTGAAGGCTCCACAACCAGCAAGCAAATGCTGAGTGTCGCAGTTATGTTGTTCTTGATACAACCCATTGGCCAGAACCAGTCACACACGTGGCCTCACCTGTGACAGACGTCCAGGAGCACCCTTCTCCCGTGCCCAGGGTAAGGGGGAACTACAATTATTTGAAGAATGGCGACAAACAATAAATCGCCAACGGCTTTTCAAAACCACTAGAAATGAGACTAGAAAATAGGCTGAGTCTTTTAAATGTGATTTTATCATCAAAATGGATGTACTATTATTCTGAATTCCCTCTGGCTGGCAATACTTCCGCGACAAGCTCCAGGTTGAGAAACCCTTTGTCCCCATCAGGGTTGTCTTTACAAGTTTGAGTTTGTGGCCCAAATCCGTAAACCATCCTACCTTTTCTGAGTGTGTTTCCTGGGAAGTGAAAAATAAACTTTCCATATTTTAATTTTTGATAGATCTTTGCTTCTCAAGAAAGGAAGTATGACTAATTAGGAGGTCGACTGAACTAGTGAGGGCATCAACCTTTCTCCGTTTTACCTTCTTATGTTGGCGTAACAAGATGCCCAGCAAGAGAAATGTCGAGTTCTTTAGGTGATCTGAAATAATCTGAGCTAAAATCTACACTTAGCCACTAAGTTTTTTTAAAAATCAGGGGCGCCTGGGTGGCTCAGTTGGTCGAGTGTCCAACTTCAGCTCAGGTCATGATCTCACAGTTTGTGAGTTCAAGTCCCACATCGGGCTCCGGGCTGACTGCTCAGAGCCTGGAGCCTGCTTCGGATTCTGTGTCTCCCTCTCTCTCTACCTACCCCTTCCCCACTCCTGCTCTGTCTCTCTCTCAAAATTAAATAAACATTAAAATATATATATAAATAAATAAGTAAACAAAATCAGAAATGTGATTTGCCAGTTCAATCAAATGTCTAAACGGGAAGTGGGCAGCTATCAATCACCTAAGACATCATTCTGGCTTACTTAATGCAGAATTTCTGTTGTCTAATAAGCAGTTTCAACCTGCTAACTTGCATTATTTATCAAGTATGCAATGTACTGTTGCCGAATTCATTGGTCAAGACAGCCACTGAGAATGTGGCATCTCATTCCCGAACTGAGTGGATATTTCCCTTGTGTTGCAAGAATTCTGTAGACTTATGCCATTGGACTGTTTTCTCATTTTTCATTTGTCTTGACCCGCTCAACAACGCGGCCGGCTATCTCTCCGAGTAGATCACCGGAAGGGAAATTCAACCTCATAGATTTGATTCTGACATTGGCTCGTGCTCAGTGTTGGTTCCCTCAGACGCATATGCTGAGAAAAGAACTCAAATGCCAACAATTTAAAGGGAATGGGGAAGTGATATAGGGAAGAAGAAATAGGAAATAAATGGCATGTTTCAAGCCAATTACCACTCTGGGCAACTGGGCTTAATCCCACTGGGGAAGTCTCAAAACGCATGTAGACACATTCTTTAGATTTACCCACCCTGGCAGGTGAGGGGGCTGGGGTATTGATACACCTGTCAGTCATTACTTAGGCTGCTCCCAGGAAGCACTGGTTCATGGGCAGCAAGGTGGCCTACAGGCCAGAAGAGTCCTCAAGCAAAGAAATGCAGCTGCTGGAAGTCAGAAGTCGGGCCAGCGTGCACTGCAGTGGTGAGGATGAAGGGACACAGGCGAGGGCACAACATTTGCTATAGCTGTTAACTCACCTAATAATGGCCACCAGCTCTGAGTCTAACTTCGGCCAAATGCCTTGTTATTGGTCACTAGAAGAATCACACTGAGCGACACACGCCCATATTTCTAACCTAACAGTAGTTAAAATAGCAGAGAACCAAGATAGTTATTTTTAATAAACTTAGGATGAGTAAAACTAATGACAAACCAGAAAGAAAAGATTAGAATTCACAAAACTCCAGTTACACAGCAAAAGCAACATTTCCCAAAGTGAAAAAAAAGGTTCCCAGGCCAAAAAAAAAAAAAAAAGGCTCGGGAACACTCCCTCCAAACTCAACCACGACATCTGACTTGACTGTCTTCTCAGCTTTTGTCACGATCAGAAACGATGTATTCTTTATTTCATGTACAGATTTACTTGTTTACTGGTTGCTTCATATCATTTGATTGCTTCCTAAGTTATAGAACACAGACTCAAAAGCTGGAAAGGGGAGTTAATATGGCTTATAAGAAGTATTAATGTCTTATATACGTCTTATAAGACGGCAAATGTATTTCTGAGTTTCAAGATGGAGATCCAGCAGCTGGGCCACTGATGGGTAAGGTGTATTTAAAATTTACAGTTAGGAGGGGCGCCTGGGTGGCGCAGTCGGTTAAGCGTCCGACTTCAGCCAGGTCACGATCTCGCGGTCCGAGAGTTCGAGCCCCGCGTCAGGCTCTGGGCTGATGGCTCGGAGCCTGGAGCCTGTTTCCGATTCTGTGTCTCCCTCTCTCTCTGTCCCTCCCCCGTTCATGCTCTGTCTCTCTCTGTCCCAAAAATAAATAAAAAACGTTGAAAAAAAAATGCTAAAATTTACAGTTAGGAGCCTAGCTTCTCTGACACACCAGAAAGTGGGGTGCTCTAACAATTGCCCAGACCTGTAATGGGTTCTTCTGAGACATGGGGCATTCCTCATTGCGAATGCAGAGTTCTGATCTAAGGAGCGGAGCCTTGCTCCTAGAAAACCCTATGTCCAACACTTGGTTCTTGCACAATATCCCATTAAAGAATGGTTATTGAATTCATTGTTGGAGTCTCCATTTAACAAAAGAATTCTGAATGTGATTGGCTATTTTAAAAATTAATTCAAAAACTGTTTAGCAGTATCTACTAAAGTTGAACATATAAGTAGCCTATGACCCAACACGTCAACTCTTGAGACTATAACCAACAAAAATGAACACGTGTGTTCACCAAAAAAACCCATATAACAGAATCCATAACAACGCTATTTGTAACAGCCCTAAAAGGAAAGCTACTCAAATGGCCCCAAAAGGAAAAGAATAAGTAAAGAGTGGCATATTCACATCGTAGAACACTGTATGGCCAAAACAATGATCACACACACAATAACATAGACACAAATACAGGGTTGAATGGAAGAAACCTGATACAGAAGACTACATACTATGTGATTCCATTTAATTAAATTCCAAGAACATAAAAACTATCTCTGATGTTAGAAGTCAGGAGAGTGGTTACCCCAGGGTGGTGTGAATTCAGGATGAGGCATAAGGTGAGTTTCTGTGGTTTTGGTAACATTCTATTTCTTGATCTTAGTTTCCATACCAAATTACCACAAACTTGATTGTTTAACACAATAGAAATGTATCTCTCCCAGTTCTGGAAGCCCGAAGTCAGAACTCAAGGTCTCAGCAGGACCAGCTCCCCCCTGAAGGCTCGAGGGGACAATCCACTTCTCGGCTCTTCCAGCTACTGGTGGCCCCAGCTGTTCCTTATGGCTGGAACTCCCCCTTCTCTGCCTCCGTCTTGATGTGGCCTTCTCCTCCATGTCTGCGTCTTCTCTCCTGTCTCTTATAAGGACATTTGCCATTGGATTTAGGGCCCACCTGGGGAATCCAGGACGATCCCATCTCAAGATCTCTTATCTAATTATATCTCCAAAGACCTCCCTCCAAATAAGGTCATATTCACAGGCTTCCAGGGACCACCATTCAACCCATTACAGGGTGTGAAATTTTAGCCAGCAATGCATGCATGTACTTTTCTGGTTATATGCTACACATCTGTGAGGAATTTTTTTTTTTTAAGTCAGCTTACAACGTTTTAGAGATAGATTTGTTAGGGCACCTTGGGGGGCGCAGTCAGTTGAGCCCCTGACTCTTGATTTCGGCTCAGGTCATGATCCCAGGGTCATGGGATGGAGCCCCGCGTTGGGCTCCGCTCGCTGGGCATAGAGCCCGATTGGGATTCTCTCTCTCTCCCTCTGTCCCACTCCCCCACTCACATGTGCACACACACTCTCTCTCTCAAAGAAAAAAAGCACTTTAGGAATACACTTGTTCTGGGGCGCCTGGGTGGCTCAGTCGGTTAAGCGCCGACTTCAGCTCAGGTCATGATCTCGCGCTCACAAGTTTGAGCCCCGTGTCGGGCTCTGTGCTGAGAGCTCAGAGCCTGGAGCCTGCTTCGGATTCTGTGTCTCCCTCTCTCTCTGCCCCTCCCCTGATTGCACTCTGTGGGTCTCTCTCTCTCTCTCTCTCAAAAAGAAATACACATTAAAAAAAATAACAAATATGGGGCGCCTGGGTGGCGCAGTCGGTTAAGCGTCCGACTTCAGCCAGGTCACGATCTCGCGGTCCGGGAGTTCGAGCCCCGCGTCGGGCTCTGGGCTGATGGCTCAGAGCCTGGAGCCTGTTTCCGATTCTGTGTCTCCCTCTCTCTCTGCCCTTCCCCCGTTCATGCTCTGTCTCTCTCTGTCCCAAAAATAAATAAACGTTGAAAAAAAAAAAATTAAAAAAAAATAACAAATACATAAATAAATAAAAGAAATACACTTGTTCACCCACCATGAGGTGTCTGACACGCATCTAACAAAAAAGACGACCCCTGGCATTTTGTTGGCCCCGTGCCCACAGAGTTTTGTCTTCTCACAACATCCCATCCCCCTTCTGATCTTAGTCGAATATACAGAAACTTCATAGCAACTCACATGTATGGTTTTATCAAGTGACTTTCCCCCACCTTCTACTGCCCAAAGTGATGACATCCTTTAGCAAATTACAAGGCAGGGACCATCCGAGAGTCTGGGCTCTGCACCGTGTCAGCTCAGAGAACGGGGCTGTAATTTTAGACAGATGTTAGTGAACTCGGGGATTCCTGGTGTGTGGACGTGTGCCTCCAACCCCAGATGGCAGGGAAAAGAGCCAGGACTCCTCACCCAGATGACCCAGAAAACGTTTCTTAATGAATCGTCCAGCGTGACTCACGCTGGCTCCCACATCTGGCAGATCTGGGTTACGTCACTCACGGTCCTCAGTGTCCTGCGGGTTCCTGGGAACATGCCGCCCAGAGTCAAGTGCACCAGCTGCAGCGGCCGGCTGTATTCACACGCCTCTCTGCGTCATCCTGACGGCCACACGCTATGGGGCGGTTCCAGAGAAGGTGCCACCCCCCACCCCCACCCCAAGAGGCCACCTCCTCTTACTTTCCCATGGGCCTAAGAAGTCACCATGGAAGAAAAATTCCATGCCCGGAGGTGTCCTGGACAGAAGCGCATTCTCTGCTTTTCTACACTGACATCTCCGGCACCGTATCCCAACTGCATTAGCTTGTGTTAATCTGGAGAAGGGGAAAAAAAAAAAAAAAAAAAAACCAACACACACACATAAAAACTTGGGCCATCCATATTCCTCGAATAGGCTCAGAGGAGGGGAGAAACAAACTGTACAGTATAAGCTTTGAAAGAATTCAGAAGATATATGATAAACAGCTCGTGGCAAGAGGCAAGGAGGTGACAATTTTCAGGGGGACAGGGACCTCTGGCACTCTGTTCCACTAGACCAAGTCCTGCTATGTTCCCTCCATCACTTAAAACGTCCCCAACACTCTCTAACAATCTGCCTGGCACCACATCCCTGCTTTATTAACTACGTATCCTGCGAGATCTTTATTTTGCATCCTTTTATTTACTGATCAGAACTGCCCTGAAGGCTGCTTCTGGGGCACCAGATCTCCCAGTAGCGCCCTATGGAGAAGTTCTTCATCCTCCTACTCATTACTAGAACATGACACAGTTCACATTCATGAACTACAAGCCTCCCTTGTTCCACATCAATCCCCCCTGCTCATTCAGAGCATGTTAGAGCTGGAGGGGATATCTTCTTTTAATCATTAATTTCATTCTTTATGGATCAGATGCTGATCCATATTCTAATTTTGAAGACAAGACCAAAAAAAAAGGGGGGGGGGAGAAGAAAAGGCTATGATTCTGACAAGTGAAGTAATTCATCATCCCTGGCTAGATAATGACATACACGAGTATGACCCAGGTCTCCTCATTCTTGGATTCAAAATTACATCATGCAGCCTCATGAATTTAAACAAGCAAAAAAGTCAATTAGAAGACTTTCAAGTTGGGGCTGAGATTTACAAATCTGTAGATACGGTCTAAAGAAATAATCAGAGGGGACGCCTGGGTGGCTCAGTCGGTTGGGCGTCCGACATCGGCTCAGGTCATGATCTCACAGTTCAAGGGTTTGAGCCCCTATCGGGCTCTGTGCTGACAGCTCAGAGCCTGGAGCCCGCTTTGGATTCTGTGTCTCCCTCTCTCCCTACCCCTTTCCCGTTCACACTTTGTCTCACTTTGTCTCTCTCTCTCAAAAATAAATAAAGATTAAAAAAAAAATTTTTTACAAGAAAGAACCAGAAAGAAGACATAAAGAGAGGGGTGAAGAAAACATTTATTTACGTGTGGCCATTTTCCTGGGTGCACATTAGATTTGCCTGCAGGCCTTCCAACCCCCACGCCCAGGCCAGGCCTCAAAGCAAATGAACTCAGAGTCTCTGGACGTAGGGTTTAGTTGTCAGTACACAACCAGGTGACTCCAACGGGCAGGCAATGTGCAGCACCACTGATTTACTGGAGTTTAGGCTAAAACAGATGTGCAGACCAGAGTTCTCAAAAGAAGAAAAAGGAAAGAAAAGAGGAAGAAAAGGAGGCAGGAGGAGTCATTTGTATGACTTCAATTTACTTTGTTCATCTCTCTGTGCTTTAGCGGGGTAATCAGATGTAGGGTCAAACTGAGAAGGTCTACACCGGCAATCTCAGTCCAAACAAGGCCAGCTTCCCCCACCAAGCTGATTACCACTGAGGCATGTAGGCTACGGGCGAGGGGAGAAGGAAACAGAGCAAGCAATCAAGTCCTGTCCTCTGAGGGTAGTCACACACTGTCATTATACTGTCTTTCTCTGTTTTCTCTTCTTTTTTCTTTTTTTAAGGAGTCCATTACCTATGACCTGGCAATTCCATTTATGGGCGCATATCCAAAAGAATGGAAAGCAGGGACCCAAAGAAATATCTGTATGCCCACGTTCACAGCAACATAATTCACAACAGCCAAAAGGAGGAAGCAATCCATCTACCTGTGCACAGATGAATGGATAAACAAAATGTGGTATATCCATACGATGGAATATTATTTGGCCTGGAAAAGGCAGGGTATTCTGACGCAGGCTACAACATGGATGAACCTCGAAGACGTCATGCTGAGTGAAATAAGCCGGCCACAAGGGTCCATACTGCACGTACATAAGGTACTTCGAAGAGTCCCATTCATAGAGACAGAAAGGGGTATGGTGGCTGCTGGGGGGCTGGGGAGAGGGGAAATGGAGAGTTAGTGTTCAATGGGTACAGAATTATTAATGCTCCAGATAGTAGCAGTAGCAATAGAACAAAATGGATGTACTTAATGCCACTGAAATGTACTTTTTTGAGAGAGAGAGAGAGAGAGAGCATGCATGCATGCAAGTAGGGGAAGGGTAGAGGGGGGGAGAGAGAATTTTAAGCGTGGAGCCTGATGGAGGACTCAATCTCATGACCACGATATCATCATGACCTGTGCCTAAATCAAGAGTCAGACGCTTAACTGACTGAGCCACCCACGTGTCCTGAAATGTACCTTTAAAAATAGTTAAGGGGGGGCGCCTGGGTGGCGCAGTCGGTTAAGCGTCCGACTTCAGCCAGGTCACGATCTCGCGGTCCGGGAGTTCGAGCCCCGCGTCAGGCTCTGGGCTGACGGCTCAGAGCCTGGAGCCTGTTTCCGATTCTGTGTCTCCCTCTCTCTCTGCCCCTCCCCCGTTCATGCTCTGTCTCTCTCTGTCCCAAAAATAAAAATAAACGTTGCAAAAAAAAAAAAAATTTAAAAAAAAATAGTTAAGGGGGTATATTTTGTTATGCGTATTTTAACAGATATTCAAAAATTAAAAAAAAAAAAAAAAAAAGAGCCCATGTCATGTCCCTCATTTACTTCTCTCTGGTGTTCACGGCAGTTGCTAAAGACAAAATCCCAAAGGCAGAGATATCGTCTGTTAAACTGCGAAGCCTGAGGTCGGTGTCCGACATACCCCAGGCCCCTGGAATCTATCTGGCAGGCCTGGCTGACTCAACAAAGAGTTATAAAGCCTCGCAAATCCCCCAGGGCACGTGGAGGCCCGGCTGGCAGGCCTTGCGTTCCATGTTATGTAACAAGCAGGTTGCCAACTTTCAAACAACACGAGGTGAATTCCGATGTGCTCCACGTCTGGGATCAGCCAACTGGTGATTAATTCCCAAATAACTCCATATGGGGCCTAGTCCTAATTCCCAGATGCAGTAGTCCCACCTAATTTGTGAGTTGAGAAATCTCAGGTCTTCTCTTTGATAGGGATCGACTCGTACGTATTTTGAAAGAGGGGCTTATCTTTCTTCTTTTCCCTCCTTTCGGCTCAGTATTCTAGAGGCAAAGAAAAACCCCAGCAAGGAGAAAACGCCTCTAGCGACTGCTCGGAGCTGCCTGGCAATCCGAAGCTTTCAAGCGAGTAAGGTTTCTCCTTTACGGACATCCCTGAAACAGGCAGAAGAAAAACATGGCAGGTGTTCTCTGGTCAGTGATCCTAACTCATTCCCTCAATCAGCAGTCTGTGATGATCCTATACAGGGAATGACATATGAAGATGTTTTCTAGGGGAAGGCACGTCAGCCCTAGAGGCCGGTCACCAAGCACATGTGTCTGAGCTCTGGCCAGGTGTCTAAATAAACCCGGGGCCCCACAACAGCTCTCCCACTCGGCCGAGAAAGTCTGTCCCAATGATTCACCATGAAGCCCAAAGTTTAGCAGCTGGAAGAATGTACACTTTCCTCTTTCTTAAGAGTTTGCAAATTAACAGTTCTGACAGAAGCCAATCATTCAATGGGAGTTGGATTAAGTCCTTGGACACCCTTCCACTGAGCTCAGACAGACACAGGAAAACACTCACTGGTTTCTTTGGCATAAAGTTCTGCAAAATAAAAGAAATTTCTCTAAATTTGAGCAATAACAGAAAAGGCGGGAGGCTCTTGTTCGTGGAGGGAAAGGGAAATCTGCCTTGAATGGTGTGACTCATGTGTTTTGAGGTCTAACCTGTGCTCGTATACGTTTTTTTCTATGTAGGTATTTAGGAATACATGCCACAGTACTCTTTAATATACAACATACAACTTTGGGGACTCTGGATGAGAGCCTGAAGGGTGAGGGTTTCCTGCCTCTGAATCGCCACCACCTTCCCTGCTCCTAAAGCACAGACACCTGTCAGTCAACTATAGTCCTCGTTACATGTCTGGGTTCAAAATGCTATGTCCCTGCCTCTCCCTACTCTCGTGTTTGCCCCTATCTGATTGTCCTCAGGTGGAAAGGAGAAGACCCCCTCGCTCACAGTTGCCACTCATGCTTCATGATTTCTACAAGGCTCTCTGGAGTCTATGGATCCACGAAGTTCACGAAGTTCATGGACAGCAGTATCCCAGCGGCACACTGGTAACCACCTCCAGTCAAAGTCATCTTCTCATAAAGTCTTGGGGCGCAGACATAAGGCTAGCAAACTACGTATGGCCACAGGAGGAAAAAAAGGTGTGTTTTCCACCATTACTTCCTTCAAGGCATGCCAAGCACCATATGTAAGTTAATAATAGTCTATCCCTTCCTTTGCCCTTAAGAGAGAATTCAGCTCGGGGCGCCTGGGTGGCTCAGTCGGTTAAGCCTCCGACTTCAGCTCAGGTCAGTATCTCATGGTCCGTGAGTTCGAGCCCCACATCGGGCTCTGGGCTGACGGCTCAGAGCCTGGAGTCTGCTTCCGATTCTGTGTCTCCCTCTCTCTCTGCCCCTCCCCTGTTCATGCTCTGTCTCTCTCTGTCTCAAAAATAAATAAACGTCAAAAAAAAAATTTTTTAAAAAAAGAGAATTCAGCTCATGCAGTCCCACCATCACTATATGTAAAGTGTTCATTATATACATAGCCCAACACGAAGATAATATACTACATTCCAAAACACTGCCAAGACTCTGAGAGCATCTTCTGGCACCCTGAAACAGCGGAGTGACCATAAATTAGGTAAAAGGAGAAATTTCTTAGTACATTTCAGGAAAAAAAAAAAAAAATCAAAATAACCCCCAGCAACAGAATTTCATGTGTAAACAACTCTCGCATGTTCAAGTTTCAGCTTAATCAACTGTGACTCTCGATATTTTATTTAATACATCTAGGAAGCATCACCAAAAGAATAATTTTAATATCGCTTCTAAATTCAATTAGAAGGGTTACATTTTTATGACAGTGTAACACGTGCAGGGCCCTTCTCTCATACACAAGTTATTAAGTCCCCACAGTCCCTTAATCCACACTGCAGACTAATCTAATGCATGTAAGCCGCCCTTGAGAAGCCATCCCTCAGCTCGTGGCTCGCCCAGCATGATAGCTTTCGCTTTTCTGACCTAAGAAGTCATTTTCTTTTCCCTCTTGACATCTTAAGAGTCATCTTTAATAATGTTTTTTTTTTTTTCCGTAGTTGCAATGTCTTTCAACTCCTGATGTTCCAGACTGACTTGGCAAGTCCATTCTTCTCTGATAGAAATACCCATCCGCTGAGGCAGAGTGCCAGCTCTACCCAAGCACGCCACCCAGCAGACACCCTGTTACAAAATCCACAAATCCAGATGAAAATCCGGACGCTTTCCAACACGCTCCACACATTTCCTACTGTGCCCACGACAGATGCTCCCAGTAACACAGCCACCGGGAAACTGACAAACACACACAGGATGCAGCCAAGGGGTTGGGAGTGGGGACCCTGTGACCACACTGCTAACTACTGAGAGAAGTCATGGGTCTCTCGGAGTCTCTGTTTCCCCATTTGTAAGATGGGAAGACTAGTTGTAATCACCGGCATTGACACAATGTCCGAGAGTCAAAAGAAACCCTAGTACTTAGCATGACTTTGAAGTTGTCATTAATTGTGAGTCTGCTTTCTTAGGGAATCGTTCTAATATTTTCATAGGTCCTGGGTCACCTCACTGGCTCACTCAGTGCAGTGTCCAGCTCTTGATCTTAGGGTCATGAGTTTGAGTCCCACATTGAATGTAGAGATTATACTTATTAAATAATCTTAAAAAAAATTTTTTTGGGGGGGGACGCCTGGGTGGCTCAGTTGGTCGGGCGTCCGACTTCAGCTCAGGTCATGATCTCGCAGTCTATGGGTTCAAGTCCCGCATCGGGCTCTGTGCTGACAGCTCAGAGCCTGGAGCCTGCTTTGGATTCTGTGTCTCCCTCTCTCTGCCCCTTCCCTGCTCGCACTCTGTCTCTCTCTCAAAAAGTAAATAAACATTAAAAAAATAGCAATAACAATACAATTTTGGTTTCACGGGTCCAGACTAATGGGCCAAGCAAAAACCACTAAGTCCTAAATTAGGGTTCCACCGCCTTAAATATTTTTTTTTCAGAACCAGGTCAGATTATATTGACATTGTCATTAATAATGACAGCCGCCCCTAGAGAATTACACCAGCTTACATGATGACTGAACTAAAGATGAATTCTTGGGTATAAAGTCAGGATGGTCCCAATTTAGAATAACAAAACGTGTCAACAGAGGCCTCTGTTTTTCATCTGGAAGACACTGGCTACAAATGATCTCAAGCTTAACAGAAATCTTAATTAGGCTGAGCTAGCAAGTAAGCATTAGCATGAGTATCCAGGACTCTGACAGCAACCTTCTGAGGTGGGTGCGGTGCCCATAGCACGGGTAAGAAAACGGGATAAAGAAACCGGTTAATAGGGATGAAGAGAGCATAGAGAGCATGGCTAATCCACGACAACCAACAGCATCGGCGACATTATAAAACTTACTCCTCTTCAGCTACAAACCGAGCTGTGTTTTGAAAATTGAGATCAATATGCTTTTCAAGCAGAAAAAGCACAACGTAAAGTACCAAGTCCCCTCAGGCTACCTACCAATCCAGGCGGTTGGCCCCTCTCTGTAAACTTCCCATTCGCCCCTTCTCCTCTCAGCTGGGTGGGTGGGGGATGCGTGGACGGGCAGATGGACGTACAGTCTTTGAAGTCGATAAAACCAGAAGTCATAAAACATCTCCCAAAACATTTGCAATGATTAAACCGGAATCATGTCCCCAAAGAGACAATCCATCTTAATGTTGACCAAAAGAACGTCAGTTAAGAAAATTATTTTACTGTACTGTTTTTCAGTTCTTTGATCACTTTATAATAAGGAAATATTTTATTTTTGTTGTCACTGTGCGAGTGCCACTCTCAGAGCTCTGAGTAAGAGTTGAAAAAAGACAGGGGTGCCTGGGTGGCTCACTTGGTTAGGCGTCCAACTTCGGCTCAGGTCATGATCTCGCGGTTCATCATGAGTTCAAGCCCCACGTCAGGCTCCGTGCTGACTGCTCAGAGCCTGGAGCCTGCTTTGGATTCCATGTCTTCCTTTCTCTCTGCCCCTGCCCTGCTCACACTCTGACTCTCTGTCTCTCTCAAAAATAATAAGACATTAAAAATATTTTTTTAAACATTAAAAAAAACAAAACAAAACAGAGATGGCGCCCTCACTCCCCCTTCATCTCATTCCTGGTCTACCACCCCATGAGTCAGGAACTGTGAAAGTATCACCTGCACAAAACCACCAAAGCACCAAATGGTTCTTACTGTCCTCCCCTTCAACTACTTTCTTGCATCTTATGGACTGTCAGCGAAATATCGAATCACAGGTATTTGGATATCAGTGGGTTTTAGGGACTGTATTTGGGGTGGGTTAAAGAATGGGCCCCAATCCTCCATTTGACTTCTGGAGGGTTTGTTTTGTTTTATCAGCTGGAACTCTGTAGACTTGAAAAATCTGATGCTAGGCAAAAGATATGCAAAATTTGATCCTATCGTGAAGAAGGTAATAGATCATATGATTGCCAGAAGTCTATGAAAGACAGAAAAATTTCTAACCGAGGGGGAAAAAAACTAGTATGCTTGTGGTTTGTCTTCCAAGTGGGTCTAGAAACACTTATTCAAGATAACCACGTTAAAAAGCTTTTATTAAAGTTTATTTATTTATTTTGAGAGAGAGAGAGCATATGCACGTCCAGGGGAGAGGCAGAGAGAAAGACAGAGAGAGAGAGAATCCCAAGCAGGCTCCGCACTGTCAGCTAGGAGCCATCTGCCAATGGCAGGGCTCGAACTCACGAACCATGAGATGGTGACCTGAGCTGAAATCAAGAGTTGGACGCTAAACTGACTGAGCCACCCAGGCGCCCCACATCAAAAAAACTTCAAAACCATACTTTTGTAAGTTTATTTTTAAAATAACTCCTACCAACGTGGGGCTCAAACTCACAACCTGTTGCCTCAAGAATCACATGCGTCACCAACTAAGCCAGCCAGGCACCCCTTAATTAATTTTTCATTGCTGGACATTTGCTTTTTTTTTCCTCCGGACCCTTTTTAAAATTCTGGTGTAAACAACACTGCAGAGAACATTATTATACATAAACTTTCACGTATCTGTCAGTTCGTTTTTTCCCCCTAGGTCTCTATTCTTGACATATCTTTGCAAACAAAGATGTTTCCTCTTTCTGGGTACGTATATTAAGTTTTTGTCTGATAGGTGTTTGCAAGGCTACATTCATTAATTATGTTTTTGGATGAATTCCCCTTCATGTTTTGACATCCATAGACAACTGGGAAACTACACATGGTTCCAGCTCCCCGGTCAGCACCCAGGATGAATAAATAAATGACCCCCTACAAGTTGGTATCAGCCAAACTCCCCTTATTCAGTGTCAACCTCGTTAGTGACATAAACAAAAGGAAAAGCAGTAGGAGACCTTGTTTCCTGCTGACAAACCTTGATCTACATCTGTGTTGCCAATTACTTGTTCAACAAACCTGTTACTTTTTTAGAAATAATAAATAATTCAGGGAAAGTCATTTTGAATCGTCTGACATCTGTTGCTTGTATGACTCTGAATTATTCATCAGTGAGCACAAACAGTATTAATTAAAGAAAAGTACTGGAGAAAACCACTGAAATAGAAATGAACACTGCAGAAGAAAATGCCTTTACTCAAAGCATACTCCCTTGTCATTGACAAATATCTCAAAGAACATAACGGTCCTTGGAATTTAAAGGGGCCGGCGGGCACACTTAGAAATCAGAAGGCAAGATAGAAGTAATGAACACTACTTTGTTTCCGAATTTATTTTTCTCTCTCCTTCAGGGAAAAAAAAAAAAATCGCTCTCTTAGGTCTGCTCTCTCAGCATTTTACCTCCTTGGTTTGGGGGACTTTTATTGTCTTCCAGGGGAAAGTTTACTAAATTGAGGTTCAAAAGAATCACAACAATAAGTACAGTAGTGGATCAAGTCACCTCGTGCTCATTTGTCAACTGAGATTTAAGTATATTAGTGGAAGAGCTGCTCCCCCACCCCCTCAAATTAAGGATGGCTCGATTAATCTGGCTGCCACCGATTAATCTGGCTGCCACCGCCTGATCATTTATTTCCATGACGACTTGGGCACTTCCTTTTGACACAGCGCTTTCTTGTGGTAAAAGAGCAAAAGAGAAAAACCTTAACAGCCCTGCTGGCCACATGGGTGGCCGTTGGCTAACTCTGCCCCAGTCTGTCTGTCGACTCAATTAGAGCGACATTAGATTCAGTAACACCCTCGGCAGTAGGAGACACTAGGGAACATGCGCGCGCGCGTGCGTGTGTGTGTGTGTGTGTGCGTGTGTGTGTGTGTGTGTGTGTGTGTGTGTGTAGGAGAAGTGTGGGCACAAAGGAAAGGTGTTAAAAGTGTTTACGAAGCACTGTTGGTAAACAGATGCCTGGGAAAGGGGAGGCAGGGGTGTCTCTGTAACTGGTTTCTCAGGTGCCAGAAGAAACAGGGCTCTCAGGCACAGCAAGGTTGGGGAGCTGCTGAGGGGGGGCTTGAACCGGGAGATTTGCACAGAAACCTGTTCCTTTGTGTGGCTCCACTGAATTGCTGAGCAACCATTGCTAGACTCCCAGGTAACCAGGCCTGCTCCCTCCACTCCAGGACCGACTGCTGGGGTTGCTGTGGGCAACACAAGAGAAACACTGGGGAGGGCAGAGGGGCAGCACAGGACAGACAGGCGGGAGGAGGAAGAAGGATCGAGAAAAGGACTGAAGGAAAAGCCACAAGCCCGGCTTGGGGTCCTTTCAAAAGCCCTGAATTCGGAGGGATGGTAACCGACTGGCAATCACTGGCACTCGACTAATGAATGGCTTCTGTGCATAAATTAGCACTCCAGTCTCTCCAGATCAGATCTGCGGGAGACCTCCCAAAGCTTCCAGAAAGAGAGAGCCACAGCAACCCTCTTTCAGTGACACCCTTTGAAGGGATTTCACGAATGGGGACAAGCCTCCCTTGTTCCTCCAAGTTTGGTTTGTTCTGGTGGTTTTGTTCCTTTGCAGGAGGTACAGGAGATGGGGGGGGGGGGGGGAAGCTTGGAGAAGACGACAAAACAGCCCTGCCTGGCTTCGAATGGCCGTTCATCACAGAGGGCTTGTTGTCAAAGACGGCAGAGAAAAGAAGCCAAGGATCTCCGTTTCCCAAAAAAGGCTGAACAGGGACTTCAGTGTCTCTTTTAGGCACTACTCAAAATGAAACTACAGATTTAGAAAAGATCTCTCATATAGCATCGCGTTTTAAGAAACGAACTAAAAAAGATCTCTTTTAGAAAGACGATGGATGGATTCGTTGGATCAGAAGAGGGTTGCCCGGCCCAGAGGCCCCTCATCCGAACCCCAAGTCCGACCGGGATGAAGCCTGTTTGTAAGGTCAGATGCCTCCCAGATGCCCCCACAGCCTTAATTTCATTCAAATATTCAAACACCAACGTTTACATTTAGAAAAACAGAAACGAACAAAGAGGCGCTGCCTCCCTCCTTTTCAACACAGGCGGCTTCTAGGCTAGAGATCGAGGGAGAGTCTTGGGGAGCTGCACCCAGGTTCAACCTGTCCTCACGGGTTCAGCCGGCACTGACGCACCATCAGTCTCAACAGGAAGAGCCCAGAGGTAACCCACAGACTGGAGTCTGGGTTTGGCGATTGCGCCGTGAGGCACCAGTGCTGTGAAACACACTTCTAACGGCTAGCTGTGAGCAAGACCGGGTGGGGGTAGAAGAAAGGCCCCTGGGTTCTCTTGTGGCTTCCATCTGGGACGCCCACAGCACCCACCGAGCAGGCGGAAGCTGGGGCCCTTGACAAAGGCCACCCAAACCGTGAATGGTAAAGATGAAATGCAAACAGGTGTCCTCAGTGGGGATACCAACGGGCAGCTCAGTACACCCCCCTCTTCAGAGGCAACACGGTGTGCTTCCAAACTCCACCGTGCGCAGGGATCACCCGGGAACCTTGTTCCCATGCAGACCGATTCAGAAGGTCTGGGAGGGGGGCCTGAGAATCTGCATTTCTAACAAGGTTCCAAATGCAGACCACACTTTGAGGAAGAGTGGCGTGCCTGAATCGCTGTGGTTCCAAAAGCAGAACCCATGACCCAGGGCTTCTCCAGGGGAATTAAATCAGTACCGACGGCAGGGAGGCCAACCTCAGGGATGTTTTACGTTTTCCAGGTGATTCTTACGTATGGTCAGGGCTGGGTATCCACTGGTTGGACTCATTCTGGCTTTCATTTTTAACGGCATCTGTGGACCCAGGAAACCCAGTGTCTGGGAATCACGGTTTTGTATCCAAGAAGGGTTGCTGGCCGAAATGGATTGGTATAGACACAAACATACAGTATTTGAAAACACAACGAAGAGAGATATAATACGATACTTATTTTTTACATGATAGTGTGTCAGTTTCTTTGATTAAAGTGAGGAGTTCATAGTGTCCCTGACCAATCAAATTCCACAAGCGTGGGCCACATGCTAAGGCTCTGGAGGAGACTGTTGTAGTTAAGGGTCCTCCCTGCTGTTCTGTTAACCCCCCCAAGGCCAATGCCTTGGGACCGTAACTTTCTTAGATGACAACTGACTCATAAATGGATTCTAGGTCCCAGTGGCATCCCAGCTAGTACCTTTAAGTACTGAGCATGGGTGGTTCAGTCTGTTAAGCCTCCACTCTTGATCTCAGTTCGTGAGATCGAATCCCAAATCAGGCTCTGCACTGATAGCGTGGAGCCTACTTGGGATTGTCTCTCTCTCTCTCTCTCTCTCTCTCTCTCTCTCTCTCTCTCCCCCAAAATAAATAAGTAAACTTAAAAAAAAAAAAAAGTCCTGAAATTTTTTCAAATATGGATTCCTGCCAACAACTAATGGCCCATGCAGGACCTATAAAGCAAACTCACGGTCCCTTCCTTTCCACCCCTGTCCTATCCTTCTGATCCACAGCTCCAGGCTGCAAGGAAGGTACCCTGCAGCCAACTTTCCACTTTCTGTGCAATAAACAGAACTCCGAAGGGCATCAGTTCTGCCAGCTGCCAACAGATGGCATCAGCGGTCGCACAAGGTCGTTTGAGCCTTAGCCTTGGCTTGCTTCCTTAATCTCTGTCATCTTTGCTGTTGGAAATGCTGTTAAAAACTTACTGGAGGTGAAAAAAAATTAGGCCAAAATGCAAGCCATCTTTGGATAATAAAATGAGAGCCACGGGGCGCCTGGGTGGCTCCGTCGGTTAAGCGTCCAACTTCGACTCAGGTCATGATCTTGTGGTTTGTGGGTTTGAGCCCCACATCAGGTGCTGTGCTGACAGCTCAAAGCCTGGAGCCTGCTTTGGATTCTGTGTCTCCCTCTCTCTCTCTCTCTCTTTTGGATTCTGCGTCTCCTTCTCTCTCTCCCTCTCTCTCTGCCCCTCCCTCGCTCGTGCGCTCTCTCAAAAATAAATAACAACATTAAAAAATAATAGTAATAAAAAATAATAATAATAATAAAAATAAAATGAGAGCCTTAAAGGAATTCAGAGGCCCTGACATCCCCAGCTCTCTTAAGAAACAACTGTACCAGCAACCAATGCGCACCCAGCTAGGTTAAGTGTCATGTCGGTTTTTAGAACAAACTGGCTTTTGGAAACTCACCTGTGAAACAGCTTCTATGTCCCCATGTGACATAACAACGAAGTTGCTTCTCTCGGCCCACATAGAAACCACAGAGAAAGCAAAACAACCCTCCACCGTGAAGCAAAACTCTAACCGCAACAACGCTTTTCAGAAGCAAAGACGCTCTGAGAAACAGAACTGTGTTTCCTCTTGATTCATCTGGCTTGTGTGCTCAGAACACCCACTATCCCCAAGGAAACAGGGCCCCGCTTCACCAATGGCAACAAAGCCGAGCGTTCCAGCTGGGACAGCTCAGTTTTTTCTGCGGGAACTTAGAGGTGAATGCCTCGTCTTAGTCTTTCGAAGGTTAAGATCAGGAATCCTGTGGGTTGCCAGACTTCTGTGTAAGTTATTTTACATCAGAGGTTCTTAGCCAGGGGTGATTTTGCTGTCCAGGGGACCGCTGGTGGCACTGAAGACATTTTGGTGGTCACACTGGGGGAGGAAGCAAGGATGCTGCCGGCATCTTGTGGGCACAGGACAACCCCCACAACAAAGAATGATCCAGTCCGACTGTCAAGAGTGGAGCGGTTGAGAAACCCTTCTCTGGAGGCCAAGAATTGGGGCCAAGAAAATTTAAATTCCAGAAGTCAGTTTCCCAATTGACTGAGAAGACAAAAGCTAATTAATGGGAACTCCCTCCTGACGTCAAAATTGGCCGTCCAGTCTTTCCTGGTCCCTGTTTTTGAGAACAGAGTGTCCCTCATTTTCACCAAGGCCTCCCCTCTGAATGTCATCATTGCTGACCTTCTCAGGAACTTCGCTCCATCCCCCATGTGCTCTTGATCCGCACTGACACTCTTACCACCTCCCTCCACCTGATTCAAAGAGGCTGTTTTCCTATTTCAAAAACATCTCTCGGGGCGCCTGGGTGGCGCAGTCGGTTAAGCGTCCGACTTCAGCCAGGTCACGATCTCGCGGTCCGTGAGTTCGAGCCCCGCGTCAGGCTCTGGGCTGATGGCTCAGAGCCTGGAGCCTGTTTCCGATTCTGTGTCTCCCTCTCTCTCTGCCCCTCCCCCATTCATGCTCTGTCTCTCTCTGTCCCCCAAAAAATAAATAAATGTTGAAAAAAAAAAATCTCTCAGGGGGCACCTGGGTGGCTCAGTCTGGTTGAGCGTCCGACTCTTGATCTTGGGGCCATTGAGTTCGAAACCCACACTGAGTGTAGACATACCTTAAAAATAAAATATTTAAAATAAAAAAAAGCTCTTGGGGAACGCTCTTGCACTGTCGCTGGGAATGCAAACTGGTGCAGCCACTGTGGAAAACAGTGCGGAGGTTCCTCAGAAAATTAAAAATAGAGCTGCCCTATGACCCAGCAATTGCACTACTAGGTTTTTATCCAAAGGACGCAAAAATGCTGATTCGAAAGGGCACATGCACCCCACTGTTTACAGCAGCGTTATCGATAATAGCCAAATTATGGAAAGAGCCCAAATGTCCATCAACTGATGAGTGGATTAAGAAAAAGTGGGATGTATCCACAATGCAATACTATGTGGCAATGAAAAAGAATGAAATTTTGCCCCTTGCAACAAGGTGGATAGAACTGGAGGTTATTATGCTAAGCAAAATAAGTCAGAGAAAGATACTGTGATCTCACTCATACGTGGAATCTGAAAAACTTAACATGTTCATAGGGGAAGGGAAGGAAATATAAGATAAAAACAGAGAGGGAGGCAAACCATAAGAGACTCGTAAATACAGAGAACAAACCGAGGGTTGATGGGGGTGGGGAACTGAGGGGTAGGGAAAATGGGTGATGGGCATTAGGGAGGGCACCTGTCGGGATGAGCCCTGCATGTTATATGTAAGTGATGAATCACTGGTTTCAACTCCTGAAGCCAAGACTACACTGTATACTAACTAACTTGAGAATAATTAAAAAAAAAAAAAAAAAACACAAAAACACAAAAACTCTCACCCAAAGAATGAAATAAATATCCGTGAGTCCTTACTGATACAAACAAATGAATTGATAAACTAATAAATAAACAAACAAACAAACAAACGGAAGAGAAGGGACACGTCTTCCTTACAGAGGAAGTCCAAATAATAAATACAGAAAGAAGGAGAGAAAATAGAAAATCTCTAGAATGCCAGCCACAGTAATCATAGATAGCTGCAGGATCTCCTGGTGAATGTTCAAGGTTTTTAAAGGGGAACTAGGATACTTGCAGAGCCTGAATCTTTCTGAAAGTATTTATTAATTACTGTGGTGGTTTCAGCATATCTGAACCTTTCTTTGATAGCCTCCCCTTAGGAGGTAGAGCTTACTGCCCCACCCCCTTGTGTGCTGGGTTTAATGGCTCGCTCCTAATGCATAGAGGTGTCCTAAGGACACCTTTCTAGAAGGTCAGGCTGACCTCTTTAGGGGTTTTATTCTAAGGTCACGGAGACCTTAGGTCAAGGTTATGGACACAAAACCCAAATGCAACATGCACCCGGGTGTGGCTGGTAGGCACCTTTGTTGTTTTTTTATGATTTTGAATTTTCCATCAAGATACAGATGGGGCGGAGGGGGCGGGGCGCCTGGCTGGCTCAGTCGGTACAATCATCAGATTCTTGATCCTAGGGTCATGAGTTCAAGCCCCACGCGGTGGGTGGAGCCTACTTAAAAAAAAAAAAAAAGATACAGAGCTTGGTGTTTACCCCTTAGTGACAATAACCTGCGGAGCAAATATATTTGGGGTGCAGGCAAAGCAAATCTATCAGACCCCTAAAGGGATTTGAGGGTTTAGCAAAAGAACAATACTGGCTTCCAGAATTCAGAATTTTGCAACAGCCTTTCAATCCTGGAGAAATCACAGAGCAAGGACACTTCAAAAGCATGGCTGACTGCACCCATTTAGTTAACACCCCATTCACAACTGACCCCTCTCTCACCATTCCACACCCTCCTCATCCCGGCTTGTGTCAGGGCAAGAAATTTGAGTTGGTGGGGGGGGGGGGGGGGGAAGGAGGGGAATTTCTTGGATGCCTCAGAGCCCTTTTAGCCTGTTCACGGGAGAAAAAAAGTTACCTTCTACTAAAAATAGGTTGGTTGTGAACCGCCTGGGTGGCTCAGTCGGTTAAGCATCTGACTCTTGATTTCGGCTCAGGTCATGATCTCACGGTTTGTGGGTTCGAGCCCCACATCAGGCTCTACACTCACAGTGTGGAGCCTGCTTGGGATTCACTCTCTTTCCCTTTCTCTACCCCTCCCCTGCTCATGCTCTCTAACTCTCTCAAAATAGATAAACTTAAAAAATAAAAATAAAAATAAATAAAAGTAGATTGGTTGCTGGGTTGTTTGAGGCAGAAAATTAACACTCCCTTCTGAGGCCTATTTAGTTGACTCTGGTACAACATGGTTGAAAGACAGATCACGAGTAAAGCATCCGTCTTCTCCCACCCAGCGCCAGGGCCCCCCACTCCTCCCCAAGCCAGAGAACCCCCAGTGGGATTCAGCTCAAGCCACAGGTGCAGAAGACACAGGCTTCTGACTTTTCTTCCCACTCTGTCCATGAGTGGAGTTTTTCCAGGGAGGAGGGGAGGACACTGAATTTGGAGGGCGGGGCGTGGGGGGGGACTCTGAACAGGGACACTTGGAGGACAGGTAAATTATGTTAAAGGGGACGAGCTAGAAGAAGGCCAAAGCCTGGCCCTGGTCTCTTTGCTGGGGAACGCCAGAGGGCCCTGCCTGGACCCCTTCAGCAGGGATGGCTGTTATGAGTGTCACTGCTAAGGGGTCCCATCTGCCTCCTAGTCCATGAAATTGCCTTTTGCCTCTGGAAGCCACTCCTCCTGGGAAGTTATACTTACGCTGAAGGAGGCCCACAACCTATCAATGGTTGACACGGGCGAGGGGCACAAAAGGTCGACCCTCGGGCGTTGGGGGAGACCAGCTCGGTAGCACAAGTCACGCTCCCAAATTCCCCAAGAACCTGGCTGAAGCTCGGCTTTCCCCCACCTGCCCTGCCACTCTCCCTACCTCACCCTCACACTATCCCTCAGCTCCCTGCACACAGCCTGACTTCTAAGGAACTCCTGATGCAAGACTCTGGGAGTTGAGCTTCTATGAAGTTTTGGGAGCATCTGGCAGATCCTGGATGGGAACTTCCAGCCCAAGGATTCCAGCACTCCCCCGAGAAGAACCGAGCAGAAGGGACTTAAGACCAAAGCCCAGTTGATGCCCTAACCACCAGAACCTCCTGGTTCTTCCTTATTCAGGTTGGAGAGAAAACATTAGAAGGAGGGGCTCTGCCACACCTGGGTGACAGACCTGTGTCCTAACAAGATTCTACAACAAAAGGCTGATTTTGCTAGTTCCTGGGCACCCTGTACCCAAGTTGGGAAAAACTCAACATTGGCAAGGCCAATCTCACTGATCACTTACAAAAAAATTTTTTTTTTCATGTTCATTTATTTTTGAGAGACAGACAGAGTGGAAGCAGGGGAGGGGCAAGGAGAGAGGGAGACCACAGAATCCGAAGCAGGCTCCGGGCTCCGAGCTGTCAGCACAGAGCCCGATGCGGGGCTCGAACTCACAAGCTGTGAGATCACGACCTGAGCCAAAGTCTGACGCTTAACTGACTGAGCCACCCAAGCGCCCCTCACTGATCTCTTATAAGGCAAAGAGTTATGCCATTCATCAAGTCTTTTTCAACAAGGTACGTATGGGGATTTTGTAATGGTGTTACCATCATGGCAGACTCTGTCCTTAGTGCCTTTGAAGGCTATTTCCTAAATACTGGATCGGTTGGAAATCCTATCCTTTACACACACACTATTACCTTCCCTTCCTCCCTTTTCTTATTTCTCCTGGGACTTTTCAGGATCACCTCCCCAAGTCTTCATCTTTGGGTCAGGCTCTGGAGACCACTCTAAGACAGATGTATAGATCCAATAACATAAAATCTTAAAATCATAAAATTTTTTTCCAAAGGGCATAGTCCCAGTGAACAGCCCAAGAATGCAAAGCATGCCTCTGTGATCTAACTAGGAGTAATGCTAAGTTAAAGTACTTGATTCTTGGGCAAAGTAGCTTAAGACCCAGGTTAACTGTAAAAAGACTAAAACTTGTAAAAGCCTAAACACTCCACACAACTCATAAGACTGTGCTTCTTGGGTACAAGTTTAAATTAGCTTTTTAAATTAGCTTTCATAAATCTTCGCCTAGTCCGTTATATTTCAGATGTTGAATTTAGAACAGCACTCAAAAATTTTTATGGGGCAAGTTTCACGGTTCCAATTCCAATTTACGATTCTTCCTTTACGGACTTCCTTTTGGAGTTCACCGGTATATGAGTCCTTGAGGACTAAAACACCAATGAATTAATCAAAGGAAAAATGTTCTGTTTCCCTCCCCCGTTTAGAAATTCGTTGAAATATAGATGAAGTTCCATCCTGAAGAGCAGAACGTTCTGAGAAAGCCATCAGCCTAAATGCCTTTATGAATAACTATGATGTTAGAAGCTCAAAGATTTTACATCTCGGCCACACGAATAATCAGACCACTAAGGAAAACAGAGAAGAAAATGCACATAATGCAGGTCTATATATTTTTTTCTCTGCTTATATGAACGCCTAAGTTATCCTGTCATTTTTACCACCACATACACATTCAGGTACCTTCTCCTGATATCTGTGGTGCTTCCTGACCCTAAGGGAGGGACTTCTGTAAGCTGATTTTCCTTCCTCAGACCTCCAACTAATCTCAGCATGAAGGCAACATCCTGCTTAACCTGTAAGCACTGGCAGTTTGGGCTCAGGGAAAGCTGAATCAATGTTGCCACAAATGCATACGATGGCAAAATATGCCACAAATTCAATTAAAAAGTGATTGTTCAGTAAGGCAGATAAGTATTTAAACAAGAAAACTTGGGGCACCTGACTGGCTCAGTCGGTAGAGCATGTATGTGACTTTTGATCTTGGGGTTGTAGGTTCGAGCCTCACGTTGGATGCAGAGATTACTTAAAAATAAAATCTTTAAAAAAGAAAAAAAGAGGGGCGCTCGGGTGGCTCAGTCTGTTAAACGTCCGACTTAGGCTCAGATTATGATCTCGCGGTTCATGGGTTCTAGCCCCGTGTCAGGCTCTGTGCTGTCAGCTGGAGCCTGAAGGCTGCTTCAGATTCTGTGCCTCCCTCTCTCTCTCTCTCTCTGCCCCTCCCCTGCTCACGCTGTCTCTCTCCTTCTCAAAAATAAACAAATATTTAAAATTTTTTTTAAAAAAAGAAAGAAAGAAAAAAGAAAACTAACACAAATCACACTTTCAACTCCCCCTAGCTGTCTATCAGAGGTACAAACAGAGAACTGTCCAGCAATACTCATCCCCCTTAAGCTATTATAAACTGTTACTTGCTATGTAATAGTATTTAAAGTACAAATTACTACAGGATGCTTATCATTTTTAAAATAAAAAATGCTGGGGCACCTGAGTGGCTCAGTCAGTTAAGCATCTGACTTTTGGTTTCAGCTCAGGTCATGATCTCACATGCATTCAAGCCCTACTTTGGTCTCTGCACTGATGGTGCAAAACCCGCTTGGGATTCTCTCTCTCCCTCTCTCTCTCTGCCTCTCCCCCGCTCACTCTCTTTCTCTCTCTCTCTCCCTCAAATAAATAAACTTTTAAAAAAACTTTAATTAAAAATGCCAAATACCGGGGCGCCTGGGTGGCGCAGTCGGTTAAGCGTCCGACTTCAGCCAGGTCACGATCTCGCGGTCCGGGAGTTCGAGCCCCGCGTCAGGCTCTGGGCTGATGGCTTGGAGCCTGGAGCCTGTTTCCCATTCTGTGTCTCCCTCTCTCTGTGCCCCTCCCCCGTTCATGCTCTGTCTCTCTCTGTCCCAAAAATAAATAAAAAACGTTGAAAAGATTTAAAAAAAAAAAAAATGCCAAATACCATTAGTATATTACTGCATATACATGTGTGTATATATAAACACAATCTATGTATTTGTCTATATAGTTATTAACCCTTGAACAACACACGTTTGAACTATGTAGATTCACTCATATGCAGATTTTTTCAATAAAATACGGTACAGAACTGTAAATGTATTTGCTCTTCCTTATGATTTTCTTAAGAACATTTTCTTTTCTCCATCCAAGTACTAACCAGGCCCGACCCTGCTTAGCTTCCGAGATCAGATGAGATCGGGCGCGTTCAGGGTGGTATGGCCGTAGACAACATTTTCCTTTCTCTAACTTACTTTATTGTAGGAACACGGTATATAGGTACATATAACATACAAAAGATGTGTTCGTCGGCTCTACGTTACAGTAAGGTTTCTGGTCAACAGTGGGCCGCTGGTAGTTAAGTTTTGGGGTAGTCAAAAGTTATATGTAGATTTCTACCTGTGTAGGATGTGGGGGGAGGAGGTCAATACCTCCTGACTCCTGCAATTGTCCAAGGGTCAACTGTAACTATTTAGTGATCAAACTAGTCTTCACCCCCCACACCAAATTTGCCAGTTAGGAAATGTCATTACATGATATAAATCAATTCCCTGGCTCCACCCCATTGGCATAAAAGCAGCCTTTTTTCCAGCACAATATGTATTTGGAAAGTGCCCACTATGGACCAGTAGGCCACTATACCTTACTATACTAGATTACTATACCTTAAGCACAAGACAGAAAAAAGAAAAGAAAAATCAGAGTTAAGCTCACTCTTTCCAACCCATAATACACAGAACTCTCTTTCTGATCAAAGAACCAAGCAAATGAACTTCAAAGATGAGAGCTACGAACAGCACAGGTTTTAAATTCACGAAGTGTGTCTGTCGTGCAGGCAAACCGAGCTCCGCCCAAAGTTCCCAGAGAAGCAGAGGAGAAGCCCTCCCAGGAAGGGTAACGGGTGACAGGCAGGTCGTCATCCTGGCCGCGCAACCGACTCGTTCTATGACAATGAACAAGCTATCGGATACTTGGCAGGGTTCAGATTCCTAGTCTACATAAAGTTAGAACAGTGAACGAAAAGATCTGAGGTCCATGCGAGTCGAAAGTTTTTAAGATTTTAAAAACAACTGCTTCAATATCTGGGCATTGCTGAAGATGGAGGACACTGAGCCTGACTCCCAAGGCTGAACTGTGGTTGCTGAGAAGATTTCTGCTTTGTCACTCTCCAACACAGTGGGACGGGTTTGGAGAAAAACAGGAAACCCATGTCCTGCGTGATATGCATGTGGTCCCCTCAAGTGAAAAGAGACTCCCATTTCATTAGTTCCCACCCAATGTGCCATATCATCAACTAATACAGACCAGCCCTACTCAGGCACTGCTCCTACAGCTGTCTGTTATCCTGTGCTATTCTACTGAGCCTATTATTTCTTTGACTCAAACAGGAAGATTCTAGAAGCCTTTTCAAAATGGGAGTATAGAATACGTTTTACTTCTAGTTTGAGTCATCCCAAGGGACCGGTGGAATTTATCCTTCTCATACAGTTGAAGGCAAAAGTCCTGAGCCCTCCAACACAAAGAAAGGCTAACCCAACCCCTGCGGCAGAGTGCCCAGACTGGGAGAAAACCCCGCCACCTTAAACTGTTTACTCACCTCTAATGAACAATGGCAAGCCAGAGGCAGACAGAGAAAGTATGCAAAATCAATGAGGCACTAACTTTGACAGACAATTTTGGGTGCAGTATACCTGTCACAGGTAATAAATCACTTCATTTAAGTTTATCTTTTTAGCAGTGCACAGAGGATTGTACCCATATATCACTTCAACCTCTTTTTTCTGTCCTGTTGACAAAGGACAAATTGAGAAGGATGGTGGGAAAGCTGGGAGAAAGTAGGGAGGAAAACAGAGAGCTCTATTACTAGGCCCGTGCAGTAAAAGAAATAATGACAAGGGGCGCCTGGGTGGCTCAGTCGGTTGAGCGTCCGACTTCGGCTCAGGTCATGATCTCGCAGTTTGTGGGTTCGAGCCCCGCATCAGGCTCTGTGCTGACCGCTTGCTCAGAGCCTGGAGCCTGCTTCAGATTCTGTGTCTCCTACTCTCTGCCCCTCACCCGTTCATGCTTTGTCTCACTCTGTTTCTCAAAAATAATTGTAAAAATTTAAAAAAAAAAATTAAAAAAAAAAAAGAAATAATGACAAAACAATGTCATCATTTTTTAAAATGTTTTTAAAGTTTATTTATTTATTTTGAGAGAGGGCAAACAGAGGTGGGGCAGAGAGAGAGAGGGAAAGAGAGAACCCCAAGCAGGCTCCACCACATCAGCACAGAGGCCAATGCGGGGTTCGATCTCATGAATGGTGAGATCATGACCTGAGTCAAAATCAAGAGTCAGACACTTGACCAACTTAGCCACCCAAGCACCCCCATTATCATTTTAATTTTTTTAGTGTTTATTTATTTTTGAGAGAGAGAGGAAGAGACAGAGCACAAGTGGGGGAGGGGCAGAGAGAGAGAGAGAGAGAGAGAGAGAGAGAGAGAGTAGGACACAGAATCCAAACAGGCTGTAGGCTCTGAGCTGTCAAGCACAGATCCCAACGTGGAGCTCGAACCGTGGAGCTCGAACCTGGGAATGGCAAGATTATGACCCAGGCCAAAGTCAGATGCTCAACCAACTGAGCCACCCAGGCACCCCCTCCCTCCCCATCCTCACTTTCTAAGTGTCAGTTCTATAGTTCTATTTGTAAAATCTTAAAGGGCTTCGTGATTTACCAATGAAGTTACCACAAATTGGAAGATAAAGGTAATCTTTCCAAACCCTTCAAGATATACTATAGATCTACAGTCTCAACACAATCAAAGGCCCAGGTTTTCTAATCATGAGTGAGTTTATGGGTTTCACTAATGACACTGCTTAGAAACTGGTGCCCAGAGAAGGCTTGATGCATAGAACTGAATGTGGCGGGGGGCGGGAGGCGGGGGGGGGGTCAGTCTGGGTGGCTCAGTTGATTAAGCGTGAGACTTCAGCTCAGGTCATGATCTCACGGTCCGTGAGTTTGAGCCCCGAGTCCACCTCTGTGCTGATAGCTCAGAGCCTAGAGCCTGCTTCAGCTTCTCTGTCTCCCTCTCTGCCCCTCCCCACTCACGCTCTGTCTCTGTCTCCGAAAAATGAATAAACCTTAAAAAGTTAGAGGGAAAAAAAAAAAAGAACTGAATGTGGTAAATAGGGCTTCTGATTCAACAATATGGTGATAGGCTAAGATATTTGAAAAAACAAAAAACAACTTCTCGCTACAAACACATAGGAATGCTGGGTAAAATATGACCTGAAAAGGGGAAAAAGTGAGTGAAAGCAAGTGAGCTAATCCTAAGGCTGCTTTGGTAACTTACAGACTTGGATTTTAAAACCCAAGTGGACAAAGGAGATAAAACCTGGAGCTGCCATAAGCAGAGCTAGAACTAACACCCTTCAGGAGAGGCAGAATCCTCCAAGGATTGCTTCCTCAGTGAAGATTAAGGGGGAAAACTCTTCCCCTGGGAAAAGGGTCCAAGACGACAATTTCATAGGTCCCTGGGCTCTAAAGGGAAAATAAAAACCAAACAAAACTCTCCCCTAAAAAATGGATATCCCAGATCCAAACCATGAGCATAATGATTGGAAAAATTCCAAACTAAGAAATTAGCAGAAACGTTGGTCCCCAGCCAGGGATACTCATGGGATCTCTAGAACAATAATGCAAATTGTTCTGGAGAAGTCCCACTATCAGGCCACATGAGATCCCCACAGAAAAAAAATAATCCCCACTAAAAATCAGCTTATAAGAAAATCTAAAATTATAAAATACCATGAGCAGAAAACAGCAAACACAACAAACAAGTCCAGGAACTTGGGATAATAAAATTAGAATTTGAAACAGAGAATACTAAGTAAGTATGTTTAAAACTATTAAAGACATGGGGCACCTGGATGGCTCAGTCAGTTGAACGTCCAACTCTTGATTTCTACTCAGATCATGATTCCAGGGTCGTGGGATTGAGCCCTATATCAGACTCCACACTGAGTGTGGAGACTGCTTAAGATTCTCTCTCTCTCCCTCTGCCCCCTCCCCAACTTGTGCTCTCTCTGAAAGAAAGAAAGAAAGAAAGAAAGAAAGAAAGAAAGAAAGAAAGAAAAGAAAAACTATTAAAGACATAAAGGAGAAAATAAAACCCTGAGGAAAAAAATATGAAAAAGGTAATAGTCAGATTTGAAAATACGCCAAATAGAACTTCAACAAATGACTATTATAAACACTGATATTAAAAAGTCAACAGAAAGGTTAAACAGCAGACTAGACACAAAAGAAGAGAGAATTAAGTAAAATGGAAGACAGATTTGAGGACATTACCAAAGGGATCAGAGAGATGAAAGGGACATGAAAGAATGACCATAGAATAGGGACAATGAGTACATGAAAAATGAGAAGGTCCGTATGAATTTAAATGCAAGATCCAGATGACCAAAATAGAAATTATATTAGTTTGGATCCTCCAAGATGCAGATGCCAAGGAAGGATGTTAGAGAAAAACAGGAGTAGCTAAGGAGGACGTGCAGACCATGATGTAGGTATAACTTCTAAAGGAGGAAGAGGAAAAAGGCATGTTGGAAAGGATGAGACTGAGAATGAAGCACAACTCTGAGAAAGTTTTTGGCCACATTGCTGAGAACCCTTGAGCCAAAGTCACTCGTTGGAGGAGTCCAACATCTTACAGGAATAGGCCAGCACTAGAACCCCATCACACTCAGTCCAAAACAGGGAGCATCCCAGGGGAAGATAGCTTTTGAGTAAATCCTTAGATGTGGCATCTGGGGGTCAATCAACTATGCTTCCCACACCAGATGTGGAGGCACATTTTATGGTTGCTAAAATGAAAGGGAAGCAATATTTTTTAAAAATTTTTAATGTTTACTTTTTTTTAATTTTTTTTTTGAACGTTTATTTATTTTTGGGACAGAGAGAGACAGAGCATGAACGGGGGAGGGGCAGAGAGAGAGGGAGACACAGAATCAGAAACAGGCTCCAGGCTCCGAGCCATCAGCCCAGAGCCCAACGCGGGGCTCGAACTCACGGACCGCGAGATCGTGACCTGGCTGAAGTCGGACGCTTAACCGACTGCGCCACCCAGGCGCCCCAATGTTTACTTATTTTTGAGAGAGAGACAGAGCATGAGCGGGAGAGGAGCAGAGAGAGAGAGGAAGACACAGAATCCGAGGCAGGCTCCAGGCTCTGAGCTGCCAGCATAGAGCCCGACACAGGACTCGAACCCACAAACTGTGAGATCATGACCTGACCCAAAGTCGGATGCTTAACTGACTGAGCCACCCAGGTACCCGAGGAGAAGCAATATTTTAAAAGATAGGATGTTCCAGAACTGTGAAAGCCATAAATCCTCCAAGTATAGAATAATACCAAATTCTGAGCAGGATAAATCAAAATAAATCTACACGCACTG